>NC_142872.1:41410000-42050000 GCF_051225735.1 Oryctolagus cuniculus | reverse complement strand
CACTTGGATGGCTGTATTTTCTACATTTTCTTTCAATGCCTAACTTAGTCTTTGAAAAAGTAAGTTGACCATCTTTCAGAGCATCACTCGCTTCATCTCCCATTTATCTATTTTTTTCCCCCTAAGGACTTCTCTGATGTTGATCCTACTCTAGACCCATTTTTTCCTTAGCTGAGGTGGATTTCAAAGATAATCACAAACAATAATGAGATGAAGGAGAGGGATTCACAGGAAATATGATAATAGTAGGTAGCAAGGAGTAGTGAAGGGAAGGTGAATGGACTATCAAATCCAAATTTAGCCCCATGGCCTCTTGCCCTGATCTTTTTATTATTAGGAACATTTGAGATGCTTTTTCACCTTACAATTGACTGTAGACAATGGATAGTACAGACATTTATTTTCATTGCCTTTGTTATTTGTTTTTAAAAGAGCTAAACTTTGGCTATTTGGTGACTCCAGCGTAGTAAGAAGCATGTTGATCCCTCCCTGGGAAACATTTTTGACTCACAGGAACTCTGTTTACTACCACCATTACCTTTTATTTATGTTTGTCAGTCACTGGGCAGCTAACTAGACTGTGGCGTATGTATCCCCAAAGGCGAAGGAGACAGACTTCAAATGCTGGTTTGCTGCCTGAAAAGGAGTTCATATTTGTGATTTGTTTTACCCCACATTGGGAGTTTAAATGTGGCAGTTTGCAAGCTGGGAAAACAATTTCCATTAACAGATCATGGAAATGCATTTTTTAGTCTTCTGGATACCTTTATAGGCTAACTCCTTCTCTCTCTCTTTTGGGAAAAAAAAAAAAAAAGGCTGAACACAAAAAGGGCATTGGCTGACTCCATGTTTTTCTCCAGGGAAGTAGCCACTGACTAGGCTTTTTGACTTTATCTTTCCTTTTTCCATATTGGACATAGAAAGTCTCAAAGTTTGTGAGCCGTGGTGCTAAAAGTACAGGCTCAAAAAGAACTGGGCACAGCAAGGAAATGTTCAAGGAGCAATTGAAAGAGAGAACAAAGGTTGGGATTTCCAAGTTCTCAATCCTCATTTTCACTGTCATCTATGATGCTAATTTTCTGTCTTCAAAATAAGAGGCCTCACTGTTCCTCTCCTATGTGGAATCTAGTTAGGGGTCAATAGCGTGAAGAAGTGGCTATTGGTTATGAAGGATGAAGAGATTCAAGTTTATTACCCCCTTAGAACATGGTGGATGTTGGGACCATTTGTGGTGATGACCGACTGAAAGAGTAGGTTTGGGAGTAGCTCAAGAGATCAGTTTTGGATGCATCAAGCTTGAGATGTCTGTGAGATATCCAGGTGGAATGATACAATTTTCCAGGAACATGTAGGTTAGAGGAGATGATGTTATACACTCAAGACTGTATAATTTGAGAACAATAACAGATCTGCAAGGATCATTGGTAAAAATTTTACAAAGGGCTCAAATACTGTTGGTTACAACAGCTACTTATTTGATTGAACAGACCTCTAGTGGTACTTTTCTTACACTAGATCCTGTGGCTGGCACTGAGCAAAATAAAGAAACACAAAATGAAAAACCAAAAACCAAAAAAAAAAAAAAAAAAAAAAAAAAAAAGAATGTGGTGTGATTGTAATTCAGCAGAATTAGTCAGCTGAAGATTCCCAGGTTCAGAAAGACGTTTAGCATAAGGGAGATGAAGATCATTGTAACTAGAGGATGTAGCCAGGACTGTAGTTAATGACATGGTAGTAAGTATCTCATTTATTCCTCAGCAGAGCCAATGACCAGAAGGAACCCCCAGATACCTGAGCCCTGACCTTTCAAAATAGGAACTGGCAATGATGGATCTAGGGGGCATTTGAGTCACTGAAGTATCTTTGGACGTCTTGCGAAGGGAGAAGCTAGAACCCTAGACACATGGTCTCTAGGATGTCCTTGTACACACTACAGTTGAACACATCCAACTTTGTGCTCTGAAAAAGCTTAATAATCATACACTTGGAAGGAAATTAAACTTTGAGAAAAAACAGTGAAGGGAGATATTTCAGATGCTTTTAATTGGGTCTCAAGAAAAGCAAAGATCTTCTATTCTGAAGTAGTTTTTCACATTTATACTCTGCTTTCAAAACCTTGAACTGAAGCATCTGCAAAATGTTGGGTGGAATGACCCTTAGTGTTCTGCCCAGGCTATACTACCATGCTTTGGGTTTTTTCCTCCAAAGATAACTGCAGTGGTAGTCAGACCAGCTTACTGGGCATTCTACTTTCCCCAACCAGTGTGCCTCTGTCTGCTTCTGTGTACTTGCGTCTGCTCTTCTTAACTTTTCTCCCAAGAACTGGTTGTTTTTGCAATGTTCCTAATGTTCTCCTTGAATTGGTCCTTGAATACTTAATTTCTCATTGGCCTTGTTTTTAACCTTCCACGGCACCTAGCAGTCAGACCACTGTACTGCCTACTTCTGTTTCATGTCTATTAGTCTTAGTCTGCAACTCGATGATAAGGCCTTCAGAGTAAAGAGATGGTGTTTTCAGGTCAACTCCCCAAGAATTTATAAGGGTCAATTAAATAGCAAGCACTGTGCTGTGTACTAGTGGGACTAAAAGGTTAGCCGTCAATCTGGTTCTTTAGAGGAATGTGTAGTGTAGTCTGGGAGGCAGAAAAGTTTCTCAACTGTTCATGGGAAACTATCAGTATTTAAAATAAAGGGTTATGAAAGCACCCAAAAAAAAAAAAGGAGGTTAATTCTGATAGTGGGTGGATGTTAGAAAACCTTTAAGGAGTGTTCTGTGAAAGGGGAAGGGTGAAATCAGAAGCCCATAGCCTGGGAGAATGTACATGATGAGAGGAACTTCTGGGAGCTGAGGTTAGAACAGCTGACTGAGTTCAAATCATGAACATCTTTAAATCAACACTGGAAGATACGGAAGGCTTTTAAGTAGGGAGAGGCCTCAGAGAAACAACCCATCTATGCTCAGCAGAGAGCAAATGTTATATCATTCCTAAGTAAATAGATTTTAATTAACTGAAAAACATAATGGCCACATAAGAGGAACAGCCAAGGTAAGATCCAGATCCAGGGATGCAGGAGATAATAATGGGTCCCTTCAAAGTAAACAGGGCTCAGGGCCAACGCTGTGGTGTAGCGGGTAAAGCCGCCGCCTGCAGTGCCGGCATCCCGTATGGGTGCCGGTTTGAGACCCGGCTGCTCCTCTTCCGATCCAGCTCTCTGCCATGGCCTAGGAAAGCAGTAGAAGATGGCCCAAGACCTTGGACTCCTGCACCCGCGTGGGAGACCCAGAAGAAGCCCTGGCTTCTGGCTTCAATCGGCACAACTCCGGCCATTGTGGCCATCTGGGGAGTGAACCAGTGGATGGAAGTCCTCTCTCTCCCCCTCTCCCTCTCTCTCTTTATGCATCTCCTCTCTCTGTGTAACTGTGACTTTCAAGTAAAATAAGTAAATCTTCAAAGTACACAGGGCTCACGTGGAAGCCTGGGCTTGGCTATCAGTGGCAGAGGATTTATTTTCAGAGAGGCTTAAGGGGAGAATGAGATAAAGGAGACAGAGTCACAGGGATGCAAGTGCTGCCCAGTATGATGGCGAACATTGGGATGGTTAGGATTCTCTAGTACTCGGGACTTTCAAGTCGGCAGTTCAGTGGGACATTGTTGGCAGAACAATGTTTGTCAGGAAGAGTGTGGGTGGAGGGATTTATGAACTAGATGCAAAGCTGGGATTCAGTGAATTCTGAAAGGCTGGTCTGTGAGCTGGGCAAATTTGGCATGGAGTTTTCATGGGTCAATGAGAAAATAAGGAAAGGTAAGTGTTGTGGAGTGAGTTTTCAGGAACTCCAGCCTTTCAATTTTGAAGGACTGCCTTTTCCATGCAGTTCATCCTCTCTCCTTTCTCAGTGTTAACCTGCTCATTTTCTTGTTAAAGATGTTGCATTTTTAAATTTACATTGTTAATTGTCTCCGCTGTACCTCTTTTAAAAACATTGCAAAGGTCCATAATATTCATAGTCTGGGAACCTTTGGAGTTCTAGGGGAAGAGACCCCCAGGAGCTCTGCATAGATCTTCAGAGGGTCCTCCTGGCAGCTCTTGAAGAGTGAGGTTTAGCAACATTTAGGGGAGCTCTTAAGGTAAGAATTCCTTTGCACTAGATTCAAGGTCAATACACAATGGACATGGCCCTCCTAATGCTTCCTTGCATGGGGCTTGAAGATTCAGGGTCCCAGGTCTTCCTTCTGTGAAAAAGAGCAAGCTCCTTTTTGCCTTTACCTCCTCCCCCATGCTGAGCAGAGCTTTAGTGGGCCATCCCACACAGCCCTGTGGTGGGTAATTAAAATGCTTCTGGAGATCTTGGGGAGAGGAGACACCTTTTCTGGGTGGGATTATTTGTTTCTTTGTCAAGGCAAAGCCAGAGTCATTTTGCTGGGAATGGAGACCAAAGCCTCAACAAGGAGCAAAGCTCACTTTTCTGCTCATGGCTGAGTGACAGGGTAGCTAAGTTTAGAACAGGATTGAGTGTTGGTGGGCCTGGGTCTCTGATGGCATTTTCTTAATCATTTGCCTTTTGGATACCAGTCTCAAAGGCCTGTTCTGTCTTTTGTTTAATCTCTGACATCAGTGGCTATGGGCATTACCCAAGGTTAACTGGCTGGGATCTACTGACTGGACAGAAATCTGAAGGTCTGAGGAATACATAAAGTGGGAGAGATTAAGTGGTGACCCAGCAGAAGGAAACAGAGGGTTAGCAGGGTTATATGAGAAGCCTCCAGGACAGTACTGACATCCCCAGAACCTCTTGAGGAATACAGATAGGATCACAGTTCCTGCTCCCTGTGACCATTCCAGGAGCATTCCCAATCGAGCACACTCATGGCACAGACAGTTCTGTGACCTTAGGAGAAGGAATGCTGGTCAGGCAGAAAATAGAACTTTGTTTTTGACTTCTGATTCTACGAAACAACACAAGGAAATTTTTTTAAGGGCCAAATGCTTACATAGAGAGCTCGCTCGCGCGCGCTCTCTCTTTCGCTTTATAAAGATTTATTCATGTATTTGAAAAGTAGTTACAGAGAGGGAGAGAGAGAGAGAAAAAGAGAGACAGGGCTTCCATCTGCTGTTTACTCTCCAGATGGCTGCAGTGGCCTGAGCTGGGCCGATCTGAAGCCAGGAGCCTGGAGGTTCCTCCAAATCTCTGATGTGGGTGCAGGGGCCCAAGGAATTTGGGCCATCTTCTATTGCTTTTCCAGGCCACAGCAGAGAGCTGGATAGGAAGTGGAGCAGCTTGGACTTGAACTGGCACCCATATGGGATGCTGGTACTGCAGGAGGCAACTTTAACTGCTATACCACAGCACCACCCCAAAGAGCACTCTTTTACTCTCTTCCCTCTAGGGGCAGGAAAGAGTCAAAGGCCTGATGTGAATTCCTCACTCCTCTCTGATCATGTATACATGGCCACTCATGTAAATGTAGCTGGGATGATCTGGCAGTAGTAGAAATTCTACATCCTGGGAACCTCTTCAATCCCAAACCAACGGGTTGTCACCCCCTAGCTGTACCTCAGTTTTTCTCATTTGTAGGTGGAACTAATTACATGCTCCTCTCCCAGATGCCTGCAGTGGGAGGGCGGAACGAGGTGACAGAGGTGAAAGTGTTTTCGAGATTAATTCTGGGCCCATGCAGATGACTGGATAGGAAGCACCACTGGAGCTTCCTCTGTTCTGGCACCCATCCACCTAGCAGTCGGGCACTGTGTGCAACTCTAGTTATCTTACAAACCTCTAATTAATGTTGTTCTCTCCAAATCTCAGGCCAAGACCCAAGGTAGACTGGATCAAGCCTTGCTTTCTGTCCCTGTACTCGCCTACCTTGTAACAGCAGACTCGCCCCTCACCACTCGTCTGACTATTCTGGGAGATCTTTATTGGCAGGAACCCTGTACCCAGCACAGTAGCTTACACATAGCTGCTTGATCAATGCGGATTTA
Source organism: Oryctolagus cuniculus (assembly GCF_051225735.1). Taxonomy (NCBI): domain Eukaryota; kingdom Metazoa; phylum Chordata; class Mammalia; order Lagomorpha; family Leporidae; genus Oryctolagus; species Oryctolagus cuniculus. The sequence continues at coordinate 42,044,018 of NC_142872.1, read as the reverse complement.
GTAAAGGAATAATTTTAAATTTTAAATTACTGGGATGTACCACAGGGGTTAGATGTGTGAGTATATATATATTTCTGGCCTTGCAAGTTGCTTTAGGGCTTTAGACTAAGATCAGCTTGGAGATCTGGATGCGGAGGCTAAATCCTCCATAGACAGCATTTTTGAGGCCATGTGGTCCACAACCACCACCGCCCCCCCCCCCATACTGTGAGAAGCAGGTGTCAACAGTTCATATGCAGCTCACAGGAACCTGCATCTGGGCCTGTAATCCAGGCCCGTTATCAGTATTAGGCACACAGGTATGTGTTAGGCATCTCGGAGATGCTTGACAAAAGGTCATGGAGGCAATGAATAAACAGAGGGAGTGGGCCAGCGCCGCGGCTCAATAGGCTAATCCTCCACCTTGTGGTGCCGGCACACCGAGTTCTAGTCCCGGTCTGGGCGCTGGATTCTGTCCCGGTTGCCCCTCTTCCAGGCCAGCTCTCTGCTGTGGCCAGGGAGTGCAGTGGAGGATGGCCCAAGTGCTTGGGCCCTGCACCCCATGGGAGACCAGGAGAAGTACCTGGCTCCTACCATCGGATCAGCGCGGTGCGCCGGCCGCAGCGCGCCAGCCATGGCGGCCATTGGAGGATGAACCAACGGCAAAGGAAGACCTTTCTCTCTGTCTCTCTCTCTCACTGTCCACTCTGCCTGTCCAAAAAAACAAAACAAAACAAAACAAAAAAAAAAAAAAAACAAAAAAAAAAAAAACAGAGGGAGTGGACACACCCTTCAAGGTGAGAGCCTGCCCACAGGTCTCATCTCTGGTACCTCTGGTTCCAGGAAAGGAAGAAAACTGGACCAGTTCTAAGGTCTGATCACTGAATTCAAGGCAAATGTCAGTACAAGAAGGATGCTGGGCAAGCCACCAGAGCTGCTGTTTTTGTGTGGATTTTAAAATACTTGGGGTTATAGGACTGAGGAATTATCTCATGCAGGGGGAGAGAATGGACCCTGAGGAAGAGAAGGGAAATCTGACCTCCGGGGTCTCCCACCCCAGCCTGACCCTGTGTCTGTGGCTCTCACTGTCCCCCTCCCCACCCCGCCCTGCCACCTGCAGCGCAGCCCCCTTCTCTTGCTTTAGCAGCTCTGCTTGAATCTGTCATTTAAAATGGGATGCCATGAGAGATTTTATTTGAGGAAATGATTCCCTGCTGAAAACAGCAATAACAAAGATTGAAAAAGAATACACAAATCATCCTCCCTTTGCTTCTACACTTACGCATGTCAGGGCTATTACTGGAAATACCTTTCTATCTTGCTCATAGATTTTCTCCATAGTGGTTAAGGAGCTGCCCAGAACACCCACTCTGGAGAGGGATCAGACGTTAATTCCCTACCTGAATTGTTGTTCTACTGTGCCTTGTTTTTCTCTCTTTATGGTGTTTGTTTCTTATTTTTATAATAGTGTTAGTAGTTACTGAGTTGTGTCTCTCCTCTTTAATAACAATTTTGTTAGTTCATATCAAAGTGAGGTGTGGAGGCTGCTGGTCGAGACAAAGCACCCACTCTCTCTCTCTCTTTTTTTTTTTTTTTTTTGACAGGCAGAGTGGACAGTGAGAGAGAGAGACAGAGAGAAAGGTCTTCCTTTGCCGTTGGTTCACCCTCCAATGGCCGCTGCAGCCGGTGCGCTGCGGCCGGCGCACCGCGCTGATCCGATGGCAGGAGCCAGGTACTTATCCTGGTCTCCCATGGGGTGCAGGGCCCAAGCACCTGGGCCATCCTCCACTGCACTCCCTGGCCACAGCAGAGAGCTGGCCTGGAAGAGGGCAACCGGGACAGAATCCGGTGCCCAGACTGGGACTAGAACCCAGTGTGCCGGCGCTGCAAGGTGGAGGATTAGCCTAGTGAGCCGAGGCGCTGGCCAAGCACACACTCTTGTTCAGTAAGTCCTCACTGTGTCCTGTGAGTTCCCTGAGGCCTAGTATCTGCTTCCCTTAGTGCATAGTGGAGTGGATACAAGCATATACTCTGAACTTGGGTGGCCTGGGTTCAAATTCTGGCTCTGTCACTTACTAGCTTTGAGACCTCTGACAAGTTACTTAACCTCTCTGTGTCACTGATTTATTGTCTACTAAAAGAGTTTCTTAGTGTTGTCTACTTTGTGGGGTTCTAGGAGAATCACATAAATTGGGGAATGCCCATGAAGACTCCATGCTTGCTGAATATAGTAAGTACTCAGTAAATATTAGCTGTAATCATTTCTTATAGTGTAATTATATTACACTTGTGGTATCTGTGGAGGATTGGCTCCAGGACCCCCACAAATGTCAAAATCTGAGAATACTCAAGTCCCTTATATAAAATTGAGTTATATTATAACCTATGTAATTTTCCTGAATATTTTAAATTATTTAATGGCTGCCTATAATGCCCAGTACAAATGGAAAGAGTTGTTACATTGCATTGTTTAGGGAATAATGATAATTAAAAATCTATGCATGTTCAGTTCAGACATAATGTTTTTTTCCTAGTATTTTCAATCTGTGGTTGGTTGAGTCCAAGGATATGGAAGCTGCAGATGTGGTGGGCTAACTACATCATCTGTACTCATGATTCTGTACTTTGCAGGTGTTTGGTGTAGGGATTGATGCTGCTCAGGCTGCCTGCCTCCCATATTTGAGCATGTAGGCTGAAGTCCAGGCTGCACTTCCAATTCCACTCTCTGATAATGCACACCCTGGGAGGCCTTGCCACCCATGCGAAAGAGCTGTCTTCAGTTCTGGGCTCTTGGCTTTGTACTGACCCAGTTTTCACTGTTGGGAGAATTTGGGGAGTGAACCCTTGGATGAGAGCTCTCTCTGCCTCTTTCTCTTATTCTGCCTTTCAAATAAATACAAATAAAATAAAAAATGAAAATAAGGGAATTATCTGATTCAATTAACTCATTTTCTGTACCTGGTTCCTTGAAGGTTTTTTAGATGGAAAATCCCACACTGGATGATGAATCTTGGGGGTGTTATTGTTGCAATTTATTCATCTTTGGCTTCCTTAAGAGTACGCTAACATTTTGAAAATACTATACTTGAGGGGCCGGCACCCTGGCTCACTTGGTTAATCTCTGCTTGCGGTGCCGGCATCCCATGTGGGCTCTGGTTCTAGTTCCGGCTGCTGCTCTTCCAGTCCAGCTCTCTGCTGTGGCCCAGCAGTGCAGTGGAGGATGGCCCAAGTGCTTGGGCCCCTGCACCCGAAAGGGAGACCAGGAGGAAGCACTTGATCATGTGCTCATAAGGTCAGCAAGGACATGGTCCATGTGATAAGCAATCAAAAGGGGTTTCCTACAGGCTGTTAGACTCTCTGGAGCAACCAGCCCTTGTTTCATTGAACTGTACCCAGTAATACAAGTGGAGCACAGTAAGAGCAAAGGTCTAAGTGAGTTTAAGGTTGGGGCATTTGTGGATCACAAGGAGACTCGCTGAATGTTTTTTTAAAAACATTACTCCAGGGGCCAGCCCTGTGGCATAGTGAGTAAAATTGCCACCTGCAGTGCCAGCATCCCATATGGCCGCCAGTTCGAGTCCTGGCTGTTCCACTTCTGATCCAGCTCTCTGCTGTGGCCTGGGAAAGCAGTGTGAGATGGCCCAAGTGCTTGGGCCCCTGCACCTGTGTGGGAGACCCAGAAGAATTTCCTGGCCCCTGGCTTTGGATCCGCCCAACTCTAGCCATTGCTGCCACTGGGGGAGTGAACCAGAGGATGGAAGACCTTCTCTCTCTTTCTCTCTTTGCCTGTGCCTCTCTGTAACTCTGCCTTTCAAATAAATAAATAAATCTTAAAAAAAAAAAAAAAAAACCACCACATTACTCCAAACAAATTTATTCCCCTGGGGACAGAGAATGGGATTAAGAGGTCATTATGCTCTCTTTCTGCTAGATGCATGTGCTGAGGAATGATGGCTAACATATGCAAATCTGCCTGCCTGATTTCCTTTTGTTGGGGGTGAGGAGGCTCTGCTGGCCTACTCCTTCCACCTGGCCAGAAGGAAGTTGGTTTCTTTGGTAAAGAAATCCCCTGGGCCTTTGCCCATTCTCTCCTGAGGGAGAGGCTGATGAGATGTGATTACTGAGCCATGATCTTAGCCCATGAAGCCATTCACAGAGTGTTCCTGGAACACATGGCCCAACGTTTCTCTGCATGGACTCAACTTGGGGCCGCCCCTTGCCCTTCCTTTCTGCTGGTCCTCAGAGGCCAAGCTTTGCTGAGCAAGGGAGCTTTGTATCTACAGGAGTGTGCGTGGGTGCTGGGTGGCTCTCAGCTGAACATTGGAGCACTGAGTGGGAAAGGGAATAAAACTGCACTTTGGAACATTTCTTAGTATCTTGCAATTTCCACCTCATTGCAACAGAAAGGAGTTGAGTGTGGTCTAACCTAGGGAAAGACATCACTGCCAATTTGGGTAAGAAACCGAAAACATATGGGACCAGCTTTGTGGCACTATGGTCAAATTGTAGCCTGCAATACCGGCATCCCATATCAGAGTGCTGGTTCGAGTCCTGGCTGCTGTGCTTCTGATCAAGCTCCTTGATAATGCACCTGGGAAAGCAGTGGAAGATGATGACTAATGCTCAAACATGCAGAGGGAGTGCATTGCCCCACACAGAGCAAGTGTGAAATGGTTTTGTGTCTCTTCTTCTTCCTTACTCCCCACATTATGGCACAGTTTACAATAATCTGCTTTTCATTGCTGAAATGACTCAAAAGCACAGAGTGATTTGGGGAGCATAAAAATCTTTAGGGGGTGAGGAGCTGGCATTGTGACATGGCACGTAAAGCCCGTTTGTGTCCCAGCTGCTCCACTCCTGCTCCAGCTCCCTGCTGATGGCCTGAGAAAAAGTAGTGAAAGATGGCCCAACTGTTGGGACCCCCACCACCCACATGGAAGACCTTGATGGAGTCCCTGGATCCTGGCTTTAGCCTGGCTGAACCCTGACTGTTGAGACATTTGGGGAGTGAACCAGCAAATGGAATATCTGTCTGTCTGTCTCTTCTCTTTTCTTCTCTCTGACTCTGCTGTTCAAATGAATAAAACAAATCTAAAAAAAAAAAAGAAAAAATCCAAACAAAAAATAGTTAGTGAGTCTTCAGGAAAATCAGAAAGGGAAAGAAGACATGGAGGAAGAAAACAGATTCATATTCAGGAACTTTTCCTAAGTGATTCACTTAATTCCCGAGACAATCCTGAGAAGGTTATAGTATGATGCCATTTGGAAAACAAGAAAACTAAGCTTCAGGGATAATAAATAGTGATAGTTCTTACTTCATTAGTCACTTTTTGTGGCAATACTGTGCTAAATGCTTTGCATTATCTAATCATTAAACAACTACTGAAATAAGTGTTACTGTTACCTCCAGTTTCCTATTTGGGAAACTAAGACTTAGGGAGGTGAAGGAACTTACCCAAGAGACTTGCTATACACTTGCAGACTTGGGATTCACATTTGCTCCTGACTTCAGGGCTTTGGCCATCAGTCATTGTTCCATACTGTTGCTTACTGCTTTCCCCAAGTCACACAGATTAGTACATGTGGGAGGCAGGATTTGAATTCAGAGCCGATAAATATCAAAGCGCATTTGTTTTCTAAATCCTCCAGGGCCCAAGTGGTGGAGCCAGGATGGGTATCTAACCCTTCTTCCTCCTCCTGGTCTGCCTTTGTATTGGGGCAGCTGCCTTCTTAGAAAAGGCAACAGACCCAGAGTCTGAAATGTTGCTGATGAGAGTGAGGGAGGGAGGGAGAGAAAAAAGAGAGATGCTATTTTTGACAGAAACAGCCTCTTAAAAGAAAGCAACATATAATTTGTATATCAGCAGGAGAAAGCAGTGCTCCAGCCGGCAAATCACAGCCCGCATGGAGCCGCTGTTCTTGCCGAGGTAAAGCCCATTCATTTCCTGTGTTCATCTCCCCAGATCCATCCTCGCCACCTCGCTCTCGCCACATTTTCCTCTTCCACGCTTGCTCGCTCTCTTTAATGGGTTACTTTGTAGTTGACGAACTTCTCAAGCAGGCATGACAAAAATGGAGCTCTAAGGAGATCATGCAACATAAAGCGTGGCACTCCAGCCCAGCACTTCGAGAGGGAGTGCCAGGGCGGTGGAGGTGGGGCCCACCTAGTGGGCCGTCTCTCCCCTGATGCTTTTCTTAAGAGGTGCCAAGCTAGTGACTGGAGCATAATCACTGACAATCACTGACGTGGGACTGTGAAAACCCAAGGGTTTCAGAGGCAGGATTTGTGCCCAAGCCCTGTCCCACACATCACTCTGAGAACTCAGTTTCCCAACCTTTAGGAAGGAAATATAATATCAAAAGCAGAAGGTGGGGTCACAACTGATGCTTGAACACACACAGGGAAGGCGTTGCCCCACACAGGGCAAGTGCGAAGTGATTGTGTGTCTCCTCTTCTTCACTCCCCACGTTATGGCACAGTTAGTGTAAAGTAATCTGCTTTTCGTTGCTGAAATGAATCAGAAGCACAGAGAGTTTGGAGGAGCATAAAGATCTTTAGGGAATCTGAGGTCGGCATTGTGATTTAGCAGGTAAAGCCCATTTGTGTCTTGGCTGCTCCACTCCTGTTCCCGCTTGCTGCTGGAACAGGCTTGGGAAAAGCAGTGGAGGATTAACCAAGTGCTGGGACCCCTGCCACCCACATGGGAGACCTGGATGGAGTCCCTGGCTCCTGGCTTTGGCCTGGCTCTATCCTGGCTGTTATGGCCAGTGGATGGATAATCTCTTTCTCCGTGACTCTCTTTCTCTGTAACTCTGATTTTCAAATAAATAAATACACCTTAAAAATTCTTTGGGGGTGTTTTGTGGCTTACTCTGTCACAAGCACGTGGCTCTCCCATTTCCATCAGAGGTAATCTGGAGCAAGTTCCCTAACCTCTCTGTGCCTTAGTTTCCCAAACAGTGCTGAAGAGGAAAACCAAGTTACCTTTACAGTGCTGATGCTGATAATGCCCATCAAATGCACACTTCTTAGAAGTTCCTTGAATGGCCACTGCTTTAGCAAGTGCTTTACAGGCCTTATCACCACCTCTAAAATGTGAAACCAAGTCTTTACAGCTCCTCTGCCTGGATATTTGCACTGCACTCCTGTACCAGTATGCCAGGAAGCTTCCTCAGTGCTCTCTGTAATGCATCCCACGTGTCCTGACCCAAGAAAGCTTCTGTATTGATGCAGCTCTCCTATGGCAAACCTCCAGTCCCTATCCAAATACACACACACACACACACACAGACGCTTTCTCTCTCTGCCTCCTTTCCTTCCTCTTAATCTCCCATCTTTTTTACCTTCTCATCTCCTTTTTATTTCCCCATTTCATCCCCTTGTTCCTTTCTCTCCAGCTCTTCTGAGGATGCAGGCGGATCCAGTCTCCCTACTCAAAGGGCTTTGTTTCTGATCAGGCCTGACCTGGGTTACATAGTTCATGGGGTTACCATGACAACGAGCATGCCTGGCTACCCATCAGGAGGCAAGGACCAATTGAAAGGGACTGTCATTTCCCTAGGACATAGGAATTTATCCTCAGCAGCAGGCCCTGCACGGGTACTATACTATAGGAAGAGAAGCTGCTATTATTTGTGAGGGTTGGAGAGAGTAAGCAAAAGAAACATTCTTTTTTTTTTAAAGCATGTTTTTCTCTGTGGAGGAGGACCACAAATTGTTCTCAGAGACAGACATTTTATTTCTAATGCAGCCTGTGTGTGCGAGGGAGTAAGGCTGTGGTGCATGTGTATTTTTGATGAACACAGTTGGTTTTTATACAGAAGGAAAAAATAAATTAGTGGTTCAAAAGTGACTTTTCAGCAGGTCTAACGGGAAGAGAAAAAGGGTAGAAAATTAACGGTACTGAATATCCTCTGTGCTAAGCACTTGATCCTTTTTTATCAAAGTCTCAAAGCAACTGCATGCTGTTATTCCAGATCAGAAAACAGAGGCTTGGGGCAAGTGTTTGGCCTAGTGGTTAAGATACTGCTTGGAATTCTGACATTCCATATCAGTGTGCCTGGGTTCACATCCTAATTCTGCTCCCAATCCCAGCCTCCTGATGATGTACGCCTTGGGAGGCTGTAAGTACTTGGGTCCCTGCGTTACACATCAGAGGTCCAGATCAAGTTCCTGGCTCCTGGCTTCAGCCTGACAAAGTCCTGGCTATTGTGGGCATTTGGCAAGTGAAAGTGAATCAGCTAAAGGGAGATCTTGTCTGTCTTTTAGTCTTCCATTCTCACTTTAAAATAAACAAAAAGATAAACAGCAGAAATCTCTGTTCGTCTAGTCTTAAAAAGAGGAAACCAGGGTCATAAAGTGGCTTTCCCAGCCAGGGCATCTGCTGATGAAGTAATAGGCCTTATACTTGACTTGAAGTTCGTGACTCAAGGGCTGTGGTGCTGTGGTTTTCTCATACAGTTTCCCATCTGGTGCATTTTCCTTGTCCTCAGGAACCTCCTTCTCATGTCCTGTCTCTGCAGACCCCTGCCCTTCTCTCTTCTTGGGCCTTCTCTGTCCCTCCTTCCCAAAATGGAGTACTGTCTTAGAGCCACCTGGGAAACCTGTCCAAACTGCACATTCCTGGATCCCATCCTGGACCTGCAGGATTGAAATCTTGTGAATAGGAGTCTAGGGAGGGTATTTTTAACCAGCTCCATTTGGTAGTTTTAGTATACACTGAGGTTGGGGAAGCTTTCTCTAGGGCAATAGAGCCAACATTGTACAAAACAGCACTTGCTTGGTTGTTTCTCAATTATTTTCTGGGTCATTGTGCTCCTATAAAAAAAAGAGTGATCTCTGTGGCCTTTTCTAATACTTAGATCAACATTAGGCAAAGAGAAGATGTTCAGGGAAGGCCCACGAGGGAGGTTGGGAAAGAGAGAATTATGTCTTACGGTCTTAGTATGGGAGAGGGCACCTAGGAGACGGATGGTTCCTGAAAGTGAGAACCCTCCCCACGAAGACCTTGTGATGTCTCTTTCTGAGCCACAGCCTTCACCTCCTGTCTATCTAAAGTCAAATGCTCATATAGAGAAGCAGTTTCTGGTAGACACTTTCCAACATAGAGTTGTAAAGGGAGAAGAACATATTCAGTGGGAATGCCAGTGAGACTAAAATGTTGAGCCACTTCAAGCTTATGCAAAAAAAAAAAAAAAAAAAAAAAAAAGGTGGGCGGGGTGGGCCTTTGGTCTAGTTGTAGTTGTTAACATGTCAACCAAACCCTGGGACTTTGCTATGAGATGTGGTGTCCCAAGTGACATCTGGTTTGTCAGGTGCCTGTAGCCCTCCTGTGGATGTCTGTCTTAACCTTCTAGGTATTCCAGAGGTAAAACTGATGGGACAGGAATTATTCTGTTTGGAAAATAAACTCCGAGTCTTCCCTTCTCGGTCCTTGCCATAACTGGCCAGGTCTTAGGCAGGAACAGGAAAGTCCCAGAAAGCTTACATAACAGACTTCCTTAATACATTCCCCAGCCTTAAAATGAAGGTTATGATGGATGATGAAAATGGAACTCACTACTTCTTCGATCTGGCCTCATCTTATTACAGCCTGGGGCCATGTTCATCATGTGCTGCCAAGATCACACAACCACTTTGGAAATGGTCTCCTTAGCTATTTCCTCTTCTCTCTGACTGAGATTGCCAGGGAAATCTCAGGAAACCTGTCTGATCAATGGCCTTCAGTGTCCTGTCAATGACCTTCAGTGTCGCCTCTACATACCCATTTGAGATCCTTCTTTGTATGACTGTATATGATTGTTCATAATGGTTGGTGAATCACTCTTACAAGTTAGCACAGTCTCTTGTGAAATAGACCGCTTGTTCTTCCTGAAAACAATCCCCATATTTTCACACCTCTGCATCTTCTCACTCTCTTTCTATTCCATTATTAATTCTGCGAGGCCTATTTGAAGTTTTACCATTTTGTGAATCTTCACATTCATGGATCTCGTTCTTTTGAGTGTTTCTGGCTCTCTTATGGCACTGGTAGAATAATAGGTGTCTACATAACACCATTGAAGAGCTGGACTTGATTACGCATTATTAAGGGGCTAGGTTGCATATCTCACTGTAGCTTCCTGCAGTGTTACACCCAGTGCTTTAAGAATGTGTCTCTAAAGCTGAATGGAAAGCACAGGGAGTGGTTCTCAAATATATCTGGGCGTACATCATCTGTTAAGCTGCAAAATGAAGCTGCACTGGATTTCTGCCTCCTTGGCCCATACATCGGCATAGACAAGACACATGACAGAGGTCAAACATGTCATTATCACAGAGACCAGAGAAGATTCCATGTAACCATGGTCACAGTTAAAGACCAGACTTTAACCAATGTCCTGTTTAGGGTATAACTCTTAGCAAATCCATTAAGCTGCTGGTAGTTTGTGAAAGAGAATCATTGACTGCGATTTTAGCTGTGTCCAGTCTGGTGTGGATTCCTTCTAGGACTGATAAAATGTGGGGCATCCCCACTTACTTAGAAAATTTGAACACATCATCCTGAACTGAAGGGAATATTCATAATAATAAGGAAAAGAGACTTCAGTTTAGATTAGCAGATACATTTAGTTGGCAACAAAAGGGCCAATAGATCATAATTAGTAGATTTACCAATTACCTTTCCCTAGTGACTGGCATTGGCTGTGGAGGTCTTTATCTACAACCTAAGGGCTTCTGAAACGTAACTTACCCCCTCACCCAACCCCAATCATGCATTGACAGCCAACAAACAGCATCTGTTTCAAAGAAACACCACCTGTCCAAATGGAAAATCAAGCATGGAACTACCTTCTTTCATCAGAGTGTTTGTTTCCAGAGCAGAAGAGAAAAAAAAAAACCATTCTGTCATGAACACAGCCTTTTAACGCTCTATAGGGACTATGGTCTGGCTTCTGCCAAGTAGACTTGGCAAGGTTTAGGGGAACATTTGGGCCTTAGATATCTTCTGAGGCAGAGCTGGGTGATCTGCCTTGGAGAAACTTGGAGCTTGTTTAGGGCAAGTTGGAATGGAGCGAATGACCCACAGGTGCAGTGAGGTCTGTGGAAAGGAAATGTTGGAGCGAGACTGCCAGAAAAGTGATTTCCTGATGCAGGTACAGGCATTAAGCCTGGAGAACATCCACCTGCAAAAGTGGGCTGCAAGAGTGCCACCTTACACAGGGCAGAAGAGAAGTTTGTTAACAACACCTGCAGCATATTGAAGCACCTTTATGTACTGTAAATACCCGTAAAGAGTTTGTAGCCTTGTACTGTAAATACCCATACAAAGTTTGTAGGCTTGTAATGGCTGAACAATTTTTACAGAACGTTGTTTTGTATGTTTCAAAATAATTTGTGAACAGAATTGATTTCCTGTACCAGATCTTAAGTATGTATCAGTCCCTTTTCAGTGGGTCCAGAGGAAACATGGACTGCTTCATTTTTCTTTTCACTTTCACCTCTGTCATACAGAACAGACTCCTGGGATCTGACCCATGGATCTAAGATTTCGGGAGCAGGCACATATGTCTCAGGTATTTTCAGTGATTCTGGTGTTTGACCGTGTCTCGGTGAAACAGAACGATTTAGGGTTTGTGAAGTAGTGATATGTTGGAAATATGCCCTTTGTATGTATGTGTGCATACATGTGTGTCTGTGGTTACTCATTTTCTAAAACCATTCTTCAGTAATGTGTTTTATGGGAGAGCTCCATTGGCAGCTAAACAATGGCTGCTTGTCATATACAGATGGGAACTAGAATTCCACAAGAGGGTAGAGGGAATTCCCAGACCAGAAACTCAAGGCCATCTGAGGGGGTGGGTGTTTCTCTTCTGCTTTTAAGACAGGAATCATGATTGCCCTGTGGCTGTCAGCAAGTTTGCCACTGGAGAGAAGGGAGCACTGACGGAGGGCTGGGAGCCTACAGTTGGGTATTATTGACTTGCAGACCAGACACCAGTGTTCTGTATTTGCAATAAGTTCCTTTTCACTCTTTATCAAAAGCAGTAAGTGAATTATGTCCTTTATATTGATGTAAGCAAAAAATAATTAGATTGTTTTTAATACACGGTTGCATTATTTTTAGCATTTGTCCCAGAAAGAATCTTTGGGCATGTAAAACTCATGAAAGCAGTTTTACTACTCAAAAGAATAGTGCATTAAAGTGCAAGTCCATCATCATCTTTTGTTTTTGGTGTGGTGAGTGGCTTCTCTGGACTGTTTTTTGTTCTTCAGTTGATGGCAACTATTTAGCTCATATGAGCAGGTATACATTGAACTTGGCCTAAGTCTAGTTTCTTGCCTTTAATGGAACTGTCAGCCAAAAAGTCCAGCACCACTTTAGAGTACGTTACAGCTGTCAAGTCAGGCTGCCTGGGGTTAGAATCTTGGTTTGACCTTAGCTGTGTTAACATGGTCAGGTAACTGAACCCTGAATGTTTGTTTCCTCATTTGTAAAATGGGGATAACATTACCTCATAGGGATACTGCAAATATTCTAAGAGGCAATATACACACCACAGTGTGTGGCATGCAGGCACTGACTCGATGAGTAGAAAGTCAGTTGAATGGAAGATGTACTGCATTTTAGGTTTATATCACTCAAATATCCAGCTCTGAGTGTTCACCTTGTTTTAGACACTTGTGTGTGGAATGGGGTAACATAGATACTCTGGTGACTGGACAAACAATATCACCCCTCTGAGCTTTGTACTCTGAACTTTATATCCAATATTTTACATTAGTAATGTCCTTGACCCATGAAACTTTCAGTAAGTTGTAATATTTCAGCATCATTGATGTTCCTGGACCTATAAGAACACATTCTATACTTTGGGTATCTCGGGTGATGTAATGATTTTCTGAGACTAAAAGTGTTCCTTGACAAGAAATATATGGATCCCCTTTGAACTTTGCCCAAACTGATACATGGTCTCAAGTTTTCTAGGCAGATCTGTATGGTTGATAAATATCAGGCCACCTGATGTCCTTTTATTAGGTCACTTTCAGTTATGTCCACCATCTTCCAGATTCTTTATTTTCCTAATTGTCATTTACTTAAAGTTTACTAATGAGTTTCCAGTGCTCTTTGAGTAAGGATAGAATCCTTTAAAAATCTCTCCCAACCTCAGTCTTCAACTGAAGTTTAACCTTTTCTCTTCTGCACTACCTGTGTTTTAGGAACACTTAACTGCTTTTAGTTCATCATCTGTGTCGTACTTTCTTGCCTTCAAGTCTTCAGGTAGTCTGTCCCCTCAGCCAGCACTACTCTTTTTCCCCCTCCCCTCACTTTGCCTTCTTGACTCATGGTAATCAGTCAGACCTCAGCTTGAATAAAGCATCCTTGGAGAATTCATCCTAGCCACACTCCACCTATTCTGCAGATCTGATTGTACCTTTTGGTATCTGGGTATATTTGAAATCTTTTCTTTGTCTTTACTGTTTTGTTGTTTCTCTTGAATCAGCTGCTGATTTTCATCTATTTATCCTGCTTGGGACTGAATTTTCAAACCTGAGGATTTATGTTTTTTAAAAATTCTAGAAGTTTTCTTTGAAATATTGCCTCTATTCCAGATGTTTCCATCTGACAAGAACTCATAGCATTATTTTTTCCCTATTTCATGTCCCTTAACTTCTTTGTGAGATTTCCTATCTTCTTAATATCTTTTTAGAATATTCTAGGGGAATTTTTACTGGTGTTTTTCACTGTGCAATAGTTCTCTCTTCAACTTTGTGTAATTTACTCTTTAACCCTCCATTGAGAATGTGTCAGAGACTATTTTTATTTCTTTAATTATATATATAGTATCTTATTTTAAAAGATTTATTTATTTATTTGAAGGTCACAGTTAGAGAGAGAGAGAGAATCTTCCACTTGCTGCTTCACTTCCCAAATGGTGGCAATGGCTGGGACTGAGCCAGGCTGAAGGCAGAAGCCAGGAGCTTCTTGCAGGTCTCCCACCTATGTAGCAGGGGCTCAAGAACTTGGGCCATCTTCTGCCCTTTTCCCCAGGCCATTAGCAGGGAGCTGGATCAGAAATGGAGAAGCCTGGACATGAACCAGCATCCTTATGGATGCCAGCATTGTAGACAGTATCTTTATCTGCTATGCCACAATGCCAGCCATAGTGTCTGATTTTTAAAAAACTTTTATTACTTTTACTTCATTAATTATATGGTTATTCCTGCTCACATAGATTGTCACATAATTTATCAATTCCTTCTGTTTAGGGTAATCCCAGAATAATTAGCTTATGCTTTTCTGGTTGCCTGTTATATCTGACTCAGTATATCAGGGTTTTTATCATGAGAATTTTGTTTTACAACTTTCTTGAAAGTAGATGCCCTCTAGATCCCCTTGTATGGACTGTCCTGGTATGTATTTTTCCTTGCAAGAGTGTATTTCCATAGAGACAGGAAATGTTATGAACAGGATTTGACTTTTCAAACCCATGTAGTCTTATGTTAACAGATGATGGATTAGTGCCATTGACTGATGGAGTAGAGTGGAGAACTTGATCCATTATGGCATCTGAAGGTGGGGCCCTTAGGAAGTGATTGGATTGGATTAGGTGGCTAGGATGGAGCCCATGATTGAATCATTATGGACTTGTAAGCTGATACCTCATAGAGGATAGAGAAAGAGGTATTCCTTTTGTCTCTGCTTCCTGGATCACTGTGTGATTGTTCCTCTGCACATGATCCAGCAATTCTAGCCTCTACAACACCCAGACTAATGATGTCATTTGATTTCAAAGCTGTAAGTCAAAGTAAATCTTTCTTGAGGCTGGCATTGGGGCACAGTGAGCTAAGCTGCTGCATGCAGCGCCACATCTCATATCAAAATGGCATTTCGAGTTCCAGGTACTTTGCTTCTGACGCAGCTCCCTGCTGATGCACCTGGGAAAGCAGCAGAGGGTGGCCTAAGAACTTGGGTCCCTGTAGCCCACATAGGAGGCCTGGATGGAGCTCTGGGCTCCTGGCTTTGGCTTGAACTAGCCCTGGCCATGGTGGCCATTTGGGGAGTAAATCAGTAGATGGAAGGTCTCTCTCTCTCTCTGACTCTCCCCTTCATATAAATAAATAAATGAATATTAAAAAATAAGCATTTCCTTCCTGAGCAGCTTCTCTCAAGTATCTCAGATACTTTAGTTAAAATAACAAAAAGCTGACCAATATGAGGCTACCTCTATCTTTTCAAAAGGGTAGCTTCAGTTGCTAGCTTAGTGCCTAGAGAAATACCGGGGCTCAATGTTATTGAAATGAATAAATAAAGTAGAAGCAGAGGTGGCTGTGGATGTCATGAAGACCCCTCTCCATATTTTTTCAAGCTTTATTAATCATTCCTATCCTTCCTGCAGTGCTAATCTTTCTTTAAAATGATTTAATCTTTCTGTAGTTGATATAATATCTGATCAGTGACTTAAGATGTTATGATTGTCATCAATTACCTTCTACATAGATTATCCTATTTGAGCTCACATCCACCTTGGTTCTAAGAAGGGCTGGGATGATTATCCTCCCTTTGCAGATGAGGAAACCAAACATTGGGTGGTGATATACCTTACCTTCTAGAAAATAAATGGTAATTGCAAAATTAGACCTAGGTCTCCTTTCTCCAAGTCTATAGCTAGTTTCTTAGTGGTTTAGAATAAATTTTAGTACTTCTTTATGTAGAAGTGAAGTCACTTTACTGACCTAGCTGTATCTTGCCAAAAAAAAAAAAAAATCAGTGTCTAGTTAAGAATGAGTGCTGCCTTTAATTTGGTTCTGTCCATTAGGTGCTATATGCATTTCCACAGCCAGAGTCTTAGGACTTGTACTACTTGATTTTTTCATTTGGACAAGGTGTTTATGTTTCTTCTGAGGCAAACATTACAAACCATCATCTGTCCAAGAATCCAGGTTGCTGGAGAACCTTGTTCATGGCCTAGTTGGATGCAGGTGTGTCTGGTAAAGGATGGGGTGTTACAGATTACATGACAAAAACACAAGATTCATTGATGCTTAACACACTTAAAGGGGTAAGGTGAGATGTGAGGAAGAACACACAGGTGGTGACAGTCACAGCAAGCTGAGGCCCCCAGGTCAATTTCCAACCTCAGGGCTGAAGATCTTGAGTGGCTAGATTCTTCCAGGCCCACAGGTGTTGAAGAAGAGCCAAACTGACAGCTCGCGGTGGCACTGGGGCCATGTAGCAGACACAGCAGCTTCATTCCTGAGATAGGGAGGGGAGAGGGAGTACGAAAGAAGCCAGTCTTGGCTACTTACCTCAGGGCGGACCCCTTGGGTGTTGCAATGCCATAGCCTTTGGAATCCAAGTTACCTCCCACCTTCATAGTGTCACAGGGTTTCCTCTGCTCAATGTACTCATTCATGGTGGACTCGAGGAGATAGGCGTATTTGCCTTTGGATTTCCTCACTCGTATCATTCCCTCCTCTGTGGTCCGTACAAAAACGGATGGTTCCGCTGACTTCATGTATGTCCACATCTTCTCAAACACAGCAATTTTTGACCTCTGGCAGGGGACATGAAGAAAGCCAGAATTAAGTGCTGGTTGTGTTTGAATTGGGGTCGGCACACGTATTAATGAAGAGCTGACTGTAGCCTGATAACACATTCATGAGCCCGATTAGCTCAGGAAGAAACAAATTATGAGTGATTGCAAAATAAGAGACTCTAATTAGTACCAGTAGGTTCCAAAGTACAAATATCTTGCAAATACAGAATGAACAGAGTAGTTCAGAATCTTTTAATTACTTCTGAGTAATTATATTGCTCTTAAATGTGGGAAGTGTTAGGAAACTGGAACCCTGTCTGGCTTTTAAAGACATTAAAGGGCCTCTCTGCTGTTCAGAGAGGCCATATTTATACTGCCCAGGAGAAGTCGAGGGCCAAATATCAGTGGAATCTGATTTCATTATTGGAAAGCAACACTGAAGGCTTTGCGGATCATGGATTACTGAGTTCCAGTCACCTTCTACTGTAAGCCTTGCCTTCAGAAGGTACATTTTGTTTGATAAAGCTGATGACTTGGTTGCCTGTTTACTTTTCTAAAGCCTCCAAATCTAATGAAACTGCTCTCTGTACTCCCTCCTAAACTCACCTTGGAGCTTCTTTCCCTTGGGCCATTGCCTGGACTGCTTATCATACTCATTCTCTCCAGTCACAGTCTTCTCATTCACAGAGCAGAGCAAATCCTGTGTATCTGGAGCCTGCCTTTGCTCCAAGAGCAACAGTTCTTTCCATTATTTTTTTTTAAATTGTATTTATTTGTGAGAGAGCACTTCGATTTGCTGGTTCACTTCCCATATGCACACGAGAGCAGGACTGGACCAGGTCAAAGTCAGGAGCTGGGAACTCAGTCCATGTCTTCCACGTGGGTGGCAGGGACTCAAGAACTTGAGCCTTCGCTGCTGCCTACTCGGGTAGGCGTCCCAGGCAATGGTTTACCCCGGTGTGCCACAGTGCTGGCCCAAGGAATTTGCCTGTTTATAATCACTGTTCATGATGCTAGAACCTATTAGCATCCTGGCTTCAGCCTGAATTAGCCCCCAGTGGTTGCAGCCATTTGGGGAGTGGACCAGCAGATGGTAGTCCTCTCTCTCTCTCTCTCTCTCTCAGTGTGTATGTATCACTCTGCCTTTCAAATAAATAACATACATCTTTTTAAATAGTGTCAGCTTCCCTCTGCTTCATCTAGAAATTCTAATGAGCAGGTCTGGGGTAGGACTTGGAATACATTTTCTGAGTTTCCCTCAACCCCCCCCCTCCCCAACCAGGTGATTCTGCTCTGTCTGTCCTATGTTGCCCTCACTTCTAGAAACAGTACTTTGAGGGTGGAAATTCCTGTAGGACACATTGTCTGGGTCACTCATAGCATCTAGGCTAGACTGCTAGGATTGCAATCATCTGTTATCTGAGTAGGTTTCAAGCAGGTGGAAGCCACCTGAGGGCAGGGAATGTCTTCTGTTTTTTTTTTTTTTTTTTTTTTTTGATCCTTTACAGAGTCTAACTGAGCACCCTGCACGGAGAAGGCCCCCAGTCAGGATCCACTGTCTGGACTATACGTCATTCCTCTCCTTGAAATGCTCTTCGTGTCCTTTTTCCAAGAGGTAGACATGTTTTAGGGATACTAGAGTCTGACTATTGAAAATGTCTTACAAATAGACAAGTTAGAACATGATAAAGGGGCCATTTTATCTGAGACAATTACTACTACAATCATATAACCTAAAAGAGTATAATCTGGTGGTTAATATGTAAATTACAGATTTGCATAATATAAAATTATTGTGTATGCAACGTACAAGTTTTCTCTGTGCACAAGCATGAAGTTCATCTTCTGGATACCTGTTGTCATCAATTGTTGGCAAAATATTGGAGGGCAGTCGCCATTTAAGACAACTGATCTATAAAGGTATTTGAGGCTCATGATAATTAAGCCTCAAGGGGTAATAAATGGAAATAGTTAATGAGAATTGCAGGGAGGCATTTGGTAGAGTGAGTTTTAAGTTTGGGTTGTCCAGCTGTCCAAAATTAGATAAACTGGATCATGTGTTTCACAGTGTGGCTTAGAATTTGGAAAGGACCTTTGACCTGGCATCAGAGCCTCAGTGTCACTCTTCTTATTTCTGCTTCCAGCTCACGGTTTCCTCTTTGGGAAAATCCCTTCCATTTGAGCTTTAGTTTCCTTACCTATTTATAAGGAGCTTGGACATAATATTTAAGTCCCCTGTGAGCTTGAAATACCTGATTCTTTAAACAAAGAGACATCATTCAATGACAGTGTGAGAAAGAAGGGAGCAAAAGGGAGTGTGGATTCCAAGCCTGGGGGAGGAAATACTGAGAAGCAATCATTGCATCTCCAATGTATTGGATATTCTCTCGCAGGAAACAGGGAGATGTATAAATTCAGCTGTGACCGCATTTGCAGATGATCTTCCAGGCACAAAATTAACAAAACACACAGCAGGCAATTGCAAGATGCAATTTGACCTGGCAGGGTGGACACAGCAAGGAATGCGGCTGCTGACAGGCAGAGCTGAAGAACCCTCTGGGCAACAGTATGCAGAAAATTAATACATCCTCACGGCCTCGCCCAGTGTCCCCAGTGCAAAGACTGTGTTCACAGACACTCGGAGAGGACTCTCAGGAACATGTAATCTCCAGGAATGCGAAGGTAGTGTGAGTGGCAGGGAGATTGGAAGCATACTCTGGGTATTTGTTCTTGGATCTGTCCTATCATCTGCAGCTCCCACGGTCCTTCACACATCTTAATTAAAATGTCGATGGAGGATTAAATGACTCTAGAATGGGGCTGCCAAGAAGCTCTGGGCTGCCATAGGGACCGAAGCCAGATTTTCAGACTGGGACAGCAGAACTCTTGTCTCATTAGTCCTTCCTTCTGCCTTGTGAGGGTGGGGCTGCCTTCCACCCAGTCCCAGTGCACTCATTCTCGAGTCCAGAGTCACAGAGGCAGAAGGACTCGTGAGACACATTGAGACACATTTTAGCAGCATTCTCCTCTTACAGGGAAAGAAAACAAAGCCCACAGTGTGGTAGTGGACTGTCTAGTGTCATGCAGCTTGTAAGTGGCAGAGGCAGGAGGGAAACCCTCGGCTTCTTATAGCACCCTGTACCTTTCCAGCACCACCAGCTGCTTCGCTTGTTGTGTGCTCTGTACCCCTGAATTCCTAGCTGGAGGGCTTTGGGCGAGTAACCTAACCTTCCTGAGCATCAGGGTTCCTCTTCTGCCAATGGTGATAGCAGTGTCCACTGCACAGTGTTGTCATGGAGATTACATGAGAACATAGATAAAATGTATAGCCTAGTGCAAGGAAGAATTTTACAGGAGGAAGGCATTCTAAAAGTGTCCCCCTTTTTCAGGTTTTATTTGATGGTAGGGCTGTCCAATGAATGTCTTCCTTGGGACTGGTTGCCCTTCTTTATGTATGCAGGAGACATGGCTATCATTCAAGGACTTATTTCACACAGGGCTTAATGTGACCTCACAATCTTTCTCAATGCAGAGCTTTAGGCAGTGACTAAAGAATTAATCAAAATTAGCACATGGACCACAGCCCATTTGCTGCCACTAAGGGATCTCTGCTTAGGGTGCAGAAGAAAGCATACTACTTTGTTTCCAGCTTTCTAACTTTGTGCTTATGTGGACAAGAGGCACCAATAAGTCAATTGACACAGCTGTTAAAAAGCAACTTTGAAGTCTTAAGGCCCATCATGCCTCTTATTGGCTAGGGCAGGAACATTTGCTTCTCCAAGCCTAAGCTTTCCCAACTATAAAATGGTAGGGTTAGACTAGATTTGTACCCAGACCCATATGTCAAACTTACTGATCTTTTAAAAACACATTTACTAATGATACCATCACATGAGACAGTGTAGTTCAGTGGCAATAATGCCTGAATTGGCAAAAGGCTTCCATAGCCTTGGAAACTCATGACTGGAGCATAGGGAGATTACTGATGCCATAAACAGGAGTGTCAATTTGTAAAGTCAACAACAGGAGTCACTGTGCACTTACTCCTCATGTAGGATCTCTGTCCTTAATGTGCTGTACATTGAGATTTAATGCTATAACGAGTACTCAAACAGTATTTTTCACTTTGTGTTTCTATGTGGGTGCAAACTGTTGAAATCTTTACTTAATGTATACTAAACTGATCTTCTGTATATATAGAAAATTGAAAATGAATCTTGATATGAATGGAAGGGGAGAGAGAGCGGGAAAGGGGAGGGTTGCGGGTGGGAGGGAAGTCATGGGTTGGGGGGGGGAGCCAATGTAATCCATAAGCTGTACTTTGGAAATCTATATTCATTAAATAAAAGTTAAAAAAAAAAAAGAATACCTGAGTTGGAACAAGGAGACTTGGATTTGGTTCCCATGGCTGACACTTGCATTATGAACTCTCTGAATCTCAATTTCTTATATACAAAGTGAACACCACAATCTCTTTTGTGCCTTAGGTCACAGGTGAAACAGAAAGAGGACCACGGGTATGAAAATACTTTGGGGCCTAGGACATGCTGTGTAGACTGTGTCTGGAGAGCCTTGTGATGCAAACTGAGTAGTTCCTTAACTGCACCAGCAGGGGTTGGGAAATAGATTGGGTCTCGGACAAGCATCAGGCACCGCTGTCACACTTTGGTTTCAGGATAAAGGCATCAGACCATCATAATGAGATTACAAGTGGGTTTTTTACTAATGGACTGGGTGAGCTTACCCAAGTCATGCCTCTCTTCAAAATGATAGGCTCTGACCAAGTGACCTTCTCTGTCTGATATGTTGCAAGTTGATAATGTGGGCCTTGGAGGTGGATTAAAATTTTGTTCTTAATCTTATTTTTTTTGACAGGCAGAGATAGACAATGAGAGAGAGTGACAGAAAGAAAGGTCTTCTTCCATTGGTTCACCCCCCAAATGGTTGCCACGGCCGGTGCGCTGCACCGATCCGAAGCCAGGAGCCAGGTGCTTCCTCCTGGTCTCCCATGCGGGTACAGGGCCCAAGCACTTGGGCCATCCTCCACTGCACTCCTGGGCCATAGCAGAGAGCTGGACTGGAAGAGGAACAACTGGGACAGAATCCAGCACCCCAACTGGGACTAGAACCCAGAGTGCCGGTGCCTCAGGTGGAGGATTAGCCTAGTGAGCCATAGTGCCGGCCTGTTCTTAATCTTAAGACCTGTGTTTGTTCACGTTATATCAGAGCCTGGGGCTTGCTCCATCCAGCTGCAGTGATTACCTGGATGGGTCTGTGTGGGATCCCCACTCTCCTCACTGAGGCAGTATTGCTCTCTGTGCTGCTTCTGCTACTTATTAGCTATGACACTTTAGGTGACGACTTTCATTTATCTGGGCTTCATCTACAGATTGGACAATTTCTATGTCATCTCTAAATGAGAGAATTAGCAGAGATAGCATGTAGGACGAACTGATATCATGTGGGATATACTTAGTACAGCCCCTCGTTCATATTTATATTCATATAAGGTGAATAAACACAGTGAGTGTCCATGATTATTTATTATTTTTATCAGTATATGATAATTCCACTCTCAGGATGTTTGTTCAACTCCCAGGATGAACAAAGTCTGGTTTTACTGCTTCTGGGCTTCCATCCTTTATCCTGGGGTATGGCCAGGTCTGAGCTGGTTTTGTGATATCTAGTAATGTATTCAGGTCCACCTTGTGTGGCTTCAGTCCCTACCCTGTCTTCACCATGGCTTGCAAATGCCTGCACATCCTCCAAGACTTAATGGCTTTATGGGAAGTGGAGCTTCTGTTCCCTGTTTCCTCCTGTATGCATGTTTTAGATACCTTATCGCTTTTAATCTCCTGAAGACTCTTTGAGGTGGACATCATTCTCCTCATTTTATAGATGAATGAAAATGATGTCAGAAAGGCTAAGTGCAAAGACAAGTGAAGGATGGCATCAACTTCTGGTCCTTTGTCTAGCTGACCTTGAGGCCTATGTTCCTGAATTCTTTGCTCTCTGCCTCTAATCCAGAAGATACCTCTCTACTTGCAGCCCACATTTTCTCTTCCTCCTGACACTATTTAATAAATTACCTATCCCAGTTTCTTTTTCCCCGTATACTGTCTTCTTATTCATCAAGTCTAGAAACATCCACTGAACTCCTACTCTGAGATAGGAAGGCGAACCAGGAATATAAAATTTAAGTCTTGTTTCTAAGCTGATTCTAATGGGTGCTAAGTAGACGGCAAAGTTTTTGTGGGGCAGGGGAAGAATTTTATTGGTTGCTCTTTGTAGCCCCCAGAGAGTTAGTATAGAATGGTATAGGCAAGGGGTCTAAATCAATGCAGGTTTAAGTTTCAAGCTTTCAAAAATATGGACATGAAGATTTCTTAGGGGCCTATAGAAAGCTGAGGAATGATCTGAGTCTCTCTGATTTGCCCTCAGTTAAGCAGCTGCCTTGGCTCCCTCTGATACCATGATTTTTAATGAGAATGGCATTTTAATGACAGTAGTGGTTCCTTTTTGTGAAAGTGCCTTGGGACAAGGGATGTCCGTACCCTGAAGAACTCCTTAGTAGATCCTGCTTCCAGCGTCCCATAAGCAATTTCTGTCTGCTTGGCTAAGTCCTCTGCACTCTCAATGGGAGATACCATTCTCTCCACGGTGAGGAAGGCAGCCAGGTTGGCTGTGTAGGAGGAGATGATGATCAAGGTGAAGAACCACCAGACGCCACCGACGATGCGGCCAGACAGAGACCTGTAGGCAAAGAGAGGAGGCATCAGGAGCACTGACAGTGATTGCGGATAGCTACGGGGAGGGCCTGCGAGCCAGCCTGAGCCCTTTAGCGAGGCTGTCAAACCCTATTGCACCCTTCTCTTCTTTCTGCAAGATGTGAGAATTCAAATGTCAGAGAGATTCCACATTTCCACATTACATTCCTATCACAGAGAAGGATCTGGGGTTGCTGCCCCTCAGCAGTGATAAAGCCCACAGGCATGTATTGACACTCATTTTACACGTGCATATACATCGAGGAACATGCCAACAAAGACACAGATATGTCAGCATTTAGCCATGGAAATCACAAACAGTTAAAAAAATCCTTGTTTATGCAGTTTCATGTACACCAAATGTTTGCGCATACATAGATGAACACAATTGCATTTACACACATGATACATATAATTGGCTCAGAAATATTGCTCAGACCACTGTTTGATTATTGCCCTCTTGGCAATAATGATGGACTAAAACAAAGAGATAATTGAAAATAGAATGAAAACAACCATACTCTATCCACTATGGGTAATGTCCCCCTTGGGCAAAGGTAGAGTTCTACTCCACCCAACTTCCCCCATCACAGAGAAAGAGAATTGGACTGAAATAAATATATAAAAATGACAAGGATAATAATCATACATGAGGTGAGAAACTTAGCCTTGAACTTCTTATTGTCCTATATCTCTACTCTTATGCCCAAAACAATGAAGAAAATAATGGCCAGCTGAGGATCCCATTGTGAGCTCTCTGATTTGGCTGGAGTTTTCCAAGTCACAGGCGTCCCAAAGATACTACAGGTGATTTGGATGTTATGTGGGGTGATTTTATGTGGTAGACAGATATGGCATCAAACCATACAGAATCGTACAGTGATAAAGTTATTTGCATTCCATTTCTCTTTCCAGCCCACTCAATTTACTAAGAAAGTGTCATCCTGGAGCTACTGTCTCTTTAAGCGTTTTCTAATACGTGCTCTGACAGCTTCAAGCTCAGAGCCTTCAAAAAGTGACAGTGCTTAGCTGAGGTCTAAGATTTAGCAACTGGAGAGAGCACCAATCCAATCCATGAGTTTTACAAGTAAAGGAACTCATGAGTCTCAAACCACACCGTGAATCTGCTGGAGTAGCCAGGCCTGCTGGTCACTCTATTGTTTTATACTGCTTTAAAAATCCTTTTGACCCTTTCTGGGTTATTCCTACCATCATTTGCACTTCCCTTTGTCTCAGTTTCTTGGAGATTACTTTTCATTGTTGGCAAACAATGCTCACTCCAGGAAATCCAACAGATATTTGTTATTGCTTGTTATGTGGAAAAAAATGCTCTCAGATGCTTCATATTAACAGAAAAAATAAGAGAGGGGAAATTGTTCAAGGTGTTGAGACCAGGAGAATGGAGCATGGCTATGAACAGCTATAGGAAGAAAGAACATTTAACAAGAGAAGGCTTGCAGAGACAGATTCACTAGAGTGTTGGCATGAGACTCATACCATGTGACCTGAATTAGGAGCAAATGGCCAAAGTTCTAGGAAAACAAACACTAACTAAACATGAGGAAGATATTTTTGGTGGGTAGGGTGGTGCAGCATTGAGGTGGCTATCCTGGAAGTGAGAGGAATTTCCTATTTCTGAAAATTCAAGTGGTGATCCATGTAGAGAGACATTGTACTTGGTATCTAGTCTTCTCCTCTCAGGGTGCCTAGTGCTAGAGATAAAACTCTAAGGCACAAGAGGAGGCATTAAGCATCATGTGGTGCCAGGGCATAGCTATGGCCTCTCATACTCTTCCAATCTCTGAGATTCTATGATTTGAAATCATAAATAGGTAGACCAGGATACATAGCTTCCATTAAGAATTTGAGAAAAATAGATATGTAGAGGCTAAATCATTCCCCCAACAGCTCGAGGTGAACACACAGTTAGAATGAACATCTCCTAGTTTTCAGATAACTTTAGGAGGTGGCAGACACAAGTGTCAAGGTCGTTTGATGCTGCAACTCCTTTCCCAAGTTTGGATGACCACAGTAGTATCTGAACTGGACTTCTTGCCACTGTTCGGCCCCCTGTTCCCTCGCTCCCTGGCTTAATAGCTTCCTCACAAGGTACCCTGAGTGATCTTTTGAAAATCATTAATTGTATCATGTTGCTTTCCTGCTTAAAACCCATCAAAGCATTCTTCTTAACTCTTGGAACAAAATTCAAACTCTTTGGTGACCCTTGAGGCCCTATGTGATCTGGCCCCTGACTCACTCTTGCAATGCCATCCAATCACACACTCTCCATCCTCTGGTCATGCTGGTTTTTGATCCCTCATGTTCAAAAGACTCCTACCCTTATCACAGGCTGCTCTTTCCACTGATGCATCAATGCCTGCTCATCCTGCAGACCCCATCCTAATCACTGCACTTTCAACATTCAAATGTAAGAATAGGGCACCATATAGCTCTCTGGGCAGTTGAAACCTGATATCTGTTTGATTGTTTGACTGTCTGTGTTCCCTTAGACCCTCGGTTCTATGAGAGTAAAGGAACCTTTTACCTCTTTTATGCAGTGTTGTATTTCTGGCCCCTGGCACTGAGTGGGCCCTCAATAAAGAATATTGCTTGTCTTCTAACTTGGTGGCTCCATTTGCTCAGGTTCTAGAGACTGGAACGACTTGTCAGGACCAGGAGAATCCATGCTGCTTATGATCTGGGGTGTCTGGAATCGTGGCATCAAACCAAGTGTTCAGGGAGGCTGCCTCTTTGTCCTACATTAGTGAATTGACAGATCCAGCTAAGACATCCCAAGTTGAATATTATTTTGTAAAGCTCAAAGGCTTCCCAAGAAAGTTCCAGGCCTCAGGTTCCTTCTTGCTGTTCTCTCTTAATTAATATTTATCTGCTGGGTATTGCAAGTAGCTTACCCAGCACATTACTGACCACATCCCCACCTACTTAATGAAGGTACTGGAGAAGCAGTCTAGCTGCTTAACAGCCCATAAGTGTCATCGTGGAGTAACTAGAGAGTTGGAGGAAGAGGTTATTGAAAAATGTGACACAATTCAGATGCTTCATTTGCTCTGGTCCATAAGACAGAAACTTGAGTGTGAGCCTACACTCCTCACCTTTAGTTCAGTCATGGTACAGGGGACCTGGCTTTATCCAAGGGTACTATGCTTTCTGGAGCCGTTAGAGGCCAGGCCTAGGAACAAGAGCCACTTGGTCCTTTCACTGACCAGTCTCGTAACCTTGCGAACTCACCTGCCCAGTTGGATCCCCATCTTCCTGCTCTGTTATGATGGGTGAGACTTCCCTGCTTCATGATGAGAAAGCAAAACTTTCAGTGCAAGAAAGACTTCTAGTCTTTATTTTTTCCCTTTAACTGATTCAGGCAGCTAGACTTAAAGTGGTACAGGGGAAAGCACTTTGAAAAGTGCTATTGAAACCCAAGGCATTATTTTTATGATGATAATGATTCTTCCAGGGAGCCATTGGGAAAAGCACCCTTTTTCTTAGTTAATAAAAGAACAGCAGTGACCCAAGGGCCTTGGAGATCTGCCTTGTCACCTGGGTTTTATTACTTTTGCTTTTCCTAAAGCCCCCTGGACTACCCATGTTTCTCCAGAATTGACCACAACTTCATGGCCCATTGGACTCATTATTTTAACCTCATGTACAGTCTCATGAAATGGATGGGAGGTACATGAATCTCTCCATCTTACAGATGAAAGAACTGAGGCTCTGAGACTTGAATGACTTGCTCACAGTCACACAGGGAAGCAATAGGAGTAGAAACCAGAATTTCATATTTCTTATTCAGCACTCTAGCCACTGGGGAACACCACCACCCTCACCACATTCTATTCCTGAGTCTGGGTGATGCAATGGGTCCGGACTTCCCCAACCCATGACTCTTCCATGGTGTAGCCTCAGCCAATGCTGACTTCTTTAAAGCTCCGTGGAACATTGGCCAGCAGTCTGACCACCCACACCTCCACAGAATTGGAAATGTGCTTGTACCTGTTTCCTATTGCTGTATAACAAATGGCCACAAACTGAGCAGCTCCTAACAACACGTATATATTATCTCATAGTTCTCTAGGCCAGAATGCTGGATTGGGGTGGGTGGAGTCTCTGCTTAGGCTCTCAGTGAGGCTGGAACCAAGGTGTTGGCCAGGGTGTGGCTGCTGTGTGGGGCTGGAGCTTTTCTTTCTGGTTGTTTGCAGACACATTTCTTGGTGGTTATTAGGACCAGGGTCACTATTTTCTTGCTGAGTCTCAGCCAGGACTGCTGTCAGCCTCTGGAGACTGCCTGCATTCCTCCCTGCCTGACCCTCTCTATCTCCGAGTCTGTGATGTGTGCCAGATCCCTCTATTGGAATCTCTGGGATTTCCACTACCCAGAGATAACTCTCTGCTTTTAAAGGGTTCGCTTGAGTGGTCCAGGCCCAGTTGTAATGTCTGTGTCTTAAAGTAACTTGGGACTTTAATGACACCTGTACAATCTCTTTACAGCAGTATGTAGGTTCGTATGTGACTGGAGAAACCAGGAGACAGAAATCTTAAGACTTTCAGTACCATACTATTTTTTCATTTATTTTGCAAGAATTTCTTTAATTGCAAGCCCTGTTGGTTGTTGTGCAGATAAAGTGAATACATCATGGTCTTTCCCTTTCCTGAGCAGAGTCTGATGGAGAGCTGGGAAGGCAGTGCAGCCTAGTGACTGAAACATGTGCTTTGTGATCACACAGCCTGGCTTCTCTGTAAATTGCTTAGCACAGTAACTAACACATATGATGGCACTTCAAAAAGTTGGTGGGAAATGGAACTAACTAATAAGCTTATTTTGGTGCAGAAAGTTTTTGAATATGTGCAGTTTTTTCACAAGATGCAGTTGCTGTGAAGGTTTTGAAGGCTGCTTGCAGTGAGCTCCCATTTAAGCCATCATCACTATCTTATACGAATATCAGACAATAAATAGTATACTGTCTTAATTATGTGAAAAGTAAGAAAGTAATAGCAAGGGGACACAGATGGATTTGCTAAATACTGTCCTGGTAGAGGGCAGAGAAAGTTAGTGGGGGAGGAGACACCATGCTAAGATTTTTTTTTCTTTTGACAGGCAGAGTGGACAGTGAGAGAGAGAGAGAGAGAGAAAGGTCTTCCTTTTTCTGTTGGTTCACCCCTCAATGGTCGCTGCGGCTGGTGCGCTGCGGCTGGCGCATCGCACTGATCCGAAGCCAGGAGCCAGGTGCTTCTCCTGGTCACCCATGGGGTGCAGGGCCCAAGTACTTGGGCCATCCTCCACTGCACTCCCTGGCCACAGCAGAGAGCTGGACTGGAAGAGGAGCAACCGGAACAGAATCCGGTGCCCCGACTGGGACTAGAATCTGGGGTGTCTGTGCCACAGCTAGAGGATTAGCCTAGTGAGCCGTGGCGCCGGCCAAGATTTGAAGTATGAGTAGGATCACCAACAGAATAGGTGCAGGGTTGGGAGAAGGCTCAGGAGACAGGGATTAAAATGGAAGAGGTGGAGGGGTAGAGGGCACAGATCCTCCATGGTAACAGGCCATCATGAGAGCAGACACTTGGGGTCTGTATGGGGAGTGGAACATTATTAAATAAGTCTGCTTCTGGCCGGCGCCGCGGCTCACTAGGCTAATCCTCCGCCTGTGGCGCCGGTATTCCAAGTTATAGTCCCGGTTGGGGCGCCAGTTCTGTCTCGGTTGCTCCTCTTCCAGTCCAGCTCTCTGTTGTGGCCTGGGAATGCAGTGGAGGATGGCCCAGGTCCTTGGGCCTTGCACCTGCATGGGAGACCAGGAGGAAGTACCTGGCTCATGGCTTCAGATCGGCACAGCGCGCTGGCCGTGGCAGCCATTTGGGGGGTGAACCAATGGAAGGAAGACCTTTCTCTCTGTCTCTTTCTCTCTCTCTCTCACTGTCTAACTCTGCCTGTCAAAAAAAAAAAAAACAAAAAAAAAAACAAAAAAAAAAAACAAAAAAACAAAAAAACAAAAAAACCAGCCTGCTTTTGATCCTAGCCACTTCCTCTCTAGGACATCTCTGACAAGGAGTAGAGCATGGACATTTTTTTTTGTTTCTAAAGCACGTCCTGTCCTCCCCAAGAGGAAGGGGAGAGAAGGGACACTTCCTGTGTGCCTTCACCCAGCTGAGACTGTGTGCCTTCATCCAACTGAGCTCAAGAGGTCACTGGAGTGCAACCTCTTTCTCTTTGTCCTCTGCTTCAAATGGCTATTTTTAAAAAGTAATGGAAACAGAGGCATGAAGGCATAGGCTCAGATGGCCTGCCTCTAAATTACTGGGAGAAAAAGTCCATCTTGGGTAATTACTGGGCTAAGCTACGTTCAGAGAGCCTCACTTGGTATCAGGCATCAGGGCTCCTGGACCGGGGTAATTAGCTCTGGCCAAATGCAACAATTCCACTGATGAGGCCACTTCATCCGAGATGCTGCATCTGGGAGGCAAATCATCCTATTTGTCACCAGCTACAAATCACTCAGCACTTCCCTGACAGAGCTGGAGTGAGTCACTCTAATTGCCCAGCTGCTGGTCACTGTGTTCCAGCACTCCAGCTGGGCGGGACCCTGGACTCCGGTGGTGAGTTCCAGGGGTGGGAAACTGGAGTTGAAAACAGACTCCAGTACTTTGTAAGCTGGTATGCTGTTTTAGCCCATCTGCAGGGCCAGTGTTTCAAAGAGAAATGGTATTTTGTTGCCATTTTTTTTCCCCACTTAGGTAGAGTATTGGAGTATAGTGTGGGTATAATTTGCAAAGGAATGGATGTAGACCCTTCTTCCCTTCATTCTTTCTCTCCACCATAAGCCTCAGTTTCCATACCCAATAAAGAGGGATAATGAACTCCACTCACTTCTTGTGAGAAATCAGTGAGTCGTATCACATACAACACAGAAGATGGATCAAGATGTCACCTGTTGTGATGGTGATGGAGATGATGATGACTCTAGAAACCCTCCTCTTAGTTTCTAGGTGTGCCTCTACTATTCCTGGTCTTCTCCTGCCTCTTAAGTTGGTTGTCCTTAGCCTCCTTTGCCAATTCCTTCTTCCAGCTTGTCCTTGAACTGTTGCTGTGCCCAGAGCTCAGCCTCAGCCCTCCTCCCATATCTCTCTGCAGTCTGTCCTAGAGGGCATTCAGTCCTATGTCTTACACACAGATGCTAGTAACTCCCAAAGTTAAGTCTCCAGTTTCCATCTCCTCTTATGTTCTCCAAATGCCTATCTATAACTGTCTTTTTGATACCTTAAACTTGAAATATCCAAAAGAAAATTCTCAATGAATGCCCATCCCAAAGCCCCAAATAAATACAACCAAATGTGTCCCTCTCCATCGTCTTCATTCTTGACTGTCTACCCTGCCATTCAAAGCAGTCACCACTAAGCCATTTCTGACTTGCCTCTTTCCCATCTCCCAGTTAACAGTACACCAAATGTAATCATTCTCCCCCAGCATCACAGGTGCCACTCTAGATGCTTGACCCTTGGACCACATTTCCTTGCTTCTTCTCTTGTCCTGGTACAAGCTCTGTCCACATAACAGCCAGATGGCACTTTTAAAACTTCAAATAGGATCATGTTGTTCCGCACCTCACTTAAAATCTGCCACACTCAGAAAATGAAGAGCAAATGTTCTACCAAGGCCTACGAGACACTCCGTGGCCCAGCCTTCATCCTTCCTCAGCTGTACCATCTTTCCCTCCACTGTTGTGCCACAGCCTCATCGGTCTCCAAGTTCAGAACCTACCTGGGTTGGGGTGCTTGGAGACCCTGCGCAGGGTCTCATGAGACTGGAACAAAGGTGTGGGTCAGGGTTGTGGCTCCTGTGTGGGGCTGGAGCTTTTCTTTCAAGATCACTGATTGTTTGCAGATTCATTTCCTGGTGATTATTTCCTGCAATTATTGTTACCTGTGCCTGAAATTCCCTCCTCTGATATTGTTTCAGACCAGCCTCCTTCTGTCCTTCAGGCTTGCATGTAAATATCCCCTCCTCACCTGGCCCTCTCTAAGTATTGTTGCCTCAACCACCATCTCTTTCTCATGTTGTTTCCTTTTTTCATAGCTCTTGTCATAGTCTCAGTGATCTTTAAGTAGTTACATATGCATTGAGTTTTCTATTTATTACCTGTATCCCTCCACTAATGTGTAAATTCAGCAAAAGCAGGGGTCTAAACAATGTCATCCAACTGTGTACCTACAGCATCATGCACAGCTCCTAATACATAGTAGGTGCGCAGGGAACATGAACTGCATAGATGAACGATTACAGATACGCACTAAGGCATGATGGAAAATACCTAAGTGGTATCTTCTCAAGGAAATCAACTTAATAAAAGAGATGTGGCACACAAAGGCAGCAATGATGCTCGTGCTGCAGTGAGCAGCACAGGTATCACTGATGAAATGCTTAGGAAGAGCAGTGGTAGGAAAGGCCACACCCTCTTGAGAAAAATCTGGAAAAGTTTCATGGAAGAGGTGTCATTTAACTGCCTATGGAGTGTAGATTGGTTTTGAGCATTCTGATAGAAAGAAAGTGTTTTCTGTAGCAATCAGCCTGTGCTATGGTGCAGAGAGAGGACAAGAATGTGCAACATTTATTAACCACATGAGCAGCCACCATTCTCTGAGTCCTGGCTTTGAGCTGGACACGGCAGAAGATACTTGTTACTCATTTTTCTTTTTTGTTTTATTTAAAGTTTGTGTAGATTATTTGTATTTATTTGAAAGGCAGAGAGCGAGCGAGCGAGTGAGCACAATGTTCTATTTGCTGGTTAGTTATCCAAATCCCCACAACAGCCAGGGCTGGTTTAGGGTGAAGCCAGGAGCCTGGAACTCCAACTGAGTCTCTCTCCCACGTGGGTGATAAGGACCCAAACACTTGAGCCATCATCTGCTGCCTCCCAGGTGTACATCAGCAGGAAGCGGGATGAAAAGCAGAAGTATGATTCCATCCCTGCTCTTCACTATGACATGCAGACATCTCAAGTGGTGGCTTAACTTGCAATGCCACAACTCCTGCTCCAGTATTCGGTTTTCTAATCCTCATTGCTTCTTCAGGCCAGGTAGGCATACTGTCTTGTGATAAATGAGGACACAGGTTCAAAGTGATGAAATAATTAAAGTAAGGTCAAGAAACTAGTAATGGAGTTTCAGTATCAACACAGATCCACCTGATGCTAATGGTGTGATCTCAACCATGCTGCAGGGGAGTGTGAATGTGCCCTGGGCACATCTCTTAGGGTTTACCTTCCCAGGTGCCAAACACCATATATCCGGACTTCCTACACACAGAAGACTATTCAGTGACATGCTAAGGTTAAAAATGAGACTTCCTCCCGCATACATTTTTGGATTTAAGTTCTTAGAAGCCACTCTCTTTTTATAGCCATCTGCTGGATGGCCCACAACACCATAACATATGGTTTCTCAGCATCTGGAGCCCTCCCCAGAGTGCCTGCCACCTGTGGATTCCTCAGCTGACTTTCAGAGGCAAGACCAGCTCCCAAGACCTAGGTCCCTGCCTCAATGGGAGAAGTGTGGGCCTGGGTTATCATCTGGGGCCCAAAATGTCTGACAGTTGAAGTCCTCAGGATTAGGAACATATTTAAGTACGGGTTGTTTTTGTTGTTTTTAAAATAGACCTCAATCCATCAGCAAACAGGAGATACAATAAGAGATTGTGCTTGAATTAATGCTTTCTTCACACTAGCATAAGGCACACATGAACGGGAGTTATTTTACCTGAAATAACCCATTGAAAATCTCCCTTTCGCAGGTACATTTTCACCATACTCAGGCCCCTGCTCACTCTGCATTTCTCTTTGACACATCCCAAGCTGAGACACAGGGACATCTTTCAATCTCTCAGAGGCAGGGAGCGGTCTCTCTTCCTCTCATTCAGCTATTTCTAAGGCAGTAAGGAGAATTAC
Organism: Oryctolagus cuniculus; assembly: GCF_051225735.1. Taxonomy (NCBI): domain Eukaryota; kingdom Metazoa; phylum Chordata; class Mammalia; order Lagomorpha; family Leporidae; genus Oryctolagus; species Oryctolagus cuniculus. The sequence goes on along the minus strand of NC_142872.1, from coordinate 42,010,801 downwards.
AAAGTGGGATGTCAGAAGTTGGATGGAACTCCTACTCCAATCCCTGCCATTTATTATTTCTGTGATTTGCGGAAAGTTTTTTCATATTTCTGGGCCCCACTTTCTTTTTTTTTCTTTATTTCCTAAATAAATGTTTTATTTAATGAGTACAAATTTCATAATTACAGCTTTAGGAATATAATGATTCTTCCCACCATACCCAGACTCCCCAGACTCCCACCCCTCCTCCTCCTCCCTCTCCACTTCCTAGTCCCATTCTCCATTAAGATTCATTTTCAGTTAACTTTCTACACAGAAGACCAACTCTATGCTAAGTAAAGATTTCAACAATTTGCACATGCACACACACACGCAGCTAAAAACTGAACAAGTTTTATAGTTAACACTCAAAGTACAATTCGTTAAGGACAGAGGTGATGCATGGGAAGTTAGTGCACAGTGACTCCTGTTGTTAATCTAACAATTATCACTCTCATGTAGGATGTCAGTGACCACCCCCACCCGAGGCTCTTGACATAAGCTGCCTAGGCTATGGAAGCCTTTGAGTACACAATCTCCATCAATATTTAGATAAAGCCATAAGCAAAGTAGAAGTTCTCTCCTCCTTTCAGAGAAAAGTACATCCTTCTTTGATGGCCACTTCTTTCCACTAGGGTCTCATTCACACAGATCCTTCATGTAGGACATATTTTTCCACAGTGTATTGGCTTTCCATGCTGGGTCTCACTTTCATCTCTCTATAAGATGGGGATGATTATGGGAACAACCTAAAAGAGTTGTTGTGAACAGGAGCTGCCATGCAGGATACCTGGATCAGACTAGATCTGTGATAGAAGCAGTTACTGCTATCCAGAAATGAAAAATGCCATGGGAAGTTTACCATATGATGTTAAGGATCAAAAGCAGATTACAGACCCCAGTATCCCATATGGCCCTGATTAAGAACTCATGAATACCTATACATTTCATAATATGCAGAAATGTCAGAACATAGTGGTTAAAATTATGGATTGTGGAGTCATGCAACCTCAGGTTCAAATTCCAGCAGCTCTGGCTGTGTAATGTTGGTGAAGTGACCTAGCCTTTATGAGTTTCTGCTGTTTCATGTGTAGAATGAAGATAATAAGAACAATTTTTCCCTGTAAGTCAATAAATATAATTTTTCCCCAAAAATTAATTTGGTGGGTGACAGGGAGACAGGAAAAAGGAAAGAGGGATTTGTACAGACAGGGCAGTGAATGAAAGTCTTTCTGAAGGTTGATATGAAAGGTCTTCAGAAAGTTCATGGAAGATGTGTATTACAAAATAAACTAGGCATGGATTTCATTTTTTTTGCACTGAAATGAGCTTATTTTTAATTCCACCTTTCGTGAACTTTTTCTGAAGTGCTGCAGAATTTAAGCTGAGAGCTGAAGGTTGAAAATAATTGGGTTGGATGAGAAATGTGGAGGAACATGCTGTAGAGTGAACAGGAGGGGCAAAGCTTCTGAGACAGGAAAAGACTGAGTGTTCAGGGTGATTGGGTGCGTCTGAAGGGTGAGGCGAAGACCGGGTCAAACAAAGCCTCTGACATTAGAGCATGAACTCTGGATTCAGTGACTGACTATCCAGCTGCAAATACTGCCTTCTCTGTGGGGAGCAAACCGGACTAGACTGTTACTGGAATTGGGACTTGTTCTGTGCATCTGCTCTCCCACAATGTGGCGCTGGGAGAGAAGTAAACAGCTTCCGCACAGCTGCCTCCAGTTCAACTAATAAACTGTAGGACTTGCTCCTGATTGGAGGAGAGCAGCGTGCTCGGCGTGTGGGCAGCCGAGTTAGGATTGGCGGAGGAGGACTATAAAGGAGGAGAGAGACGGCATGCACCAGGAACATCTATGGGGAACATCTAAGGGAACACCTGTGCAGCCCCCGAGAAGAGCCGGCCGGCGGTGTGCCGCTCCCCTGCGGAAGTGGGGAATGCGGCCAGGGGGAACTGCCCTTCCACGGAGGTGGAAGGGATAGTAGCCAACCCGGGAAGAACCAGCAGCAAACCCGGGGAGGGCCGAGCAGACGAAAGAACAGCGCAGGGTCCTGTGTTGCTCCTCCACGAAGAGGGGGAGCGACATTCTCCAAGAAGCCTGCCTGGTTGCTCCTTCCTATTTTACTTCTCTATTCTCTGATGTGGTGTATTTTTCTTGCCCGTACCACTGCATAGTCTGCTTGTATATGCAGTTACCACCACACTAAATAATTAAACCATTATGGGATTTTTAGATATCTTCATAAGTCTCTAGACTTAATACCATCTCAGTATTTGTTGAGTAAACATGAAATTCCATAAATGGGCAATTTGCAGTGCTTTCCTCTGAGCTATCTATAAAGGAAAAGATCTCTTAATTAATAGCAAAAATATGATTGCACAAGGAATCATTTATTCTCTGAGTCAAAAAACTGATTTCCAAAACTTCAGAAGCACCTATTTTTGAGAAAATGGTATCCAGATATATCCAAAATTTTTATGTAGTCATAAAATCATGTTCCCTAAGAATCTTTGCTCTGCAAAACAGTTGTCATAGCACAAGTTATTGCATAATATTAAAATAATAAAACTGTGTTTTCTTTTAAAATATCATGAAAGACTGCTGTTCTTATAAATTTAGATAGGCTCCAGCTCCTGACGAATTGTCAGAAATTTGCCTGAATTATTATCAGTATAGAATACTTTTTGTTACTTTCAGTTTTCCTCAGGAATGCCGTTTCTCTATCAAAGAAAGAATCGGAGGTACATTTAGTTTCAGGTCATGCATGAGTTAGATGAGGCATTAAGGTAGTTCAGCTTCATTGTCACTGTTAGGTGATGGAAAGGGGTCTCTCTCCCTGGTTCTCAAAGGGGGGAATGGACTTTCCTCACAGGATATGCCACTCTGCTCACTACCATAACCAGGGCTCTAGTGTCCAAGCTCTGCCTTTCTTCCTTAACCTCTGTGCTTCTCAGATCTCCAGCAAACATGGAATTATATGTCCTGTTATTCATGGGACATGTGGTAGACAGGATTTTAAAATGGCCCCAGGACCTCTGTCACAAGGATATCATTCTTAGGATTATCTAATGTTCCATTCCAAGAGTAGTTTTTCTTCAAATATAATTAAGTTTATTAATCAATTGAATTTAAGACAGGGACATTATCTGGGTGGGCCTAGCATGATTACATGAATCATCTAACAGAACGGTTTTCTCCAGCTAGAGGCAGAAGAAGAAGCAGAGATTTGAACTGGAAGGATTTCATGTGAGGTCTGCATCATGGGGATGGAGGGGCCATGAGGCAGTGATCTGAGAGTACCCTCTAGAAGATGAAAGTGGTCATCCACATTTATAGCCAGTGAGGAAATGGGGTTTTGGTCCTACAACTACAAGGAACTGACTTCTTCAAATAACAGGAATTAGCGTAGAAGACCTTGAGCCTCTCACAGTGTGTTCATCTGCCAAATTCTTCCCTGTTCATTCTGAGTACTGCAACTCATGACTACTTCTTATTTTCTTATCTTTCTCTCCATGTATGTCCCTCCCAACTTTTTTTTTTTTTTTTTGACAGGCAGAGTGTGGACAGTGAGAGAGAGAGACAGAGAGAAAGGTCTTCCTCTGCCGTTGGTTCACCCTCCAATGGCCACCGCGGCTGGCGCGCTGCAGCCAGCGCACCGCGCTGATCCGATGGCAGGAGCCAGGAGCCAGGTACTTATCCTGGTCTCCCATGGGGTGCAGGGCCCAAGGACTCGGGCCATCCTCCACTGCACTCCCTGGCCACAGCAGAGAGCTGGCCTGGAAGAGGGGCAACCGGGACAGAATCCAGCGCCCCGACCGGGACTAGAACCCGGTGTGCTAGTGCCGCAAGGTGGAGGATTAGCCTAGTGAGCCGTGGCGCCGGCCCCTCCCAACTTTAAAACCCCTCTCAGATGACATTTTCTCCACGAAGTTTCTCACAACCCTTTAACTCAGGGGAAATATGTCCCAATGCAACATATTTTTTGGTACTTTTTCTAGCTATTACATTTATTTAAACTGTGGGTTATGTGAAAATTTCTCTCTTTATTAAATTCTACATGCTGTGATATGTCATCCTGTGATAACAACTCCCAAATCCTCATGTATTTCTGTTATATAAAATTAATTTTTTTGTGGTAAAAACACAGATTTACCATTAACAAATTTTTAAGTGTACGTTTGTTGACTGGGGTTCAGTGTGGTACAGCTGAACTATACAACTTACCCTATTTAACTGCAACTTTACACCTGTTGATTAGCCATTCCCTGTTTCCTCTTGTCCTACGCCCCTGGAAACCATCACCATACTCTTGACTTTATTATGTGATTACTTCAGATAACTCATGGTATCCTGCAACATTTGTTCTTCTGTAATAGGCTTGTTTGACTTAGTATAGTGCCCTCTCACATGCCCTGGCATGTTACAGAATTTCCTCTTCTTAGGGTTGGATGGTATTCCATTCTATGTATTTATCACATTATCTGCTCATCTGTCAATATACATTTAGGTTGTTTCCACATCTTGGCTGCTGTGAATAATACTGCAGGAAACCTAAGAGTGTTACTATTTCTTCAAGATCCTGATTTCAATTTTTGGAGATAAATACCCAGAATAGGACTGATGTATCATAAGTAGTTCTAATTTTGTGAGGACCTCCATACTGTATTTCATAGTGACTGCCATTTTTCATTCCCAACAAAAGTGTACAAGTGTTCCAATTTCTGTACCTACTTGCCAAGATTTATTAACTTTTCAGGTTTTTTCTTGCCTGTGCCACTTGTCCATGGTGGTTAGTTGGGGGCTCTTATCGCTCTCACTCTGGGTCCAAGACCGACAGAAAAGCTGCCATTTGGAACATTTCTTGTTGTGTGTTATCCCTTAAAGCTTCTTCCTAGTTGTGACAGGTTACTTCTGTTCATAGTTCTTTGGCCAGATGAAGTATGGAAAGGGACCAGCAATCCTACATACATAGAAAAAAAAGCTGGCTACTGTCTTGTAGATAGCATCCATGGTAGCTACTAGTTCTCTCCCACAGCAATCAGTTGCAAATTTTCTTCATAGTTACCATTTCCTGGAGTTGGGAACTCAGAAAGGATGATGATTGGCTATGTGTTTTTAAGTGACAGGGTTGGAACTTGGACACAACTGTCCTTCCATTCTTCCTCCATCCCTTCTGCAAGCCTTTATAAAATGATGTGTGTGCCTGAAACTGAGCTGAGGGTGCAGCAGAGAACGAATGTGGCCAAGTGCCTTCCTGCTGGTTCATTGTCTGCTACTGCGCCCAGTTCTCCTTCCAGCCCTCATGCCTGCCCACCTGCCTTATCCCACTCTTCCTACCTTTTTTGTATGTATTTCTTGTTTTTGTCGTTGTCCTCCTTGACCCTGCAAACTAGATCACAAGCAGTGGAAGCAGGGGTAGACTCTTCCACTCTGAATCCTTTGCAGTCTCTAGTGGCTTAGGAACTCAACCAGCATTCAATGGTTTGAATATAGAATTGAAACAAGATTCACTTTAGATGCCAAATACTTGTTCTCTACTTATATCCCCCCATGCATTCCCAAAGCTACCATATTGTTAGGAATTTGCATGTGCTTTGCCAATTTATTGCAGAAAATAATAGCTCTATATCAGCATATATTTTTAAAAGAGAACATTAATCATATACCCAGTAAATCACTTTGAGTATTTCCAAAGTAATTTCTTAGTCTTTTCTTTCTTCTAAGAGATACTACTTCTTCAACTGACTTACACTAAATTGACATTTCTAATTAGCAGTTATGAAAATTCAAGCTATTAAAGCTATGGCAGATTAGGAGATTTTCCAGAGATGTCATAAAACTTATTTCCATGAAGGATGTCATGTATCTCACTGGTTGGGTTTAGGTGAGAAAGAGAAGACTGTGGGAAGAGGCTGAAGTTGGAAAAAGATTAAAGGGGTGCACACGTCAGGTACCAGCCAGGCTTGTTGTGGCTAAGCTGGTGACATGTAGTTTACTGCATTTGTGTCCTTGACCTAGTGGGAATGGCAAAGAAGATGCTGTACTGCTTTATATCTCACAGCTCTGGGTCTTCTTCATAATCTAAAAGTTGAACCCTGGCACAGATTGGGAGCCAGACTATTCACAGTCTGCAGGGATTTAAGGAAACAACATTGAGTCAGCTTCGATGTTTCCATTTCCATTTATCCAGCAGTTATTTATCAAGTGATTTCAGTGTGCCAGGCCCTAGGCTGAGAATAGCTCTAAGTCTTATCAGAGGAAGGTTCTTCTAAGCTGTGACCTGCAAAATATGTTCATCAGGGAAAGATCATTTTGAAGGGGGAAGTTATTAAAGAAATAACAAGAATCAAAGATCTGGGCTGTGTTAAAGAAATAGCAAGAATCAAATGAAAGAGAAAAATGGTTTCTCCCAGAGGAGCAACAGCAGAGAGGATACAGCAGGAGCCTTGGTGGGAATGTGCAGAGTAGCTGGGAGTAAGGCCATGCAGGAGGCCATGCACGTAGGGTCCTGGGGTACTTAGAAGGTATCTATGGAACACACATGCTAAGGGATGGAGAGCAGAGGGTAACATGAAGCAATTCACATTGTTTTTGAGAAACCATTGCCTTATAGAGTGGGCAATCGATTGGTTGGCTAACGTGACAACAAATATGGATGCATGGGGGTGAGTAGGCAATATTGTATGATCCCAGATCAGAGAGAATTGCCTGGATCGCACAGTGACAGCATGAATAGAGAAAAAGAAAACTTACAAATGGGTTCAGAAGGTAGAATCTATTTGAAGACTGATTAGATATAGGGGTTAAAGAGGGCTCCATATTTGAGTTACTATTTTGTGCATCACATTCTACAATGTTTATATTTATTCATGAGCTCACACCATGAGGGCAGAAGTATTTTGCATAACTTTACTAATGGGGATATTGACGCTTGACAAGGTTAGGTGTCTGTTCCATCAACAGGCAGATAGTGTGAATCCAGAGCTCACCTTTTAACGTCTAGGTACCCAGTCTCCCTACTGTTGTCTCCCCGGTTACTGTTTAGAACATCTGAGAAGATAGTGGTGATGTTTTCTGAGATGAGAAACATTAGGAGGAGAAAATATTCTGGTAGGATCTTTCCCAGGATTGCTGGTGGAGAATCAGCTATCAGACCATCCTAGACAAAGCCATTCACAACTTTCCAACCTGCAGGAAAAGTCAAGCAGATTTCTTCTTCCTGTACCCTATCTGGTTGTGTGTTCACTCTGAGTCTGTTCCTTTATGCTGCTTTTGGGAAGCTGAATCTGGCTGGCTCCTGTCTCTCAGTCCCTGTCTAGGTCCATATCCTGGTGGAGAAGGAGGCCTCTGTGTACACCCCTCTGTTAGTCTCTTAGCAGTTAAAATTTAAATTAGCAATGGAAATTCTTCTTGGGAATAAGAAATGGGGTCGGCCCCAGAAGAGAAAAAAAAATGCTTGAGATAAAGGAGGAAAGGTACCTGCTATATTAGAGCAGTCGACTGGGGAGCAGCTGTGTTAAGCCTAGACAAGGCACTTACTTCATTTCAAGTCTGTTTCCCTGTCTGTAAATCACTAGAGAAGGGGTAATGTCATCCTGCCTCACTATTGTTGTAAACATCAAATGTAATAAAGGCTGAATATAGTCTGGAAATCAAAACACTCCTTGCAAATGAAAGGACTTATATTTTTGTACTTAAAGTTCTGGTATCACAAGTGAGAATCAGAGACATAAGTGCTGGGAGGTATCTCAGGGATCATCACGGTCACGCTGATTATTTTACAGGTGAGGAAAACTAGATTGAAGCGCAGAGATTAAATGACTTTTCCAAAAGTCGCCTCCAAAATTAATGTTGGAGTTGGGTTTGGAGGGCAAATCTTTTATTCCAAGCTGAAGTTTCTTTCTATTGTATCACTTTGGCAGGAGAGCATGGTAATTGACAGATCAGCTGGGGTTTGATTCCCAGCTTTGACACTTATTATTTATGTGGTCTTGGCAAATTTATATAATCCTTTTGAACTTCATTTGCAAAAAATAGAATAGCCATAATTGTTAATTCAAGGTGTGTTATGAAGATTAAATGAAATAATACCTGCAGATATATGATAAACAATAGTGGTGATTGTTTTCAAAAAAAAAAAAAGATTATATATTGCCCATTTTCTCTGTGTTGTCATTTTCTCTATCTACTCCAACTGAAGATTGACCTGAACTTCAGAGGTTTCTAACTCAACCCAATACATCCCTGGTCTTAATTTATCCTCCTACATATTTTACTGATAGAATCAGGGGTAAGGCCAAGGAGAACAGCATTCTCTCATGGTTCCAAATTTATGCTCCAGTCCAATCTATCCCAAAAGTCCATTAGAGAACCTATCTTAGTTTCCAGCCTAGTCAAGAGGCCATGTGTATATCTTGTTCCAACAGAGTTGAATATTTATACAAATAACTGAGGGAGGGTGGAAGGAGAGATGGAGTTTGATTGATATAGGACTAGAGGATCTGTTATTTTTTTTTTTTCCAGGCAATCCTTATTCATGGTATGAGAGGGCTAAAAAATGAAGAGAATGTAAGGTGTGATCTATCATAATTTAGGGAATTGCACTTACATTATCAACGATAATAAGAATGAAAATCTCTTTGTATACAGGATAGTGCCCTTAAAATGAGCTCTGGGTTCAGCCACACCGAAACACAAAGCAATCATATATAAGGCTAAAGGGTGAGTTTATCTCCTCGATAAACAAGAATGATGAATCCCTATCACAGTGGGTTTAATCACATCTCAACTGTATTTGCAAAAGGCTCTTGCCTCTGCCTGTGACCTTCCCAACTTCATTTTGTGTGAATTTTAATGAAAACCTTCAGTTCACTTCTATCTCACTTTCTTTAATGAAAATGATTGCAGAGAAGCATTAGCTATCAGTGCCTACATAAATGTTTTTGAGATTTGAGGCCAGACCATAGAAAAACAAACCACAAATAGTCTCTACTATCGTAATAGGTATTCATCCTCTTTGAGACACTCCCCTCATGTGGTTTCTGGGACACCAGACTCCCCTGGTTTTCCTCCTGCCACACTGGCTGCTCTTCCTCAGTCCCTTCTGATGACCCTTCATGTTGGACTTGGATCTCTCCTCTTTGCTATCTAGATTCACTTAAGGTAAAGTCATCCACTCTCAAGGCTTTAAACATATTTTGATGGGTTTAAAATCATGAAGTCTAGTCTGGACCCTCTCCCTCACTTATAGACCTTGAGCCTGACCAGTGTTTCCTATTAAATGTCTAGTAGACTAAAACATAGTATGTTCCAAAGCGAACCCTTGATTTCCCTCTATTCCACAAACCTGTTTCTCCACAAATGTTCCTCAACTCAGTAAAGGGCATCCCCATTCTTTTCATTGCTGGTACCAAAAACATTGATTGATGTCTTTTCCTTATACCTCTTTGCCAATCCATCAGAAATTCTGTTGTTTCTAGGGGCAATGTGGTTAAGCCTCTGACAGTGGTTACCCATATGGGTGCTAGTTTGGGTCCGAGCTGTTCCACTTCTGATCTGGCTCTCTGCTTATCTACCTGTGAACTCAGTGGAATATGGTTTATGTAGTTGGGCCCTTGCACCCATGTGGGAGATCTTGATGAAATTCTAAGCTCCTGGCTTTGGCCTGACCCTGCCCAAGCAGTTGTGGTCTTTTGGGGAGTGAACCAGTGGATGGAAGATCTCTCTCTTTGTCTCTCCCTCTCTCTATAACTCTTCATAACTTTAAAATGAATAATTATCTTTTTAAGAAATTCTATTTCTATCTGCAGAATACATCCTGGACCAAACCAATTATTACCTCCACAGCAATCAACCTATCCGTTGCTCATTGCTTCTTGCCTTGACTAATGTAATATTCTCCTGACTGGTCTCATCTTTTACAGTGTAATAGCCTGTTCTCCACATAGTAATTAATGGGGTTTCACAACCTCATAACTATTGATACTTTGGGCCATATAATCTTTGTGATGAGGGCTGACCTGCCCATTGCAGAGTTTTTAGCCACATCCCTGGCATAAACACACTAGATGCCAGGGGTGCCTCTTACCTGATTGTGACAACCAAAAATGTCTCCAGACTTTGTCAAGGGTCTCCTGGGGAGAGAATCAGCCACTATTGCAAATAACTGAGTTCAAGAGAGCTCCTTTAACAATGTAAGTCAGATAAAATTCTCTACTGCTGGAAATGTTTTAGTGGTTTCCCATAATTTTTAAAGTTGGATCCATACTTGACAATGACTCACAAGGCAGGTTACTACTCCTATGCCTCAAACACCCTCCCTTGCCTTTTTACTTGGCTAATTTCTACTCATCCTTCTAGCTCTAGCTTATAGCCAACTTTATCCAGGAGGTCTACCCTGGCCTATCCCCTGATTTCAGGGTTAAGGCCCCTGCTGTGTGTTCCTATAACTTCTCTCTTTTTATTTGATATAGTGCATGTCACTCTGCATTATAATTGCCTGGCAACTAGATTGTGAACTTTTTAAAGGCAAAGACTGTCTTATTTATCCCCATATCCTTCCATGTGTATAGCACATGGCTCATAGGAATGCCTATAAGTCACTGTACTTTGGAGTAATTTAAGGATATCCTAAGCCTGGCTTGCATGACAGATAGGCATATGATATGCATCCTGGTTCAGACTCTAGAAGCAGATGCAACTATGAAGCTAGTTACTACGGTATCTTGGCAGGTTTCCCTTTTTATTTGGTAGTCTACAATTACTCTGGTGAAACATCAAGGACAATCTGCTTTTAGCCAGAGGAGTCCTTAATTAGAGAAACCCCTCATTAAAAAAATACTTATTGAGCACCTGCTATGAGCTGGACACTGGGCCGGGTGCCAGACATCTGCTGGTGGAGAGAAAGTTACTTATGCAGGAATTGTGGAGCTTATGTTCCATCATGGGTGATGGTCATTTAGTGCATAGTAACATGCTAAGCTACTTAATTGTTACGTGACTAGCTGAGGCAGGAAAAATATTTAGATATATATCCTAGGGAACATTTTACACAGGTTTGAAAACAATGTGCATTCTGCTGCCTTTGAATATAGTCTCCTGTGTAAGTCTGTTAAGTTCATTTTGTATAGGGGGTAGTTCAAGTTCTTGACATTGGCCTTAGCAATGATTTTTTAAATATGACAAAAAAGCAACAAACCAAACCAAATGAAATAAAAAAAACTATGAAGGTTTACCATTAAACTAAAAAGTTTCTACTATGTAAAGGAAACAGTCAACAAAATGAAAAGGTGATGCATGCAATGGGAGAAAATATTTGCAAACTATAAAACTGATAAAGGGTTACTATCCAAAATATGTAAGAAACTCACATAACTCAGTAGCAAAAATCCCTAAATAACAGTTAACAATGGGCAAAAGACCTGAATAGACATTTTCCCGAAGAAGAAATCCAAATGACCAACAGGTATATGAAAAAGTGCTCAATATCACAGATCATTAGGGAATTGTAAGTCAAATGAGGTATCATATCATACCAGTTAAGGTGACTATTACCGAAAAGTCAAAGGATAACAAGTGTTGGCAAGGATGAGGAAAGGGTATTTTTCTACACTATTGGTGCAACTGTCAGTTGGTACAACCATTACACAAAACAGTATCAGCAGTCCTCAGAGAATTAAAAATAGACCTATTGTGTGATCAGCAATCCCACTTCTGGTTTTATATCCGAACAAAATAAAATTAATGTCTTCAGGTGAGGAATTGACCTAATGGTGAAAATGTTGGTTAGAATGTTTGCATCCCACATCAGACTACCTGGTTTTGATACCTTGCTCTAGCCCTTAATTTCAGCTTCCTGATATGCAGGTCCTTGGAGGCAGTGTTGATGGCTTAAGTTGTTGGGTTTCCTGCTACTCACATGGCAGGACTGCATTCCCAACTCTCAGCTTTGGCCCAGCCCAGCCCTAAATATTGCAGGCATTTATGGAGTGAACCAGCAGATGAGAGTTCTCTCTACTTCTCAAATAAATAAAAGTTATAAAAAAGTATCTTGAAGAAATGTCTACACTTCCATGTTCAGTGTAGCATTATTTACAATAGTCAAGATACAGAAACAACTTGAGTCCATTGACAGGGGAATAAAGAAAATATGTGCAAGCATGTGTGTGCGTGTGTGTGTGTGTGTGTGTGTGTGTGTCTTGTTCTAATTTGGTGGAGCTGACATTAGGAGAGACTCCCCCAAGAAAATGACATGTGAGCTGAATTGCAGAAAATGGGTTTGTTAGACTGAGAAAGGGTAGAAGAGATGCTCCAGGCAGAAGAACAGATGCAAGCATTTAAAGAGGGACCAGGAGTTTGGAATGGAAGATAAAATATTACATATATATATGTATATATAATCTTGATATAAATATAATATTGTTCATCCTCAAAAAAGAAAGGGAATTCTTCATTTATGATAACATGGGTACTCTTAGAGGGCATAAATACATTTTGTTATAGAAAGACAAAAACTACATGATCTCAATTAAATGTAGAAAGTTGAGCTCAAAGAGAGTAGAGGGTATTTGCCAGGAGTCAAGGAGTAGGTGAAATGGGGAAATATTGGTCAAAGGTTACAAACTTGAAATTAGAAGATGAACAAGTTTTGTAGAACTAATGTACAACCTGAGGACTATAGTTAATAAAATGTATCATATACTTGTAATTTGTTGACAATAGATATTAAATGTTCATACTGGACACATACAGTAACTATGTAAGGTGATAGGTATGTTAATTAATTAATTTGATTGTGAATGATGATCATGTCATAACATGTATGTGGATCAAAATAGCACAGTGTACATCTTAAAGATATGCAGTTATTGTTGATCATACCTCAGTGATGCCAGGAAGAATGTTGGGTTCTGTGCTTGAGGAGCTTATAGTCTATTTGGGAAAAGAAAGGAATTATAGGATCACAAACAGTATGCTAAGAAGTAATAGAAGTATGTGAAAAGTATATGGGAGTTTTGAGGCAAAATTACGGACTTGTATAGTGGGTAGATAGAGACCCCCTAAAAGTTATATTTGGGCTAAATTATGGAACATGAGTCTACTAAAAAGAGAAAGCACGCATTAGATTCTGTTAGCAAAGTGGCAGAGGTGAGAATTTAGAGGTAGACCAAGAGTTGGAATGGAACAGAATATAAAAGAGGACAGAATATAGGAGGAAGATGGAGATGGAGATGGAGGGAGGGAGGGAGGATGAGAGAGAGAGAGAGAGAGAGAGAGAGCGAGTGAGAGAGCGCAACCAGAAAGTTAAGGGCCTGATTTTAAAGGGCTTTAAAGGCCATGTTAATAGGCTTAAGGTGTGAACCTGCAGTGTTGGACAGGAGCGAACAGACCATGATCCTGGAGGATAAAGGGCTGGCTCTGAGTTATGCAGAGCAAATGTCAAGGAGGGAGTCTAGAAAAAAGGGGCATGCTCCCTTGAACCTCAGCTCTAGGCACTTCTGATCTAATGGCCAACCAAGCTCTATACACCTGTTACCTTGGAGGCTATGACCCAAACCCTTAAATAGGGCACAATGCTCTCCAGACTTGGCTGAGACAGGGCAGTTAAGGGGAGGGATCAGATTATGCTGCAAAAGAATGGGAGAATGGACAGAGTTCATCCATTCTATCCTAACGGCACAGAAGCCAGTCTGAATGTGATAACCTCTTGTTTTGAAATCAGGCAACACTCTGCAGCCCACTGCATTGCTTACAAAAGCTACCCAACACCACTGGATTAAGGTTTCAGTCCAACATTCTCCCATTTGTGAACATACCTGTATTTTTCTGTCTAAGATCAAGTTCTTCGCCTGACTTCCAAAATCTTCTGTAATTGAATACACATTCCTATCTATTTTCTACTGTATCATGCCTTCTTTACTTTACCAGACCATGACTGTTCTTATTCATCTATTTATGCACATACTGCTAAACTTTTCTCATGTCTACCCATATGAACTATATTCATAAATGGAAACCACAAGTGTTATTTATTTATACACTTACCCCTTTACTTCTCATTCACTCAACATATTCATCAAGGCTTTGTTGTAAGTGCTAAAGTTACTAGTGTTGGCAAGGCAGTGAGTTTCTTGCCATCTTAAAGCTCAGAGTCAGCCTCAAATTTTGCTTTTCAAAATGTAATCCTTTGATTAGCAACACAGACATCACCTGGAATTCTGAATTAGAACCCGTCTGTTAACATAATCCCTAAGGAATGTGTATGAGCAGTAAAATTACAGAAGCAGTATACATACTGGCAATTGAACTTGTAAGGACTGCTATGATGCTGCCAGGAAAGAGCTAACAGGCATAGTACCATGCTGGTCCATGTCCAGTTATTTAACAGACATTTGCTCCTTGCTGAATTAAGAAACAAGTGTGTGTGTGTGTGTGTGTGTGTGTGTGTGTGTGTGTTCATAGAGATAATGTGGTATTCTCCTTAAGAATTTCTCCCTCACCCAATTCATTCCCAAGTCCACTGTAGGTGCCTAACACATACTTTTGCTAACACTGATTGATTGAATTGTTTACAGAAACACTTAGATTTGAGGGTTTTAGAGATTTCAGCAAATGATGGAATCATTCAATTTTTGCCTGTTTGGTTTTGATTTATTGAGTGTGAGTCGTTTTGTTTTGCTGTAACAGAAAGGGAACATTGTTTATCCTTTCAAAGGCACATCATTTTACCAAGGTTGACATAAACAAGGATGGAAAATTCACGAGATGAAATGGAACCAAATTCTGCATCAGTTTTTGCTCTGTGGTTCAAGGCTATGGATGAGTTTGCTTTTTTCTGTGAGGTAGAGATATTTTTGTTTCTATAGTGTGCAGAGAACTGAGTGATTCACTATCCAGCAAATAACCCTACTTTTTATTATTAAATTTTTAAACATTTATTTTTATTTGAAAATTAGAGAGGCAGAGATTTTATATTTATTGTTTTACTCCTGAAATGTGTACAATAGCTATGGCTAGATCAGGCTGAAGCAAGGAGGCTTGGACTCAATCTTGTTCTCCCACGTGAATAATATAGACCTGAGCACTTGAGCCATCACCTGCTGCCCCTCAGGGTGCACACTAGCAGGCTGCTGAAATTGGAAATGGAGCAGCGACTCAAATTCAAGAATTTCACTGTGGGCTTTAGGCATCTCAAGTAGCATCCTAACCTCTGCCAAATTCCTGCCCCAGTTCATCTGTTAGTAACACTGTTAAGCTCAACTGGTGAAAAGGGCAGCATCTAAAAACAACTTTTCTACTTTTATATCTCTCATACATGTGATCTGGCAGCACACAGCTTTCCTGGTAAATGGAATTGAGACTCAGGTCAACAAAAGCAACCATGTTTTGAATGTGTAACGAATTCCTTTAGTTCCCCACTATGTTTCCTCTCATTGAAATGTAATTTCTTTTAGGAAGTGAAAGTGAATTAATTCTTCTCTGCTTTCTCTTTGGCATTCTCTAGAGTTTTACATGCTCCAAGTTTGAAAGCTAGAGGATGTTTTCTCCCCACACACACTCTGAACTTCATTTATCACTTTTAGATTTAAAAAAAAACTGTCCTGGAAATCAGTGACATGCAGTATAGTAATTGGTTCGTTCTGTATCCTGGAGAAAAGTGTTAATCATTGGTGCTTCAACAGAATCACTGAATCTCAAAGAAAACACTGCAGATGTTATCTCACATGAACCTCTATGTGAAGAGAATCCTTTCTCTACCACCACTCAGATCATCCAGCCTCTGTCTGAGCACCAGTTATTTAGATTTATTATAAAGCTACACTAGTTAAGATAGAGTCATATAGGGGCACGGATAGGCTTGTATATCAATAGAACCAAATTAAGAGTCCAGAAGACACCTGCATGCATATGGTGACTGACTCAGGAGAAAAGGGTATACAGTGGGAAAAAAAGACAGTCTTGGGATGTAACATGGAAATTTAGTAGAATCTCCATGTGCAAAAAATAAAGACCATATCTCCTTACTTCACACATGAGCATAAGGCACATAGATCTAAATGTGAAAGGTAAAGTTTCTGAAGAAATCATAGAAGAATATCTCCATGACTTTGAGGAGGTGTGAAGACTTCTTAAGCAAGATACAAAGTGCAGTACTCATTAAGGAAAAATCTTGCTGAACCAGGCTACATTAAAAATATTGCTTTTTGTCCATCGTAAAATTCTGCCAAGATAGAGTGACAGGACAAGCCATGGAATAGGGGAAGACACTGACAATATGAGTGGTTTTCAAAAAGCTCATGGAAAATGAATATTATCAATAAATTAGGCCAAAATATCAAAATTTTTTGCATCAAAAGAAACTTTTAATTCTATTTTCATGAACTTTTTAAAGTATGTCCAGAGATATAGGTTAAAAATTACTCATGTCAATGGTATAGAAATAATACTTGGACAACAATAAAAAGAGAGACTAATATAAAATGGGCAAAAGACTTTCAAACATACTTTATAGAAGAGGCTAGCTACACATAGGAATGATAATATTTGAGGACATGCAAATGATAATTTGATCATTACACATTGTATACATTTATGAAATTATAATTTTGCATCCCATAAAAAGTACAAATACTACATGTAAATTAAAAATTTTAAAAATTGACTAGCTGTCCAAAAAGCTACTAGATACCAGGCAAATGCAAATTAAAGCTATAATGTGATATTACAACGTATCTACTTGCTAACATGAAAAAGCAAATGTGGAACAGTTGAAGCTCATATAGCCATGCTATGGCATAGCTTGAAAGCTGCCAGCTGCAGTGCGAGCATCCCATATGGTTGCTGGTTCGAGTCCAAGCTGCTCCATTTCTGATCCAGCTCTCTGCCATGGCCTGAGAAAGCAATAGAAGATGTCCCAAGTCCTTTTGCCCCTGTGACTATGTGGGAGATCTGGAAGAATCTCCTGGCTCCTTTCTTCAGATCAGCTTAGCCCTGGCCATTGCAGGCATCTGGGGAGTAAACCAGCATATGGAAGATTTTCTCTCTCTCTCTCTCTCTCTCTCTCTCTGCCACTGCCTCTGCCTCTGCCTCTCTGTAACTCTGCCTTTCAAATAAATAAATAAATCTTAAAAAAGGAAACTCATATAGATTGTTAAAGAAAGTCTAAATTTATACAGAGCCACTTCTGAAAGCAGTTTGTAGGACTTAGAATAGGAAAATACACACAACTTGACCTAGGAATTCCATTTTGAGTTATATATCCAACAGGTATATATGTGTGTTCACAAGAAAACTTTTGTAGGTACCCTATTTATAATAGCCTTACACTGGAAACGACACAAATGTTCATGTTAAAGAATGGAAAAATAAATTGTGGAATATACACAAAATGGAATACTATACAACATTGAGAATGAACTGCAACTATATGTGATAACATGGATGAATCTCACAATACAATACTATTGAGAAAAAAGAGGCAAACACAAAATATTGCACATTATATTACTCTAGTGAGAGGTCCCAAACCAGCTTCATTAGTAAAACTAATCTATGGTGTCAGAGTCAGGATAGAGGTTACCCTTGTTACAGGGGAAGTGGAAGGATGGACAAGGGCAGGGGTCTGATGTTCTGTGACTTTCCTATTTCTTAGTTTGAGTGCATATGATACAGA
Source organism: Oryctolagus cuniculus (assembly GCF_051225735.1). Classification (NCBI taxonomy): domain Eukaryota; kingdom Metazoa; phylum Chordata; class Mammalia; order Lagomorpha; family Leporidae; genus Oryctolagus; species Oryctolagus cuniculus. The sequence continues at coordinate 41,993,107 of NC_142872.1, read as the reverse complement.
TGTCTTCTCTTTTATGAAAATGAATTGAGCTGAATATTATTCACGCAGTTATTTGTGTGTTATACCTCAATAAATGTCCTGGCTATTGTGGCCATTTGGGGAGTGAACCAGCAGATGGAAGGTCTCTACTCCTCTCTCTGTAACATTGCCTTTCAAATAAATAAATACATCTTAAAAAAAAAGTTATACAGTGCAGTCAAGTATGTGTCAAAAGGGGAAGATGTACTCCTACTGAAGCAAAGGAAATCTTCGTCTGCTTAGTATGCTATCCCAAATTTGAAAAGGAAAGCAACCAATGAATAACATAGAGTTTGAAGTTAAAAAACACAGTGAACTGTGAAACTACTCTGTAAAATAAGAATAGTTTCTTTCCTCCCTTTGGGTTTTGTTGCAGCCCATATGGTAGAATCTAGCAATCATTGGCTTTCCAGGGAAGCCTGATGGGTTTGGTGCTGGTTCCATCATTTCTGCCTTCCTCCCTTTCCAGACAGATGGGTGGATGATGACCATTCTTCTACCAATGTCCATCTCTCCCTTTTGGGCCATCCACGAATGGCACTGGAGGCCCAGAATTCACTTGAGCTTTAAAGTCTCACTGTTGTTCCTGTGTTAGTCTTATTCCTCCATTTAGACTATACAAGTCATGGAAGCAAAGACCTGATGTTTGTTTCTGTGTAGTCTTTGTGGTACAAAGAAGAGTACAGAGCTGATAACAGGGGCTCACCAAATACTTTCTGTTGTAGAAGGTCAGATTGTTCAGGCTGTGAAATGGGTGGCCTGAGAGAAAAAGTGACTTGCCCAAGGTCACATGGCCATAGTTGAATTTCCTGACTCAGGTTCCTGTCTAGCCAGGCTCTCTACACAGCTTTGATGAGGAAACACAAATGACATTCCTTTAATCTTGTTCCTTTTTTTCCCCCAAATCCTGTTTGGTTCACTGGGCTTACTGCTGAATCAGGATCAGGTGTGCAAACAACCCAACAACTCAGTTTTGCTAACTTTGATTCTTTGCTGATTCCATTGTTATCACTTCCTAAATCTGGAGACCTTTGGCTGTCAGAGGGAGGAGCAGTATATATATGTAATTTCAAAAAAGCAGAGGTGGGGACTTTGGGTCATTCTAGTGTGCAGACCTGCTGAAGGAATTTCTGAGGCACAGCGAGAGCACATCAAACCCTTGTTCTCCTCCTGTCTCTTTTCTTTTGCCTCTAGGGATTAGGATGAAGTTAAAGGCCTAACATAACCTGAAAGGTGTTGAAATATAAACATTCGTCTTTTGAAGAATTGCTCGTTCCTTGCTAAGGGTCACTTGAGTTATTTTCTACAAAGATGCATGATTCAAGTCTGGATTATAAAATGCTCAATGCAAACTGAAATGGCTATGTGAGCTCTTCCAGCTTTAGTTTTCCAGAAAAAAAAAATGAGATGATTATATAAGAAACTATATGACTCTTAGGACTCTATTATATGGATTCATTAAGGATATAATCTGTGGATTCATTAAGTTAATAAATAATATAATGGCTATTATGGACACAAAATATTAAAAAGCACTGACTATCTAGAATATTAGTAAGTATTGACTATAAATGCCACATATATATCATTCTACTTGAAGAAAGAGAGAATATAAGCCTTTTATTGAGCATTGTTTACATATTGGGTACCTTGCCAAGTCCTTTAAATATCTTACCTTATTCAGTCTTTATAATGATTCCAAAGAGGATTATCTTCATTTTCTGCATAAAGGGTATTTTCCAGAGATGGCCACTGCAGCCCCTCACTTTGCACATGCTTTTTTTTTTACGATGTAATCTTAACACTTTACCTACCAAAAAGGTACACTGCATACTTCTTCACTTTGAATCTAGCTAGGCTTCTGATTATTGCAGAAGCCATATTATATCACTCCCAAGGGGAAGGTCATTAAAGATGATAGAGCTTCTGCCTGCTGCTTTCTCCTGGAACCCAGCCATGTGCTGTGAAGAAGCCCAGGCATAGAGAGAACGTGTGGAGGTGACCAGCAGCCTCAGCCAGCAGACATGCAAGAGAGAGAGCCCGTGGAGGAGTCCATCACCCAGCTGTTAAATCATCCACAGCCTTTTAGGTTTTCCATCCTAGGCCCCACACAGAAGCAGATACAAGCTATCTTACTGTGTTGCAAATTCCCTAACCCACAGAATCCATGACCATAAAGAAAAGACTGTTATGTCACAAGTTTGGGGTAGTTTGTTAGCAATCATAGTAGAGGCTCTGAGATGCAAATACTAGTTGTGCAGGGTCACAAAGCAAGTTAGTGTAACAGGCAGAATTAAACGCAGGTGTCCCTTCAAGAGCTCATGCTCTTAACCACTCCATTATAAAAGCCCTGCATATTTACAGTTCCTATAAAGCCACTAAATTGTAGGGAAAAAAATTATAATTCTAACCACAAGGAAACAAAATGAGGAGCCCAGAAGAGCGGGAGGGAATTGGTGGACATTATGGTTTGGCAGGGAGGGGTCAGTGCCAAGGAGATGATTCATGCCAGCAAAGCAGGCAGGAACTTGGATCCAGTGCCTGTCCTGGAATGAGCTGAGAAACAACCCTGGGATGGACTGAATATGCTGCCAATATCCTCGAGTCATTACACTGCACCTGGCAGCCTTCCTCTTTCTGGGAACAGCCTCCGGACTTCCCTGTAACTCGTGGGCTGGGAGCACCATCAGATAAGAAGATGCACATCAGTAACAGAGAAGAAATGATTGGTGGGAGGCCAGATGCAGAGTGGAAAGGAAGTAAAATGACTAACGTAAAGAAAGAGGAAGAAAATTAAGAGTTTGGAGCCCCTGATATATGCCAGGCACTAGGCAACATGCTTTAGCTTCTATTTGCTCACATACTCTTTTAAGAATCCTGTGGTGCTGCTATGGAATGGCTTCTTTTTTAAGGTTGAGGAAATTGAGGATTGGTGATTAAAATGCTGGCTCAAGTCCTAAAACTTAGGGATTGATTGCCTCCCTCCTCTACCTTCTTTCTTTGCCCAAGTTCCCTTCTGTAAGTCTCACTTTTCCCCTTGGTATTAGCCCACATCTCTCCTTGTCTGTAAGCCAGCCTGGTCATTTTAATTTTCAGTGATCGTTCTCTCTTCTCTACCTATTGACTACAAACTGTGCTCTTGGGAATTATTCAGATATACCTTCTGTGTTATCTATGTTTGCCCTTACACACCTTGGTTTCCTTTACTGCTTTGCCAACTCAGAGGTCTGGCCTCATATTTATTGCTTCTTTGAGTCTTCTGTCATGCTTAGTGTTATGCCTAATGCAAGAGCTAGATCTCAAGTGGTGCTCAGTTTAAATATTGGATCGATTAATCTTGTATCTGTACAAATGCACACCCACAGTTATCAGAAAAAAAATACAGACCAAACTCCATCCATATTCTATCTCTTCATTCCCAGAATGGGACATGAAAGAGAAAATAAACACCGGCTAAGTGCCCTGCAGCAGGAGAGGCATCTTTCTGTCCACTGCCCCTTCCGCCTGCTGCTCAGGAGATAAATAACCTGGCAGCAGCAGTGGCTGGAGGCTCCCGGAATGCCTGCCAAGAACCTCTGAATCACTGAAATTAGAAGGCTCCATCCGTGGTGGACTAAGCAGTAACACAGTCAATAAAAATGGGGAGGTGTGAGCTACTTGCTGGATCTCTACCTGATGGAATTTGAAGAAGGGCCCAACATTGTCTATTTCAGATTCTGTATGTTTCCTGTGTGGCATTCTAATGGCACTGTAACCTCACAGGGCCCCCAAAGTCAGGGCATTGTGTATATCATTAAATTAGGTGAGCTCTGAGTCCTCAGCCATTGAGTACCTGGTGCTGATATAGATTGACAGGCCTCATGGCTCAGCATGTATCTTCCTACTGCCTTTGTTTATGGCTCCCCTGCGTCCCCTACCAGGGATTTCCCTCCTCATTGCTATTTGCCTATTTTATGAAATCTTATTTTGTTTTTCAAAGCACCATCTACTGCTTTCCAGAAGTCTCTCATTACCTCAGTCCATACTAACTTTTCTTTTCTCTGAAAAACTCTAACAAGCAACTAGTGAATCCCAGAATTTAGCCATTGGTTGCATATTCCTATGGTTCCTGTGTGCCAAAGAGGCAGCATGGGGCAGTGAAAAGAGCCTATAATTTCGAGCAGCAAGACCACGATGCACTATTTCCTAGGACTGCAATCCTGAAGATCCTTACAAAGCAGTACAGCCATCCTTGCTCAGATACCTTCTCAGCTGGGTTCTCGATGAGTGATGAACTGTAATTTTCTTGGCTGGGCTTCTACTGTTGGGTATTGGGCTGTTTCCAGCTTCAACAGTGAAATAAGCATCATTATACCTACATCTTGTCACGTTTGCATGACTATTTCCATAGGATAAATGTGTAGACTCTACATCTTTCTATCCCCTACAATTTTAAGAGCATTCCTGATCCTTTTTCTTTGTTCTTGCCTAATTCATCATTCTTACCTAAAGTGTTATGGTTAAAAACATGCTGTTGGGTGTGACTATGCAACTTGCCTTATGCCCACAATCACAACCTGGCTGAAGCCAAGAGGTTGGGCTCTCCAAAGTACTACCATCTTTGATCTTGTCTGTGTCTCTTGGTCTCCCTCCACCCAGTTGGTCACATTGCACTCACTGTGAGTGGAGGCTGAACCTATACCTGGGTTCTTCCCTCTCTCTTCTCAGGAGATAGCTTTTAAAGATGAAATACAAAATAAGAGTAATGGAATAAAATCCAAAGTAAAGAAGGATCCTCCTTTGCAAAACAAAACAAACAAAAAACCCAAAAGAAAGAAAAAAATTTAGAGAATCATACAGAGGGAAAAAGAATGCATCCCTCCCACCCCCACTGTGAATTCTAAGAACCCCAAAGAAATCCCAAGGGAACTTCAAAAGGGTTCTGGCCTTGCGAACAAACAATGTGTCCAGATAAATCATGGACTTGGAGATCAGAAAGACATATTGTAATCTCTGTTCTGCTGGATTCCCATGGACAAGGGAATGAAGGTTCTGAGACTCAGTTTCCCCATCTACAGAATGGTATTGGTGCACCAGGCAGTGGTTGTTGATTAAAGCTACACAGTTTAACAGCAGAGTGCCTGCCACGCAGTAGGCACAACAAATAAAGCAATTATTACTGAAGCAGTTGGAGCTTTCCTGAAGAATGGGGTGACTGGCAACATTATGATGGCAAGGGAAGTTTACTTTCTGGTTCTTCTTAACTTTCTTGTCTCCAATTCTTCCCATGTTACCAAATTGTCCTATATTACGCAGGTAGTTAGTGAAAGTTGGAAATCCTCTCTATTCATTTGTTTTTTTTTTTTTCCCCCATCAAATGAGAAATATGGCAGAGTCCTTAGAAGGCTGCTGGGAAAATACACACATTCATTCAGCATTTATTTGTTGAACGTTTAGAATATACAACATCTTGTGTCTTTTTTTGTCATGAGTTGCAGAGAGAAACTATCCAATTGCTGTCTCAAAAAGGCTATAGTGCACATTTGAAGATGTGGGGTGACTTCTAAAAGTTCAGGGAAAATGCATACTATCAGAAAACTATGTAGGATTTAAAATCTTTTATATCACACTCATCCTTTAGCTCACTATAAGATGTACCCAGAGGTTCAGATGACAGTGGCCACAGGTACAATGTCAACAGCACTTCCTGTGGTTCCATCCTGTGCAAAGGAAGAAGTTTGCATGTACCTCTACCATTTAATTCAAAGAGGAAACTCAGGTTTAATGAACTTACTTTGTCACATTTACACAGGTTGTAAGTGGTAGATTCAGGATCCAATCCCAAGCAGCCCCATGCCTGAGGTCAAGCCTATAACCACTACTGTAAAGATTCAGAGGAGTAATTAGGGTTTGGTGGGGGACATCAAGAAGGCAGCATCTGCAAAGGAAGAAGAATTTGAGCAGGAAAGATGGGAAAAGTGGCTTCACACAGAGAGAACAACAGAGCATAGAAGCTGTGTGGAGCTGAGGCCTCAGAATGAAGTGCAATCTGGTTTTGCAAGAGGCATGGCTAAGCCAGGAATGAAAAGGCAATGTGTCTTAGACAGGGCCTTGGGTCATACTAGGGATCATCTCTTCCTGTCTTGAGGTGGGAGAGCATGACCTAGAGAAAACAAGTGATTCACTCAGTGGGCTGGGTGTAGATAGAGACTGAGATGCTTTGTGCACTCCTTTATACCGCCCAAACCTTTGACAGCTGGCCCTGGTTTTCCTCTGGGCTGGGACTCCACTCTGATTCCAGCAGGCACCATGCTTTCTCATTCTGAGTCTTTCTCCTTCAGCCATTGGACGTACACAATGGCTGTCATTACCTGGTTTGTGGTTTCAGTTGTTAGTGTCCTTGACACCATCTCTTTCCTACTGGGGACCTTGGATTTAATTCAACTGGTATCTCCTGCAAATACAACTAGGGTAAAAGTCTTCATAACTGGCAAATATGATTCAGTCTCCACATTATCTAACTCCTATTCAAAACCATCAGAAGTGCCACAGGAGTCTGAGCATAGCATCACCATCAATTCCCATGCTTCCATGTTTCCCTATGTAGAACTCAGTACTTCTTTCCAGATGCACAACTGGGTCCCTTAATTAAAGACGCTGTATTTCAAGAAATAAGGGGGTTCTTTCCAGGAAAAAATGGAACTTAGGAAGATATAGTCAGCTGTGAGTAGGTCTTTCTGGATAGAGATGTGGGGAACAGCTTTGTTATGGTTTTGCCCCACCCCATTCATGCCATGGCTTTTCCAAAGTATGTGAAAGGAAAGGAAAACACAGCAATCAGATTTTATGCTTGAAATCCAAGATGGAGAAGGGGAAAGAAGAAAATACCTTTCTAAAAAATATAAATATGGTGTTCCAAATGGCTCAAAATCCATTCAGTGAGTGCAGTGGTGTTTTGTACCCTTTACCATCTATCAAGGGGTCTCAGACTGGTGACCCAGAGGCTGAAGCTTGGCATGAATTTCTTTGATCTGCACCAGTTTCTCAGGGTGATAACTGTCCAGAACTGGCTGGGTCTACCCTCTTTAGCTGATGGATGCTCAGCTCACTTGAGCTGGTTTCCGTTCCTTTGTTCCTGCTGAATTTTACACTTATTATCTGTAGGATCCTGGCTATGCTCCTGCCCCCCACTGGAAGTGCTTTCAGATTGGGATGGGGGTGTTGATTGTATATTTTTGCTATTTATTGTCTCCTGTCTCTTCTCACTGAAATGTCATTTCTACGAAGGCAGTGATGTCTGTCTGCTTTGTTCAGTGTTATTCCTCATGGCACCTTGAACCATGTTCGCCACGCAACAGGTGCTAAAGAAACATTTGGTGAGTGAACAGCTGAAAAAATTGATTTTAAACATCTCTTTCAGCTGTGCGAAAACCTTCTGGAAATTTACCTACTGTGATTTTGGAGAGATAAAAATTGTTTCCGTGTTAATATGTTCAAATTGTGGACTTTCAGAACAACTCAGAGAGAGAGAGAGAGAGAGAGAACAATTCAAATTTCCCTTTGTTGGTGGCCAAACGCTGGCTGAAACACAGGGAATGACGTGTTTGTTTTGCATATCCAGTGAAGGCTCCTATCCTCCCATCATTGCATTCATCTTAAACCCACTTCTGGGGCTTCTGAAACTTCTCTTTTCCTTCCCAAACATCTGTGACACCGCTCAGTAGCAGATCCTGGCTCTGGGTCTCACCATCAGATAGCACAGAATTAAAACTAAAAGGGTGTGGGGCACTGAGCTGGAGCCCTCTGCGATGAGGGCACCTCTTTAACTCTGCACTACCAAGGTCCCCTTTCCCCCTAGGCTTCTCCATGGGGCCATTGCTTTTCTGGATTTAGATGACTTTAGTAAGGAGAATGAGAGGCAGTAGAAGGGCACGCCAGGAATAGAGAAAAGTGGAAAATCTTGATTTCAGCCTATAGAACTCTCCCTTTTATTCCTGATCAGGGACTGTATGATAATTTTCTCCACCTGGTGAAAACATATACACACAGGAGGCATCTCAGGTGAGCGAGTGATGTCACGTTGGTGATCTCCTTGAACCTTTTATCATGTGCCTCCCCCCACCCACCCCCACCCGGGGCCAGCTGATTTGCATGTTGGGAGCCTTGTAACTGACTCATTATGGGAACAGGGTGGCCCTAGAGTAAAGCCCATGTTGATAACGAATGACAGCCTGACCTTTGCATTCACACATGAGTTCCATAGCAACCAATATGCTGCTGGCGTTGGGAGATTATGAAAAACCCTCCCCCTTCCACCTGCTGCCCTCTCATTCCTCTTCCTCCCCCAGAGAAAGCCATGAAAACTCATTGCTCTTGCTCATCTTGATGTTGCTGAAGTGTTGTGGGGGAGAGAAGGAGGCTCAGAGATAGAAATAGCCTGAAATTATAAAATAGCTTTAATTTTGAAAGCACAAACTCCATTTAGCCCAAAGTGTTCATTGTTGCAAGAAACCATGTCACATAGATGTGTGGATGGCAGTAAGGAAAGAAATGTGCCGTCCATGCTCTGAGTCCTGAGATTAGGAACTGGGCTTTCTATTAGGATGCCCTACATCAGAATCACCTGGGACATTTGTCCAAATGCAGCGATTCTCTGATCCCACCCCAGATCTGTGCAGCTGGAAATTCTGCTGTTGGAAGGAGACCTACACATATTTCACAGCCTCCTTTCTCCCTTCTGCCCCAGGGTAGAAGGTCATTATCGTCTCAAAGTCATTGAACCATGGTGCTTTCTGAGGAAGACAGCTTAGAAGTACAGAAAAGAAGGTCCATGGGGCAGCCAGAAATGGTTCCAACAACAAACTTTGATCCCAGGGTCCTTGCCTGCTCCTGTAAGCAAGGCCCTGACACAGAGAATGGTAATTGTGCCTATTGAAGGCAGTGGCCTTTCTGGTGACCCTGCCTCCTCCTGCAGGCCAGGTTATCAGGAAGTGTCACAGAGGGGTTCACCACAGTATTTTCGCTTTGCCTGCTTTTCCCTCAGCTGTTAACAAACAAGGCCAGCACAGTCAGTTTTCCTGTAGGCCCAGAGGCCTTGGGTTGAGACTGCCTGGTAGGGTAGCATGCTATCCGGCATCCACAGGCCAGGCACAGGGAGTATCTGTAGGACTTTAAGGAAATCCATCCCCCCTGCTCTTGGGCCTCAGCTTCCTAAAGTGTCCTAAGTGTCTGCCTCAGAACTAAAGCTCTCTGGAAGCATAGGTCTGCGTTTTCCAGATGCTCCATTCCTCATGGATTCATCCTTGAATCCTCCGCTTTTCATCCTCACAAGTCCAGTCTCTCAGCAAGTCCTGTCAATTGCAGTTTGAAGTAAACCATAAAACATGTCCACGACCATCATTATGATTTCCATCACTGTAATTTCCCTGGATGGCCATGAGAGCCTCTTGCTTAGTCCTTCTGCTTCCACTCTGGACACTTCTCAGCCCTAATTCATTTCCCTCAAAGCTCCCCAGAGCGGCATTTTGACATGCAAATCAACCCTTCTCTTGCTTAAAGCTGTCCAGTGGCTTTCCACTGCATTCTGAGTAAAACCCTTTATTGAAGCTAAGGCCGCAGGGTCCTGCATTAGGTGGCCTCTGTCTTCTCTTCTCTGATAGTATTTCAAACCCCTGTTCGCTTCATTCACCACAAGCCAGACAACACTGGTTGCTGCTCCAGGCCTTGAGAGCACTAAGCTGTTTTCTACCTGAGGTCCTATGCACAAGGCTGTTTATGTCTCTCAGCTCTCTGCAAGTCTAGCTCCCTCCTCCCCCTTCAGCTCCGCAGGAAAGCCTTCCTGGAACACTCTAAGTAACTCGGCTTTAATTCCACTTCCTTTATTATCTATTGCAACAGCAGGTTCATTTTATTCATAGCACATCACAATTTATACTTTCACAATTGCTTGTTTAATGTCTGTCTCATGCCACTGTTCTGCCAGCTCCTGGAAGCAAAGGCTCCTACCCCCAGTCTCCCTCATCAATATATCTTCATAGATTGCATACCTAGAACCATGCTGTGCATCTTGTGGCAGTCAGTAATGAATGTTGAGTGAATAAATGATATTGGCCATAAATAGAGGGAAAAGGTACAGACAGGAAAGTTAGGGGAACCAAAGATAAATTTTGTTTGTGATGATTTTTGTTCCCCCATTAATATGTTCCTTCTGAGAATGTTTTTATGTATGGAAAAAGGAATCTAAAGTAGCTGCTAAAATAGTTCTTTGGGTACAAGGAGCAGGCTGACAAAGCAGCCAATTCACGGATGGCTTTTTAATCTCACTATCAACCTAATGAAGAAAATTTGTAATCTTTGATCACAGCTAAGCTGAATTTTAATGTTTAATGTTAAAATAGGCTACACAAAATCAGTTTATCATATAAACATTTCAAAGGCAGAGAGGAGGAGTCTTTAAAGCATTTCAGTAGCATTTCCTGGCATACATCAATGAATGTGTTAATTAGATTATTTGATCTATTCCTGGTACCAGGGGAGGAGATATCCACTTGTGACATAGTGACCAAGGCTGCTGACTGCCCATCTGCCGCTCCTGACATCTGTTCCTATCTCCTCTGCGCCAGCAGCTGCAGTTCCTAAATTCTTAACTTCCCATCTTCCTTGCCATCGGAAGTGATCATGGGCCACTGTTCCGACCCATGAGATAGAAACGGATGTCTGTTAGGAGTGGGGACTATTTTGTTAAGGTTTGTTTTCCTGATCCAGTGAGACAGAAGAGCTGGGAATACTTCTTGTCCTTCATGCTGCTTGAACTTGAACATGAACAGGTATCTAGGAGCTACCATCTTGGGAATAAGAACAAAAGGCCAAGACAACCACAGAATAGTTAATCCTGATTTCACTGACTCAAAAGCCACTGTTTTCTACACATTTCTTACAGCATGAGAAAGATCACCCCCATCTGTTCATTTTACTGTGGCCAGGCTTGATTTGCAACTTGTAGACAACTACATTTAGCCATATTTTGTTGGTTTTAATTTGCTAGACATTAATGTTAAATTTGAAGAATTAGAAAGAGGTGCAGATATTTGTGTATGTATATAGATACATGTAATTCAGAGGGAACCTAGTCTCCTAATACTAAATTAGCGAGGTTTTATGGCATATATTTTTAGGAAGAGTTATTTATTTATTATTAGAAAGTCAGAGAGAGAGAGAGAGAGAGAGAGAGAAACAGATCTTCCATCTGCTAGTTCACTACCCAAATGACTGTAACAACCAGTGCCAGGCTGGTCTGAAGCTAGGATCCAGGAGCTTCATCAGTGTCTCCTACATGCGTGCAGGGGCCCAAGCACTTGGGCCATCTTCTGGTGCTTTCCCAGGCACATTAGCAGTGAGCCAGATTGGAAGTGGAACAGCTGGGATACCAACTGGTGGAGATGCTGGCTATTCAGGTGGTGGCTTAACCTGCTGCGCCACAGTGCCAGCCCCAAAGATTTATGGTATATTCTTGAAATAAGTAGCAGGAACAATGAACCCATTTGGAGGGATGTTTAACATATGCAAATACTTTCCACTGTAACACCCAGTGAGAGGCTTATGAAACTGGTTGACTTCATCAGGAAATATATAAACAACAATAACAATAGCAACAGTTTCTGCTGGCATTGATCATTGTCTGGTTGGTCTTTGGTCCTCCCTGTTCATCATTTTAGCATCATTACCTCCTGTCTGGCCCAAGGTAAGATACAATATATCTCTTTTCTCTTCCCCTTTCCTCCCCATCCCTCTGTACCTCCCTCCTCTCCCTGCTCCTCCTCCTCCACCCTCCCACCTCTCCATCTCTTTGTCCTCTCTTTTTAGAAATTATCTATTTTATTTGAAAACCAGAAAGACAGAAGGAGACATCCTATTTACTGATTCACTTCCCAGATGCTTAGTACTTCTGGGGTTGTGCCAGGTTGAATCTATGATCAGGAAACTCAATCTAGGTCTTGCGTATGTTTGTCTGGGACACAGGTAATTGAGCTATTACCACTGCCTCCCAAGGCGTGCTCTAGCAGGAAATTGGAATCACAAGTGGAGCCAGGATTTGAACTCAGGCACTCCTATATGGGATGCAGCCATTCTGAGTGGCATCTCAACCACTAGGTCAGATACTCCTCCATGTCTTTTCTCTTTATATGTATTTTCAAGAGACATAAATTCTCTTGAGGTTGTTTCTACAGGCTCCTCAACTCTGGGATTAGGGTGGGCTTGACAAGGAGAAGTGCACTCAACTGGATAAAACTCCTGGGCTGGCAGTCCATGCCTGTGTCTGTCAGCCCCTTTCATCTAAAGTCACAGATCCTTTCCCCCAGTTCCTATAAGAAGAAACCAGGTATTGCTGGTCTCTGGAGTGAACTTCCAGTTATTTTCTTAGTTCTTAGACCTCCCCAGATGTGGATACATAGCTTTCAAGTCATTGTAATCGATGACACTCTTCCTTCCAGTGAAGCTTAGTCAGCCAAGAGATAAAATCACTAATATAATTTTAAAAGCATCTATTTTAAGTGGTTCCCATGTGAAGGCTGGGCATTGTGGTTCCACATGTGTTGATTTCTTGCAAACCTTGTCAGAATGCTTCAGGTAGTGATGATTCCTATTTTTCGGTGCAGTGACATAGGCACAAAGTAGAATTGTTTGAGCAAAGCTAGGAAGGAGGAAAGTTGGGTGCATTGCTGTTGTCTCATCTTCATCTCAATGCCAGCTCCTAAAATACCCAGGTGGGAACCCCAGAAGTCCAACACACACAGTTTTCAAGTCCTCTTGCAGCCACAGGCCCCAAACTCAAATACCCTCTGGGACCAGCTGAGTTACACAGAAATGAAGGAAGTCAGCTGGGGCTGTGGGGAAATGGCAAGTGCATGGGTCCCCTAAAGAAGGTGGCTGCCACTCATTTGTGGATAAGCATTGCCAAACTCTGCATGGGTAAAACAAAAGAAGATGTGCTGACAGAGAACTTGGTTTGTGAACCATGACCTTGAGGACTCTGGAGAAATGGTGGGGAATTTGAACACATACCCTAATGTGAGACCACAGGGGTGCTATAAATAGGTAAGATGCCCCAGTGAGGGAAATAATGGAGAAAAACAGATCCTTGGATCTTTTCTGACATGTGCATTATTTGATGTTATACTAACTAGATAAAAATCATTTCTGCCCACTGTTTATTCACTGGCAAGGTTTATTTTTAAGCAAGTCCTTTCCCTGCCTGGTTCTTTCCACTTTTCACCATGTGTTTGCCAGTATTGGCCAAGCATCCAGTCTCACACCTCCTCTCCCACGTTCCCCCTCCCCCAGCTGACTGTCTCCTTATTTAAAGAAAAACAAGATTATAATGGTACATGATGAGACTTTCTAAATTATACAGCAGTCAAAATAAGTCCTGGGGGAAGCTTGTTAGGAAATTTTACTCTGTTGCTGCTCAGGAATATTGGTCTTCATCAATACCCAATTGCTAAACATAGACAGATGGTGAAGATATGTCCAGTGCAGCCGCATGAGGCCTTGATATTGATGCATTCATGCCCCCAGAAATTCTGGGAAAGCCAAATTGTAAGCCATGCCCTCCTGCATACTTATGAGATTTGGTAATCTACAAACAATGCCTGGTAGAAAAAGTGGTCATAGACATTAAGCAACCAGAAAAAGAAATACAGCCAGGGCTTATTCATCAGGTAAATCGGAAGCCATTTGTGGTATTAACATTCTAGAATGTAGCTGAAAGAACATTACATATAAAGACAGGAAGTCAGGAATGTGGGAACTGTTATAGATTGGTAGTGTTCAAATTTCTTTGCCCTTGCCCCCCACCTTTCCTTTCTACCCTTCCTCCTTTGTTAGCTTCAGAATCACCATTTTCCAAAATAGATTATATTCCAAGGCCCCATAGCTAACACAGACAGAAAGGAGCCACTCTGGTTTCATGGGGGAGGCTGAAACTCTACTATTCAGTTACCCTAGTGCTTTTAATGCAATATGAAGCATCTTTGAGACCTGCCCCTTTTTGTATCATAGGAAACAAAGTTACATCACTAGTAGAGCTAGATTATTTCCAAGGTCTATCTTAAAACCAAAAAAGATGATCATTTTTTCTTTAAGATGAAGGAGCCAGTGTCTGGTAGGCAGAGATGACCTACTTGGGGCCACAAAGAAAGCCCACCTGCTACAGGGAGTTGGCAAGACAGACAACATTTATGTGTTCTCTCATTTGTAAAAGGAAGTAAAATGAGAATTCTACTTCATGTTTCTGTGGGGATTCAGTGAGATGGTATACACAGAGAACTCAGGATCTTCTTTGGCATATGATAGGTGCTCGGTAAATCTTAGTTATGCTATACTCTCCCCTCAGTATTTCCTGTACTTTTGAACTACAGAACACTGGAGTCATGGATAAGCCTATTAATCTTGACAGAATACATCACAAGAGAGCAGGCAGAACTAGCCCAGCCACAGGTGAGTCTAGGTAATCCACCGCATGCAACGAACAGTTGGCAGTAAATAACTGGAAAACTGAATACAGAAAAGTATGGACAGAATTCTTATCTCTTAAATGTCCTAGTATTTTTTTTTTCTGAGTGAAAAACAGCATTGAACAAAAAAGGTTGAGAAGAGCTGACTGACCTGGGAGAAATGTCACAGCCTTGCTGCATGAAGGCTCCAAGGGAGAACCACAAGCTGTTGAATATTCCAAACTCATTGGACTGGTCACTGGTTGTCTGGTCACGCCCTTCCTCAAACTCTTCACTGTGCCATTCATAGGGGCTGAAGCGGCTGACCAGGAAGAGGACGACACTCACTCCGATGTAGGCAAAAACAATGCACATCCAAATCTCGTAAGCCAAAGGATCAAGGAAGGAGAAGACTCCCGGCTTGGACTTTTGTGGTTTTTTGATCATGATGGAGATTCCCAAACTCATAAATGGCTTGGAGAAGTCTATAACCTCTTCCCGGACCAGGGTGATAGTTAAGGGTGCCACTGCCACGTCTGCTCTCTGGAAAAAAAAATAAATGTGGTTGAATTTTGTTTTCTTATTTCTCTTTTCACTGTGAACATTCTTTTGTATCCTAAAGGGTGTGAGAGTACAAGAGAGTCTCAGAAGTCCATCCCTTCTTGCTCTGTAATGTATTTCTGACAAATAGAGGGCCACCTCAGTAGCTACAGGAGCGGTTATCCCATCACTCAACGTTCTTACTTGTTAGATGCTTCTTCCTCATTCTTCAAGGAGGGAGCTTTTGTGTTACCTATTGCTTTGGCAGCCAGCAGTCATGCCTCCTTTCTCTGGTGAGAGAACCACTCTTGCCCCATTCTCAGTTCTGCCTTCAGGTTGGAATAGGGCCGATCACACAGATCACATGAGAAAGCACATGACCCAGTTTGGCCAATCAGCATACTTTTCTGGCCAAAGAGTCATTCATGGATGCACAGGACTCCAGGGGGTTTAATTAGAATGATACCTAAAAGCCAGAGCTGAGAGGTGGAGGGGGTGATCCCTGCTACGATCAGTTGGCCCACTCTAAATTCAGGACCGGTTCTGGGACCCCTTCAAGGAATGTGAGTCAATATATTCCTGTTTGTCACCAGAAACATGAGTCAGTCCTCCTGTTTGCCTAGGCAAGTTTGAATTGAGTTTTTTTATTTTATTTTTTTATTTATTTATTTTTATTTATTTATTTTTTTGACAGGCAAAGTGGACAGTGAGAGAGAGAGACAGAGAGAAAGGTCTTCCTTTGCCGTTGGTTCACCCTCCAATGGCCGCTGCGGCCAGCACACCACGCTGATCCGATGGCAGGAGCCAGGTACTTATCCTGGTCTCCCATGGGGTGCAGGGCCCAAGCACTTGGGCCATCCTCCACTGCACTCCCTGGAAAGTGGCAGAGAGCTGGCCTGGAAGAGGGGCATCCGGGACAGAATCCGGCGCCCCGACCGGGACTAGAACCTGGTGTGCCGGCGCCACAAGGCAGAGGATGAGCCTATTGAGCCGCGGCGCCAGCCTGAATTGAGTCTTTAACCTGCCACCAAGATCATTTTTGCTAACAAGGCAAATCTAATTCAGTAAGCATGTTTTTATGTCCAAGTTCTAGGCTGGAAGCTCTAAGTAAATTAGAATCTCCACAATCTCCACATTCAGGTTAGAATTAGAAACTAGTAGGACAGATTTATACACACACACACACACACACACACACTTACTTTTCCATTCTACATGGTAGACAGGATATGTGCTGTCAAGAGATAAAATATACACAGAAGACCAGGGAGGGGATTCATTCTGGCTGGGGAGGCCAGGGAATGCCTCACGAAGGAGGTGACATATGAATTGGCATTGGCAGAATGGTGGGGCTTTCTCAGGTTGTTCTGGGATGGAACAGCATTTCAAGAGGAAGGATCTTTGTGAATACAAGCTTCGTGGCAAGATGGTAAATTAGAATCAAAACTACTTTTGTTTCTCAAGAAGCTGGCTAAGAAATAACACGGTTAATTCAATATTTAAATTTCAAAGCCAGCAGATAGATAAACATGAAGAGTGTCCTCATTCTTGAACATAGAATTATCAGGTCTCATTCTAACTTTCCTACCTTCATAAAATGGCAAAAACACTGGTAGCCACTCAGTAAAATTCCACTGCTCTGTTGGCTTGGGATCAAGAGATCCTGGAAACCCAAGAGGGTTTCTGAGAACAGATGTCACAACATTGCTTTCTGAGATGAGAGACATACCTATGCAAGTCTATTTGAGGCGAATGGTGTCTTAAGATGCTGTGTCCCCACATGTGAGTCTGATGACAAATGCTGTATGGACAAGGACCCTGCTCACCCACCCACCCACTGGCTGGCTGTTGCTTAGAACAGATCTCGGGTTACACTCATTGGCAGGGATTACTGAGAAAGTGCTTAAATGTAATGAAATGCTTGGCTTCAGAATGACTTAAATTCTCACTTACAGAAAGAAATTTTCCATAAAGCAATGTGAAGTCAGTTGTGAATTTCATAGTAATCTTGTTTTCTCTTTCCTTAATACTCTATAATATTAACAATTTTTACAAATACTTACTAACTAGTCAAGGGAGAAGATATCCACTCTTTTCTCTGTAACTTAGCATAGAAAAGTAATGGGGGAGCAATGAAACAGAAGTGACTTGCAATGTTTCTGATATGAGTTAATAAAGGGATCGTAGATTACAGAATTATAGAACCCCATCACCTTAGTGCTCAGTGCTTATAGCAGTTCAAAAATGTGTTCTATGAAATGTAATTTCTGAATTAATGTTAATAAACATAACACGAAAATAAACTTATTTGGGAAATATGCATTTAAATAGATTACTTTGGGGTGAGACTTCTTAAGAATTTTAAAAGACCGTTCATTATGCACTGAGAATTCCCAAGAGGGGTAAAATTTCTAAAATTATTTGCCGTAGGGCATTTCCCTAAAGGAAGCCCTGTGTGTAGGACAAACACATAGTGAAAGAGAGTAAGTTTAACTGCCTGTTTTACAGAGAAGAAACTCAGGTCCTGTACAGGAACATGGTTTGTGCAAAGCAGCAGTATTTTAGCTTGTTCAACCTTGACTGACTTTAGGAGCTGAGTTTTACCGCTGAGGTTGTTAGTATAGCTTCACAGGGTTGGTCAAGAGCAGAGCTGATCTAAGACATGGCCCTTCTTTGCAACTTGCTGACCCCACAGCCTTAAGTGAAACAGTTGTCTTCTGGGATAACAATTTCCTTATTAAACAAAGAGACAAAATAAGATTCTTGTTTTACCTATATCATGGAGTTGGTGGTGAGGGTCAAAATAATTCAAATACTGGGCTGGCGCTGTGGCATAGTGGGTAAAGCCACTATTTGCAGTGCCAACATACCATATGGGTGCCAGTTCGAGTCCTGGCTGCTCTGCTTCCAATCCAGCTCTGTGCTATGGCCTGGGAAAGCAGTAGAAGATGGCCCAAGTCCTTGGGTCCCTGCACCTGTGTGGAAGACCTGTAAGAAGCTCCTGGCTCCTGGCTTCGGATTGGCGCAGCTCTGGCCGTTGCGGCCAATTGGGGAGTGAACCAGCGGGTAGAAGACCTCTCTCTCTCTCTCTTCTCTCTCTCTCTCCCTCTGCCTCTCCTCTCTCTGTGTAACTCTGCCTTTCAAATAAATAAATAAATCTTAAAAAAAATTTAAAAATAATTCAAGTACAGGAGAATGCTGTGAGGTCTGAACATTTCACAGGCTCTGAAGTTGACATCTTAGGACGATGGTTTTTAAACTTGGGTATGCATCATAATCACCTGGAGGGCTATGAAAAGCAGAGGGCAGAGCTAGAGGGCCTGGGATGAGAATCTGCATTTCTACCAAGTTCCCAGTGTTGCTTGTTCTGCTGGACCAGAGGCCGCAGTCTGAGAACCATTGACCCTGGAGATCCCCCAGTGAAATGTTTGATGCCCAGAAACTCTCTTGGGAAAACAGAATCCAACTTTGATATGGCAGAAAAAAGCAAAAATGGACAGAATTGTCAGGGATGGAGATCTCCTCTGAGCCAGGCACTGCATAGGTGAATACTCCCACACAGCCCTGAGATAAAGGATTCACCTTTCCCATATTAGAGTTGAGACCCTGGGAGGAGGTCACTGGCTTACACGAGTCATGTAGTCAGTAAATTGGCAGAGTTGGAACTCAAATCCAGGTTTCTGTTGGTAACACTACCTTTCTGCTTGGCTGTGACAAAGAACAGAGAGGAATTATACCTGGGAATAAGGCACAAAAACTTGTGCATGAAAGGAGCAGATGCTGTATGTGTAGGGAGGGGCACTCCATTCTCTTGCTGAGGATACCTTTTGCTGTGGTCTCAGTTCATACTGGCTTTTCAGTCCAGTATGTGGTGTGATTTCTACAGAAGCACTGTGTCCCACTGTGGGGTGCAAAAGCCAGGGCTGCATGTTCTGACTATGCTATCATCAGCTATGTGTTCCTTAGGAGTTATCTAAGCTCCCTGGATCTCAGCATTCTCATATAAAGTGCAGAAGATTATCTCTTCTTCCATATGAAGTTGATGTGAGCAGTAATTGAAAGAATGTGAGTAAAGTATTTAGCATGGGTCCTGCCACATACTACATGAAGTGTAATTAGTGATAAAAATAAGGCGGAGTTGAAGGCAGAAAAGAGAGACTAATTGATAGCTGTTTATAAGACACAGAAAGAATGAATTTGGAGGCCTTCCAATGAATTTTCTTGACCTCACTGGAGGTTTGTGATTAAGAGATACTTCCCCACATCCCTTTGTTCTTCCCCAGGGGAACAGAAAAGGAAAGTCAAGGTAAAATTAAAGAGGATGTTCAATAGGTGCACCATGGAGTGTTCAGACAGAATACTGGGTGGAGAGACAGGCCTGGTGAAGGCTGGGAAGTTGGGTCTGGGATAGCAGCCGAGCCATCCAGCTTGTTTGCGCTGTATTGGGCCAATGACTCACTGCTGGCGACTGGGGGATTTGCCCATAGAAGGTTCGATACCTTTGTTCTGCGCAGATCACAGGCTTTTTACTAAGGAAACCGCATTACATGAGGTGAAGGTGAAGATAATGCTGGAGAAGGTGAAAAGTTCATAACAGTTGCCATGGGGATGACCTTAAGCGCTTGGTGGAAGTTCCCATGGAAACCAGCCTGCAGATGCAGCCTAAACCATCCAGGTCTCTATCTTTCATCAGTGGAGTGAGAGGGAGTAGAAGGAAGCAGAACAGGGGAAAGATGAGTTTATCCATTCCTCAACTCATTAGTCACTTTCACAGTTCGGCTCAAAAGCCACCTCCCTGAGGCAGTTGTTCTTTAGTCAATCTTTTCCTTCTTTAAATTCCCTTTGTATGTCTCCCATAGCCATGATGACACCATTTGCCCTGATATGAGACAGTAAGATTTAAAGTCATCTGACATGGTTGCTTTATTCTGACCAGAACTGAATGTAGACCTGGGTTCCCTGGAGCTCTGCAAATGCTTCAGCTCACAGAGCCTGCCTGGAATTTTCTACATGTGGGTGTGGAGCCAGGGCAGCAGAATTCTTCCATTGCCTTATAGTTATCCTGATGATTCCTCAATCTAAGACCTCAACAGAAACCAGCAGTGTTTTCTTACTCTGCTCTTAGACTTTACTACTTCCACTACTGTCTTATTTATATTTTGTAATTCCTGGGATGTTTTTCTTTCTGTTTGAATACGGGCAGTTTTCAAGTTCCATATCCTTTCACTCATTTTTTTAAAGAGTTATTTATTTGAAATGCAGAGTTAGAGAGGGTTATACACTGAGAGAAAGGGAAAGGGAGGAAAGGAGAGAGAGAGAGAGATCTTTCATCTGCTGGTTCACTGCCCTAATGGCCTCAATGCCTGGAGCTGGGCCAGCCCGAAGCCAGGAGCTTCTTCTGGGTCTCCCGCGTGGATGCAGGGGCCCAAGCAGTTGGGACGTCTTCTGCTGCTTTCTCAGGCACATTAGCAGGGAGCTGGATTAGAAGTGGAGCAGCCGGGACTTGAATTGGCACCCATATGGGATAATGGCATCACAGGTGGCAGCTTTACCCTCTATACCACAGCACTGGCCCTTCCACATCCTTTCTTTCTGAGGACTGGACAAACTCACATCTTTAGCCCTTATCTAAATCATATAGATTAGACTCCTAGACTCTATACTGTCTGTTCTCTTTTTCTTTTCTACCTTGTTAAATGTTGAGATTCCTCTTCCCAAGTAATCAGATTCTTTTGCTGCTTAGTGTTTCCCTAGATACTTAGAACAATGCTGGTAGTTTATAAGAACTGCTCAATTTATTAAAGATTTTACAGAAATTGTATATGGAGCTATTTCAACCATAGTGAGCCATATAATAGATAACCTAAACAGATCCATAACAAGCAATGAGATTGAAGCAGTAATCAAAAGTCTTCCATCAAGGAAAATATGGGACCTGATAGCTTTACTACCAAATTCTACAAAACATTGAAAAAGGCAGTAGTTCCAGTACAATACAAACTATTCCAAAATATTATACAAGGTAGAACTCTGTGAAACTCTATATGAGGCCAGCATTACTTTGGTACCACAACCAAACACATGATGTGAAAATGAACTATAGACCTGTGGAAAAGAGTGTGGAGATTTCTTAAAATACTAGAAATACACTTGCCATATAATCCAGCAATCCCACTACTGGGTATATACCCAAAAGACTTGAAGACAGTGTATCAGAGAGATAACCTGTACCACCATGTTCACAGCAGCACTGTTCACAATAGCCAAAATTTGGAATCCAATAAGGCATCCATCATTAGATGAATGGATAAGAATTTGTGATGTATATATCACATATTTGCAATAAAAAAGAATGAACTTCTACCGTTTGCAGCAAAATGGACAAAAGTGGAGGACATCATGTTAAGTAAAATAAGCTGGATCCAGAAAGACAAATACTACCTGTTCTTCCTCATGTGTGGGAGCTAAAATTCAAAAAAGAAGAAGAAGGAGAAGAAGAAGAAAGAAAAGTCTGTGCATATCAGTATTACTGCAAATATAGTTTTATAAAATTTTGCTTTACACCTTTGTCAAACCAGTGGTTAAGAATGTCGTACTACTATAGTTTTAATGATCTGTGATTACTTTAAAATGTACTGCATATGGGTGAAATGATCATTTTCCCATTCAGTTGTTTATAGCCATCAT
This sequence comes from Oryctolagus cuniculus, assembly GCF_051225735.1. Taxonomy (NCBI): domain Eukaryota; kingdom Metazoa; phylum Chordata; class Mammalia; order Lagomorpha; family Leporidae; genus Oryctolagus; species Oryctolagus cuniculus. The sequence goes on along the minus strand of NC_142872.1, from coordinate 41,971,391 downwards.
ATTCCCACTAAACTAGGGTCTTTTGGTTTTTATTTGTTAAAATTCTTATTTGGTGAAGTATTAAACCTTTTTACTCTAATGTAAATTTAAAATATGTTATCTCAAAAAGGGAGGAGAACAAGGGAGGGGGAAGCAGAAGGGGAAAGGAAGAAGGGAGGGAAGAAGGGAATATCATTATGTTCTTAGAATTATATCTACAAATCACATGAAATATGTTAAAAACTAATTAAAAATGAAAACAAAGAAAGCAAAAGAAAGAAATCCCATTCACAAATAAAAAAGAGTACCATGTAGTTATACTTTGAAAATGCCAACTTAAAAAAAAAAAAAAAGATGCAGTAGACCTACCACTGTTATAGAGGTAGCCATTCTATAAGGCAGTGTAAGACTTAAAAGAAGCAGAAACTAAATTCTACAGGGTAAGGCAAAGAGGGTTAAAGGGGAGTTTACACCTATTGTGGGGAGAAAGAAGACACCATGGAAAGACTAATATTTGATACAGGGTTTGGACAAGGAGTAGGACGTTCTAGGTGGGGAATGGAGGGGCACACTTCAGATAATAGGGAGATTGAGGAGGTATCCTGACTCAGTTGGAAGTTGCAGCAACAATCTTCAGTTATGGAGGCTGATAGGACTCTAACAGCAAGGACACACAACCATCAAATGGTTTCCTCTTAAACCCTCTTCTTCTGTCCTACAGTATCCCATTCTGGAGGGAACTTACTCCATAGACTAGCTCTCCCACCATTCCATTCCAGGCCTTTGTATCAGGATCTCGAGCTCCATATTTCCCGTCACTGACGATCTCAAGACGATAAGAGTAGCCCACATGCTTGGCAATCTCTGCTGCCAGTTCTACACAGTAGCCCTCGTAGCGGTCATTGCCCTCAAACTGGTTGGCATTCTTCTTGAGCATCACATAAGGGTCTTCCTGGTAGAGAAAATAGAAGACAGAGAATCTGGGTTATGGGTTAACCCATGGCTCAAGACTTTGGCATGGCAGAGGAGAGTATACCAACATTAGTCAACATAGGAGAAGTCTGTCTAGCCCCTAAATCTACTTCCTGGATTTCTACCCCCAGCCTACCACTAACATTTGGGTAAAAGAAGGAAAGCTTGTTAAAACAAGATCGTTTCATCAGTTACTGTATGAAATACAGCACAGAGCTTTTCAAATTATGTTCTAGGGGCTCTGTATTTCTCTGAGGTTCCTCTGGGTGCACCATGAAGGGGAAATAGTCTAACAGACTCCAGGTTTTTCACAATCATCAGTCATTCAAATCAGCAGCTTCACTTGTTTCTACTCTACAGAGGTGCTGGGCTTTAGATGATTTTCTTTGAAAGAATATTGAAAACAGACACGATTTAATCTCACCATTAAGTTTAATGTATTGGGCTCAAAAGAATGTAAGTGGCTTATCCAAGAGCAGAATGTGAGCTGATGAAATAAGAGACACAGGGTGAAAGCTCAGAACCTCTTATTTCTAGGGCAGTCCTTTTTACCAGTCCTTGTTTTTATTGACGGCAGAATTTTGGCCACAATAATAAGCAGCTTTCATTTCTGGTAGAAAATCCTTATGTTAGTCCAAGTTGGACCCCAGGTAACTTTAGTGCAGGACTGGGTACTCACGAGGATTGTAGTGACGATGTAGGTTCTATTCTGAACACTTGAATTATCACCCCCAGCTTGAGCATCCGTGGCTGCAGGGACAAACTTATCATCTTCATTCCAGTAACCAATCTGTTAATGAGAAGAACATGGAGATGTAAGGTGAGCTTGAGTCATCAGGACTGGCCAACACCAGAAAGGAGCTCAGCATCACACCACACTGTATGGGGCACTCTGGGGACTCCAAAGTATAGGTAGAAAACAACAAGAAGTGAAAGGCAGGTTACCGCAACTCTACACCTAGCGAAATGCCTCACATAGGTGGAGCTGAACCTGGAAACTGCCCGTTCTTAGTGGTGAGGGCTGTTTTCACAGCTCAGCTGTTGTGTACAGTGCGAGCCAGGGCTATGGGGACTTCATTCCCTCTACATGGCCACAATCCCCTTTCCATCCTATTAACCCTGGCCTTCCCTGAGTTCATTCTGAGATGTTGTTGAAATCACGTGATTTAAACATTACATTCCTTTTACTTGCATTTTAGGATAGCTTATTTTTCTACCTAGATTTGATTTCTGGGATGGTTATCTTATCTTTTATTTACTTATTTCCTAGCATAAATGATTATAATACTGATCATATAGTAGTACCCAAAACTGGCGATTGACAACCTTAATTTCTCAAGTATCAAAAGGTTATTCATACTGACTCTTTCAGCAAATATTTACTAAATTCCTGTTGTGTGCAAGACAAAGTTGAAACACTGGGGTGGAGGGTGGAAAGGTGGAGTGAGACAGAGAAATCTGATCATCCTTATGAAAATAACTCTGGTCTGCTTCGGTAGTCACAACACACACATACACCTGGAACCAGAAGTAATAAATGAATGGATATAAGAATTCAGAGAAATAAAACAAAGTGTGGGATCCCCTGCAGGGTAAAAAGCAGCAGGAAGAGGCAGGGCTTTAGATTATGAAAGAAGGAAAGGTTGGAACCAAACTTTTCAGCCTAAAGAAAATTGAGCCCAAAAGCAACAGAAGGACTCTGTCCAATGTGTAAATTCAATCTTGAGTGGAAGATGAAGTTAGGTCAAGAGAATAGAAAGTGCTAGCATCTAGGTAACAGAGGGCTTTGAATGTCAGCCTGAGGAGGGTGCCTCAGTCCTGAAGGCAACAGGAATTATGCTTTGGGAACAGTGGAATGACATGCCATGCACACACACACACCCGACTCCTAAACCTACACATACTTAGATGTTCTGTCAGTATCTCTACCTTTACCTCTGTCTCTCCATTTATTTCTATCATCTCTCTCTTTCTTTACTCAGTTGTGTTCTGTTCTGTGATCATTGTGCTGGTTCTAGATATAAAAGAGAAAAAGGAAGCAGAACTGGCAGCTCATGTGCAGAAGGATGGGCAGGTCTACCAACAGCCAGAATTCGGCTCAGGCTCCCCAAAACCAGGCCATGTACCAGGTGGTCATCTCAGATGTCACCTTCACCTTGATTGATGTCTTTCCCAGTGCCTTCAGATGGAAACCAAAAGTTCTCCCTGAGATGTCACAGCCATGAACCAGCAGTAACTGCTACCATTGATTATGTGTTGCTGTGTCTGAGCTTAAGTGCTTTAAAGTTTGTGCCATTTCCTCTGGCTTAGGGATGTGCGTTAAGTTGTCCAAGGTGACACAGCTTGGTAGTGAGGTTGGCTGGAACCCTGGTACCCTGTCTCCAGAGGCTACTTTGGTGGGAGGGGACTAAATCCTGGGCTGAGAATCATGTTAGTTTGAAGTTTATTGAATACTGACTGTGTTTCAGGCACTCTTCAAACTTCTTTCTGTGTTTTAACTACTTTTTTTTTTTGACAGGCAGAGTGGACAGTGAGAGAGAGACAGAGAGAAAGGTCTTCCTTTTGCCGTTGGTTCACCCTCCAATGGCTGCCACGGCTGGCGCACTGAGGCCAGCGCACCGCGCTGATCCTATGGCAGGAGCCAGGTGCTTATCCTGGTCTCCCATGGGGTGCAGGGCCCAAATTCTTGGGCCATCCCCCACTGCACTCCGGGCCACAGCAGAGAGCTGGCCTGGAAGAGGGGCAACCGGGACAGAATCCAGCGCCCTGACTGGGACTAGAACCCGGGGTGCCGGTACCGCAAGGTGGAGGATTAGCCTAGTGAGCCGCGGCGCCGGCTTTTAACTACTTTGATCCTCATACCAACCTATGAGGTTAGGTAGTTAATTATCATCTGCATCTTAAGCATGAAAAAACTGAGACACAAAGAAGTGCATTAAGTTCCCCAAGACCATAGGAGCTGCGTCCTGGCAATTGGCTGTGGGAGCATGGCCTCCTGCACCCCAGTGTGCTGCCAGCCAGTCCTTGAGTGCCCCCTGTATTCACATTAGAGCCCTGAGATATAGCTGTTTGCACATCTTGCCATTTTGCTGCAGGTTCCTTGTGGATAAGACCAAAGTGTATACATTCTAGGGCCCCATGTTGGCCCAGAACATCTTTAACAGAGAAGCAGCTCAAGAATAATTTGTGGAGAGAACAAATGGATCTCAGCATTTATGCAACCCAGCATGGGGTCGGTCGACTCTGTTGCTGGTAGGACAGTTGAGAAGCCTGGGGGAGTGTGTCCCTCAGGACACTGTGAATTGGCATGTGTCTGTGCAGGATACTGTTAGTCAGTGTGGAAGGAGATTTTTCTCTTAAATGACACTAGAACCAGAAACTTAGATTTCTAGAATGTCACAGTGGGAGGAGACCTGAAGAGTTATTTCATCCAAACCCCCCCCCCCTTTTTTTTTAACGTAGGGGAAATAGAGGCTTGAAGACCAGAGGACTTGCTTAAGACCCATTGCAGTCTGTCCTCCCTCACTGTGCTAATGCAGTGTTAAAAGGAACCCTAGGGGACCTGGGGTCCCCTCACCACTTTCATGGTGGGGGGGATCAGGAACTGTGCTCCAGCACTCAGCTCTGCTTTTTATGCACTTCTTGCATTGGAATTCTCCTTGAGAGTTGCTTTTACAAGGAATCCTGTGGTCTAACAAGCGTTAAATCACTATGGCAGTGTATCATGCAGCAGGATTTATTATTTTTCATATATTTCTTAATCTCCAAAGTATTTTCACAACATTTAACTTTTCTGATCCTCACACTATGTAACTAGTCCAGGCAAGTCTGCAGTTAATTCTCTGTTTTACAGATGAGAAAGTGTAGGCCTAGGGAGATCAAATAACCTAATTTATAATGATAATTTATATAGCAGACTGGTAGCAGGAATTCAGATCTCATGGACCTCAAAGGCAAGATTATTTCACAATTTCAGCTTGTGAGACTGTCTGCCAAATTGGTTCTGTTTTCCCCCTCTTTGATAGTGTTAACGTGTGTTTTGCTCCTTCCTTTATATTACTCCTTTCTTCTCTCTTCTCCCTTCACAATTAGCCAATAGGTTCGCTGCTTCTACTTAAACTTTACAAAGCTCAATAGAAATTGTTCTCTTGACACTCTCCTAATTCCTCTAAAACCCACAGTGTACAAAGAAATATCATTTAACCAAAGAGGCGGCTCAGTCATTAAGGCCTCAGATAGACCTGGTTTAAAACCAAGGCTTTCCTAGTTACTAACTATATTAAGTTGTGCAAATTATTTGACCTCTGTGGGCCTCAGTTCCTGCTCTATAGAATGGGTACAACAAGGGTATCTGACTCATGGGGCTGCTATGAGGACTGAGAGAAAGCTTTTAAAACAATTATCATAGTATGCAGTTCATATTGTCAGTAAGCTAAAAGATATTCATTAGTGTAATGAATTAGGTTTCTAAACTACAATGTATTTGAGTTTTCAATTTGTTATTTAACATTATCAGTATTCACAAGAAGAATATAGTCTGGAGAGATGGTCAAATGAGTTTGGAAGCACACTCCTCTTTATATACAAAATTTCTGAGAGCTAGTGGTTCGAAATCATAAAGCACTGCTCTAGAGTATTAAGTTATTTGGACATAAGGTGGGCAAAAAGCATAGGTGAGTCTATGTGGATCTAACTTATTTTGGCCTACAAAAAAAAAACTTTAATTTTTGAATGGATAACATTCCTTCAAAGCTAGTATCATAGCACTACTATTAAACTGGGATTTAAAAGAATACCATGTTTTTGTTGGCTTACATATATCTCCTTCGATATCACAAGCTAGTAGAATATTTAAATGTTGTAAACAAGTTTACTTTATTCTTAGTAGTTTTGAAAAGGAGTCGGGGCTGGTGCCGCGGCTCACTAGGCTAATCCTCTGCCTGTGGCGCTGGCACCATGGGTTCTAGTCCCAGTCGGGGCACCAGATTCTGTCCGGGTTGCTCCTCTTCCAGTCTAGCTCTCTGCTGTGGCCCAGGAGTGCAGTGGAGGATGGCCCAAGTGCTTGGGCCCTACACCCGCATGGGAGACCAGCAGGAAGCACCTGGCTCCTGGCTTCTGATCGGTGCAGCGCACTGGCCGTGGCGGCCATTTGGGGGGTGAACCAGTGGAAAAAGGAAGACCTTTCTCTCTGTCTCTCTCTCTCTCTCACTGTCTAACTCTGCCTGTCAAAAAAAAAAAAAAAAAAAAAAAAAAAAGAAAAGAAGTCGGAGGTGATGTTACTGGGGTCAGTAGAGCCTGAGTGATGTCAAACCTCAGGCCCACACCTCTTGTAAACCAGGAGACCTAGAAATCTGGTTCCATACTTTCATGAAAAGAGAATTGGCAAAGATTGTTGAAGAGATATTGCAATTTGGAGGAGAGAGTATATTTCCTTTTCATTAGGAAATAGTTTGGATTATTATACAGCGTGTTGATTCTCTGCTGAGGGTGTACAGGAACTTTGATTCTATCTGAAAGTTAATCAGAATTAGTACTTTGGTAAAGATTAGGGACCCCTGTTCAGGAAAGGATTTAAACAATATAAACAGTGAGTGGTCTTCTGGGGCCAGTTATAATTTTTGATCTTTTATTTTCCATATACCTCTAAAGATTCTTTGAATGTAGGAAATGAACCTAGTTGGTAGGTGAGTTTTTTAATTCAAAGTGGGTGAAGTTTAGAAAGGAGATGATCATAGAACTGCAAATTGAATTGATGTACCTTGCACCATCATTAAATCAAATTTGTACATTGAAGTCTCTGGATTGCCTTTGTAGTGACAGCCCTTGACTTCCAAAATGAGTTCCATTCCAGATTGTCTACTATGGCCAAGACAATGAGCTGACCACCAAGTGTTCTTTTTCACCTTTGATTGTGTAGAGGTGGTGAAAGGAAGTGGTTATCTAGTCAGCAGCTGCATTTCTCAGCCTGCTGATGGTTGGCCAATTGGGTTCTGGCCAATGGAATACATAAGAAGTAATGTGCATGTGTTCTAGGCTGACCCTTAAATCTCCAGCAGTTTCCATTTTCTTTCTTCCCCCATCTATTAGCTAAATGTTGACAGCTAGAAAGACCCAACTAGACAGTTGGAGGCTCCACAAATCTGAGTCTAAGCCAGAGCCCTCAGCCTAAAAAATGATCATGGAGTAAGAAAGAAAGAAATTTTTATTGCCCTAGATAGCTGGTTTGCAGAGTTTATCTGTTTGTTACAGTACTTAGTGTTGTCTAAACTAACATACTTGAAGGATTTGAAGTTAATAAGTTGATGTGTAACTTTATCTGAATTCTACTCGAGGAATTCATTGCATTTACCAGCATGTTTTTTTCTTGCTTGTTGTCCGATCAGCAGAAACATTGGCCTGAGTAGTATGCTCCCTGATTGCCCAGCAACATTAAATAAACTGCCCACTCATTTATAACCACCTGATGTTTTGTGCTAACTATAAGTAAATATCTTCTAGGATATAATAAATAATATAAATATGGTCCCTGCTTTTGGAGAGCTGATATTTTAGTGATTTCAATGTCCCCTCCAAAACTGATGTTGACATTTAATTGTCACTATAATGGTCTTGGAAAGGGGGCCCTTTAAGTGGTGATTAGCTCATGAGAGCTCCACTCTCAAGAATGGATTGATGCTATTATCCTGGGAGTGGGTTAGTTATCACAGGAATGGCTCGCTTATAAAAGTGAGCTCTGCTTCACAATACAATGTCCTTTTTGTGACATTACCAGATGCTGGCATCTTTATATTGGACCTCCCATCCTTTAGAACTGAGAGAAATATTCCTTTTCTTTTAAATTATCCAGTCTGTGCATTCTGTTACAACAGCAGCACAGGCTAAGACAAACAGTGATTTGGCAAAGAAGTCAGGAACAAGGACAACACATATTCAGGTTAGAGGTTGGCCAATTTTATCTTCAAGAGCCAGACGGAAATAGTTTAGGTTTTGTGGCTCATATAGTCTCTGCTCTAACTACTCCTCTTAGCTTTTGGAATGCATAAGCAGCCATATATAATATATAAACAAACAAGCATAGCTGTGTTCCATTATGGACACTGAGATTTTAATTTTAGATAGCTTTTACACATCAAAAATAGTCTTCTTTTGATCTATTTCAACCATTTAAAAGTGTAAAGACCATGAGCTCATGGGCTGTACAAAATCTTTAAGTTTATGGGCTGTGCAAAAACAGGTGGTAGGCTGAATTATACCTGAGGGGCTGAAGTTTGCCAACCTCAATCTGGTTTAATCATCAAACAAAAATATCAGAACACATAAACACTATGAAAAATAGAAAATGGGATAATGTGACTATTGTGGGTGGGTGGGGGAACTTTAGATGGTTGGTCAGAGACAGCGTCCAAGGTGTTTTTACTTGAGCTAAGACCTGAATGACAAGAAGATACATAGCTCATGAAAATATAATGATAGAGAGCAACAGGGAAAGCTACAGCAAGTGCATATGCTCCAAGGAAAGAGTGAACTTGATGTGCTTGAGGAACAGGAAGACACCAGTGTAGCTACAGAGTAAGCAGCCAGTTGCAGAGGACCAAGAGGTGGTGTTGGAGGGAAGCAGCACATGGGGTGTTGAAGGCCAAGATAAACAGACATATTGTATTTTACTGGCAAGAGGAATTTAGTGAGTATTTTAAGCAGAACAATGTAATGTGATGCATATTTGAAAATTACTATCCCAGGTCTTACGGTGGAGAAGTAGCCCTATAAGCAGTAAGAATGTAGGCAGCAGAACCCGTGAATGCAAAGGAACCCACTGAATGAGGAAGGCATGGCCTCTGAAGAGAAGTGATTGGACTCAGGCTGTATTGGGGCTATATGTCCACAATTGGGTAGCGAGGATTTCAAGATGAACCTCCAAAGAAAAAGAGCATATGAAATGGAGAACTGAACTCTTTGGGTTTTCAGTTTTTTTTTTTTTTTTAATTGTCAGCAGGACTTTGGGTCACGTGAGTCCTTTCTCCCATCCAGTGTTTCCATACCAGTTATACACAGGGTGAGAACTGGGGATAATCAACTCAGGGCAGAGTAGGGGATTCAAATCAAGTTGAAATGAGCAGTTGCTGTCCACCAGGTCTGAAGACAGCTAAAGGATCAATGGGGGTGTGCAAAGCCAATTAAATCAACAATGCTGGTTCCCTGATGTAAGAGACCTTCCTTTATATTTTCCCCCTGGGCAGCCATTAATCAGAATTAGTTTCCTGATTTGACTAGGTGTTTTTACTTTCTAATTTAAAAATTATTTATTCATTTGAGAGAGCACAAAATCTCCCATCCCCCAGTCCCTCCCCCAGCAAATACCTGCAACAGCTGGGTCTGGGCTGGGTCTACAGTCTGGCACTGGGAAGGCAATCGAGGCCTCCCATGTGGATGGCAGGTACTTAACCATCTGAGCAACCAGTGCTGCCTCCCAGCTCTGCCTTAGCAGGAGACAATTCAGGGGCACTCCTAGGCTCTCTGGTATGGGATGTGAGCATCCCAACCACTAGACTAAATGTCTGCTCCCTGATTAGGAATTCTAAATCTGAGTGTTTCTGAGTTTTCTTGGGATTCAGCTTAGTAGAGCCAGTGCCTAACTTGGCATCTGCAGCTCCTAAAATTTGTGACTAATGGGTGCGAAGACCATACACATTTCAGTGTGATGTCAAATTGGGTTCTAAAGGGTGTGTTGGCCATATGATACAGGTCTGAATATGGGGAGAGTTTTCCCGAGGCCCCAGATCTGGAAGAAGCAGCTCTTGTTCATTGTGCATATCAGGTAAGGCTGTTCAAGGTAACCAGCACAACTAGGTCACCCTTGAATATTTGAGAAATTACTTTGCTAGGAGGTTGATTGAGTAAAAGTTGCAGATGTGGAGGAATTGATTTTCGGAAAGTCGGATCCCCTGTAAACAAAGGATGTTTAAGCTCATGCTCTAAGAAAGGATTTAGTCACTGGAATGTAAGTTTAAAAACAGCCCTGGGATCTGAAAAATAAAGCACAAGCATTTACTTGAGGATTTTTAAGGTAACTCTGTTATTTCTGTTTGCTATTTTATCCCTACCATGGGCTTACTCAGCCGGACTCACCCAAACTCAATGCTGATGCAGAATCCCTGTGGCCTATGGTAGGGGGATGAAAGAACAAACAAGCAAGCAAATGTGGGCTGAATGGCCAGTACAGGCCAGGTGCTACTTTCCTGACCTCCTCAGGCAGTGGGAATAACAGGCATTATCTTCATTAGTGTTGGCAGCAATCCTGTGAGGAGGAAAAGGGGTGCTAGCCCTCTTTTAGAGATGATGTAACTGAGGTGCAGGGAGGCCAAAGAACTTTCCCAAGGTCATGTGCCTAGTAAAGAGTAGAGATGGTCTGTCTGCCTCTAAGCCCAAGCACTTAACCACTCTGCCAGTGTTTCTCACCAAACTCCTTAGAGCACTAGGAATCCTTCGTGTTGAGAGGGAGCTTTTAAAATAGGAAAATTTCTAGGCCTATTCTTTGTCCTCCAAAAACAGGGGGCATGTGAATCTGCTTTCTTGATCAGGTGTCCAAGGAATTCTTCTGTTTGCTGAGAAGCAACAGTCTTTTTTTTTTTTTTTTTTTTTTTGGACAGGCAGAATTAGACAGTGAGAGAGAGAGAGAGAGAGAGACAGACAGAGAAAAGTCTTCCTTCCGTTGGTTCACTCCCCAAATGGCTGCTATGGCCGGTGCACTGCGCCGATCCGAAGCCAGAAGCCAGGTGCTTTTTCCTTTGTCCCATGCGGGTGCAGGGCCCAAGCACTTGGGCCATCCTCCACTGCACTCCCTGGCCACAGCAGAGAGCTGGCCTGGAAGAGGAGCAACCGGGACAGAACCGGCGCCCCAACAGGGACTAGAACTCAGGGTGCCGGTGCCGCAGGCATAGGATTAGCCTAGTGAGCCATGGCACCAGCCAAGAAGCAACAGTCTTGCTACAAGTGTCCCTGTTTCCAGCAAGTTCTCTATTGGGAGCAAGTCTTGAGGAGACGGAAGGCTCCTGCCAGTCTATGGACTGGGATCCCAGGTCCTGGGAGAAACAACTGAGGAAGCTCACACAGGGCAGTTTGTCAGTTGTTGGAGATCCCTCACTCCACTTCCATAGAAGAAGCCAAATTCCAGCTAGGAGAGGGACAGTGTGATTCGGGGATTGAGGCTAAAAATGCTATTAGATGGCACTGACATCCAAGTTGTCAGTGCAGAGAGGAATTGGGGTGTACAGCCCAACACCTCTCACTTACTTGAAAGATCCTGGGCCCAGCATTGTGGCATAATGGGATAAGCTACTGCTTGTGAAGCTGGCATTCCATATCAGATAGCTGGTTCAAGTCCTGGCTTTTCCACTTCCAATCCAGCTTCCTGCTAAATGTATGTGAGAAAGCAGCAGAAGATGTCCCAAATACTTGGGCCCCCTCCACCCATGTGGAAGACCTGGATGGAGTTCCAGGTTCCTGGTTTTAGCCCGGCTCAGTCCTGGATGTTGGGGGCATTTGGGGAGTGAACCAGCAGATGGAATATTTCTCTCTCTGTCTCTCCTCTTTCTTAATCTGTCTTTAAAATAAATAAAATACATCTGAAACAAAATTGAGACCCAGAGAGGTTCAGAGACAAACTGCAGGCCATACAGCTGGATGATGCAGGGTGGGGTCCGTATCTCTGGGTTCTCTTGCTTGTCACACCACCCTCCCCCAAGATATCTAGTCTACTGCTGAAGTATAGGAAATAATCTGGTCTTATTTTGAACTACTATGGCATCCCAGATAGAAAAAATCAGCTCAATATCCTTATTTTATCATTGACAACCCCACAACTAGCCACTCTTACATAGTACAGAAATGCTAATTTGCTCTATGAGGAAACAGCAATATTTTTTTTTTTACCAGTGGCAAAGGCCATTCTGAGATTCTAGGAACAGTGCAGGTCCTTGTCCTTGGTGGACAAGTTACTGTTTAGGAGCGATCTGCTTGCCTGCTCTGAGAATTATACAGAAAAGCTACAGGATCTGTGTTTTCATTTAGAAGGCAAGGGATGACACCACCAACTCTCCTTCAGTTCTGAAAGGGACACACATGACTGCTGTCCCTTCCAGGGGCTGCAACATTCCCTGAATGGCCCACCCTTCCTCTGCCCCTTAGTCATCAGGAATGTCCTGATTGTGTCAATCTGATCCACTCAGCTCTGGCAGCAGCTGCAGCAAGATGAGCATGGGCTGGAGAGTCAGGGGCCTGAAGTGAGGTCTCCAACCATTGCTCACTGTGACACCTTATGTAGACCAGAGGGCTTCTTTCCCACTGGGAAAGGAAAGACCCTAAACAGCTTATTGGGCCTCTCTGCCTTGGTTATCTATCTAGGAAAGGGGGCTGTATAAATAAGACCAATACTCTTTACAACCAAACTAAGAACAAAGTGCTTTGAAGGGACCAAACAAGACATCTCAGTGTTTTCCGTAGTTTAGTCACAAATCACCTGTTTCACGTTTCTTGTAAGGGTTAGTGCCACTAACGTAGGTAACATTCACTGAACAATGGTCAGTGCTAATGCCGACATGATCTTTCCCATTTAAAACAAGTGGAAAATGAAGAATTATAAAAGCTAAGTGATCTAGCAGATGTCTTCTCCAGTAGCAGGAATCAGAATGGGAATCACAAAAATGAACTCACAATTAGACTATTTCTGGATAAACATCACTTGCAGCAGGTTTGGTCCTTCAAGAATGTCCTTGTACAATCGTCAAGACAGAGGTTTGCTAAAATGCAGACATACTCTTAGTGGTCCTATTTCTAGACAAATAGAGTGCCCTTGTTTGGTATCTGCTGAAATGGAAGGCATGTGGTGGTTCTACTGTGGGTAACTAATGATGTATACCCAGTAGGAGATGGAAAAACAGTGCTAGGAGCCCTCAAGTTGCTTACAGTCAAAGAGGATAGGATGGATGCCAACAGGCAGTGCCATTAGAAGTGCTCACTGTGCTCTGAGGGGTGTATGAGGACAAGAGATGCCTTCCACTGGGTGGAAGACAGACTTGAGAGAGAAAAGTCACTTAAACTTGGCCTTTGGGTTAGGCAGAATAATGTTCCCCTGAAGATGTCCATGCTCTTCTCTGCAGTATTTGTGAGAATGTTACCTTACATGGCCAAGGAGGCATTGCACATGTGATTAAGATTCCAGACCTACAGATGGGGAAACCTAATTCCGTGAGTATTAAAAGCCAGGAAGCTTTTAATGGTAGGAGAAGGTATGAAGGTGTGGAATTGCTGGCTTAGAAGATGGAGGACATTTAACATGAGCCAAGCAGTAGGGATAGCTTCTGGAAGAAGGCTGCAAAATGCAAGAAACAGATTTTCTCCTGGGACTTCTAGATTAAAACAGCCCTGCCAACACCCTGGTTTTAGTTCAGTGAGATTCACCAGATTTCTGACCTGAAGAACTGTAAGATGCTAAACTTGTGTTGTTTGAAGCTATTGTCTGTAATTACTTGTTACTACAGGATTTGTTACAACAGCCTTGATAAAGGAAATGAGTTGGGACAAACTCTGAAGCGGAAGTGGGGATTCCAGACAAGAGCAGAGAAGACGGGTTTCAGGGAGCAGAGGATATGAATGCAAGGCCATCTGGAAGAACGTTCTGCAGTGATGGAAATGTTTTATGTCTATGCTATCTGATAGAAGAGCCATTAACCATGTGCATTTATTGGGCACTTGACATGTGGTGAGGGCCACTGAAGGACTGACTTAAACTGTAATTAATTGAAAATTAAATAGCTACACATGGCTAATGGCAAGTGTATTTGACAGCTCAGGCAGGGAGAACATTAAGAGATTAAGATCCAACTTTCTAGGTTCCCTGCCCAACACTTAGAACTTCTGCACAGCAAAAAGCATTTAATCCTCTCAATGACCCGATAAGGTCTGAATTATAGGGTGAGTCCCATTTATCAGAAGAGAGAACTAAGACACAGAGAGTCTGAATAATTCATCCAGTATCCCAGAGTGATAAGTGGTGAAGACAGGATTCTGTTTCCGGGATTCCGGATCCAGTATTTTCAGATCCATGGCGCCTCACTAGCTCCAGACCACAGTGTACCGTGCTACATAGTCACTCTACCATGCCATTACAAGGACTAGACATGTGATGAAGGCAGAGGAGAAACAGACATGAGGTATAGCAAAAGCAGGCAGGGAAGGATTCCCCAGGGGAATGCCATTTACTCTGAATGCTGTAGGCTAAAGAGGCATTTTTCCAGGCAAAAGATGGGAATTGGTGGGTGGAGTTCCACCCATTAGTGTAAAAGCTATGTGATGAGAAAGAACATGGTATAGTCAAGGAAGTGAAAGACAATCAGAACGACTGATGGGTAGAGAAAAAGGAGTTGAGTGTCAAGGGGTCAGTGTGGGGAAGTTGATGGAAATCAAAGAACATAGAGTTTGGAAGAATTCTGAATGTTACTCCAAGGATTTGAATATTATTCTAAGAATTTTAATTGCATACATATTATATATTAAAAGTATATAGGCATATAAGCATATTTTCACCCTTATTTCTGCATGGAAAATGAAGTGGATGAGCCCATTGTGGATTAGGTGAAAGTTATCATTTTAATGATTTAACAATCATCATTTTCACATTCTCTAGTATTCCTCAGAAATAGCTTCATGTAATCCAAGTGCTTTCCTATCCTTTGAGTTCTCATGAGCACAGACTTGGGTAGATGGATGAATGACTACATGAAAAAGGTAGATTTTTATCTTCACTTTGCTGCTGGTGAGTCAGTTCTCAGAGAAAGAAACTGACTTGCCCCAAAGTCAGTTGGCCAGTGGCAGGGCTGAGTCTGGAAGCTGCATTGCCTGCATCTCTCACAGACTCCGTCCAGGAAAGGCACACTCTTTCTCGGGGCTCCAGGTTCTGACCACAGCTCTGCTCAGCCCTCTTCTCCCTGTGGATGGAAGCAAAGGTGGCCCTTACCTTTCGGATTCCATCATGTTTCATTTCAATCACATGGAGGGTGTAGTTGGTCCGGCGACCTTTCTCGTTGAACTGCACATTTCCTGTCAAACCTTCAAACCGCACCTGGAAAACAAAGCCAAGTGGTTTTGAACTCAGCAATGAACTCCATACGCTTCATATTTGTTTTTTTCTTCTGCTGAAGTAAAAATCCAGAACCCAGAATGTTACATGAAATGAGGCGTTGGAGGCGGCTGAATGCTAATTTTTGCTTATTTCTCTGGATTAGCCCACAGACCTCTTTCTCAGTAAACTGAGGCTTATTGTGAAAGTCATTTTTGTCTATTGGTTTAGGCAAACACTAATACTGGTTCTGAATGCATACTAATGTGAAACCTCTGCACAGTCCCTAATCAAAGACCCACCACCACGCCTCCATCATGACCACCACCCCCCTCAGACACAACTGGAGATGAGAAAATTGAAGGCAGCCTGCAAAGGACATGTGTCAGTGTGTTACTACTACCTAGGATTCCAGAAGAGACCCAGCACCAGCATCTGGCCTTATGGTACCTTGGGTTATACTTGAAAATACTTTTGTTAACTCCTTTGTGTGTCTGGTGAATGAAGTCCCAGAAATCAAAAGATCCAGATTTCATCCCAGCTTCTCCCTTAACAGCCAAGTGACTCTAAGTGAGTCACCTCCCTAAGCCCCATTTTCAAAATTCCTGACCTATCTTAAGTGACATAGCCAAAGTGAAAGTGCTTTTAAAATTTTAAACCACCTCAGGAGAAGACCTTATGTTCAGACCAGAAAGTGCAGGATTTTAAAGAGGTCTCCATTAGTTAAAATAAGATTTGTTTTTGAAACCCAAATAGGCTATAAAGTTTTTTTGCTTCATGAATGAGTTCAAACATTCATGGCCTCCTATCTTCAAGTTTGTGTTTAAGGTCATTTGGCTAACATGGGAATCCAAGACTTGTATGTGACAATAAATCTCACCCAAGTCTACCTCAAATTGAGGATGAATCTATCCCAGATGTAAGTGATGACATTTCTAGGGAGTGAGTGTTTAGCCTAGTTTAAGTGTTTAGCCTCTCTCCTACATTGGAATGCCTGGGTTCAATTCCTGGTTCTAGCTCCTGATTTCCACCAATGCAAACCCTGGGATGGTCAAGTAGTTGAATCTTACACTCATGTGGGAGACCTGGATTGCATTCCTGGCTCCTGGCTTCAGCCTTGGTCTAGTCTTCAGCTCCTGACTGTGGTGGGCATGTAAGCTGTGAACCAGTAGATGGAAACTCCCTCTTTCTTTCTTTCAAATAAGTAAAAGCTAAAAAATGACACAAGAAACCACATTCTTGTTTTTTTAAAATAGATATATTTATTTATTTGAAATAATTACAGAATTAATTACAGAAAGGGTGAGTCAGAGAGACCGTCTACTGGTTCACTCCCTAGATGGCTGTAATAGCCAGGACTGGGCCAGGATGAAGCCAGCAGCCAGGAGCTTCATCCAGGTCTCCCATGTAGGTGGCAGGGGCCAAAATACTTGGGCCATGCTCTGCTTCTTTTCCCAAGCCATTAACAGAGTTGGATTGGAAGTGGAGCAGCCAGGACATGAAGTAGTGCTTCTGTGGAGTGCCAGTGTCGCAGGTAGTGGCATAGCCTGCTACTGCACAACACTAGCGCCAAGAAACCACATTCATTAATGTCATCAGATCCCTTGCTTGAGGCCAGTGATGTGAGTCTTTACCTATTACCAATACAGTCCCACCATATGGCCCAGCATCGTCTATTTTTCCCCTTCAAATAGCTTAAAAGGAAGTCTTGCAGAGGTCTACCTTTTTCTGACAGTGACCAGTTCCTCTGTGTTTAGAAGGTATAAGAATTGCTGATTATATATGCATTGGAGAGTGAAAGAGAGGGAGTGTGTGTGTGTGTGTGTGTGTATACCCCTGTACTGAGGCTGAACTTCTCATCACTTTCTGGTTTGAAGTCTCAGTGGGGAGGCCATGACAGGCCCAGAGCACTGAGCAAATTATGCAACAAATCCTTCACTTTCTCAGACAAAATCCAGAGAAATTTCTAGCTCCAGGAAAGAGTAGGCTGTCTTTGCTTTTCAGAGAGAAAGCAAAATACATATCTTGCTAAAAAGAATGAAAGAGGAGAGCAATTCCTGTGCACAACCAGCTTCACCTTCTCACTTTGGTAATCTCTTGCCCACATTTAACTTTCCCATTGGTAGAGGTTCAAGGTAGTGTTGCTAGATTGGTGGGTACCAGTTGTTAAAAAATTTTAAAAAAATCCAGGCTCAGAAAAGTCAAGTAATTAGGCTTGATCCCCTAGATAATGCTTGTCCAAGCCACAGTTAGACCCCTCCTCTTCTCCTAACTCCCTAAGAAGTCAAGTGTGATACCCAAGGATCCTTGCTTGTACCCTCACTGTTGTCTCCTGCTGACTGTCATCAACATCTGCACCTACAACTCTAAAACTGATTTACTTCCTGTTCAAATTCACCGTTTCTTTAAGGTTTGTGCAAATATCCATCTCAGGTTGCTTGGGACAGTACAGCAGAGCACTTGTTCTAGAGTAATAGATCAAAGCTTTTCCTTTTCCTCTCAGGTATCCCAGGTTGGATGACAAGTTCCATGATCGCTACTGAAAGGCTCAGTCCTACTCCTACAGAGGCCTTTCTGACGCCCACATTCTGCTCTGACTGTCCACAGCACCAAGAGCCCACCCAGGCAATTTAGCCTTCAGTCCTGTCCTGCTAGCTATTATTTCTAATAATCTGGTCTTTGCTTCTAAACTGGATATTGAGTCTGAAAGGCAGGGAATGTGTTATCTTCCTACTGCCCCAGACCACAGGTTTTGGCATGCTGGGCCTACCTTCACTTCCACAGGCTTCATTATTGGCTGATGCGTGGCAAAAGTAAAGACTAAGAGGGATGGTCACAACGACAGGTCTTCTAAACCTGGGGTCCTGCAATGAGCTTCAAAGGAACCTATGGTCCCTCCAACTCCTGGTCATACAGAAATATTTAAATATATGTGTGTGCATCTTACTGGGGAAAACAGTTCAAACATTTTTAAATTTAATCATAGCCTAAAAGAGCCTATGACCTCAGAAATGTTAATGACCTAACTTAGGGAGCTGAGTCTTCTCTGCTAGCAGAAGTCGACATATGGGCACCCCAGTGCCGCCTCCTTCCTGGAGTGCTGAGAGCTTCCAAGATATCGGCTCATTAATATTCTGAACAGCTCCCTGGATGGCAGGCAGGGGGCAGGAAGGCAGGCTGATTATCTTCACTCTGCTGCTAGGGAAATTACAAAGGCCTGAGGTGGGTGGGGTGCCATGGCCATGTGCAACTGGGGTCTGGGTCATAGCTCTTGTATCTCCCTTGTAGGACTGGGCCTTGGAGACTTCAGAGCCATTCAGTTTGTGCATACAGGGTTAGGTGTCAACCAAGTAAGGACTGGGGACCCTGTTTCACAGCTAGCTAGTTGTATAATTTTGAGAAGCTTCCTAGTCTCTCTGAAGCTCAGATTCTTCATTTCTAAAGCATATTCAATAAAACTAATGACATCAGGATATTAAGGACTTGATGAGATAATATGGGTACATGTTCAGAGCCTTGTGCATGGTAAGCCCTCAGTACATCATAGCTATTAATACAGATATTTCTAGAGTTTGACTCCCCAGGGAAGCAGCTCACCCAGGAGACTATACTGGGCTCCAGGCATAGCTCACAAACATGCAGCTTCCGACACAGCTGAACTCCAGGTCACCTCCCACTGCGTGACCCAAAGGTCAGGTTCCAGGGCAGCAGAGACCTGAGTGCCAAAGACCTGGTTTCCCAGGACTAGGTGTCATTGGGATTGATCCAGCCCCTGATGGGCACCATTGCTTCTGGGTGGCATGCTATTTCAAGAGGGGGAACGAGGTCTCCTTTAGCAGTAAACTCTTCTGATTCTATAAAATAAAAAATATTTGAAAAAGAATCAGTTGGAACAGCTGATCTGGCTTGTTTGTTCATTTGTTTGGTCTCGATGCTGCATGGCTGGAGAGTGGCTGTGATGATGCATGAAAGGCCCTAAAGCACAGGGCCCACAGGTTAGGCCTGGCCTGGGGCAGAAGAAGGAGTTCTTGGGTTCTGGTCCAGCTTCTGCTGTGAAGCTGCTGTGTGGCCCTGGAGGAATCACTGCCTGCTTCGAATTTGCTGTTTCATTTATAAAATGATGGGAAATGGAGTCAGTGTTCTCAGAGATCTCTTCCAGCAGTGAACTGTTTGGATTCTGTTACTTAGCAAAGATTTGAGGGGGAATCTCTTGGGATGGCCGATCTGTTTGCTCACTGTTTGGTTGTGCTTTTGTGGCCTTTGTTTTTCTCCACAGAGAAAAGGGAGTTTCCTGAGGGTAGGCCTTGTCCCCTCTTGGGGTCCCCAGGCCAGGGCACGCAGCAGGCTGTCAGGGTGCAGCTGATGGAAAGTGCGCACATGCATGTCTTGACACCAAGAAGAAATAAAAGGTTAAGGGCAGAAGCAGGAGGAGGAGTGTACGTTATACCCAGAAGGACACGTGTTAGATCATAGAAGAGAAACTAGACTCTTAAAATTCTTAGAGCCAGCTGAAACTGGAGAGTGTTTGTCCACACTTCCTTCATTTGCATAGATGAAGAAAGCCAGGCTAGTATGGAGGAGAGATGAATGAATGCTTCAAGGTCACCCAAGGAGTCCAGGCCCAGCTGAACTTGGAGTACAGCTCCCCCACCTCCTGGTTCTGATGCTGTGTTGTCTCCAGGCTTCTTCCCTGTCATGTGGCATCAGAACATCCTTGCAAGGACGTCGCTGAGATGGGAAACGGAGGGGACTTGAAAGGGCTGTGGACTGAGGGCAAGTCCCTGGGACTTCCTGAAACCAGCCTCACCTCACATTGCAAATAGATTTATCTGGACTGTGGAGTCTAGAAGAGCATTTTAAATAAGCTGGGGAGGAGGGAATGGGTCACCCCTCGGGCATTCATTCTCGAAGTTGCCTGGTGTCTGCTCTTGCTGCCTAGTGATATGGGGCCAATGTGAAAGGAGACAGGGAGGGCAGACATGGCTGCTAGTGGTCCTCCTTGAGCTCGTTCCTCCCATGGGGAGCAGACTCCTGCCTTGTTTCATTTGCAAGAGCACAACTCCCTGTTTTCCTCCATTGAATCGCATCTCACTGGGCCTGGGGAACAGCTGGTGAAGTTGCTTGCTTGTCTCTCCTGGTCGCAGAAGTTGTTTGAGCTGTGCTCGTGTGGTTGGAGAACACATGGGAATAGTTGTGCAATTTGCTCTGCACTTGTCTCTCATTCAGAAGCACTTCTCTCCTTCCCTGAGAGCCCAAATTCACCTTCTGCTAAATGTAATGTTACAAGAAAGCTGATCTTACCCAAGCAACTCCCTTAGTTGGGGAGAGGTTGCAAGGGACATTGGCAGCACACTGTCTTGCTGTTGTTGGCTCCCCACTGTGCCTGATGCTTTGCCAGTCTTCTATAGTGAGCACTGCCCTCTTCCCCCAGTACTTTTGAAACACAGCCTCTCTATCAGTGGGCATCAGAGACATCACATGGTGCTATCTGCTGGCATTTTCAAAGTCACAGCCTGGGGTTGAGGTATTTCTAGAGACTTCCAGAAACTTCCAGGAGCTCCAAGAGTGATAAAGCAGAGGGAAATTCCCCATAATTTTCTAAACCCGGGATGTTAAATACATACCCACTTGTACCACTGTCTCACCCTGCTTCTGTAGCCGACATATCACTAATTGAATATTTATAATGTTTCCTGTTCTATCTGGCTTCAGCCTCAGAATCCTTTGCATGGCCAATTGATTGGGGTGGGCATGACCATTTTCTGTCCTTGTTCTTTAAGCAAACAAAATTGATGATTACAATGCTGAGAAACAAATAAGTAGGATCAGAAGTACTGAGAAACATTTCCAGGGCCCTTGCTCATAGGAAACCCTCATGAAATGTGCACAGAAAGCAAATGAGTGAAGAAATCTAGAAAATCAGGGCAAGAAGGACTTTCTGCTGTCTCCAGACACTCCCTTCAAGGCCCCTTTCCAAGTACAGATAATCATCACAGTTCCTCTTCATTATCATCCATAGGCAGAAAATACAGCTTTTATGCTACAAGCAACAACTATCCCATATTGTTTTGTTTTCTCAATTTTCACACATGCTTCCATGTATGCCAAGAGACACAAACATGATATCATGGCTGTTCCAGCCTTTAGGCATGCATTCTTTTGCTTTTCCTTAACAGTTCTCTGCCTGGGTTTGATGCTGGAGTCCCCTCCTAGGCTCCCATGACATGGGGAAATCATTGCCAGTCTTACCTGTTGCAGGGCTCTCTGGATGTCAATGCCCTGACCCCAGGGCACAGCTGGGTTAGCCAGACAGTCCCCAGCATTCCCCCGGCGGGATATGTCAATCCTCTGCCTCCGCAGGCTCTGGAAAGCCTCAGCCATCACCTTCACCCCATCATAGGTGAGCGCAGAGGTGTACTGGTGGGAGGAATGGAGACAGGCATCAGAGGTTGCTGACAGGGACTGTATTTGGATGTGCCTCCAGGTGAAGAGAAAGTGTTCAGAGGGCCAAGGGCAAGGTAAAAGGCAGGGGAGATGAATGAGGGGGGAGTGTCTGCCCCTTCAGATGAGGCTGCTCTACCACACTGGCCAATGCCGCCCTCCTGAATTGGGAGTTCATTTTGGCCATTGTGACTTTTGAAACCGAATTGGAAATTACAGATTTTTGTATGTAATCTTTGATACTTAAAATAATCAGTTGTGGAACATGCATAGTTTAAATACACTACATTTGCAGGCCAAACACATGGAGAACCAGTTGGTTTCTCTGTATTGCCATCACCAGCTGGGGGCCAAGATGAACTGTTTTCTCTACCATCCATTGTGATAGTTAAAAAGAAAAGAAACTCAAAGAAGAATAAGCTCTTAAATATTTTCACACACGGATCACTCAACTTATATAGGCTTACATGCAGTACATTTTTCCTCATGTTTAAAAATAATAATTCTTAATTTTTGCCCCTCCTGAACAAATTGGGGGATAATATGTAAATTAGCACAGAACAGGATAATAGTCCAGGAAAATATTTCCTGGCCTTGAATTCCCTGTCTGTCTTCTACCCTAAATTATTTCTCTTATCTCACATGTTGTCTGGCTCTCTGTAAGTTCACAATAGAGAGTGGTAGAATATCTAAGTATATTTCCACTTATTTTTTAAAAATCATATTATATTTGTAAATCAGGTAAGGTATTTACATATTAATGAATTAGCTCCTGTGTGATTTGCTCATTGCTTTAAAGCACATTTGTGATTTTGCTTGCTTACACTCCTATTGAAATCAATCTGCATTCCTGAATAATTAAATGTTTGAAAAACAGTGAGATAAGAAGCATCTCAGTTATATGCCCTGCAATTTACAAAAAAGAAACTGAGTGGCAAGACAAAGTCTTCCAAGGATTCACTGTCCCAGATAACAAAGCTCACCTCAGAATCCTTCTCAACACAGTGTTCCTCATGGCCACTGCCAAGCTATATGATTTGACATCAGAAAGAAAAATTACTTGCTATCTTTACTCTAAACCACTCTGAAATAGCAACCAGAATAGATTTTGGCTGTTGGATTTAGAGCTGCATTTCTGGGAAATGAAAAGCAGATCATCTGCATGCTAATTGAGAAGTGACTCTGAGTAGAGCACTACTGGATATTCCTTACTTAGGTTCCCCTGACTTTAACTGGGTACGTGGTTGCCCAGAATAAGGGCTACCTTATTGCACAACTGGAAGGGGCTCCATCCATGAAGAAATGAGTATCCTCCTGAGCTGGCAACATGGTGAACAGAGACTGTTTCCAGCTTCCCTTGCAGCCAGCTGGGGCTAGTTTCCTACAGTGTGGCCAGTGGCATACTAATGGAAGGTGTATATGTGACTTCCGAAAAGAGTTCTTAAAGGAAGCAATTGTGCTTTTCCTTTTCCTTTTTTTTTTCTCTTCCTGTTGGGTGGATTACTAAGGTAATTGCTGGAAGTCAAGCAGCCATGTTAGATGATAAGGTAGCAACTGAGCATAGCATAACAAGAAGATAAAAGAAGTCTAGGTGTTTGATGATGGTGGAGCCATTATATAAATCGTGCTAACTTCTGAATTTTTGTTTACATGAGAGAAAAATAGAATGTCTATCTTGTTATAAGCATTGTCCTTCTGGGTTGTCTGACCCTTGGACCTACCCTACACCCAATAATCTTCATTGATATTCTTTCTTTTGCTGTTCATTTTAGAAAAAGCTTTTCCTTTCTAAAGGATAACACTGCTTAGAAATCTTGGGCAGCAAAGGGACCAGGATGGCTCTTTACTGCCTGCTGCTCATCCTCGCACCTTGGGTCTCTTCCAGTCCACCCGGGTGTGGTCTCGAGCATCGCTGTTCTTCCACTGCTGCATAATCTTGGCTGGGATGGTATCTGTGTAGTTCACCAACTGGAAACCTGTCACGTTTGCTCCACTCTCCTTGAATTTGTTTAAGTCGATGTCCATGAAGCCCTGTGGAGGGAGGTGGGGGAGAAGTCAGAGCATACTGCTGGAAAAATCTGTTAAACCATGTTACAGAATCACAGGACTTTCCATCTTACTTCACAGGGTGGAGTGGACTTAACAAAGGACTGTTGTGTTTCCCTTCCTTCTGAACTTGGTGATCGCTTAGTTTGCACAGAAAGTTAGCATAGTGGTTAAGAGTACTTGCTCAGGAGCCAGCATGTCTGGATTGAAGAGAGTTGGCATACATTCTTGTCTGAGTAATAGAGGTCAGAAGGTTGGGTGTAATGTATCAAGTGACTAGCAATTGAGTAATCAGCAAATGGTGGCCAGCATTGTTATTACGCCACACACATGGGGAATAAGATGGAAGCCTATAAGAAATGCACCATCCACATTTTAGACTTTTTTTTGATAGAAGAGGAATTTGAAGTATATCAGATAGAGGCAAGCTCCTGAGAGTTCCCCCAGACCCCAGCAAGTCTGGGGAAGAGGCTGGATTCTGATCTGTTTTTATCACTTGCCCTCTTCCCTTTCCGTTATAATAGATGGCATCTTCTCTACCACATGAGGCCCAATACCAACGACCACAAAGGATTTTTTTTTAATTCAAAATGAAGTTTCCTTCCCATTTGGTAAATTCATTCAAACCCAGGAGGCCTTTGACTTAATGGGAAACCATGTATAATATATTCAACAATGTACATATTTTCATGTGTATGGCTTCATTTCACTCTGTTTCTTTATCAGGTAGAAATTATTTGTCAATTTTACAGATAAAGAAGTTGAGTCAGAGTTGGAGAATCAACTTGTCCAAAGGCATTCTGTGAGTTAGTGGTAGAGGGGACCAGAGTTAAGACCTTCTGTTGAGCAATTTTCTCACTTGCTCACTCATTCATCATTCAGCAACTATTTCTGACCACCTGTAGTGTGCTCTTCTGATAGTGAATAAAGGAAGTTACTCCCTGATGGGGATTATGCCCTAGTGAGGAAGATAAACATAAATGAGTGAACATGTAACATAGCATCAAATAGAATAGTAGAGTGTACTCTGTGGTAGCAGTGAGTCCTGTGAAGAAAGCTAAGTAGGGTAAGAGAATGGGGAGGGGGAAATGCAGTGCTTTGGAAGCAGTGATCAGGATGAGCCCTCCTGAGAAGGCAGTGCTGGCACGGGGCTGGAGGTGAAGTGAAGCCATGGGAGGAAGCTGTGCAGGTATCTAGGGAACAGCATTCTGAGCAAAGGCGCAGAGGTAGTAGGACGTTGATAAGTTCTGGAAACATAAGGAGACTGACGTGACTGAAAGGGAGGAAGTGTGGGAAATGTTGGAGCAGCAGCCCAAGGCTGGATCACACAGAGCCTTGTGTTAAGTTGGTTTTCTTTACAGGAATAACTAGGTACCCCCTGCAGGAACTGAAACAGAGATCCCAAAGACACTGTCTTTGCAGCTCCATGGCTTGGAGGAAATTGCCAAATCTCAATGAGAAAAATGCAAGAATGAGCAGAGGAAGCATTATGGGATGGGGAAAATCTTAACTGGCAGCCAAGAGACCTAAGTGAGTGCTGGTTCCAGCTTTGCCTTAGGATCCTAGGGCACTGTCCATGTCTCATAATTTTTCATGCACTTTTGCTCTGAAGGAATGGACTTCATGATTCAAAGACACCTACTTAATACATTCCCTCCACACCCGTGCCTATGAAGTTCTGAGTCCTAAAGTTTTACTTTTACAAACAAAGCTTAGTCCACTCAGCCTCAGTCCATGATATTCTGTCTGCTGGGAATGCAATTTACCTAGTGAGATCCTTTCCATCTTTTGGCTCACAGCTAAAATGCTGTCCCTTCACAAAGGTCTCTCCTGACCTCCTTGCCAAAGAACAAATTCTTGCTTTGTAAGCACCTTGTTCATTTCTCTTCCACTTGATATACTAAGGGCAAACACTTACTACCCTACTTACATGTAGACTAAGTCAAGTATATTGGGCAGTACATACTCCCAGAAGCATATATTAACTATTGGCAGATGGAAACTTAGAAATAAATGCCCCACAATCCTCTTCTTGGGTTGCCTAATCCTTTGGAGTGTTCTGCACTGATGATGAGAGATCCTCAACCCCAAGCAGCCTGCAGTGCAAGTGCCTTGATTGTGCACCTTAATGGCTCATTTCCTTCCCTACCTCAGTTCCTTCCTTTCTGGTGTTTCTAGTATTGGCAACCAAATGGCCAAATCATACTTCAATTCTTAGAATCTGCTTCTGAGAGAATCTAGTTGAGTCCCCCAAAAGTACCCAATCCAGGCAGTTGTATCTAGGTGCCCTATTAGAGTCTCTCCAGAGTTTCCATTAGAGGTGATCTTGTACACTCATTTGTGCTCTCCCCTCCCACTGAAATGTCAGGTCCTGATTTGTTCACCAAAGTGTCCTAAAAGCTAGCACCGAGAACAAGGCCTAGCACAGTATAGATGCTCAACACATATGTTTTGAGTGAATGAATAAAAGCCAAAGACTCTCCTCAAGCAAAAGTGCCAGTTAGCTAGAGGAAATATGACCAGCAGGCAGCAAATGCCGGTGGATGATTCTAATTGTTTGAAAAGGGAAATTCAGGTTGGAAATATCTTTTGAGATTAAATTGTCTCATAACCACAGTTTACAGAGTTTCCCAGAGGTAATTGATTTATACAAGCTGTTCGTAAAGGTGTTAGGTTCTGCTACCCAATATACATTCTAAGATGTTATACTATCTAAAAAGCTCAGCCACCACCCCACCAGTGGTTAAAAGCTTGTACACAGTTGGGAGATTTCCCATCATTTTAAAAAAGAACATCTTGTTCATAAAATAACTATTGAGAGAATGAAAATGGAAATTATCTCCTGCAGTCAGATTCTGTGATTTGAAAATCTATAACAAGCTCCTGGGCATTTTGTGCTGCCTGCCTCCATGTCAATTGTAACAGAGGCCAAAGGGAATGGAAGAGTTTGTCAGACACAAATGCTGCTCAACTCAATAACCAGGATGTCTAACTACAAGGTTAGTAGAGCCATACAACCAAACTGATGGACCCTCTATCTGAATTCCCCTGGCAACCCTGTAAAGGAACAAAGAGTGATGAAAAAACAAGCTCTTGTTTGTGATGTTGCCTAACAGAATCAAAATTTGGAAATAACTTGGGGTCAGTTTATATTCATCTAGTATCTGACATTTTCCCTTCTATGTAGATTTCATACTGTGAATAAAAATCTTGAATCTCTGCAATATCCTTGATCACTAAGAAATGAGTCTCAATTACTAGACTTGATTTCTACATAATGTGAGAAAATGAGCTTTGTCAATGTAGAAAGGTGCTCTTGACTAAGAAGAGGATAGAACAATGTTAACTCTTTGCTTACCAGTTAACTGGATAATTCTATTTACTCAGTTCCCTTGAGCACTCTCATTAAACACATTTTAATTAAATCATTTTTCTAATTTTCTTTGCCATTTTATTAATAAAAGACCTTGGGGGTAATACTTGGTAATTAGTGCATTTTTTTGTATCCTCTTTATTTGTGCTATTAATTACATAATATGGTATAAGGATGCTACAATGTTAATTATATTCTATTAAAGACTTTATGAAGTTCGATGATCACTATTCTTTTTAAGTCATTTTTCTTAATTTTTTTTAGAATTACTTTATTTTATTTTATTTTATTTTATTTATTTGAAAGAGTTACAGAGAGAGAGAGAGGTCTTCCATTCCACTGGTTCACTACCTAAATGACCGCAATGGCCAGAGCTGAGTTTATCTGAAGCAAAGAGCCAGGAGCTTCTTTCAGGTCTCCCACATGAGTGCAGGGGCCCCAAGAGTTGGGCCATAGCAGAGAGCTGGATCGGAAGAGGAGCAGCCAGGACTTGAACCTGCGCCCATATAAGATGCTGGCACAAAAGGTTGGGGCTTTAACTCACTGTGCTACAGCACTGGCCCCATTTTTCCTACCTATAATATGTCCTCAAATGCTGTCTATTGTTCTATACGCTGAGACTATGGAATAAAAGTGAAACTCATCTATGGGGTACTGTTTTTCAAGGTTTTCAGTGTTTTTCATGTTATTCAGCATGGTAACTCAGGTCTCCTAAACTCAGACACCTTCTACTGTCTCCACAGCACTGGAAACAGAGGCTGCTCTTAGCAGACTGACTGTGTTTCTCATTCTAAATGCAACTTTGTGATGCGTGAACTCCCAGGATCACTAGGTCCTTGTGTTCTTGATGGTTTCTTTTGCCTCTCTGTGGCATTTGGCTCTCCCATGTGTGACCAGTGAATGCATGATGTGAGAAGGATGACCTACCATTTTCCTTTATGTGCAAATGAACTGGCTGAGGCAGTACAAGCTCGCACAGGATGGCGGTCCTTACATGGAACACACTGGAGAGCTTTTGTCATTCAGTAGGCTTGGATAGCAAACTGGATACTTGTATTTTACCAAAGCTCCCATGTTGGTGAATCAAAAAAATCAAAATTCAGTCTATTAAAATAATAAAGGTAATCATCAGAAGAATCCCAAATAACAGCACAACTAATAGGCATTGGTGCAAGGATATGAGAATAATGAGATATTTCATCACCTTTCTTATGAGGAGTTACAAATGGGATTAACTTGATAAAGCAAGGAAAAGAAACATGTAGAAGTATGGAGGAAGCCATCAGAATGATCAAACAAAAAGAAGTTTTACAATATTGTCTTCTAAGAAGTATGAGGCTGGGAACAGCAGGCATTTGCTTTTAATTTTGCACCCTTCTATAATACTTTTTAATACTATTAAGAGATAGAAATAGATCTTCATGTAGTTCTGATATACATCTTTGGTTGAGAATTATCATTAGTTGCTGGAAAGTAGAGGGGGAAGAAGCAGTGGCAGGACAGGGAAAAGAGAGCTCAGTGCATTTGTTATGGCTTGTGAAGTGAATTCTGCTCAATCTGTTATCTCCTGGCCTAACACTGAGGAACCCAGGTGCTGTTATGTTCTATACCGAAACACAGCTTCAGAAACATTGATCACAATGATAACAAAAATGGCTAACATGCCATTTAACATGCATTATATATAACTTTATTCAATGAATCCTTTAAAATTATAGAGTAATTCTTGTTGAAAAATAGTCAATTAAGAGTCGTTCCTGGACTTGCTTTAAACATTTCCCCAATTCTTATCTTGAGCAGATATTCTGTTAAATGGTTTGCATTCATAAGTCTATTTAATAAACAATCTTGAGATTACAGTGCTATTAATTATATAATATTATATAAGGATGCTACATTGCTAATTATATTCTATTAAAGACTTTATGAAGTTTGTGGGGAGCAGCCCGGACTGGACTGAGTTACTGGAATTAAGACTTATTCTATGCATCTGCTCTCCCACAATATGGCGCTGGGAGAGAAGTAAACAGCTTCCGCACAGCTGCCTCCAGTTCAGCTAATAAACTGTAGGACTTGCTCCTGATTGGAGGAGAGCAGCGTACTCGGCGTGTGGGCAGCCGAGTTAGGATTGGCGGAGGAGGACTATAAAGGAGGAGAGAGACGGCATGCACCAGGAACATCTAAGGGGAACATCTAAGGGGAACACCTGTGCAGCCCCCGAGAAAGCCGGCCGGCGGTGTGCCGCTCCCCTGCGGAAGTGGGGAATGTGGCCAGGGGGAACTGCCCTTCCACGGAGGTGGAAGGGACAGCAGCCAACCCGGGAAGAACCAGCAGCAAACCCGGGGAGGGCCGAGCAGACAAAAGAACAGCGCAGGGTCCTGTGTCGTTCCTCCACGAAGACGGGGAGCGACAAAGTTTGATAATCACTGTTCTCTTTGAATTAATATCTTATTTGCATAATATCTATCCTAGTTTTCTGCTGAGAAGCAGTGGTTCAGAGATCTTTGGAAACTTCCCTGAGGAAGTGGTCCAACCATTAAGTGTTACACTGTGTGGCCAGTGGAGGGACATAGGAGTTTAAATTTAGGTGCATCCGCTTTGTCTCAAAGAGCGACAGAAGTCTCAGACTATGGCTGACACAGTTATGACCCTAGACTAAGGGTCTTGCCCTACCAGAGCAGGGCCCTTTTAAGAACAGCTTTTGGTCTTGAAGCAACTTTTGTCGGAGAGTGTTAGGTTTCTCTCCTTGATGCCAGTTTCCTAAGACTGTTTACATGTTTCCCATGCCTCTGATTTATCTGAAGCATGTTAGTGCCCACCTGTCCTACATCTATACTGGGAATCCAAAAACTTTTTCTGCAAAGGGCCAGATTGTAAATATTTTGGGCTTTGGGGCCATATGGTTCCTGTCATAATTACTCAATTCTGCCATTGTAGCAGGAAAGCAACCACAGATAATAGTAAATGAGTGAACAGGGTGGTCCCAATAAAATTTATTTGGGGACACTGAAATTTAATGTCTAACATTTTTCACATGTGGTAAAACAAAGTTCTTTTGATGTTTTCCAGTGATTTAAAAGTGTAACAATCATTCTTGGCTCATAAACCGTACAAAATTGAGTTCTGATAGATTTGACCCATGGGCCTCTGCTGATTCCTGATATATGCAAAACCAAAGATTTTGGAGATCTGGAGCTGATTTTTAGCTTACCAGTTAAGACACCCACATTCTACATCAGAGTGTCCAGGTTCAATTCCTGGTTCTGTCTCCTGACTTCACTTTCCCCACCAATGCAGACCCTGGGAGGCAGCAGCAATGGCTCAAGTAATTGGATTCCTATCACCTACATGGGAGACCTGGATTAAGTTCCTGGTTTCTGTGCCATCTGTGGCCTGGCCTCACCTGTTGTGGGCATTTGTCGAGTGAACCAGAGGATGAGAGCTCTTTCTGTCCATCTGTTTCTCTACTGTCTTTCTGTCTCTCAAATATTTTGGGAGTTGTGGAGCAGCATATTAAAATGCCACTTGCGACACCCACATTTCATATTGGAGTACCTGGTTTGAGTCCCAGCTACTCTGCTTCAGACCCAACTTCTTGCTAATGTGCCTCAAAAGGCAGCAGGTGATGGCTAAAGTAATTGAAGCCCTGACAACCATGTGGGAAACCAGGATGGAGTTCTGCCTCCTGGCTTCAGCCTGCTTCTCCCCTGGCTGTGACAAGCATTTGAGGAGTGAAGCCGTGGATAGAAGATTCGCTCTCTCTTTCTTGCTCTCTTTTTTGCTCTCCCTCTCACTCTTACTCTCTCTTTCTCCTTTCTCTGTCACTCTGCTTTTCAACTAAATAAATAAATAAAAAAAACTATTTTGGAGATATGCTTTCCCCATTCCCTATACAGATAGGAAATGCAATTCCAGAAAGGGCAGTAGTGGCCTAAGGCTTTATGACTGGCTGGAGGACTAGCTGGAATTAGAATTTGTGCCTCCTCTGTACTTTTTCACTGTAGGAAGCAACACAAATCTGAATAGCCCTTTGAGTAGAATGATTATGACTGAAAGTGCTCAATTAAGTAAACTCATTAATATACTCACTCTGTCATACATCAGTTATAATTTTCAAAGAATTAGAATAAAAAGTCATTTTAAATAATTATATCATAAAGAGATGGTTAGTACTGTAACTGCATCAACCATGCTTTCATCTTGCTGTGAAGATTTGGAGACTGCTTTTAGGATCCTGCAGAGGCTTTAGGCCATCATTATTAATTATCATTAACAGACCAATAAGTTATATGTTCTTACTGGCTATTTAACCTCTCCAAGGGTTGACTCTCTGGTCTTCAAAATGCAGGCAGAATAGCACCTACATCATAGAATTGGTGTAAAGTTTAAGAGAGTTAGTACAATTAAACACTTAGAATTGTGTCTGGCACATAAGTGTTTAAGGCATTTTAGCTATTACTGTTATTACACTCAGTATCGGGTCAAACAAGGCTGGTTATTGTTAAAACTACTTCAAAACCAGAGGCTGGGTAAGGCAAGAAGCCCAAGAGCGCATGAGTTTAGGTAAGAGCTACAATAGCTTTTGAAAGGTGAAAGTTGGAGCTGTGTTTCCTTTTCTCTGGGATTCTTTCAAGTGGCCGCCTCCAAGCCAGCCAACCCTCATCATACTGCCTATACTAACAGCACCGCTATCAGAAGGAAGAAGGAGCATCCAGCGCTGTTCAGGGATAGGCTAATGAAGAATGCTTTTTAAACAAGTCCTGACCCACTGGAAAGAGCACTCCATTCACTCCGTGCCCTTGAGCTCTAGAAGAGGTAAGATTGGAACAAATCAAAGAAGTTATACTTCAGATTCTGAATGGGACAAATTGAGGATGTCAAGTTTCCCCCAGTTGTCAGATAACATTTTAGATGACAGCTCCATAGAGAGGGCAGTTACAGTGAAGTGTAGTTTGAAAAGTCTTCGTGCATTGGAAATGCTTGAAAAAAGTGGGAATGATCAAGCTAAAAAATAATAGAAGAGGCTAAGTGAAGGATGTATTTGAATCAGAGAATCGTTGCCATGGCAAAGAGGGGAATGATTTGTTTTCTGAAGCTCTGAAAGACAGACCAGAAATGACAAATGGTCAAATGTCATAGGAGGCAGATTTTGGCTAAAACAATCAGGTAATGACCACAGTGGCTGACATCTATTCAACCAGTCTATGTAGTATGAACCTTACTAAGTACTTTATTTGTATTATCTTATTTAATCCTCATAATAATCCTATGAAGCAGATATTATTAATATTATTCACATTTGCAAATTAAAAAGGTGAAGTTGGAGTTAATAAAATTAGTTTCTGTCCAACATAGCATAGCTAGTGATGGACAGATGCCATAGTCCTAGCAAGTATCACAGCTGTAGGTGGCAGGAATCCAATTTCTAACCATTGTACATCCTACCTCCTAGCCACTAATCCAGTCAATATGATTCATTTATCTGCTGTCCTTCCATGAAGCATTATAATAGCCTGCATGCATCCTTTTATCCTTTTTAAAAAAATTCGTTTAAAATATACAAATTTCATGGATTTCATATATATAGATTTAGGAACATAGTGATTCTTCCTACCATACCCTCCCTTCTGCCTATGTTCCCACCCTTCTTCCCCTTCTCTCTCCTTTTCCAACTCTTAATTTTTACAAAGATCTATTTTCAGTTCCCTTTATCCTCATAATATCAACTCTACAGTAAGTAATGAGTTTAACAAATAGAATGAGGAAGAAAAAAAACTACTATTTCTCCGCACTAGAGATAAAGGCTGTAAACACTCATCAAATCTCAAAATGTCAATTTCACTCCTATACATTACATTTTAAATACTCTGTTAGTTACCACAACTCAGGGAAAACATATGGTATTTGTCTTTTTGGGACTGGCTAATTTCACTATATATAGTGATTTCCAGTTGTATCCATTTTGTTGCAAAAGACAGGATTTATTTATTTATTTATTTATTTTATTTATTTTGACAGGCAGAGTGGACAGTGAGAGAGAGAGACAGAGAGAAAGGTCTTCCTTTGCTGTTGGTTCACCCTCCAATGGCCGCCGCGGCCGGCGCGCTGCGGCCGGCGCACCGCGCTGATCGGATGGCAGGAGCCAGGAGCCAGGAGCCAGGTGCTTTTCCTGGTCTCCCATGGGGTGCAGGGCCCAAGCACCTGGGCCATCCTCCACTGCACTCCCTGGCCACAGCAGAGAGCTGGCCTGGAAGAGGGGCAACCGGGACAGAATCCGGCGCCCCAACCGGGACTAGAACCCGGTGTGCCGGTGCCGCTAGGCGGAGGATTAGCCTAGTGAGCCGCGGCGCCGGCCCGATTTATTTATTTTTTTACCATTGAATAGTAGTCCATAATATGTATGTGTGTGTATATATATATATATGCCATAATTTCTTTATTCAGTCATCAGTTGATGGACATCTGGGTTGACTGCATATTTTAGCTATTGTGAATTGAGCTGCAATGAACATGGAGATACAGATAACTCTTTCATATGCTGATTTCATTTCCCTTGGGTAAATTCCCAGGAGTGGGATTGCTGAGTCATTTGGTAGATCAATTTTCAGATTTCTGAAGTATCTCCATACTGTCTTCCACAATGGCTGCACCGGTTTGCATTCTCACCAACAGTGGATTGGAGTACCTTTTTCCGCACCAGCATTTATTGTTTGTTGATTTCTGTATGAGAGCCATTCTAAGAGGGGTCAGGTGAAACCTCACTATGGTCTGCATGCATCTTTACGTAAAGAAGGAATGATCAGGTTTCTCTGACATTAGGATGTTTGTCCTCAGTTCTTTACTGTGTGTTGGTAGTTGGAAAGTGAACCACATGCACTTTATTTCTCTATGTCTTAGGTCTCTCCTAGATTTCTCTTTGAGACTACAGTAGTCTGACTTATTTGCTCCATGAGATTGGAAACTCCTAGAGGGCAGAAGCCTTGGCCCCGACAATGTCCACATATAATACCTGGAGCAGGGTGTATGTTTAACAGGCCTGGAGGAATGAAGAAACAGAAAATCTTTGCTCATTTTTTTCATGATTTTCTTAGAAGCTTTAATCCTGTCATCTCTTGGCCTCAGCTTTTGTGTCTTGATCCAAAGAGGTATTTTTATTGACTTTTTGTTTCGTATACTGTGAACCAGAAGAAGCCAGGAAAAGTTTCAGCCTCGATGAAGGGCGGGATGGGAGAGGGAGAGGGGAGGGCCACGGGAGGAAGGGAGGTTGGGGGGCGGAAGCCACAACAATACAAAAGTTGCACTTTGTAAATTCACATTTATTAAATAAAAAAAACTATATAAAAAAAGGAAAGAGTTTCAGTAATAAGCACTTAAGTTCTATCCTGTCTTTGAACTTGGAGAGCTGTTTGCCATTAGGTGATTGTCTCAACCTCTACATGCATTAGTTTATTGATTTGCAAAACAGGGGCAGTGGCTGGATCAATGACCTTTCAGGTTATATTCTTGTGTTTCAGGCATTTTAGAGGTTATCAGGGGAGGGCAAAAGAATGAGCTTCTCTATTCCTACTCTCTCTTGTCCTCCAAAGCAGCTCTGCCTTTTATCTGTTTTACATATGCAAGTTCTCTCTGAGGAATCCATTGAAAATAAAGCTTCTAACTAAAAAGTTTAGAAACTTCTGAGCCAGTTGATTTTTTTCTTAAGGGCTCTTCCAGCTTTGATCTGCAATTCTGTGATCACACAGGTGTGTGTGTGTGCTTGTGAATATGGATATATGTGAATCTGTGGAACACTCCTGGGCCGAAGACTTAATTGTCCTTAAATCATCATGTCTCTGAATAAAGTTTTCACATTTTCCTTTGTTATCTACTTTAAACAACCAAATCATTAAAGTATCCTCAGCTTATATGATTCCTGATGATACACAGGCTTATTTGATTACCATCAAGGCAATAAGACATCGTAACTGTGCTTAACTCAGATAGTAGACCATCCATATAGGAAAAAAGGCATTAATGTTGACTTGTCTAAATGGGTTTGAAGCCATGGAAGTGGGCTCCTACAACTTGGGTATTTGCAAACAGAATAGACATTCCTCCTCTACAGGTAGCCATTATTGACAGCATTGCAAAAGCATGTCATTGCAGAATAGACTGGGATTGTGTGTTTGTAAAAGTTTAAAAAGAAGAGGAAGAGAGGGAGAATTAAGGGGAAAGAGAGAGGGAGAGATGGCATTATGGTTATTTTCTTGAAATTGTACCTGTGGAATGCATGGAATCTGTTCTCTTTATGATGATAAAAATAAAAAAAATTGTTTTCCAAATTCCTAACAGGGATCACTTTTCAGTTAAAATTTAAACACCTAAGAATAATTGTGTGTTAATTACAGAGTTCAACCAATGGTACTAGAACAAAAAAAAAATACTAAAATGGATAAAGTATTACATTGTACATCAACCGTCAGGACAAGAGCTGATCAAGTCACTGTTTCTCACAGTGTCCATTTCACTTCAACAAGTTTCCCCTTTGGTGCTCAGTTAGTTGTCGCCAATCAGGGAGAACATATGATATTTGTCCCTTTGGGACTGGCTTAATTCACTCAGCATGATGTTTTCCAAATTCCTCCATCTTGTTGCAAATGACTGGGTTTCGTTGTTTTTGACTGCTGTATAGTATTCTATAGAGTACATGTCCCATAAATTTATGTTTCTGTGTGGGAGCAAACTGTTGAAATCTTTACTTAATGTATGCTAAACTGATCTTCTGTATATAAAGAGAATCGAAAATGAATCTTGACATGAATGGAAGGGGAGAGGGAGTGGATAAGGGGAGGGTTGCGGGTTGGAGGGACGTTATGGGGGGGAAGTCATTGTAATCAATATTCTGTACTTTGGAAATTTATATTCATTAAATAAAAGTTAAAAAAATAAAAATAAAAAAATTGAAAAAAATTCAAGGTTTCACAGATAAATTTCTCTCAGGCTTACAATTTAGGATAAAATGCTGACAGTGGCAGAAGGCCAGGCATCCCCCAGACAGGGCTGTTGATGTAGGACTTACAGGTGCACTATCTGATTTAGGGTTGGATTGTCTTCCAAAGATTCGTTCATCTTACTTTTGCATTAACTGGTTGTAGACAGGGATGACACTTGGCTAAAGTCACTTAAGAGCAAGTTCAGCCTTTTAGGCCATAATGGCTAGACTTGCTAGTGGACTTGAAACCAATAGCCTTTTCCTTTTATGTGGTCTAAACCTTCCTGTTCAGGGAAGGCTAGGCAAGAACTCATAGCAAACCCATCTTTTGATGAAATACTAGGTTATGCCATCACAGGGCCTCACATACAGTAGGTAATGCTTGGTGAATGAATGAAATTCCAAACATATGACAAATTTGAAACTGAGAATGGGGAAAGGAATATTCTAGTGAATCATTCATTCATCCATTCATTCACTAGTGCTTCATATTGCCATGCACATGATAGAAGGATGTAGAAGAGAATAAGTCAGAGCTGATCCTTGCTTTCAACTTGCTTAAGGTCTAGTGAGAAAGGCCATTATCACACAAGGAATTACTGAGAAAAATAAATGTACCTGAGCCCCAGTCTGAAGTTTGTGGGGAGCAATCCGGACTAGACTGAGTTACTGGAATTAAGACTTATTCTATGCATCTGCTCTCCCACAATATGGCGCTGGGAGAGAAGTAAACAGCTTCTGCACAGCTGCCTCCAGTTCAACCAATAAACTGTAGGACTTGCTCCTGATTGGAGGAGAGCAGCGTACTCGGCGTGTGGGCAGCCGAGTTGGGATTGGCAGAGGAGGACTATAAAGGAGGAGAGAGACGGCATGCACCAGGAACATCTAAGGGGAACATCTAAGGGAACACCTGTGCAGCCCCCGAGAGAGCCGGCCGGCGGTGTGCCGCTCCCCTGCGGAAGTGGGGAATGTGGCCAGGGGGAACTGCCCTTCCACGGAGGTGGAAGGGATAGTAGCCAACCCGGGAAGAACCAGCAGCAAACCCGGGGAGGGCCGAGCAGACAGAAAGAACAGCGCAGGGTCCTGTGTCGTTCCTCCACGAAGAGGGGGAGCGACATAATGGTGCCGTGACTCGGATATGAAGCCTAGGCAGGGTTCAGTGTCGCTCCTCCACGAAAACGGGGAGCGACAAAGTTCAAGGAAGGCTTCTTAGTGGAAGCAATGAAACTTGAAAGCAAAGCAATCTTTGTGGTGTGAAGAAGGCAGGGTAAGCACTCTATGTGGAAAATGTGCAAGCCTTGAATTCAGAGTCAGAGCCACAGAGGGCATCAGGATTCAGGGACTACCTCTCCACATCAGCCTGGATGCAAATCTCAGCCCCACCACCTCCTAGCTGTGTGACTCCGGACACATGACTCAACCTCCCTGAGCTTCAGTGTCTTCTGCTGCAAACTCATAATCACTATACTGCTTGTGTCACAGGGCAGTTGTGAGGATAAACAACGACATATGTCACATCGGCAGGGCAGTACCAGGAAACAGTAAGTACTCATCTAGAGCTTGATATTCCCAGGGCTTTGTTTCCTTCGCATTATATTATTTGCTTTTCTGTCTTAAAAGGAACCGATAAAGACCTGAGGAATACATCTTCCTAGTTACACGTTGCTCTCAAACACTTGCCAGAATTGGTGCTAAGGTGTCCCTTGTGCTTCAGAGCTAGTAGCGGTGAGGCAGAGCACTTGTCCTGGCAGAGCAGTGGTAGCCAGTCTTTTGCACATCTGAAGTGGTGCAGAGTGCTGACCTGACATGGAAAAGGTCATCCCAATTCAGCCAACGTGTGTATGGGTTGCAAGACTGAAGAATAAGGATACTTGGTGCCTGAGATTAATCAAACAGCCTCTTCATTATGACAAAGGGAGCTAATAGGGCTTTTAGAATTTGTTTTGTTATCTCTCAACTGTAGAGAGAGTCAGGAAAACTTGAACTCTAAATTGCACAGTTAGAAAAGCTCTTCTTGTTGAATTTGTACCTTTGGAAAACACTGTGCCTTAACAAATGGCAACCTTATGGGGAAAAATGATTGGCACAAATGATAAAGAGTCATCGCAGAGTTGGGATGGGATCCTGGGACTTTGCTGCACTTGCTGTTCTAAAACTTTCTGGAAATTAATTTGTACTGTCTTTATCTTGTAAGGTATGTGTTAATATCTCCACTTCCAGGGGAGAGTACAGAGAGGTACAGAAAGATAAAGTTACTTATCCAATGACACACAGCTGGTGAGTGGCCAAGCCTGAGTTTGAGCTCGGCTAGTTTCAGGAAGGAAGAGATTGATTTCTTGACTTTGATCAATTATTATATAGTCCTTAGAGTTGTCATTTCTTAAATAAGGGCAGGGTTACCCACCCAAAAGTGAGCTTAGTCTTTAGAACTTAAAAGAGGTCTTTAAACATCTTGAAGTTTGTCTTATAAAATAAGTAAAATCTCACCTTTTTGGGAAGGATGCAAACCTCTCAGGGGTTTCCTTGGTGGATTATTCTAGGTGATATGGGATGAGTGTGAAGAGACACTCTGCTTTGCCTGATGAGATGCTGGGTTCACCTAGGGGGAGAGCAGCCTTTGGCATTTGGGATTTGTCTTTTTATCCGCCCACTCCCCTTTTCCTTCCAGAGGCTTCCCGGTGTCAGCTCTGGTGATCATGAAGTGAGCTGCATGTTCTGACTGTTACAGAGAGGGCGGTGACAGCAGCAGGAGAGAGAGACTGTGTGGGAGGGAGAAGGGGCGCTAGAATGAGCCCCACCAGCAAAGAGAGACTCGGAGAGGGGCACAGTAGAGGGGCTCT
Source organism: Oryctolagus cuniculus (assembly GCF_051225735.1). Lineage (NCBI taxonomy): Eukaryota > Metazoa > Chordata > Mammalia > Lagomorpha > Leporidae > Oryctolagus > Oryctolagus cuniculus. The sequence goes on along the minus strand of NC_142872.1, from coordinate 41,932,656 downwards.
CTACTGTGGCCTGGGAAAGCAGCAGAGATTCTCTGTCTCCTTGTCTCCTCCCTGCTCCTATCACACAAAGGCCTATGAAGGTACTTTAAAAGGTTCATGGAAAAATGTATAAAAGGTATATTTATTTTTGGTGCAAAAATTTTGAAATCCATGCACAGCTTTTTCATTATACACATTTTTGGTGAATGCTTTGAATACCTCTTGTATAAACACATTGTGAAAACAAAGAGAAAGGCAGCAAGCAGGTAAGGAAGTGAGAAACAACAAAAAGAAGCAAGCAGATTGCTCCAGGTCGCAGCCCAGCTCTGGTGGCTGAGTTCTGGATGACCTCAGTGGATCACTTTCTTTCCCAGGCCTGGAGTTCATTCCATTTTGTAGAATGGGGGGTGGGTGAGATGAGCTCTCAGTGACCCTTCAGCTCTACCTCTCTTGGATTCTTTACATCAGAGCCAGGATATGTTCTTTGCACAACTGCTGGCCACATGCATGTGGCAACATGTTCTTTCCCAGACACCTTGTGGCCTACGAAGACTTCTCTCACCTCTGACTACCATACAGTTCAGGTGGTCTTTTATGGCCCTTGGATTATTGTCACAGGTGGTGGTTTTTCATTGTCATTCTCTGTAGAACTTTATTCACATCTTCCAGTCTAAGTGAAAGGCGAGCCCACTTTGCTCCCAGGACAAAAGCTAAAGCTCCTGCTTCTTAGCACTTTCTGTAGCATCCCAGGTCAGTGAGAGGCATCTGGACATACGTGGTCCACATCTGATGACAATATGGCCTACAGGTAGAACCACAGCCTGCTAGAAGGCCCTGGGGAACAGGAAGGTATCCAAGTGGAGAAGAAAACATCAAAGAGCCAACAGAATGGTCGTTTCTAAATACTCACAGTGGAAGGGCAACAGACATGTTCTGTAAGAGCCAGAGGACAGGTGGAGCCAGAAGTGTGCCACCGTGCATGGAGCACAGGCCACCTTGTTCAAAGAGGGTGTGGAAACTGTCAGAGCCCTTTGATAAGATAAAGGGATACCTGGGGTCCTAGTTCCCCATCACTGGGTGTTATGAAGGCAGGCCCCAAACAGAGGGACTTCTATTAGGGATGTGGTAAAGGAGATTCTGCCGCTTAAGGGGAGTGGGTTAGAAGCTCTCTTAGACTCTCAGCTGTCCATCTACTGCTTTACATTTTTTATGACTGGCTTTACTTCCTGCTATCCATGCATCTTTTACATTAAGACTCCATGTGATGTGTGGGTGCCAGTGTTTATTTCCACTCATTTATCCATTCTGTGACTTTGTAAGGAACACCTGGATTCAGTGGGAAAAAGTCAGGTGCAAGCCTTCCTCCAGGAGTTTACAGATAGAAAGGGAGAAAGACTTATAACAGTAAATCAGTTATTTAGTCTTACTTAAGGTTAGAGAAAAATACCTGGGGTTTTGGCATCATGCAATGGGAAATTTAGTCTAGAAGTGGTTTGGGGGATCTTAAAGATAGTATAGCCCTGTATATAGTATCATATATATTATATATATAAGATATATATAAAATCTTAAAGATATATATATGTAGTTTCTTATATATATATATATATATATATATATATATATATATATAATCTTAAAGATAGTATAGCCCGTATAGCGCTGGCCTGAAGTGCCGGCATCCCATATGGGCACTGGTTCAAGACCGGCTGCTCCATTTCCTGTCTAGCTCTCTACTGTGGCCTGGGAAAGCAGCAGAAGATGGCCCAAGTCCTTGGGCCCCTGCACCCACATGGGAGACCTGGAGGAGGTTGCTGGCTCCTGGCTCCTGGCTCCTGGCTTTGGATTGGTGCAGCTCCAATTGTGGCCAATTGGGGATTGAACCATTGGATGGAAGACCTCTCCCTCTCTCTCTCTCTCTGTCTCTCTCTCTCTCTCTCTCTGTGTAACTCTGACTTTCAAGTAAAATAAATAAATCTTTAAAAAAAAGATAGTATCTTTTCCCCAGATATGAGTCTCTTCCTTTTGCACTAGTAGTGGTGATGATGATTATGATGACAACGATGATTATTATGGTTTAATTACTAACATTGCATGCTTATCTGAGGCCATGCATTACTATAAACACTTAATATACATTATCTCACTTAATAAAACACCCCATGAGGATGTAGTTAACTTATTCCTTTTTTTAAATAAGGCAGTGAAAGTTCAGAGAGCGTAGGTAATTTGACTAACATCACACAGCTAATAAGGCAGAAATGAAACCCAGCTGTGCCTTACCCCAGAGACGCGCTTCACAATTATACTACCACCTTCCTAACAGGAGGCCGCAGAAACAAAGTGTAACTATGTGTGGCACTGAGACAGCAGCAAGAGAGGAGCCAGAGTAAGTGAGTGAGTTCAGCTCTATGGAAGGCGTTGACAGATTTCCCACCACAGGGGCACAAGGAGACTGGAGAACAGTTTCTTCTCAGGGTTGACCCAGCAGATGGACAATAGTGGAGAACTGAAGGTTTGTAGTAGCTGTCATATACCAAAACCTGTAACTCTAACATTGTCCAGAAATTAAGCTGTGACCACATGGCAGGAATGGCTGTCTGCATTGGTCCCCAGAACTACAATATGACCTGGGATGACTTGACCCCACTGTCCCTCCTTTAGTTCCTGTCACACTAAAAATGATCATTGTGGTGTAATTTTATCATTGTTTGGTAGAACAGGTGTCTAAAAGGAGTTTGAGCACCTGAGTTTGAAATTCAGATCTTTTGTTGTTACTGTCAGTGAGATTTGAACTCAAGCCATCTTGTCAAGGACACTCACACTTATGTTCCCACCTCTCCCATGCTCAGAAGTCACTGCTCATGGTAGTAAGAACATGGACATTGAGGTTCTATGGACCTGGAGGCTCCACTTCCATTGCTAAATAATCTTGGTGGATTAGAAACTCTCCTAGCTTTTCTTTGTCTGGAAAGTAGGGATGTTGTTAACTTCAAGGGCTATTGCAAGGCTCAAAAGATATATGATTATAGTTAGGAAAGTATTTTTAAAAATGTGCATCTAGGCCGGTGCCGTGGCTCACTAGGCTAATCCTCCACCTGCGGCGCCAGCACCCCAGGTTCTAGTCCTGGCTGGGGTGCCGGATTCTGTCCCAGTTGCTCCTCTTCCAGTCCAGCTCTCTGCTGTGGCCCAGGAAGGCAGTGGAGGATGGCCCAAGTGCTTTGGCCCTGCACCCGCATGGGAGACCAGGAAGAAGCACCTGGCTCTTGGCTTTGGATCGGCGTAGCGTACAGGCCGTAGCGGCCATTTGGGGGGCGAACCAACAGAAAAGGAAGACCTTTCTCTCTGTCTCTTTCTCTCTCACTGTCTAACTCTGCCTATCAAAAAATAATGTGCATCTAGGGGGCTGGCATTATGGCACAGCAGGTTAAGCCACTATTTGCAAAGCTGGCATCTTACATTGAAGTGTTGATTGGAGTCCTGGCTTCCCTGCTTCGATCCAGCCCCCTGCTAACGTGCCTGGGAAGGCTGCAGAAGGTAGCTCAAGTACATGGGCCCCTGCGACCCACATGGGAGACCAGTATAGTTCCTGGCTCCTGACTTTGGCCGTGGCCTGGACCTAGACCTGACTTTGTGTCCTTTTGGGGAATAACCAGTTAGTGGAAGATCTTTCTTTCTCTCTGTCACTCTGCCTTTTGAACTAGTAAATAAATGAACAAACACATCTTCTAAAAAAATTAAAAATGTGCATCCAGAATCAACAAATACATAAGGACAGAAAGTAGATACATGATTGCCCAGGGAAAGAGAGTAGTGGGAAGAGGATAGCCAGGGTTGAAGAGGGCAAGAGAACAATGGGGAATGAATTCTAATGATTTGCACATACTTAGAATATCAAACACTTAAGTTGGTAAATTGTATGATGTAATAAATAGAGGTATTTGATAAAATAAATAGTGATGTGTGAGCGCTTCAGTTTTTGTATGGTTCACGGTGACTTTGTGGGCAAACCAATTTTATGGAAACATAGACACCCAACTTTCTGATTAGATATATGTACAACTTGAGCACTTTTGTAAACATATGCCTGCATATATACCTGTACAAACCATGTGTGAACACAAAGAATTTTCCACCTGTGCAGAACCGATTGTAGCTTTTCAAAAGATGGTGGCATTTGGCAATGTATTTGGCCTTCTGCAATAACATGAATGGAGCAGGACAGATCAGGAGCTACTATTTCCAATTAGCAGATAAGGAAACAGGGCTGGAGCACTGCCTGAGAACACAAAATTACCCAAAGGTGGCATCCAGATAAAAAGCACGTGCGGGATTGTTTGTTTATTTATTAAATTATTTGTTTATTTATTTATTTAGACTCTGTCCATAAGCTCCCATCTCTGATTCAGAATCTGCTTCCTTCCTCTTTTCTGGACACCCCCAACTGGTGGCTGTTTGAACCCCCAAAAAATCCTTCTAAAGTGATCTGCTAGCAGAGTGCCGTTGGATACTTTGAAGTGCAGGCTTTCCAACAGGAACAGAAAGAATTGCAAACTAAAATGCAGCTTCTTCCTTTTGTTAAACCTTTCAAAAGCTTCCTTGGACCCTAACTCTATAATTACACCCTAATCACAGACACTCTGAAGGAGTGGGTCAGTTCCATGTAGCACCAGGCTAATTATGTGGTGGAATTTCCAAAAATTATCATTTTATAAATTGCATTATTCCTCTGAAGGGAGAAGAAAACACATCACATCCTCGACTATGTTTCAAACTGAATTAATTAGTAATGTGAAGCCTAATTATCAACTAATCTATTGGAACATGCAATTCTTTTGTATTTGGATAGTATATGCAATTTGCATCCTATTAGTTGGCAGTTGTAAGGATGTGAGAGCTCATTAGGTCAGAAGAAGAAAAATGCAAATTAGAAGATAAGGCAACCCAAGGGGCTGACTTGGGATGTTGTGACTGTGGGGTCACTGGGCAACAGATGGAGCTGGCTGTGTAATTACCTGGGGTCTTTCTGTGGCTCTGAGACTGCTGATGTATAATTTCTGTCTTCTCCCAGGGAGGTAATTATGCATGCCCACACCCTTGTTCTGTTTTTTCTCAAGCAGCAGAATGCCCCCAAGTTCTCCCTAAGAGATGATCTGGAAGGCATGGGATGCTCCTGCTAGCACGGTGCTCGGCCTCCATTGCTGATTCACCGTGTGACCTTAGCTGAATCATACCCCTTTGCTGGTTGTGTATCTGTTTCCTAAAAGCAACTGCACTTTAAAGGGAGTTGACTTCCAAAGTCCCTGCCATCAGCAAGGATCAAGGACTCAAAGGATATCAAGGGTACTTCTCACTTCAAAGGAAAGAAAAAAGTAAAAAATCCCATCTCTTCATTTCCCTGAATAGCCCCCAGTCATTTCCAATACAAATACTTCTGGAGAAAGTAACATATTGAGCTATTAACAGTTGAGTCTAAATTAACCTAACTGAATAAGCCCTTATTTCCAGCCCTGAACCTGAAATACTAGGATAGCCAGAGCAAGAACGTGTTAAAGGGAAATGAAAGGTAAGGCAAGGCTTTCTTTGAGTCTGGAGACCAGATCAGAAAGGGGGATCAAATTTTAGCACTAGACAGGATATTTTAGTCCCATTTTTAGATCCATGCATACTGTGCCTTAGTTCTGTTAATGATCTTCACTCCATCAATCTGTGGTTCAATTAATAATTAACATTTATCATAGAAATTAAAAAAAGCACACAGTATAACATGGCTAAAATCAGACATGGCTATATATTCAGTTAACAAGATGAAACTTTGTAGAAAGGCCTACCATTAAAGGAAACTGACTAATGTTCAAATCGCTGTATGGCAACACTTGTTATTGATTAAAATTTCATGGGAGATGCAATGACTTTGATAAACAATTTTGAATTTCCTTTAAGTGTTAAACACAGATTTGCCATATAACCCAGCAATTCTACTTCTGTTTATGTAATCAAGAGAAAAACTCAGGTATTAAGGTTTGCAGAAGGATTACTCATACTAGCCCAAACAGGAAAGCAATTCAGATGTTCGCCAACTGTTGAATGGATAAAAAATATGTGGAATATCATATATTACTATATATTTGGCAAGAAAAAGGAGTGAAGTGCCAATGCATACTGCAACATGGGTTAATCATGCAAATATGCAGAGTTAATACAGTCACAGTGGACCACATATTGTATGAGTCCACTTGTCTGAAATGTCCAGAACAGAAATGTCCTTAGAGATAGAAAGTAATGGTGGTTGCTTTAGAACTTGGGGAGCTTACAGGTTAATAGGGAATGAGTGCTAATGGGCATGGGAATTCTTTTCAGGTTGATTACAATTTTAACATTAAGACTGGATTGTGATAATGGTTTCATAACTCTGTGAATATAGTAAAAACCATTGAATGTTATACCTTAACTGGGTGAGTTTTATGACATGTGAGTTACAGCTTAATAAAGCTCTCAAAACATGAGATGAACACAAAATAAAATTACATTTGATTTTGGAAAAAAGCAGATGGAAATATCAAATGACAGATGTGCAAAACATGACCCAGGAAAAATAGACTTGACAGAAATAATGGACAAAAAATTCATAATGGCAGATGCTACTAAGTAAAATTTAGTATGTACAAAAGTGGTTTGATGAATCAAGTCGTCTTCATGGCATGGAAACAATGGTATCCAATAAAAAGAACTGTAGTACATTAAAAACTTTTTTTTTAACAGACAGACTTGTCTATCGCATATAGAAAAGAGAATTAAAGGTAAATTGACATAATGTTGTTCATGATGGAAAATTACTTTTGGTTAATGATTTGTCAATATTGGTATAATATGATTTTCATGGTTCTGTTTACTTGTAGTGAAATGATTATGAGGTCAAAATAGAGGGCCCAAGGGAATGAGTATTGTGGAGCAGTGGGTTAAGCTGCCACTTGAGACCCCTGCATTCCAAGTAAGAGTGCAGGGTTCAAGTTCTGGCTACTCTGGTTTTTTTTTTTTCTTTTCTTCTTCTTTTTTTTTAATCTTTGGGCTTCTAATACAATTTCCTGCTAGTGTGCCTTGGAAGCAGTAGATGATAGCCCAAGTACTTGGGTTCCTGCCACCCACATAGAAGACCCAGATGGAATTCTAGACTCATGAATTTGGTGTGTCCCAACCCTGGCTGTTGCAGCCATTAAGGGAATGAACCACCAGGTAAATACTTCTCTCTCTCTCTCTCTCTCTCTCTCTCTCTCTCTCTCTCTCTCTCTCCCCCCTCCCTTATTCCCTCTCTATTTTTCAAATACATAAATAAATCTTTGAAAAATGACAGAGGGAACAAAACAGTGGGATCAAGACATCTTGTATCCATTCAAAGATGTGGTGATTTTTTCTTTACTGCCAAGGGTCAGAGCTGATTAAAGCTGGCGTTGTGACTGATGAAGCTCTGCCCACTACATGCTCTCTTCCAAGGAAGGTAAGAAGTTCATGAGCAGTATGCTGTGATTTGACTGTGGAGGGGAAAGGTAAATTTGGTATTATCAAGACAGAGTTGAAACTCTGAGTTGCCCCTCCTACCCCCACAGTTCACACCAATCAAGGACCAGGGTAGCAAGCCTGGGCCCAAACATGGAGAGGGCTTGAGCTGAGAGTCTGCAGTGCTCCACTCACCAGATTTGCAAGGATGTAGTGATAGCCGATGCCATTCTTCTCCAGCTTTATAATCTACAAAACACAATGGGATAGGACTCATCAATTTTACTAATAATGGAAGCTACATAACAGCAGTATAATAGCAACTGTCATGAACTGGGTGCTTGCAATGGACCTGCTCCTATCCCTGGTATTCAATCTACAGTATTCCACCCAGCCAATACAATTGGCATTGCTATTATCTTTATTTTATAGTTGAGGAATTGTCATGGAGGGGTGAATTAAGCTCTTCAAGTTACTCAGCTGTTTAGAGGCTGATGCAGGACTTGAGATCAGTTTTGATTGCTTTTCAGGGAGGGTGATGTTGTTATAACCCCAAAGACCTAGCTGCAGTGCTCCTTGCACTCCTTCCACAAGGCTTTCCTTGTTTATGGGGATTCTTCCCTTGGTGAGGATCTAATGCTGTCAGAATTCGGTGTCACTGTCATCACAATGTCTGCTGCTTGGATGAGTGGATGTGTAGACGGGTGGTCACGTAGGCAGGTGGATGACTCCTTCAATTCCTTGCATGGACCACTCACAGGCACTGTTTTTTCTTTCCCTGAATTGTTGTGTTTTCCTCAATCAGCCAGTTGAGTACTTAGCTATTGATGGATCACTCAATTCAAATGCCGGAAGGGAGTATAAGGGTCAGCTGGTTCAGGTTCTCACTCAACAGATGGGAAGTTGAGGCCCAGATTGCATAGTAATCTGGTGGCAACAAAGTACAGGGACCTATTATGAACTTTTTTGTATGATGCCTGATTATGGTAATAATTAAGAACCAGGATCCCCAAATACCCTTCTATTCTGAACACTGACTGTGCCTAGTTACTGCAGGTAGGAAAAATATTTGTAGAATGAACTAACTTGAGGTTTGCTTGGGCAGTCAGACACACAACCTAGCAAGGAACAGTTTAGAATGCAGATCTTAGTTCTAGCCCTAGCTCAGCCTGCAAATTAACTTGATCAATTTCTTTTTTTTAATCATCAAATTGGGGTTAGTATACCCTGCTCAGTGCCTCTCCTCCTGTACTGCTGCAAGGAGACATAAAACATATGAGAAGCACTTGGGCTTCTGCTTTAACTGAATAAATTTTCAAGGTTATTAAATTCCACATTCAGACATCTACTTAATTGGATGTATGTGTATAGCAGCTCACATATTTTTTTAATGTGGGGAATAATTAAATGCAAGTGCCCACAATGAATGGTCTGAAACAGTGGTTAGATTGTGAAATTCTAGACCACAAAACTCAAGTACTATTGGGATGATAGTTTTATTAATAATTCTTCATTACTTTTTCATCATCTTGTCAAATGATTTGCTGCCCTTTCAACAATGAGATACCTTTTTCAAAAACCTATTCAGCTTCTAATAAACACAGAACAGCAAATAAAAGATGTATCAAAACCTACTATATCCAGGCAGTAGAGAGGTAGAAAGTGCAGAAGGAAGCATAGAAAATAGCCAGCCACTTACTTTTGACTGATAAAAATTGGTAATTTCACATAGTTAATCTAACACCAACCTTCATATCCTTCTAGTCACCTAACTATTCTTTGGTCAACCTCCCCTCCTTTACCACCTTCCTTTCACAAGCATTTATTAAGGTTCTACTATGTATGAAGCACCTTGCTAGCAACATGAGAGAATGAGCTTAGTGCCTACCCTCCTGGAGATGGCACTTCCCTGGGAGGATACCTGTAATGAACAGACCAATAGCTGAAGGTACAAACCGAGAATGGAGTTCTGAATGTCATTTACAGTTTCACAGGGGGCCCATCACCTCATTGACCCCATTACTCAAAACTCATTTCACTGGGTTGCCTTCATTCACAATCTTTGTGTCGAATGGCCTCCCTCATTATCTCTAATTAATCATGTTCTTTATGATGGAGCTGCAATCTCATTTCCCCCACAAAATCATCTATGATTAGTTAACCCACTCAACACACATTTATTGAACATAGTCCTAGACTGGAGAGCAACCTATGAATAGGTGCTGGAGACAGCTATGGACAAGCGAGGGAAATTCTGTATGCTCTTACATAGCTTGTAGACATTTTCATTGGGAGCCAGTTGGTAAATATATAAACAGATAATAAACAAGAGTAAAGCAGGTGAGAAGCATCATAAAGACAATAAAATGAGGTGGTGTGATGACTGGTCCCAGGATGTCCTGGTCTATGATTATCTCTAACTCATTCTATAGTTAGTAACTATCATAAAACTTGGTGTCTTACATATTGTTAAAGCATTATATTCTAATAGCCATATTGTCTGCTCATAAGCCTTCACCATCTTCCCACTATTTTTAGAATAAACCTCAAATTGTTTAGAATAATTCCTAAGGATATTCGGGATTATGTGTTTATCTTTGTACCATCATCTCCAGTAGAGCTCAGAATCCTTCACTCAGCCTGCTAGGCTGTACTATGAATTTCAGTACTCATGTACCCTCTAAGCCTCCCAACATGAACTTCCCTCCAGTTTAAAAACTCTTATCCAGCCAGTGGCCACCTGCAGAACCCAGTCCACATCCACTTGTGTGAGATCATTCTCAGAGTCTTCATTGATTGCTTTGTAGGTGCCAAGTATTATTCAAGGTACTATGGATAAAGCAGGCAAGAAGACACTACAAAAATCCCTGCCATCAGAGAGCTTACATTCTATTTGGGATGCTGGACCCAGGGATAAGAAGTGAATTCCTTACTTAGAATTTGGTGTCACTGTCTCCTTCCTTAGGCTGAGCAGAACATTTTGTATTTGGCTGCAAAGATCCTAGATACTGAGTTTTAGATGGTATAGGTTGATGTCCAGTGTGTCAGATTTTAAATCTGATGAAGACTGTAGACTCATCATTCTCACTAACTAGTTATCAGAGCTTAAGGCAAATCATTCAGCCAGTCTGATTGTCAGACATCTCTTCTATACAATGTTAACATAAGCAGTAAGTCAAGTGATCTGTAAGATTCTGTCAACCCTTTGCTCTTACTTTTCATGATACAAAAATGAGACAGCTTAAAAAATAATGTCAATATATCACAATCTAAAGTACCTGTACAAACAAGTCACTTCCTAATAAAATATAAATTTGTCCTCTGACAAAATAGGTGTTGACAGACAGTAGAGGCAGAAAGTTGTATTTTTAACAGTATTTTAACAGATTTTTAACAGAGCCCTGTAGTCAGATCAAGTTGGGTTTGACTTCTGGCTTTTTAATTATGCTATATGTGAGATTTTGGACAAATATAATCCCTCTTTTCTTCAGTTGTAAAATATGAGACCTGATATATGCTGTTGTATTGAGTTGATGTGAAGATGAAATAGAATTATGCATGGTAAGAATTTTGCACACTGTCTGCTATACAGTAAGCATTCAAAAAATTATAGCAATGGCTATTGGCAGTACCCCAGAACAATGTAAGGCAAGCATCTCATTATCAGTCAGCGCTTTCTTCTCCTCCTAGCTCATCTCATTTTTTCTGTCAGTTTTGTTGAACAAGGACTCACTTTTCTATTTTACAGATGAATACACTTATACCCAAATATGACTCTAAGAGGGAAATGACTCTAAGAGGCCTGTACTAGTTAGCACTAAGAACAACGACAATGGGAAACACATGTATCACTTGGTGTAGAGGGGTTCTATTCTAAGGCTTTGCCATGTACTGACTTTTAAAAGTCCTCACGAAAGCTCTCTAATGGTGGCGATAATGATGTTGATGCCCACATTACAGTTCAGGAAACTGACGCATAGCAAGATTAAAAGCCTGACCCAAGATCACAAAGCTAGTAGTACTAGAACTGGGATTTGAATTCCAGCAGTCTGGGTTCCAAAGTCTTTGCCCATAACCATTGCCATGTCGTGCCTGAGTTACAAACTTGAATTCATTTGAATCTGACTTCAGCCCAGAAAGCTTCATTTCAGTAGAAACAATTCTTGATGTTTTCTCATTCCAAGAGCAGAGGCCAAGTCCACACATTTTCAAGTAGAACACATAGAGTTAATGCCTTAAAGACTGCAGGAATTTCAAGATCTCTTCTTGTTCCTATGCTCAAGCTTCTGAGTGGTTGCCGAGCTGGTGCTGAGAGTCCCTGGGGGGACCCTAGGACTTGAGGGCCATTAGCAAGCTTTGTCATGCTGTCAAGTACCTAAAACTACCATTTTTTATTATATAGTGCTGTTAGAAAATGATTGCAAAGTTCTCTCCTTGCTAGCTCACCTGAAATACACAAATGGCATTAAGAAAGACAAGAGATTTGCACAAAGTCTTGCTAATTCTGTGGTGGGCAAATGCTTTTGTTCTGCTACTGTAGGAGCTGCAGCTCAGAGAACACTGGGTAAAAACTATTGAGGTTACAGTGCCTGTTTTTAGAATGTACAATCAATTGACTTCTCATAGACATGTGGGTGCTCAAGGAAAACAGTAGAAAGGGAGGTAGCTGCTACTTTCTTGGATTCTTAAAACAAGTTAGTGGGCCAAAGAAGCGAGATGGCAAGCACTGCACCAGTGAATGACAAAGGCTGCAATGAAACCCAGGAATCTGGCTCGACACCCCTGTTCCTAATGCAATAGCATTCCTTAAACCTTAAAATGCAGTGTCATGTATTACTCAACCATAAAGGGAAAAACTGGCGGTGAGATCTTGGTCATCCTGTCTGAGAATCCTTTGAAGTCCCATTATTTATGCTACTTCATAAACTTCCAGAATTAAATTTTATGAATTACAGAATGTGATATAGAAAGAATCTAGTCTCATTACATCAAGAACTCTCTTTATAGCCCTCCTTAGAACTCCCAAGGCCAAAGTTCATCCAGCTTTCCCTGAATATTCCCCCGTAGTCACCAGGGATCTTGGTGCCTTCACTACCTGGCCCAAGATGGCATTGAGGCGTTCTGATTCACAGTCCACCACCACCAGCCGCTCCTTTTTCTTCTCCAGGTCTTGAAAGAGCATCCGGTAGCCCTCCTCTGTGGTGGTCAAAATGTTGACTGCTGTCACCTGCCAGTTCTTCTCAGCCGCTGTGTCCAGGACTTTCTGCAGGACCGACAAGCCTGGGAGTTGGACAAGTAGGACAGAGAAACCAGACAATTAGGAGATGCAAAGGCACCGTCGTCCACTTTCAGTGGGCATGTACCTCCCCTGTTAGCCTTCAAGCCTGCTCCTCCACTCGGCTCAGCTCCAGCTTTCTCTGACTGTCCATGTCTGAATTCTGTGAGGGCAGGCATGTGGTTTCTTTTGTGTTTCTGTTCTCAGAACAGAGTAGACAGTAGAATTAGTGATTAAATACATCATCTGAGGCTCATATCCTACATACCGGCAAAATGACCTTGAACAGATGGATTTGCCTCTCCAAACTTTAATTTTTTCAGAGGTAAAGATTCACCTTACAAGGGTAGTATGAGGATTAAATAGTAATGTGTGATACACAGCAAAGTCTGATACCCACAGAGATTTAAAAAAATTATACAGAGGACAGATTTCATGTATTTCGTATATATAGTTTTAAGAACATAATGATATTTCCACCCTCCTACCTCCCTCCTAACTTCCCTCTTCCTCTGTTTCCTATTTTTCTTTTAATTTTTGCAATAGCATATTTTCAATTTTCTTTATGATCACAAGCTTAATCCTCTGCTAAATAAAGATCTTTACAAATAGAAATGGAAAGATCACTGTTACTCAGGACTATAGACAAGGGCTATAAGCAAATCTCAAGATGTCAATTTCACTCACATACTTTTTTTTGTACTTTATATATTAGCTACCACAAATCAGAGAACACATATGATATTTTCCTTCTGGGGATCAGCTTATCTCTCTAAGCATCCTGGTTTCCAGTGACATCCACTTTGCTGCAAAAGATAGGATTTCATTCTTTTTGATGGCTGAATAGTATTCCATTGTATATTTCCTTTATCCAGTCATCAGTTGATGGACATCTGGGTTGATTCCATATCTTAACTATTGTGAATTGAGCTGCTATTAAAATGGGGACACAGAGAACTCTTTCATATGATGATTTCATACCCTTTGAGTAAATTTCCAGGAGTGGCATGGCTGGATCATATGTAAGATCTATTTTCAGATGTCTGAGCATTCTCCATACTGTCTTCCATAATGATTCTACAAGTTTACATTCCCACCAGCAGTGTACTAGTGTGCCTTTTTCTCCACAACCTCCCCAGAATTTATTATTTTGGGATTTTTGGATGTAGCCATTCTAACTGGGGTGAGGTAAAACTGTGTTGTGGCTTTTGTTTGCATTTCTCTGATGGCTAGTGATCCTGAGCATCTTTTCACGTGGCTATTGGATATTTGTAGTTTATCCTCCCAAAAAATGCCTGTTCATTCGGCCCATCAGATTGTTTGTTTTGTTTTTTGTTGAGTTTTTATTGAGTTCATTATATATGCTGAACATTATTCCTTTATCTGATGTATAGTTGATAATGTTAACTGTTTTTTCCATGGGCATTCAGTAATTTCCTACTAAATATATCAGCCTGACTTCTAAATAGCCATCTAATAACTATCAAATTTGTGTATGTTCAATATTTCCTCAATGCCAAATGAATTATCTCTCACACATGAAGTGTTCAATAAATATGTACTGAATTAAACCACTCTCCTCTGCTCTGTAACTAAATATGTAGAGAAGCTCATTACTCGGTACTGCATCATGTTTTATCTTTGAGACTTAGGTTGTAGGTTAGCCTCCTATTGCTGTTTGCTGTTTTTTTTTTTTTTGTTTTTGTTTTTTTGACAGGCAGAGTGGACAGTGAGAGAGACAGAGAGAAAGGTCTTCCATTTCCGTTGGTTCACCCCCTAATGGTCTCTGCGGCCAGCGCGCTACACCAGTCTGAAGCCAGAAGCCAGGTGCTTCTCCTGGTCTCCCATGCAGGTGCAGGGCCTAAGGACTTGGGCCATCATCCACTGCACTCCCGGGCCACAGCAGAGAGCTGGACTGGAAGAGGAGCAACTGGGGCAGAATCTGGTGTCCCGACCAGGACTAGAACCTGGTGTGCTGGCGCCGCAGGCGGAGGATTAGTCTATTGAGCCGTGGCACCGGCCTGCTGTTGTTTTTTAAAATAAGATTTATTTATTCATTTGAAAGACAGAACTATAGGAACAGAGGGAGGCACACACACACACACACACACACTCAGCTTCCATCTCCTGGTTCACTCCCCAAGTGGCCACAGTGGACATGGCTGGACTGGGCCAAAGATAGGAGCCTGGAACTCTATCCAGATTGTCCATGTGGGTGACAGCACCCAAATACTTGGGCCATCTTCTACTGTTATCTCAGGAACATCAGTAGGGAGCTGGATTGGAAGTGGAGTAGCTGGAACTCAAACTGGTGCCAATACGGGATGCTGGCTTATTAGGTGCTTATTTAACCCACTGCGCCACAGTGCTGGTCCCCTCCTATTGCTATTGTAATGAATGACTACCCATTTAGTGGCTTACAACAACACAAAATTATCATCTTCTACTTCTGGAGTCCATCTTAACATTCCTGAGTCCCAGTAGCACTACTAATTTGATATAGGTCTCCCTGGATTAAAATCAGAGGAAAAAATCCATTTTCTTTCTTTTCCGGCTTCTCAATGCTGCCTGCATTCCTTAGATGGTGGTCCCTTCCCTTTTCAAAGCTAGCAATGCTGGCTGAGAGGTTTTTTTACATTGTACCACTCTGACACTGACTCTTCTTGTCTCCAACTTGCATGGATAAGGACCTTAATGATTATATTATAGCCATCTGAATAATCTAGTATAATCTCACTGTTTAAGGCCAGTGAATTAGCAACCTCAATTTTTTTTGTCTGTAATCTCAGTTACCCTCAGCCATATGACATAAGGTTCCAGGGATTAGGACATGAGCATCTTTGGGAATGATAGTAAGGTTATCATGCTGTCTATCACAAATCCTTATTTTGTTTTAAATATTTATTTATTTATTTGAAAGAGAGAGTGAGAGTTATTCGGACTTGAATTGCCACTCCAGTATGGGATGCCAGCATCGGAGCAGTGGATTAACACACTACACCACAGCACTGACTGCATTTTTGCACTATTAACCATTCTTTGGTAGGTAAATCATTTTGAAGGCCCAGTAACACTTCTACTAATCCCTCTATAGAGAATAACACAGTATCTCAAGAATCACCTACAGATTGGATCTATGATGTTGATGTTTTCTCTCTTTATTCAGTTTCAGGACAGTTTTTTAGTGTGTTTAAGCTTCGCTTTTGCTTAAAATTTACTGTTTGGTACAGCGCTACTACCTTTCCTCTCTTTAATTCAGTTAATCCAGGAAGGCAAGTACTATTATTATCCTTATTTTACAGGTGTGGAAATGATGATTGCAAGAGATTTAGTTATTGATCCAAGGTCATACACAAAGCAAATGGCAGAGTTCTGGGAGTTGAGTTCTCAGCTGGATGGACCCCTTTGGAGAATGTGGTCGCCCCAGAGGTGATCTTTCATAAACAAAGTTGGATTTTTCTGACAGTGCGACTTCTAGCTTTCATTGTGTATTAGACTAGAAAGGTGTCCTACAATAAACCTTCTCCAAGCGATCCCTTACTGGCTGCTGTCAGAGAAGGGAAATCATCAAATAGGGATTAGAAGGCAAGAATCAAAGAAAACAGGGCGACTTCTAGTTTCTTCCTCTGCCAACTCTTTTCCACCTGAATAACGCTTTCCTAATTCTGCCTGAAAAGTCATTTCCACATGCTAACCTTCTCCTCAGAATCTTCCAAGAGTCCCTACAAGCAACTATGTCAGTGAGAATACAGGGGTTGCATGACTCATTTATTTATTTATTTCCACTAATAATGACCAAATTCTTCCAGGACTCTTTAGTATACAATGAGAGAGTGTGATAGTACGAGACAACCACCACAGAGGTTAGAGAAAGTAAAAGAATTTCCATCCAGAGGAGTAGGAAATAAAGAGTGGTATTTGAACAGATTGTGAAAGAGAGGAAGAATTTACATACATAGATTTGAGAAGGTAAATGAATTCCAGAAAATGGGGATGGCATGAATAAAAATAGAGAGAAGAAAAATTAGGAGACATTTGGAAAATGTGATGTAAAATTCAAGAGGCAGAAAGCACTGAGAGGAAGTATGCTGCTGGTGGTGGTTGTGGTGGTGGTGGTGATGAGTATGAAACCAGTGAACAAAAATGAAGGATATTAAGCATTTACTATACTGCAGGCAGTGAACAAGCCCCTTTTACCAATTGTGTCATTTAATATTCATGGGACCTAAATGAGATAGAGGTTATTTTAAATTAAAGAATATCTCTGTTACATAAATGGTGAAACACAAGTATTGAGCGTGTGCCCGTGGCTGGTACTGTGATATGGTAGGCTAAGCCTCTACCTGTGGCACCAGCGTTCTATATGGCGTCATTTCCTGTCCCAGCTGCTCTTCTTCCAATCCAGCTCTCTGCTTATGGCCTGAGAAAGCTGTGAAAGATGGCCCAAGTCCTTGGGTCCCAACACCCACTTGGGAGACCCAGAAGTAGCTCCTGGCTCCTGACTTTGGACTGGCTCAGCTCCAGCCATTGCGGCCATCTGGGAAGTGAACCAGGGGATGGAAGACTTCTCTGACTCTCTCTCTGTCTTTAACTCTACTTCTCAAATAAATAAATAAAATAATTTAAAAAAATTTAAAAAGATAGAGTGTGCCCAAAGTCAAACAGCTGGAGAGACTGGGACCTAGAATTTTGACTCAGGTCTATTATTAATTTATTTGAGAGAGAAGGAGAGGGAAAGACAGACATCTTATTCACGGTTTCAGTTTCCAAATGCCAACAATGGTTGGTTTGGGGCTGGGCTGAATGTGGAGGATGCAAACTCAATCCAGGTTTCCCTCAGAGGTGGCAGGGAGGGAACTACTTGAATTATCATGGCTGCCACTCAGGTTTGCATTAGTAGGAAGCTGGAATGAAGATCAGAGGCAGGGACTGAACCTAGGCAATCTGATATGGGAAATGGGTATCTTAACTGCTAGGCCAAATGCCTGCTCACCCCTTTCTTCAAATTTTTATTTATTTTAGAGGGAGGGAGGCAGAGAGAAAGAGGAAGAGAGAGACTATACTCTTAATAACCATGCTGTGAGCAGGGAGCTATTCATCTGAGATTTGGATATTGAGTCTGGACTCTGGAGTCATGGAAGCTTGGTGAGCTAAAGAGTGACATGGTGCATTAAGAGGATTACTCTCTCAAAGGGTGTGTTTTCATACTGTGAATTAGGGATTAGCTACCAAGAAATTAGTTCACAGAAATAAATAATTTTAAAAATCATTTCCTCGTGCTTTTCAGCAAGGCAGTAAGACATCATACTTCCTGTTGGCAGTTTTCTCTTCATCCATCAACAGTCTCTGTTGTAACCCTTGGCTTACCCCGGTCTGCATCATAAATGTAGACAAATTTCTGCCACTTGTAATGGTCAATGATGCTGATGAGGGCATCCTGCAGTTCAGGGCGCAGCTGAAGGACAAACTGATTGGATGTGTCAACAGGAAAGCTGGGCGTAATGAAGCAGACGTGAAGGGCCCCACAGAAGGAGGTCAGCATGTTGACAGTCCTCCGTTCATAAAACCCAAAGATGGCATAGACTCCTTTGGAGAACTGAGAACAGACTAGAAGAGAAGAGAAAGATTACTGGATAGAAGATGCTATGAATAAGCTATCAGATTGTTCCAAAACAAATTAATACACTAGTTTTTTCATCCAACCCATCACACATCCATCCATCCATCATTTAGCCATCTATCTATCTAACCAACCAAACTAGCCATCTTTTCATCCAGGTACACATCCATTCTTTTTATCTTTCCCATCCATCCAGTCCATCTGTCCTATCCATCCCACTTCTTATCCATCTGTTGTCAAGGGTATTATGGTAGCCATGTATACAAAACATTTCCGTATATTGTCTCACTTTGTCTCTACATTGATTCTGTAAAAATAAGAAAAAGATGACTGAATAATTTTTTAAATGAGAAAATCCAAGGCTCATGAGATTAATGGACACATTCAAGGTTGCACAGCTTGGATATATTTGACTGGGGCAGGTATCTTGACTTTTAATCTAGTGATTTTTCCATTACATTTTCTATTACTTCAAGGAGTACAAAAATGCTACAAGAAGAAAGATTCCTGCCTACTGTTACTGCTGAGACATGTTTAAGAAGACAAGTGTTGGTTTTCCCAGCTAGCCCTCAGCTCTCAGTGTACATTTCTCTGCTGATGTTCATTCTGTTTGTACATTTTGCTCACTGATTTTTTATGCCCCCCCCCACCAATGTATCAGCCATAAAGTGTAGTTGTATGAACATTTCCCCAGGATCCATTTTGTAGTGTCCAAGTGTGATTCCCAGTTCTGGTTTATGGTTGATTATACTGTTGGTTAGAATATAGTGCTAATAAGTCCAAGGTCATAGGATCAAACTCTAAGTCAATTAGCTCCTAAACTTCATTTTCAAATGAGAGTTCACAGTCTTTGTCTATTCAGGAGATTAACCCTCAGGCTATCTCAATCACTTTCAAATGAAATGAGAGGATCAGTTATCTTCCTCAAAGTCAGTATTGTAGAGTGCTGTACAGTCCTTTTACATCTGTGAGGCTATTTGGTCCTCATCACAACCTTGTGATTTAGGTATTATTAGTTTTTTCTTCTAAGATTAAAAAGTTAATTCTCTTTAGTCCTCTGCTCTCTTTATCACACCACTTAATACCATGACTCCACATTTCCTTGCTATATGGTTTCTCAGATTGTGTAATGTGAGCATTGCGCAGATAAGTCCCATTACACATCAGTCCTGTGAGCCGCTCTTTAAACAAGAAAAGGCTTCTTCCAGACCCAGAAGGCACTGTTTCACATGTTTTCTCTTATATGGAAGTTAATATTTATACATAGCTTAAAATGTGTAGAGCCCCCATTTTCGCTGTTTAGATATTATAAACATTGTCTTCACTGAATAACACCAGGAGAAGCTCCTGGCGCCTGGCTTCAGATCAGTGCGGTGCGCCGGCCATTGGAGGGTGAACCAACGGCAAAGGAAGACCTTTCTCTCTGTCTCTCTCTCTCACTGTCCACTCTGCCTGTCAAAAAAAAAAAAAAAATAATGCACCCTTGCTTCCTCACTTCATAAATCTTGTCATGAATCTCACATTATGTGGGATCAATATTCCTACTATTAAGAAAAATAGTTTGCATGTGTCTACAATATTTACATATGAAATGATTATGTTAAATATAGTTAAATCTATGTGTGCTCATTGAACTCTATTCTGTTTTATTTGAAACATTTTAAAATAAAATTAAAAAAAAATAGAGAAAGAAAATGCTTTTTTTTGGTTGATCAAAAACACTTGTGAAATATTGTACACCATGTCTTCAACTTATAGTTTCATACTGCACACCAGCTCTATAAAAGATTATGAAGCATCCTGTTGGATTTTGTCTCAGATTTTGTCAAATTTTTTTGCTCTCATGACCCTTTTTTGGTGGCTATTGTTAATATTTGAAGATCCTTTGGGCCATGCTGCACTAAAGAATACAATATCAGTGGTGCCCAATTGTGTTCCATGAGCCTCTGTTCTTTCCTTTCCTAGAGACAGGGCTTGAAAGAACATTGTCTCTTTTATATATATATATATATATATATATATATATATTTTTTTTTTTTTTTTTTTTTTGGGTCAGGCTGAGTTAGACAGTGAGAGAGAGAGAGAGACAGAGAGAAAGGTCTTCCTTCTGTTGGTTCACCCCCCAAATGGCCACTACGGCTGGCACTGTGCTGATTCGAAGCCAGGAGCCAGGTGCCTCCTCTTGGTCTGCCATGCAGGTGCACAGCCCAAGCACTTGGGCCATCCTTCACTGCCTTCCCGGGCCACAGCTGAGAGCTGGACTGGAAGAGGAGCAACCGGGACAGGACCGATGCCCCAACCAGGACTAGAACCCGGAGTACTGGAGCCACAGGTGGAGGATTAGCCTAGTGAGCTGTGGCACCAGCAGAACATTGTCTCTTAAAGATTGTAACTGGATTACCCAAGTCACCTGTCAAGTTCCGCCTAAAAATGAACATACCATTTTTGGAAATATACAAGGTGATCATTAACATCTGCTTGTGTACTTCCAATTACAGGATGCTCAGTACTTGAAGTGCCTGGTCCACTGGGAGACTGCTCTTTGAACCAGAACGTCATGGAATACCTGCTCTTCGTTTGTGCCACAGCCTTCCTGGCATCTAACGGTAGGACTCATGGCCTTGAGTTTTATGGATTTGGTTTTCAGTGACAAAAGCAATTCTATGCAGAAGCCAAAGGAATCAAAGGAACAAAAAAAGAGCAAACAAAAACACATTATTTCCCTTCCTCATACAAAACCTCTAGAAAGCAGTCTTATTTTCACAGGAAAAGTATAACCTGACCCTGACACAGAAGTGAATGGCTTGTTCCACTGAACTAAGCCACCTTACATACTCTTCTTGCTCCCGACTCCGGCCATGCTGCCCTTCCCTGTGTCTCAAGACTATGAGCTCATTCTGCCTGGGAGACTGCACTGGCTGATCCCTTCCTGCCCACAATTCTCTGCTCTTACATCTTTGCAAAGACCATGCCTTTTTAGCAGCTAGGTCTGAGCTGAAGTCTCACCTCCTTAAGTAGGCCTTCCTTCATTGCCTTTTCTAAACAATGACCCCAGCTTCCTTCCCTTCATCCCCTGGGAGTCTCTGTTAAATCACCCTGTCTTACTTCTCATACTTTAATCGTAATTGTCTGAAATAATTTTCTTGGATATCTGTGCCCACTTAGATCAAAGTAAACTCCCAAAGCTGGCAGGAATGCAGGGACATGATGGATGCTTAATAAATATTTAATGAATGCTTGATGAGGGGGTCACATGACCTGTTCCGGGGATGAGGAGGAGCTGGGCCCACACCTGGATGACTGTTGGGTCACCCTGGGCATCCTGCTCTTTTGTCTTGGGTAGCTGTCTTTCATAGCAGCTATTTATCCTCTACTACCTGCACTACTTTCTCTTTCCTCCTAATGAGGACATCGGACCCATTCACAGCCCACAATAAGCACTGTCTTTAAATGTCTATTATAATTACTGGAATCAGGATTTTCAGAAATATGAATTTCTCTACCAGGTAGCATACATTGTATATTATTCTCCCGTGTTAAATATAGATTTGTCAAAACTCACAATCCATCTTACAGGGGGAAGTGCATATGGGGAGCACATAAATCCCATTAAAATATTATAATATACTCTCCATGATATTTTTAGGATCTCTTCTCTCCCCTTGCTGCAATGAAATATTATCCTGCTGGTTATAAATCTTACATTCTAGATCTATTCCTGCATGTCATCTACCTGGTTCCACACATATAGTTGAGCCTCTGGGGCTCTCATGGGTGGTCTTTCTTGCTAGAACATTAGAAGTAGAGAAGGAAAGGGTGGTATGGGGGTGGAAGAAATGGGAGCAGGTAGACATGATCTAATCATATACACATAGGAGGCCAGGATGTTTTTCCCTCTCAAATTATCTCCCTATTTTTCCCGTCTGCAAAGTTTTCTTTTCTTAAACTGGGCATTTTATTCCCTGAAGGTGAGAGAGTTTTGGCTTGGATTTACTTGGGTACAATCTTTGTCCTCCAGAGTTGTGTAACAGTCTGACCTTAAGTTGTTCCCTCATTCAGCTAAATCCGACTAGGGGGCAGCGAGAGAGAGAGAGAAAGAGAGAGAGGTTGGTTGGTTGATTCTGGAGGCCCAAGGTCTGGGGGAGGGCAATAAAGGGCTAAATGTTGAGAAATATAATTATTAATTGTAAGGCATTTCTTGGAATCAGCAATAATAAATAGTCAAACAAAAATCAGCTTGTTCTATAGAAAAAGTACTGGATTAGATACCAGAAATCCCAGAGGATTCTCTTTTCAGTTTAATCACCAGAGTGTGATCTTGATGAAATCCCACACTCTCTTGGGCCTCAGGTTGCCCATCTGTAAAATGAGGGCTTTAGTGCACTTTTCACCCCCAGCATTGTAGATTCTAATCTAATTGATTCGAAAATGTTTACTGATTCAATAGTACTTCAGTTATGTGCTGGTCAAGCTTGTAGACCTCCAGTATACATTTTTTGATCACAAAAAGCAGGTGATCCTCTGAGTTCATGGCTTCTACTGGAGCAAAATCTCAGGGTTAAATCTAGATGCATTTGGAGCCTCAAGTTTTATTTAAGAGACAATTCTTAACCTGCCATGTGAATTAGTTGCCTGGTAGAGATTAGCTGAAATGAGGTGAATCTGATAGGCAGCTGGGGTGGAGAGCCACACAGTGAGCAGGAGGGAAGACGTGAGAGCACTCAGAAACACTCGGAACTCTTGTTATGTACAGGTCTAACCACAGACCCTTCTCATGCTGAGTTTTGAAACAAAAAAGAAAAAAAAAAGAGGGAGGGAGGAAATTGTAATTGTATTCTTGGAATCATATCTATGAAATTAATGAAATATGTTCCCTATAAATTAATAAATTAAAGTATTAAAAAGCAAAATTAGAATGTTTAAAAAATAAAAGGAAGTTCTGTTTGTGAGGTAGAGAATGAGAGACAGGGAGAAGGCAAGAATGCTCCCATTCACTGCTTCACTCTTCAAATGCCCACAGTGGCCACGGTTGGGCCAGACCAAATCTGTGAGCTAGGAATTCCATCCAAATCTCCCACATGAGTGGCAGGAACCCAGCCACTTTAAGCCATCGCTGCTGCATCTCAGGGTCTGCATTAGCAAACTTGGGGTCAGCAGCTGGTGTCAAAACCCAGGTACCCTGATAGGAAATGTGGATGCCTAGTGTAAATGCTTGCCCTAATCATGATGCTGATGTTGAACCAGGGTAGGCTGGACACTGTGTGTTAGCCTCCGTTTAAGGAAGCAGTGGTGTATAGAATGCCTTCTGACAGCAATAATTAAAAGCTGACATTTGAGCTGTTATGAAATGCCAGATACCATGCTATGGATGCTTCCCTGCAGTTAACTCTTTTCATCCCATGAGGTACATTACAAATTGGAGCAGCAAGGCCCAGGGCCAGTATGAGGCAAAACTGAGGTCTGAGCTCCAGCACTCTCACTACAGGGCTTGAACTCTTCCCATCTGTGATAGGCCGCCGCCTCCCTCCACAATGTTGGAAAGAAACAATCTTGGCACATGAGTCAGCTGCAGTTTCTGGAAAACCCTCTCGCATTGCATACTACCTTCTCCTGATGCCAGAGAAAAAGGCATTACTGCATTAGGGGTATATTGATATAATCGTATTGTTTATATAATATATAATTTGATATACTATTATATACACACAAAAACCAATGGTGTGGTATTTTTTATGTATTTGCTTGTTTTCCCTGGGAAGAGGATATATGCACACACCTGCTTTTCTGTTTGTCCACCCACCACTGGATATCCTGAACCTGATACTTGTAATACACTATGTTGGCAATGAAGAGGGACTGGTGCACCAAGCAAGTCGCCAAACTCAAAAATTCTCACCTTGACAGTGGGAGACACTGACAGCTATTACAGCAATAGCAGTTCAGTCTAAGTGCTGTGGCAGAAATGAGGTAAGAGTTCAGCAGGGATGCCTAACCCCAGCCTTTGGATATCTCAAAGAAGACTTTAAGAGGAAGTATCTAAAAGATAGGCTGGGGTAAGCCAGGAGAAGGGTTTTGGTGCAGTGACATGTGCATAAAGAATACTGCAGGCAGAAGAAACAGTGACAGCAAAGACCTGGCTGAGAGAGAGAAAAGACACAGCATATTTAGGGAACTCTGCCCGGAGGGTCAGATTCTGAGCTCCCTGTTTCCAAGAGATTCTTAGCAGAATGTGTGCAATGATCAGAGTGAGTGGAAAATGAGGTCAGGAATTCCCTCTTGGGGAGGCACAAGGGCAGAAACTGGCAAGGGCAGGAAAACCCACACACTATGGTGTGGGCTGTCCAATTCCATCCACGGTTCACTCAAACCTCTTTGATAATCACTCCCGGTTAAGGCACCATCCACTTAGTATCAATAAATCTCCCAGCCCTGGGCACTGCTCCTGACAGCTTCCTCCCAGGGAGGGAACTCCTAGTATTAGCAGCTCCTTTTTTATTGTCACTTCATTTAAGGTCTCTCACACTGATGTTTCTCCTTGGCTCCTGGCTTCAGTCCCTGGAAATGTGTCAGCCTCATTGTAAACAGTGGATAATGAGGTGACAGGACAGCTTCATTTTGGAGGAGGTAGATAAAGGGTGTGTGTGTGGATAAGAGGACTTTTAGACAGTAATGCACCTCCCTTGAGTAATGTGGTGGGAATTCTTGGTCATTTTACACTAATTTTGTGACATCAAATGACATTTATCATTCAGAGGACAATGACAGTGCCCTGCTGTCCTTTTTTACTCTCTTGCATCCTGGATCTCTTAGGGTGCTGACATGCAAATAATTACTATAATAGAAATGAATTGTCCCCGTTCTGTTAAAGAATGTCACATTTATTTAGGATCCTGAGACATGTCCAGGGCTTTTCTGTCATTTACTAGATAAAACTTTATCATTCATATGTTAAATTCCACAAATATTTATTGAGCATCTGAAGCCAATGTTGCCAGAAAATTGGGATACTGTGACAACACAAGAGAGGCATGTTCTCTACCTTCTCACAGATTATACACACTAGTTCAGCAAATTTTACACCCAGGGAAAATAAAGGGGAACTTGGGAGAGTAATGAGGTGATTAACTATAGATTAAACAATCATAACTGCTGTCATACCAGTGTTTAGTGAGTACTTGCTATAGGCCAGGCACAGGGCAAAGCACACAGATAAAGAGATCATTTTACCCAAAGTTACTAAGGTGAGAGAGAGGGGGGAACATTAGGGAGAAACTCCAGAAAAGCCAGGACAACTTGGGTTGAGGGTTGGATCTGGATGGGAACAGATTGCCAGGAGACTTGCCAGTACCGAAGAAGCTAAGACACTGTGTCAGGTGTCAATGTTATACATTGGCTTTGGATTTATTGCTGCTTCCCAGACCTCTTTTCATGTTTTCCTGGAGCTCAGCTGGGAGATGGTCACAAAAGGAGATGCAAAAGAGGAGCCATCTTCCACAGCTT
The DNA here is from genome assembly GCF_051225735.1 of Oryctolagus cuniculus. NCBI lineage: Eukaryota > Metazoa > Chordata > Mammalia > Lagomorpha > Leporidae > Oryctolagus > Oryctolagus cuniculus. Next base: position 41,906,788 of record NC_142872.1, on the reverse strand, counting down.
GGATGTGTATTGTATATTTATTATTAAACATGGATATAAATTACTGGACACTAAAAGCCAATGAGATGTAACATTGTCTATGAGGCTAAGAACTAGTACAAGGATGGGTTCATTGGTCCTGGAATTTAGATTTACCTTCTGGACTGATGTATAAAGCCAACGTCAGGGAGAATGCAAACACACAGATCATGTTTCTGCTGTAAAACTCTTCATATGCCTGATGTGGTTATAGAGAAGTCACTGAAGGGAAGAAAATTTGGGACTGTGAATAAGCTTCTCCCCCTCTCTAAGCTGCATTTCCCCTCTACAAATGAGGTTTACATCGAATATCTCTCTCTTTTCTTTCTTCTCTTGCTCTCTTGCTTGTGGAAGTCTCTCTAATAGAACTTCTGCAGTCACTGGGAGATGTGAAGGTACACAGATAAGAATTTTCTGTTTCTTCTGCTTACTCTCCTTTCTATTCATCCAGTCATCCAAAAAATGTTTGCTGAGCACATAGTATATGTTTGTTAGGGAGCAAGCTGGTGCCGGGGGATAAACATTGGCAAGCAAGCTCCCTTGGAGCTTAACGAGAGAAGAAAGAGAGATGACATATAAGTAAACAAAGTCCCTTTGGATACTGTGAGTGTCATACAGGAAATGAAATGGGACTATCTCAGGGCAACTGGCAGGGCTACTTTAGATAGGGTGGTCAGGATGACTTCTTTGATACCAGCATTTCAGCTGAGAAAAGAACCCAATTAAAGAATCAGGAAAATGGTTTCAGGAAGAAGGAACCAAAGCTCTGAAGAAGGCTTAGGAATAAGATTGATGAACTTGAGAAACAGAAAGAAGGCTTGTGTGGATATGGGGAGGACGTAGGAAGGGAGGATGAAGAGGATGAAGTTATGGAGAGGATGAGTAACATCAGTGACCCTCTAAGGTTTATGGTACTTGATCTGTGGCTTGGCTACCTATATAGCTGTAGCACGTCATCCTGGTCTGAAATCAATACCAGCAGATCTCAGAGACTTTTGACCTCTCATATTCTACAGTTTGAATCAGTGATGACACAGTAGAGGAGAAGGTTGTTCTGACCCAAGGGGATAACTTGAAAAATGGGAAAGGAAACATATTCTGACAGTAGCAAGCAGAATACAGATATGGAATGTACAGTTATTTCATTGGGTTCTAGTGTAGATGCTGCTGATCCTTGCATGTTCTAGACTTTAGGCTCTGGTCTATTTTTATTTTATTATTTTTTATTTTTTTTAATTTATTTTTTATTTAGTAAATATAAAATTTCCAAAGTACAGTTAATGGATTACAATGGCTCCCCCCCCACAATTTCCCTCCCACTCACACCCCTTCCATCTCCCGCTCCCTCTCCCATTCCATTCACATCAAGATTCATTTTCAATTATCTTTATATACAGAAGATCAATTTAGTATATATTAAATAAAGATTTCATCAGTTTGCACCCACACAAAAACACAAAGTGTAAAATACTGTTTCAGTACTAGTTATAGCATTACTTCATATTGGACAACACACTAAGGACAGATCCCACATGAGAAGTAAGTACACAGTGACTCCTGTTGTTGACTTAACAATTTGACACTCTTGTTTATGGCATCAGTAATCTCCCTAGGCTCTAGTCATGAGTTGCCAAGGCTATGGAAGCCTTTTGAGTTTGCCAACTTTGATCTTATTCCGACACAGTCTTAGTCCAAGTGGAAGTTCTCTCCTCCCTTCAGAGAAAGGTACCTCCTTCTTTGATGGAGCCCCGTTCTTTCCACTGGGATCTCACTCACAGAGATCTTTTATTTAGGTCTTTTTTTTTTTTTTTCCAGGGTGTCTTGGCTTTCCATGCCTAAAATACTCTCATGGGCTCTTCAGCCATATCCGAACGCCTTAAGGGCTGATTCTGAGTCCAGAGTGCTATTTAGGACATTTGCCATTCTATGAGTCTGCTGTGTATCTCGCTTCCCATGATGGATCGTTCTGTCCCTTTTTTATTCTATCAGTTAGTATTAGGGGCTGGTCTATACTCATGTTCTTGCTCCATCCCTTCTACTTCCTACCTTCTTCCTCTGAATTGGTTCTAGTCTCTAAAGGTTCGCCTCAAATGCCACTTCCTCCATTAAGGCCCTAATGCTGTCCCATTACTATTTAAAAATTACAAGTTTCTATACTCTTTAACATGTCTAGAGAAATCTGTGTCTCTTTAATTTTTATCAAACACTGGCTTTATTAATTTGAGTTCTTTAAAAGAATAGAAATCAATTTAGGTTAACTTAAGACAAAAAAGCAATTTGTTGGAAGGATAAGAGGGAGCTCCAACTAAAAACTGAATCTCAGAAAGCATAAATTTGTAATATCTTGAGGAATCTGGATATCAGGATTTTATACGCAGCCTCTTTAGGATGTTACCATGGCTCCAGCCATTTGTGTTGACTGCTTCTTACAGTTCAAGATTAACCTTCCTCAGGGATGTACCACCTGCTGGTCAAGAGAAGCAGAGAAACTTATTGTCTTATGAAGATGGCAACCAAACAAAAATTAAAGGAGAGGGAACATATGTGCTACATATCAGAGGAATAATTTCTATTTGCTAGTATTTTATAAGTCAAAGTTCAACTGTCTTGGGAACTCCATAAATATTATATATACCTAAACACTGAGGAAGAGATTGTATCTAATTTTGTCATTGCTGCCTGTCTCCTATGGGCTAGCCACTGTGTAATAGAGTGATGATAAGACAGATGATGACTCTTACTCATAAAGTATTTATTATTCTTCATAACCACTAGAAGAATTCACCTGATGACTATACAATTTTGGGGTCACACAAACGAATGAATGAATGAATACAAATCACTCCCTATATTGATCTGTGCATATTATTCTTGACAATTGACCCTATCTTTATTTCATAGCATTTCTTCCATTTGGCATACTCATTATTTTTTATTTTATATTAAATAATTTTGGTGTATCTGTATCTTTTCATCTGCAACCAAGGTATAATCTCCCTTGAAAGCAGAGTTTCTCTGAGTCTATCATTTTTCATGGTACACACATTGTATAGTATCCTAAACCCTATACAGAGCTGGGTAGAAAAATAAACAAAAATGCTTGATGATGTTACTTGTTTTATAGTCTTCTAAGTTAGACTGAGCATTTGTCATGCATGAGTCTGGGCATCTGCAATATACATATTGTGCTTTTGCCTGCAAAACTTGAGTGGTTTCTTTCTGTTAGCTGAGGCAAACAGGGAATAAGAGCTGTGCTCTTGGGCTACAGTGAAACCCAGACAACCTTAAGGTATTCCATCCACACTACCCAGTCTTCTCAGCCAGTGCTTCCAGGCAAGAAAATTTACATCCCATTACATAGCTCAACCCTTAGGATGTTGAATGGTTTCAAAGTGAGGTCATTTTCACCTTGTATGACAAACTGCTTGGCATCATTGTGGACCTGTGTATTATTATGGGAAGGGAATCTTTTAGAGATGTTTCATTTAATGACACAACATATATATGCTATTCTCCCTGACCTATCACAACTCAAGAAGAGTCATAGAAACATAGATCATTAGTACTAAAAGGTATCTTGTCTTGAGGGATTACTGACCTAGAAAAAAGCCTCCTACTAGACAATTGGCCAATTTCACCTTAGTTTATTTAACCTACATGTATTTGGGGCATAGAGAACCTATTGTCATGGGTATCACAAGTCATAAGTAGAGCCTCTTCCTTCATGTTATATCATCCCACTGGAACTTCCAGTTACCTGGGAAGCTAGCACTACTCAGAAAAAGACCATTCTTATTATTACAGTTATCTCGTCTATTGAGCATTTACCATGTACCAAATCCTATTCTAGGCACTTCACGTACATTCTATCACCTACTCTTCACAACAGTCCTCTAATTTCTTTCTCCTATTTCATGCATGAGGACGCTGAAGTTCAGGGAGGTTAATTAAACTTCCGTGAGTCATTCATGTGGTAAGTGACAGAGCTGAGATATGAATTCAGGTGTGTCCTACTCCATGACTTGTGCTTTGAATTGTGCTATCCTTTCCACCTGAGAGTCCATCAACACAAATTAGAGCTTGCATTGCCTTGGCAAAAGTGACAGCTAATGCTGAGTATTCACTGTGTGGCAGTTACCATGCTAACTGCTTTAAGCAAGTGACTCATTCAGTACTAACCTCAAGAACCAAGGTAGGGATATAATTACTATCCCCATTTTATATACAGAAAACCAAGACTAATCAACCTGCCCAAGTCAGAATCTGAACACAGGCATTCCAACCCAAAAGCTTTGGTCTTCCAAGCCAGAAGGAAAAAGCAACTTTTTCTACAAAGTAAAATATCTTAGGTTGTGTGGGCCATATTGTCTCTTTTGCATCTCCTCAGCCCCAATCTTGTAGCACAAAAGCAGGCAAAGGCAATTGGTTGTATTGTAATAAAACTTTGTTTATAGTAGCAGGCATTGGGCTTGATTTGGCTGGTGGACCATAATTTGCCAACTTACACTTTATACTACTCATAGTAGGGATGAAATGCTGATAATTTGGGTGAGGTAATAATAATTCATATTCATAGTTGTATTCATAATAATATTCCTAGTCATAGTCATAATAATCATATTCATAGTCAATCATATGATTTTCAGGTATCTCATATCCATTTTCTCTTGTGAATACCCAGTAAGGTAGATAGGTGGTAATGACAACCACTGAGCCTAGGTTCACATGAGGAACCAGCAAACATGCAGCCAGGGAATGACAGGGACAGGTTTGACCTTACATCTTCCTTTTCCACATCTTGCGGTTTGTCTATGGGATTCTGATTGTTGGCAATGTGGGGAGGACAAGGGTAAGAATGCCGAGAGGACCAAAGTCAGTTGTCCAAGTCCCAATTTGATCTAGGACTGGCTGGCTTCTGTATAAGAGCCAGTGAGACCTTGAAACTTACAGGTAAACTCCAACTAAAAGTGTTGCCACAAGGACAATAGTATTATCAGCAAGAGAAGTGGTTTTGAGCTCCATTTTCCTCTCCTGAGCACAGGATAGCTTTGAACTGGAGGAGATGGCGACACTGATCCACAGTCACAGACCACTCTGATGAGACAGCAAGGGAAGCCCTATTTTCCAGAGGGCAGATGGTTTCATTTTATTAAAAAAAAGATATGTACCAGGGAACTGGATATCTGGCGGCTAGACCCTGGAGTCCAAGCCTCAGTCAGTGTTAGGTCAGGAGCACAGCCTGAAGCTAGGGTGAGGAGCTTTGTTTGGGATGAGATTAGAGATTAGGACTTGGATTTGAGTCAACAAGGCTTGGAGTCAGCAAGGCTCATTCTTGTATTGAATTGAGGGGCCAAGATCAAGGCTGCAGACCAAGGCTGAGGTGAGGCTCATTCAGCCCCATGTTGGGGTAGGAAGTGGGATTCATTGAAGAGCTCTGGTGGGGACTGCTAGTAGATAGCTCACTACCACTACTACTCGGTCACCCTGCCATCTGTGCTGCTTTTTGGAAACAGCACACAAATCAGTCACAGGAGAACCAATAAAAGCAAGGGCACTAGCCTAAGAAAGGGGTCATTGGAGAGATCAGTCTACACCTTCCCAACCCTATAGCCTGGTCACAAAACAACTTCTGGTTCATGAATGGACCATCTCTATAGGGAACACCCAGTAACTCCTTCATTACAAGAAGCCAGACTTTTGCTTTGGCTATCTTAATAACTGTTCTCTGGGTAAGTGGGAGAAAATATATTTTGCTTCTTGTTTGCTATTCTTTCCCTGAATATCATACTTGTCAATGGGATTTCCTAAGCTGAGCTGCAAGCATACAATGCAATGCACACTCATGCACTTGAGCAGCACCTGTCAATCAAGGCAAAGGTTTACTGAGATCCACAGATGACAGCCCCAGGGTGTCCTAGATCAGCAAAATTCATCTTCCAGCTGGAATACATCCACTGAGAAGGTGAAAGGACAAAAATGAGCGATGACATAAGGCTACAGAAGACAAGAAGTTTTGGATCTCTAAAACCAAATGACACCACCAGAAACCAAATCCCACTTCATCTGTATTTGAATTCACTCATGACCCTTACCCTTGGCTGATTTCCAGAGCTGTGAACTCTAATAAAGTTGAGGAGAAGATAAAAGAAAGGCTGAATTGGTTTTTTTTTTAATGCTCTTTTAATGCCTTGTCTCACTGAAGCATGCTGAAAGCACTGCATTTAAAACAAGTGCTCGGCTAACAGTTTCTCCCTGAATATTCCTTCCCTTTCCAACCCTGGAATGAAGAACAACCAATATTTTTCCATGAATAATGGACAATTAGAAATTGAAAGCAGCAAGCTCTGGCCCCTTGCCCACCTCTGCTACCATGTCTGCTCCAAAGGCACACCCCCCACTCCCTGAGCGTCACGGTAGTCCTTTTCTCTTATTTTCCAAAGACAATCCCAACTGTCTTGCCTTAGGGCTTTTGTACAAGCTGTTCTCCCATAGAAAACTCTTCCAGCCCTCTGTAAAAGGATGACTACCTCTCATTCTTCATGCTTCAGCTTAAGTATTCCCTCTGCATAGGTCCTACTCGGTGATTCTTTATTGCGGTCACCTGTGTGTTTTCATCATAGCTTATCTCTATCTTGAATTATTCTGTTTGATGATTGTATATTTGTTTAATTTCAATGCTTACCTTTGTGCAGGAATCATGTCTGTTTTAATTAGTACCACACAGTCCTTGCTTCTAGCATATTGTCTGGCATATACAACGCAATAAAATCTATGTGTTGAATGGAACGAATGAATGAATAAATGATCAAAAAAGCCGCCGGTTCTCTGAATGACCTCAGAGAAGCCATTTCTCTGCTTTGGAGTTGATTTCCTGGTTGCAGAAGAAGGGAGATTCAGGTAGATGTGACACTTTTCCACGCATCTAACTGCCTACCTTTCCTCACTTATCATTGTGTGGAAGGAGGAGTTAAGGCACAGAGGCAGAGAGGACATGCTGCGTACCCCAGGGACTGCAGCACGGTCTCCTGGATACTTTCTCCCAGCTGAGGCTTCCTACTACCCAGCATTTAGTTCCCTTTGTACTAATTTGAATGGCAATTTTACATTTCTCAAATCATGGCACCGAGGAGCTCCTCCCAAGAAGCAGTACAGCCTCCTTGAATTCTGGGAGAAATTCTGAGAATAAAAGCATTTTTCACTACCCTGGAGTGTTCTCTTTGTTCCTGCTAAAATTAAGAGCTCTGGGAGTATGCAGTTGAAAAAGGCTGAAATTCGAGTTAATTTTGAGAAAAACATTAAGCAAGAAAGAAGTAGAAGGCACAGCAAGGTTACAAGTTCCAGGAAATGTAGAAGCTTCCAGATGGATCCCGAGTGGCTAAATGGTCACATGGTTTAAAGTGGAGCTGGGCAGCCATGTGCTGAACAGAGGTTTTGTCATGACTCTGTTCCATTTTGTTCCTGGAAGAACAACTTTGGGTTCTTGCTTGAGCGTATTTCTAAGATAACCAACCTCCAGATATCATTTTGCCACCCAGAACTGCCCAATGCAGTGTGGTCAGTTTTAAAAACTAAGCAGCCATGACTGAGCAGTTTGTCACAAGCTTGCATCACTCATGTCACAGCAGGCTGGGTGGGGACCTGGGCCGGAACACTGTCTGCAAGACAGCCCCTGTCTTTTTTCTTTTGAAGCACATCCCACAAGGCTGCACCTCCCAAGTTTGCTTCTTGAAATAAAGCCTGCTTTTTATCCTACCTTCTTTTCCACTGAGTATTTATTGACACATACAATATGGAACTTGTCAGAACATTTGAAGAGTACATGAAAATGAAGCAAATGTACTAGTTTTCCCACTTTTGCATGACTCACCCATGAAGAGCCCTATGTAAAAGAGCCTTCCTGGTTCCCTTCACCTCTCCAGCCTCATGGCGAATAGTACACCAAACTCTCCACATTGTTGTATGCAGTGAACCATTGTCTTTCCAGGTCTCTGTAACTAAGCATACAGTCCTCAAAACATCCCTCAACACCTGGACACCTTGTACACATCTCTCAAGATCCCAGCCAGATGTTGATTCCAGTGGAAGCCTTCCAGCCCTTCCAGAAAAAAGAAATTTATTGCTTGCTCCTCTCAAGTCCTAATGTACCTTCTCCTTTAGCCCTTATCCTAACAGTCTATAATTTAGCATTTTCAGTTCTGTCTTCTTCACCGACAGTGAACTTCTTTAGGGCAGGGCTGATTGTAATGTGTTTTTAAAGTCTCAGAATTTAGCTCTGGTCTTGACATAATATTTAATAATTGATGAAGGTTGAATATATGTTTATTTGCTCACTTATGAAGAAGGATGATAATTCTGACCTGGCCTGCTGTGAGGACGACATGAGGGAATGAGATTGCCAAAGTTCTAGGTCCACCATGAAGGGTAGTACACACGTAAATCATCATTTTATGCGAACTACACAATCCAAATACAAGATGGGCTGGACAGGATATTATTATTCCCTTTGTCTAGAGGGGCTTTCAGGAGTTAAGGGGTTTGCTCTGAGTAGCACAGCCAGGAGGTACCAAAACAGAAAACGGAAGGCCAGTTATCTTACTTGCGGTAGGGTTTCTTTTCCCATCAGACTACACCTGCCTTTCACAAATCACTGTAAATTTGGTCAAGCTGATAATGTGACTACAGAAAACACGGAGACCAGTCCTTCTACAGGTGTCACAAATGTATCTACTATTACCACTTTCCATCCCCACCACCACCCTGGCCTGAATGTCTGTCACTGCTCTTCATGCAGACTAATGCCCTTGATCTTTGCCCTCCATCACCTCATCCTTGCCTCCACCTTGCACACTTTGCCTTTTTTCCAACTTCATCTTTTTACATGGAAGCCAGCATGTTCTGTTGAAAATGGAAGCCTGACCTTTTGTAATAAGACCCTATAAGTTCCTCAGGGGTTTCTTGTTCCACTTTGAAAATTCCAAACTGCTTTTCATGACCCCCGTGGATCTGCTTTGTCTGAGCCAGGATAAGTTGAGCAACCTCATCCTCTCTCTTTCCCTTAGGCACTGTGTCAGCACCTCCAGTATACTAAGGCCTTAGAAGACCCTGCTCCCTCTGCCTAGATCTCTTCTCCCTTCCTTCTTCTTGGCTGGCTTAATGCCATCTTTTAAGCACCCTGCCACTTGGTCATCCCCCTGCTCTCCATCACAGAACTTAGTTTGTCTTATTCACAGCACTTTACTCAAGTTGTAATTATAGTAGAAGCCCTCTTATCTGATGCAATGGGAACAGCAATTAAATTATTCGAAAAAGATGGTTCAAATGGAAAATCACAAAAAATGATTTATGACAGGTATTCTCATTCAGTTTGCAACACTGAATTGCGCATGTATTTATCAGTCTTGATGCAGTTGGAGCTTGAAGATATTTATAAATGTAAGCACAGAATTCTTTGTGTTTTTCCCCAAGTTTTTATATTTGCCTCATCTGTATCTAATATTAAACATTTTTGGTGAATCATCTAAGAGCTTTTCAAAAGTATTTAATTTCCAGATAAATTTAATGACATTTTTACCCTCATATTTCACAAGTTTATGTAATTTTTAATGACGTTGCCCAAATATAATAAAAACATAGAAATATAAATAGGTTTGGAAAGAAACAGAATTGATCTGTATTATTTGTCTGACAGGTGAGGTGATCAGAAATACATGGCTGATAACAGAAGAGGTTGTTTATTTTCCAGGGACTTTTGGCTCCTTGGACATCAGTGGAGGTGTTTAGAGAGAGATTTCAGTCACTACCAGGAGATGGTTGAAGGGAGATTGGTTATGAGAGACTCCATTGCATCTAATTGTTCTTATCAGTTCTCTGTTCCCCCTTTGGGCTGCAAGCTCATGTGGGCAGAGCCTCTTTTTCTTCTTTAAGCATTTCTATCCTTATATGGCACAGACTTGGAAGGGCGAGGTACAAGTAATGCCAGCTACTGAGTACACAAGTAGGTGGATGATTTTCCACCTTAACTGAAGAGTTTCAGCTTCCTCACCTGTAAGAGGGCAGACATGACGTACGCAAGCACAGTCGCTTCCAGATCTCACTTGTGCTAGCACAGATGGTATATGTGAGGGGACTTCAAAAACATTGTGAAAAAGATGGGATTAAAAGGTATGTTTATTCTGGTGCACAGTATTTGAAATCCATGCACAGTTTATTTATAATACATATATTCCATGAGCTTTTTGAAGTCCCTTGTATTTCTGTATTTCAAGTTCTGATTTCCTCTACAGATTTTTACACACAGCATTACATTATTGATCTCTTTTACACACCCACCCACCCCCAGACAACTACCACCATGGCCACACCACTACCTAACCTCCACATGGGTCAACTGTTGGTATTAGGGTGACCCCCAACCAATCAAAAACAAAAATCAGGGAGTTGCCTTTAAGAGAGACATTCTGATGCAATGAGAGAGGCACTCATAGACCACTGAAAAGACTGTGTAAGAGAGAACATTAAATGTAAATTCTACAACATGTTCTGTATATTCAGAGGAAAGGGCAGTTTTATCTTAAGAGGGAGAACAGGGCAAGTTTCCATGAAGAGGGTCCTGAAAGACAAGCATATGTTCAAAAGCATATGTACAGAAATGGCTGGCATGCACACATATACTCACACACACACACACACACACACTCTGCCACTTTACCCCCCTCCCTATTATCCATACCAGACTCTTCCTTTATTTCCTACATAGTCTCCAGTGCTCCCCGTGTACAGCTCATAACTCTCAACCTAGTCACCTTTGAAGAGCTGGAGTTATCACGTGAGGTTTAAAGTATTTATATTCTGTTCTTGGGGGACCAGAAGAAGGAAACCCTTTAAGTTTCTTCTTTGTTGTCAGTTCTCTCCCATGTCGGTCATCACAGTCATTTCCCACCTGCCTTAATCTCACTTCCTCCAATGCCAAGATAGTTTAAAGTGTTTCCAGTCTTCTCACTTCACCGGCTGTCAACTGAGCTCCAGGTGTGAAGGCCCACAGTGAGTACCTGGTACTGTGAAAAGCTTCCTCAGGATGCCTACTGGAAGCAGCCACTGCATGCATCACATGGACGTCCAGTAGGGCGGTGGCTTCCAGCGTTACTCAAAATGGGGAAAGGCGGTGGGAAAGGGAAGTGGAGGGAAGGAAATGCACTTTCAACCTCATCACAGCCCAAGTTGGTAGAGCAGGAGCAGAAGGTTCATGAAAACCCGTCTGGGGCAAACTGGCTGTGAGTCAGCACACTGAGGTCTAGCCCACAGGCATGCTCCTGTCTGTCTCTCTGTGTACACTTGACAAGTTCCTTCCTATCTCTGGGCCTCAAGGTCCTTATTGGTAAAACCAAAGATGTGGCTGCAGTTCCCTGCAGTTCCAACCTTGCACAATGATTCTCAGCAACCTAGTGATGAACAGGAGAAAGGAACAAAGAGATACAGCAGACAAAACAGAATTCTGAGACTCTGTCTACAGTAGTGGCTCTTCTGCACTTACTGCTAGACCTGAAGATAGTACATGGAGTGCACTCTCCAAGTAGAACTTCACTGCATGGAGACAAAATTGGAAAACAAAAATAATAATTTGGTCTATTGTGTGGACAACCTCTCCCCTCCCAAAAATATCAAAAGCTGATACACCAAAAAAGCAAAACTATATCAAAAGGCTAGGCAGAAATGCTTATTATGTTAAAATCTGGGGAGGGGAAAAATGCAAATGAGGTGAGAGCAAATGCAAATGAATATATAGGTGCATTTAGTTAGTTTCTTAAGTTGCCTAATATCCAACAGAGGCTGGTTAGCCTCCAATATTACCCAAAGGATTGAGATAATGTTCATAGAACAATAATACAGATAATAAAAGCTATCATTTATCAAGCATTTATTAAACACTTGCATTACTAAACACACACATTAATGCAATTATTTCCCACAACAGTTTCACAAAGAAGGTATCATTTCCATTTACAGAGGAAGACAGAAGATTATAGATGAAGTTACTATTTCTATTTACAGATGAAGATGCCACAGTTCAAGAACATACCGGCGGGGTAAATTTGGAGGAAAGACCTGGTTGGTCTGAACTCTGTGCTTGTAACTATCCTGCCTTCAGCAAGGAAACACAGGCACACTGACTTTACTCCCTGTGATGAGAATTTCATCACTGACCTTTCCTCTTGGTCCTGTCCTTAGAGGTCTGCTTAAACAGCACCTCTCCCATGAGAGCCCTGGTCAGAGTCAATCCAACCCTTTCTGGGTTCCCAGAGCTCATAGCTTGTACTTCTATTAGCACACTTAGCAATTCTCACCTCCTATTAAGAGTTAATTATGTCCTATCGCTCTCTACTGTACACCCAAAGCAAGCTGTTTAGACCTTCATTAAGGCACTTAGCATCTTGCATTCATGCTAGCCATGCCTGGGCTTGCCTCTTTCTAATCCAGGAGTCTTACCCTTAAGGACAAGTACTGTGTCTTAGAAATCTTAATGTGCTTGGCACTGAATACTGCTTTAGGAGCAGATGCTTTCTGAGTAAGGCTGGTACACGCAGTTGGTGTCTCTGTTTTGTCTGATCTACTGAGTGTGACACCCCCCTGGTGTATTTTTTCTTGTAACCTTTCCATGATCAGTGCCATTGAATGATGCTGGGCAGGGGTCCAGGATTGCTGTGTAGAACATCTCTCAGATAACTGGGGAGATGCACATGCACCCCGCTTTCCATAACCAAGAGTGTAGCATTTAGGCAAAGGTGGCAGGAGAGGCACAGAAGCAGCAGCAAGAGAAACTGAAACAGTTTTCTCCCTTGACATTGCTTTGCAGAGAATATTCCAGGAGGGCTTATCTTGCAACACTACTCCGAGGGTGCCAGACCAGTGCATTCAAGGAAAGCTGCAAGAAACCATTCTGAACCAGATTTTTGAAGCTGTGTGTTATTTGAGCAGGAAGGGCCAGTCAACTTCCCCTTTTCTATATCCTGGACTCCTCCCTAATCCTTGCTATACAAAACCTGGCAGACTACTGCTCTGTGAGGCAGTTTCTTTAGGGCAAGGTGGCTTCCCACATTCTCTCCTGCTTGTCACCTTAAATAAATCTTTCCTCTGAGCAACTAGTTATTTGATGACACCCCAAGTGAATGGACTCATGTGTCTTCCAATATTTCCTGTGTCACTGTCCTCCCTGAGGTCCTCTCTTACTCAGAGGAGTCCCAACCACTGTGTAGGGAAGGGGTGGCTTGTCCCATTCTTTTACTCTGAAATGAGTGGCTTCCTTCTCCCTGGGAAAGAGAAAGACTTTGATTACTATAAAAAAAATCATCCACAGTTATTTATCAAATGCAGGGGGCTTCTGGGGCTCAAAGAGCAACATGAACACTTTGGTTCACATGCCTGTGTCCACTGCTGGTTGAACAGCTGAAAAGATGCAAGTGCAGGGTTCCACCATGGACAGAATGGGTTCAAATTTCCACTCTGTCAGTTGGGCAGGTTAACTAGTAACAACCCTGAAATCTTTGTTACATCATCTGTGTTATGGAAATAATCATAGTACTCCCGCTGCCACCAATAAGCTACTCTGAGAATTAAGTGCATTTCAAACAGGTCCTCTGCACAGTTCCTAGTTTAACACAGGACTGCTCTTGTACCGTGGTGGTGCTGTTTTGTAAGGAACATCATCTGGCCACAAGGAGAACTAAGAGCAACATGCAGCTGAAAATTTTACCTCTGCATTTAGTAGGAAATGAAGACTCACGTGTAGCTTCTCGATGAGAGCCTGAGAATGGCTGTAGTTAAATTTCTGTTTAAAAATAACTTATACAATTTTAGGCTATCAGAAGTGAAGGTGCTTTACAGATCCTCTGTATCAGTTGTGCCATTTAGTAGAAAATTGAGGTCACGGGAGGTGAAATGACATTTCCCGGGCCAGTCAGCTAAGCTGAGGCTCAAACTGAAGTCTTCCAACACTAGTCTCTTGTGTGGCCTACTATCTCTTTCGTTCTGTCACTTTCTTGAATTTAACCATGTTGCATCCATTCTTTCAGCTTTTATACAATCCCCTACAGTAACAGATCACCATCTGAAGACCCTGCTTTGCTCGGTATCAGTGAGGTGATCACATATCTTGCTACACAGATGTTGCTGGGATGAACCTATTTCTTTGTGCAAAGCAGCTTGCATTCTTCTCTAACTGCTCCTTAGCCTCACTCCTCCATGAGCTAATTCAGCTGAAATTAATGTGCCAATGTTTCCTTTAAGTGCTGAGGGTGAAGGGTCTAGTCTTTTCTTTCAAATGCTGCCCTTGACCTCAAATGCTGATGGGAGTTGCACTGGCGTTCTGGGGCAAGCTTCAGCTCTGCAGACACAAGGAAAAGACACGAGATCTTTTACTCTCTGCACGGAGAGAGCAGAGTCAACGCCTAGCACAGCTCAAGAAATGAGGTGGAACAAGGCTTGGAGGGGGAGTGTCTGCAACAGCAGAGCCGCGAACCCCGGCCCAGCAGATAGCACTTAGAAAGGACGCAGGACAATCCTTCTGATCGAAAGATGACACGCTGAAGTACCTCCCGTGTTTGCTTATACTGCTCCTCTGCTTTCCTCTAGGCTTGCAAGTCATAGACAGCTTTTCATCTTTTAAAATCTATTTTTATATCTGCCATTTTCCCTAACATGAGGCAAGTATTTAGCTTTCTTATTTCACAGATAAGAATCCTGAGGGTGAGAGGGTAAAAAGGCTTGCTCAGGGCCAGGAAGCCTATCTCTGTGTAGTCTCATCTTCCTCACCCCAGGCTCACTGACTGTCCTGTTGAGTAGGTAGAGTCTCCTCACTGTGTAACTGGGTGTGGTCGTTGAATCAGCTGAATCTGAATCCTAGTGCATGCCTCTTGCTGTGGTCTGGACCTGAACCTGTTTCTCAACCAGTCTAAGCTTTGGTTTCCTCATATACAAAATGGAAATAATTTTAGTCTCAATATCTAAACACTGTTAGGAATAATTGGATTACTGTGTGCAAAGTGCAAGGACAGTGGTTGGCACAAAATTCTTACTCTGTAAAAGTAGCTACTGTAGAACCCTGTCCTTGTCCTGTTTCAATTCTCTTTGAAGGCTTCAGGACCAACATTCATGAAGTCCTATTCTGACTTTTGATAAATAAATGTAATTGCTGTCTATTTTAAACCCTGTGATCATTTGCACTTTGCAGCACCTTGCATATTCCACTGTGCACTGAAATATATGTAAACTTGTTTTGCTTGTCTTACTCTCCACTAGTGCTTTGGTATCCAAGGGGCTATGATGTAAGCACATCTCTTGCAGTGCCCTGTGTATTGCTTGATGTCAAAGACAAAATCAGGTGGTAAAGTCTGGTTGCTCTGAACTCAGCTGAATCCAGAATTCTAGTTTCCACTAAGTGCTAGACAGTTAGGGTTGGAAAATTTCCTTAGCGATGTCAATCTTAAACTGATGCTGAGTACTTGGGGCTGCAGGGGCCAGACATGATCCTTGTTTGTCCACATCAGATAGATAATGGCAGGGATAGGAAAAGAACCAAATCATCATTGCCAGTATCCTTGGGCTCCACACAAAGCACTGGGCTGTGCTCCTCTCTGCAAGATACAGGAGAAACCAGCCTATGTACCCAAAGCAAAATGAGCAAGACGAGACAAATGACAGTATAGGGCTAAGCTTCAGCACCATCGTTACTTCAAGAATAGAGATGGACTTGAGGCTTATATCCAGAAGCCTCCCGGGGGTTCAGGACAGAATCAACTGCACAGCCAACAAGGTGACTTCTTGGAAATGACTTGCTAATTCCCTGTTGCATGAATGGGGGCAGGAGCCCTGCAACAGAGATGCTACTGAGTCCTGAATATATTGAAGTATCAATGCAGATCTTTAACTGGTTGTCTTCCTCTTGCCATTTAAAATGGATTCTACATCGGAGTCCTCAATCACCAGTCTCTGGAACACTTTCTTCATGCTAGGATGTGTACATAGAAGACACGGAGACACAGCTTGCTCTTATAGCTCTTCATTTAATTAATTAATTATATGAATTAATTAACAGCAATGAGCAAAGTGGCATCCTTTTAAACTTGTGTGCCATGGTCACTTCTCCACTACTGTCATTTCCCTGTCCCCTCCTCTCCACTGAGGGTTCAGATAATGTTTAAAATGTACAGTGCATCAGCGATAATTCTGCACTGGTCAGCATGACTTGGCCAGAGAAATGTTTTGAGTTCTGGTACTGTCAAATCTTGTCTTCCAAAGTAAGATAAGGTTAAGGAGTCTCAAGGTGATGGATGGCTCCCCCTACCTCTGGTGTAAATGCCTTGAGGGAGGAGAACCAGAGAGGAGTCAGTCTCCTGATGGCTGCAGGTGGCCAGGCATGACAAGTGGGCACAGCCACAGGGTGGGGGACTGCTGAGCACCACATCCCCAAGGCCAAGTGCAAGGTGAGCCCCTGGAAGCAGGGGCCTGTTGGCTTACTGAGTCATGCTAGTGAGAGATGACCATTCACAGCACAGCCATCCTGGGGACAAGCAGCTCTGACCTTGGGACTTTGGGAGAGATACCTTTTCACCTCTATACCCAATACATCAGTCATTTACAAAGAAAATAAACCTGCTAAATGTCTAGGGTAAAAATTCTTACCGGAGTTAAATGTGAAGGTGAGCCAGGGAGAAGGGAAAGAGGCCTTTGGCAAGGGAAATTCATCCAGAAGCCATTTCTAGGAGTGTTTGACTTGATGGTATCTGTTTATTTCCCTTGTGATTCTTAGCACCAGTTACTGTTACTATTATTATGTCAATCCTCACACTAGTTTAACAATTTACTATGGAAACAACCATAATGGATTAACCCTCAGAAAACTCACCTGCCATCTGACTGACACCATGAACCATGTGTAAAACACAGGTACAAGTGTATTATCATCTTTGCCTTAAAGAGCCATCCTCTCAGTCCTTCTGAGAGTAACTTTCCAATTATTTTGCAGATTGCAGGTATGTAGAAAACAAACCTTCTGGGTGACTTGTTTAAATTTAAGTGTCCCCTTGTATAGTGGAGCTTACTTAACACATATGGTTTCCACTACTTCCAAACTGCCATTTTCTGCCATGTCAACACCTTCCATGTTGATGAAAGTAGCAGAGGTTAAAAAAAAAAGAGAGAGAATTAGCCACATATTTAGAAGTTTTTTGGATTAATCAGAATGATTGGTCTTTATTGTTGTTCATTTTTCACTGTCAAACTTAATCAATGTCTTCACTTTTTAAAGACAACTTGATTTCATTTCTTACTGAGTTCTCCATCAGCCTGTAACATCCTGAGCTGTCACTTGCTACCTCCTACTAACATATAATAAGCCCCCGCTGATGCTGTTGAGTTCTAAAACTTCCTTGAAGTCAGGGACAATCTTACATGAATAAGAAACAGCTCTGCAGATCTCCGTCTTTTTGTTTGTGCTAAGTCCTGGAGGCAGTACCCTGCAGGGCAGGGTCAGCAAAGGCATGACACATATTTACCCCTATTCTGTACCCAGTGCAGGCATCACTAGTTGATCATGGTATTCTTTCCAGTGGAGTCCAGTCAAGGCCTCGGATTGCTCAGCATCAGCATTTTTGGAAGCCACTCTTAATGTATCAAAATTGACAGACTTGATAAAATCTATTTTCTGCTTTAGTGCTAATAGTTAAAAGCAAGGGTTTACAATTGGCTTTATCCAGATTCGAATCCCAAAACTACCACCTACCTGCTGTGTGACCTGGAGTGGAGTAGAGTATCCAAGCACCCTGAAACCCCGTTTCTCTACTTGAAAGTGACCAACTCCTTTCATTCTTCAGAGGCTAAAGCTAGGCATTTCTTCCTCTGAGAAACCTCTACTTTCATAAGACTGAGTGTTAGTGCCTCATCTAAGCCCCTGAAAACACCTTGAACTTAAACACTAGTGTGCTCGTTGCTTTCCCAGTGATTCTCCTGGACCCCACATTGGAGTCTGAGCTCTTAAACAGCAGGGACTTTATCTTGTTCACAGTTACATTTTCAGAGTCCAATAAAGGGTGTGGTATTTTTAATAGCAAAGAAAACAAAACAAAAACATAGCATCATTAACACACAAAAGCACTTTAAACAGTCAGAATTATGATAAACGCTCAATAATTTTCAGTTGTTTTGTTTCTATTTGTTCAGAAGCTTCAAAACTCAGGAAGAAAGCTTGCCATGGAGCTTACTTTCCCATAAGCGCCCATACGGTTTAGCTCTGGGTGGCTTTTGCTCTCTAACTGCCAAGGGTGGCCAGGGAAGTTGTGCTTTCTGAATCTGTAGAGTTGCATTCCATGAGACAGGGTTGTATTCTTGTTTGTCATTCCTATAAAACCCGACACCAGACACCAGGCCTTATACACAAAGGCATCCGGCATCTGACTTCCCTGGAGGGTTTGTCAAACACAACCGGATGTCCCTGCCCCCTGAGTTTTGAGTCAGTAGGTGTTGCTCCAGGATTTGCTTTCCTAATGTGTTCCAAGATGATGCTTGTGCTGCCCATTCTAGGTCATTTTTTTTGAAGAACCACTGATAAAAGAGTGGAATAAAAGAGATAGAGGAATAATACTGTTAAGAAAAGAAATTGCATGTTTGATTTAGCAGTAGCTCTGAGACTGGCAGTGGGTGGTCTCTCTCTCTCTGAATCCTCTAACTTATATTTGTAACCAATTCTCATTAAAATTAAGGAAATCTACACTTGAGTATCTGCTGTAGGTCATCGCTGGAGGAAAGAAAAAGCAAGGCTTCTGCATCTCCCTGATGGAACTTGCAGTTTTCCCTCTTTCTCAGTTGACAATCAAGGAAATGACTTGATACTTTAATATCTCACAGTTAATATCATACTTTTGCAGAGCACTTAATATTTTCTAGAGTGCTTTCATCCATATTATCACATTGGATTCTTTTAATAACTGCTTTAGGAAAGGCAGATGGGAATTAGTCTCTTTAAATGGCAAAGTAGTGGAGCCTCAGATAAGTGCCCCCATCATAGAGGGGGTTTATAGGACTCAGGGTCTCAATTCTTTGCATTGCTCTTCTCATTATACCACGTGGTCTCTGATGCAAGTGTTAGTTCTGATTTTCAGTTCCTTAAGTGGTCTAAATTTTAATTTGCTTTAGATCCTTGCAGATGTTTTGAATTAGAGCACATCAAAAGGAGACCTACTAATCACCTAATGGTTTACTAAGAACCTAATGGTTCTTAGGAATTTGGGGATAGAGATTCCACTGGGAGCCTTAGAAAAGTTTTGAACTCTTCCAAAACAAGGCACATGTGCAAGTATGTGATGCAATTTATGATGTATGTAACTGGACTCTTGAAAGTCCTGGGCTGCCACCTTGCATGACTGCAGTGGGCACCCTTCTCAATGAATTGTTACATTATGAAGACCTGCACAAACTGTGGAAGAGGGACAGAGGTCATAGAGCTATTTTAGTTGTGTAGTTGGTTTTGTCATTTTAAAAAGATTTATTTATTTATATATTTATTTGAAAGGCAGAGTTACAGAGAGAGAGAGACAGAGACAGAGAGAGAGAGAGATCCATCACCAGTCTGCTGGTTCACTCCCTAAATGGCCATGATGTCTGGGGTGGGTCAGGCCAGAGCCAGGAGTTTGCAACTCCACCTGGGTGCAGGGGCCCAAGGAACTAGGCCATCTTCCACTGCTTTTCCAGGTGCACTTCCAGGGAGCAGGATAAGAAACGGGGCAGCTGGGACTCAAACTGGTACCCATATGGGATGCCAGCATTGCAGATGGCAGCTTAACCATAGTGTGCCACAGTGCTAGCTCTGATTTTGTTATTTTTAATCCATGAGCAAACAAGGATCAAGAATTTAAGTGGTTTGTTCTAAGTATAATAGCAAAATAAAGGCAAAACTAGCATGGGAACTAGAACTTGTATAAGGTGATATGGCATCATGGAAGAGAATAGGCATTGGGATCAGGAACATTTCAGTCTTTGCTTATAGCATTTACTGACTAGAAGACTTGTTTAACCTCTCCAAAACTCAGTTTCACCATTAAAAGTGGGAATTATAAAACAGTGTTTGAATATCTTACTAATGATATTTAAAATAATGTTAAAATTAATTTATTCTAAGGATTAAATGAAAAAAAAATGTCAAGTGCTAAAACAAATTGTGGCATCCACTAAACATGAATTACCTGAGTTCTGTGCCATTTGTTTTCAAGCTTTACTGTATTTATTTGAAAGGCAGAATGGTAGAGAGAGGAAAAGACAGAGAAAGAGTTTTCTCATTCATTGGCTCATCCCCAAATGGCTGCAATGGATGGGCTGTGCCAGGCCAAAGCTAGGAGACAGGATCTTCATCCTGGTCTCCCCCATGGGTGGCAGGGGCCTAAGCATGTGGGCCATCTTCTGCTGTCTTCCCAGGTGTTTTAGTAGGGAGTTAGATAGGAAGCTGAGCAGCTAGGACTCCAAACTGGTGCTCTGATATGGGATGCCAGCATAGCAGGTGGCAGCTTAATCCACCGCACCATAATGTCAGCTCCATGGGTCATTTTCTTAGTTCAGAATCATGTATAACAGGTAGATAAAGTTTCCCTTCTCTCAGGACTCACCACAACTTCCCTTTTTCCAGATGTTTTCTGAATTATATGACTCAAGTTTTCTGAATTATATGACTATATAGATGCTGTCATTAGTTATATGCTCAGGTAATCTGATATTTCTTTAAGTACTTGTTCCATAACCTTAAGTAGAATCTCATGGGCCTGTATCCCTCTAGAAGCATGAGTGCTAAAACAGAAGTTAAAACAGAAGTCTTAACAAAGGGGAGGAAAGCCCTGGCTAGAGGTGTCTAGTTCTCTCTACAGTTTTCAGTGCTTAATCTTCATACTGCAAATAAATACAATTATACTTCCTTATCCATGTTTTACCTTATTATGGATCCTCAGAATGC
Organism: Oryctolagus cuniculus; assembly: GCF_051225735.1. Lineage (NCBI taxonomy): Eukaryota > Metazoa > Chordata > Mammalia > Lagomorpha > Leporidae > Oryctolagus > Oryctolagus cuniculus. Next base: position 41,885,784 of record NC_142872.1, on the reverse strand, counting down.
CAGAAGCAGATGGAATAGTAGAAACTCAACCTAACTCTCTAATAGACAGGCAAGAGGTAGATGCTTCGGGATGGGGGTTGGGAAACATTGTTATCAAGGTAACACAGTGGGGCAGAGGCAGAGCCAGCAATTGAACTTCCATTTCCTGAATCCGGTTCCAGTGTTCTTGCCATGGTCTCTCTGACCTGCCTTAGATTTTGAGAGGCAGAAGAACTGAATAATTGTAGTAGCATTTTCTTGCTCTTAATTTCCTCCTAGTTAGTCTTTCTCTTTTTCTTCCTAAAATTTTTTTTTGGTGGATGGTGAAACAAAATAGACATTCCTTTTTACATTTTAAATAAATAACTGGTCCCCATGGGCTGTTGCTTTCTTGAGGCTTCCATTAGGCTCATCCTCACTCAGACCTCCATACTATGCGTCATTCTTTGCAGGAGTGTAGGCTATGGCACCGCCTGATTGTCCATCCTGTCTCTGTAGTCACAGAGCTCATCTGCACCCTTTTTGAAGTTGTTCAAATTCTGTTGTAGAAGAGGCCTTTTCCCAGGAAAGATGCCCTAAACCAGTCTCTAAAAACAAGCTCTTCAGACTTCTCAACTCTACATGACTGGGGTGGTTTTATAAAATAAGCAGTGTAATTAAGTACAAGGATGTGTTGGATGTTCAGAAATCTCAGGATTTCACCCTCATTTTGACTTATGTTGCAGATGTCATGACCTCAAAACTATGGAATTTTGGAAAAAATAAACAAATTGAATGAGGCCCTTCCTTTCATTAAATTAGTTAACAGAAATGGGGATAAACAGTTGAACGCACACTGCATTTCTGACTATAGTCCTATTAAGCTATTAAGACCTACCCACGGACTATTGGAGATCATAACTGGGTAATATCTAAGTTTGCACAGATAGATATGTGGAATTTATGAGGTCACTATCCTGAAATTCCTACATTATTAGCATTGTCAGGAAACAGGATCTTCAGAGTAATAAACAGGGGTCAGTTCTGCTGCATGGCAGGTTAAGCCGCTTTCAAAGCAACAGCAGCATCATTTATGGGCACCAATTTGAGTTCCTGCTGCCCAACTTCCAATCCAGCTCCCTGCTAATGCACCTGGGAAAGCAGCAGAAGATGGCCCAAATGCTTGGACCCCTGCACCTACACGGGAGACCTGAAGAAGCTCCTGGCTCCTGACATTGGCCTGGCCCAGACCCAGTTGTTATGGTCATTTGGGAAGTAAAGCAGCGGTTAGAAGAATAGAAGATCTGTCTTTCCTCCCTCTCTCTCTTTCTGTACCTCTGACATTCAAGTAAATGAATAAATCTTTAAAAAGTAGTAAATAAAGATATCTTTTTAAGAGAAAAGTCTCATAATGAGTTCTATGCATGTACCTGCCTTTTTTTTTTTTTTTTAAAGATTTTATTTATTTATTTGACAGGTAGAGTTACCGAGAGAGTGAAGAAGAGACAGAGAGAAAGGTCTTCCATCCACTGGTTCACTCCCCAAATAGCTGGAATAGCCAGAGCTGGGCCGATCCAAAGCTAGGATCCAGGAGCTTCTTCCAGGTCTCCCACAGGGGTGCAAGAGCCCAAGTACCTGGGCCATCCTCCATTGCTTTTCCAGGCCATAAGCCATGAGCTGGGTGGGAAGAAGAACCATCACACATATGGGATGCCGGTGCTGCAGGCTGAGGCTTTGCCTACTATGCCACAGTGTTGGCCCCCAAATACCTACTTTTATAAAAATGGCTTATTATATTCAACTTCACCTTGGCCACTGTGATGCTGTCATCAATGATAAATACCTACAGAGCAAGCACTGTATTTTAAACTTGTTCTTATTCTCCTTGATTTCCTGGAATGGATATTGGCTCATGGAAAGCATAAATAACTGGTTACTGATTAACAATCATGAGCATGGTGGTTTGTTGTTTGTTTATTTGTTTTTGTCCCAAGACATCTACGTACTTAATGGGACTACAATTTCTACTAGGTCCTCCCTCCTTGTCAATTGTACTTCTTTTTTCAGCAACCATTGTCCATTCCTCTGAACTACACCCACCTGTCGTTTTTCTTACCTGACATCTGTCAATAAATTCAGTAACCAAGCCTAAATCACTTAACCCACATCTATACATACACCTCTACAGTTAACATGAATTTGCCTGCAAAATATAGCAATGATGTGATTCTTTTGTCTGGTTTGGAAAATTTCTTATCCTGCCTTTAGGTATTAGAAGTGTCAGAACTTTTAAGATTATTTAAAATTTTAAAGCTGGCTAAATGGATGATATATATAAGATAAAAGGCAAATTATCCCCAAATGGCTTTAACATTCAGACCTACAATGTTTAAGCTGTACATTTGATCTACCAAGCCCTTCATCTTAGCCAGATATTTCCAACTCATTTCCACCTTAGCCAAATTGACAAAATTAAGTCAGATTTCAAACTAATCAAGTAACCTCGGTGAAGAAAACCAACACACAATGAACCAAATAACCCTATGCAGTTTCTCAGTTGTTATTACATCCACCACATTCATAAATTCAGGCTTTCTTGATAATTGTAATAGCAATCAGGCCTTCTAACTCAAAGTTGGAGAAAAAGCAGGGCCACCAAAAGCATTAGTATCATGTGAGATTTTATATGGGGAGGAGAGGATGGGTACTGCAGTCACCCTTTTTGGGTGGCAGGAGCTTAGTGTGCATCAGAAAGACTTTGGTAAACAAAGATAGAAAGGAGGGGAAGCTCAGGTAACAGAAAGGGAAGGATAAGCAGTTTTACTCAGGAATGGGGACTCCTCTACATATGAGGGGAGTGGCCTACTCTGAAGTATGCTTTGCTTGGTTACTTCTGTAAGGCCTTGTGGACTCCAAATAGGTGGCAGGAGATCTTTCCATGCCTCTGCATTTTACTCAGATGTGTGCATTCTGAAGTGCCTTAGTCTTCCAACTTTCCCTAACAATAATGCTAAGAACAACAGCAGCTGTAGATGTGATGGCCAACATGTGATTGCTTATAAAGAAAAGAACAGTCTGTTGAGTTCCTGAATGTTATCTCATTTCAACATCCCAACAAACCAATTTTGATCATCTTAACTGAGTAGATGAGAGAGATGATGGGCAGAGAGAATAAATAACTTATCAAGGCTCACACAGGCAGTCCAAGCATCCAGGGACAGTAATCTTAATAACCACACGGATCCTAACTCAACTTTTCAGAAGTCCATTAGTTTGAAGCTTAAATGATGTCCATGAACATAGTACTTCTCTTGGAATTTTGCTGTGTGTTAGTTGGAGCCATCTGATGGCAATTTCTACTTAGAATTAATTCTATAAATATTTATTAAATTCTATAAATATTTATTAAATTCTATAAGCACTTATTAAATATTTATTAAATCCTATATGTCAGAAAATCTTATTCTGGGGGAACTGAATGACTAGTAGCAGGAAACATGATCAAAATGTGGGGTAAGAAAACATGAAGGGGGGAATAATTTGTCCAATTATGTGGTATCTGAAAAGACTTAGAAGAAGTGTCACTGCATTTAGAACCTATTCAGTGAGCAGGATTGGGGCAGGTAAGGAATGGGAGTGTTTCAGACCCAGGTAAGAAGCACATACAGACCTGGAAAGGTGGAGTAGTGCTCCTAATTGTTCCTGTGGCCCCACTCCTATCCTCTAATGTGGCAAACTATTGTATTCCCATATGTTTTTCCTATCTTGAAACAATGGGATGAATACATTTGCGTAGTTGATTCCAAAAGTCAGTTCAGCCTGGAGTTCAAATCCTGGCTCTTCCTGTTCCTGTCTCTGTGATCTTAGGAAAAGAATCAGCATCTTTACACTTTAGTTTCTACATCTAGGGATGGAGATTAGTGGTGGTGTCATCATCTTAGGGCTGTTGAAAGTAGGAAATGACTTAAAAATGTGTAGAGGGGCACAGGACAGCACCTGGACAAACTCCCCAGTGATGGTTGTTACTGAGTCTACCTAGATGATGAGCTCCTCATGAAAAAGAGTCTGACACTTCTCATTATGTCCCTCATTGTGCCTTGAACTGCACAGACTTAAGGTATTCAGTAAGTACTTGCAGATGGCTTTGTTGATGTGTATTTCTCTTGATTCCTTAAGGGAATATTTACTAAGCATTTGCTATGTGCTGGGCCTTGTTCCACATGCTGTGGATGCAGCAGTGAACAAGGCACACCCCTGGAGTTTTCGTCATAGAATTCTGATCAGAAGCTTCATAAAACTGGTAGTTTACTTGCACTTTAAAATCAGATGGGGAAAATGTCATCCAGAGCATGAGAATTACCTAAAATTGTTAGTGCTGATAACTAAATCCACTTGATGTTTCTCGAGGATCCAATTCCTTATCTTAAGACCTCTTCAGTTGATTCAGTGTTTTTCCACCTGCCACTGGGTTCTGCCTGAATCTAAAATGATGGTTTGCACTTCAGTCCATGATCTACAGCATAGGGTCCCCCCTCTGGTCCTTATCAGCAACTGACCAACAATCTCTTTCTCACTCTTTCTACTGCATTCTCCTAGTACCCATGAAACTGCCCACTTGCCTAACAAGAGGAACAAGTTATCCATTAAGCAACTTAGGTTTTAACTTCAGTTGTGTTGATAATCAGTTAAGGTGTATTTTTCATTTATTTGCTCAGTGAATATTAATAGAGTGCTTAATAGAGGAACAGCATGGCCTGGCTGAGAGTTCAGGATCTGGAGTCAGAATGCTGGCTTACAAACCAGCGCTGCCACTTTCTAGCCATGCAGTCCTGTTTGTGACTTGCTGACTCAGTCTCCTCACCGGAGAAGTGGAGATAAGAATCACACTGACTTCACAGTAGAGTTATTATACTCATATTAACTTGTTCAATATGAATGTGTAAAAGTCTTAGAAAGGTATCCCTGGAAATTAGGCACTTTTTAATAAATGTTGGGGCCAGTGTTGTGGCACAGCAGATAAACCCGCCACCTGAGACATCAGCATCCCATATGTGCATTGGTTTGTGCCCCAGCTGCTCCACTCCTGATCCAGCTTCCTACTAATGGCCTGAGAAAGCAGTGGAAGATGCCCCAAGTATTTGGTCCCTTGCCACCCATGTGGAAGACATGCTTGAAGCTCCTGGCTGCTGGCTTTAGCCTGGCCCAGCACTGGCTGTGTATATATCTAGGGAATGAACCAGCAGATAAATGATCTCTCTCTCTCCTTCACTCTGTGTGTCTCTGTCTCTCAAAATACATAAATAAATATTTTTAAAAATGTTACACACTATTCCCTTATGGTTAATATCTGTTGCTACTATACTGGGCACTGTATATGGCACTGAGTAATTAAGAGGATAAAAGGGCATAGTTTTTGTACTTACAGAGCTTGCATTTCAATGTGAAGAGAAATAAACGACCAAACACCCTTAAGTACAAATTGTGATGAGCATCAGGAAGGAGATGAAAAGGAGAGGGTAGCACAGCATGTGAGCTAAGAAACGTCACTTGAGCTCAGACCCAAAGAATAAGCAGGATGCTGAGTAATGAAGAGAGGTGTGTGCTGATGTATGAAGAACTGTCAGAGAGATAAAACCTTGATTCAGGACCTTAGGCAGGGGCAGAAGGCCCTGTGTGGCACAAGGTGGAGGCTGAGCTAGAGGAGTGGCTGACGCAGTGGACAAGGTCCAGGCCTTGCAGGGCCTGGTGGCAGACGATGGGAAGGGGTACACGTGTGGAACTTAAATGTTCTCCTAAGGGCAAAGGAAAACCATGATTTCCTTTCTGGCCCTCAGTTTTCTCGGTGCTGTTCTGAAGTGAGAGGAGTGCATAAAAAGCTCTCCGAAGCCCCTTTAAAACTCAGGAATATGAGAACCTGTGAAAACCAACAAAAAAGAGGCTGTTTCTGAGGAAAGTAGAAAGAGACTCAAGAAGCCGAGGGAGCAAGGGCGCGAAGTGGGGAGAGAGGGAGGTGGGCAGGGAGGAAAGTGCACTGACGGTAACTTCAGTGGGGCCTGGAAAGCTAGAAATGGAATGCTGAATATTCAGCACAGACAGACTGGGGCCTTACTACATCTGTGCACGTGGAGGTGTGTTTGACTTATGCATGTATTTGTACGCTCGCTGATTTGGCAGGAATCCAAGCTGAGGGAGCCTTTTCATGGAAGACAAACAAGACTAATGGGCTGGAAATGGTGGAGAAGGGAAGAAATGCTGTGTCAATCATTTTGGTTAAATGCGTGATTACTGGATATAAAGATGCATCTGGAGCAACGCCTGCCAGAAAGCCGGTGTTCTGGAATTAAAACACTTGCCGAGGCCCAGTTCAGCATCTCCTTTAAGGAGCTGCTTGAAGGAAATCAAACAGAATTACATTAGGAAAGGAGTGAGGAGAAAGTACTGTCTGGAACAGAAAACTTTAGTGGGGGAGGAAAAGAAAAAGCAGTTTCATCCCTAAAGAAGTGAATCTGAGAGTGCTAATTTGTTGCAGTCTTCCAGAGCCCAGAGAAACTTGAGCACCCTTCATCTTGATAGTCACATGTGGAAGAGAAAGGAAGCAATGCAAGGCAGCAAAAATCAAAAATAAGTGACTGTTCCTTGAGCCCAGATTCCTCCTCTCCAGCTCAGTGGGGCTAAGCTTTAAGGATTTATGAAGGGGAAACACACACTGATCCAACTCTGCAAACACTTTATAGTGCTAATACCGCCTCTGGCTCTCAGAACTTGCTCATTGATATGGGCACATATGACTGGGTATTGGATGATGCTTGCCTCAAGTGCTGAAAAAAATTACTGACGTGAGTTACCTGAGTGCAATGTGAAGTAAAGGAAGCCCCTGATGGTTCATGAGAAGTTCTTTTCTTTATAAGGAAATATCCACTAGAACACATTTTATTCTCTTAGCTACTTCCCTTTTTGCTTGTGATTCAAGTAGCATACTCCTGATATGATTTAACAGCAGCTGCAAACTCATAGGAATTTACAATGTGTTATGTTCTTAACACATTATTTGCTGAATCTTCACAATGCATTACAAGGCAGTCTAATATTTCCACTTAACATACAAGGAGACAAAAGATGAGAGAGGTTAAATAATTTGCACAAAGAGGTTAAATCATTTGCTGGGATTTGTATACTGTTCTGATCCACCAGCTCATGTTCTTTTGAGGCCCAGTTTTTCCTGTCTGTAAAATAGGGATGGTTAATAATATCTTCAAATTATCCTCTTCCCAAAGCTCCCTTAGGAAGACTGAGAAATCAGAAAGTTCACCCATATTTTTGTTTCTATGCTTTGCTCACTGGGATACACTCTTTCCCCATCCATTCTCAGTGTTCCAATGCATCCAAATGTTTCCTCCCACCAGAACCTGTTTTGGGATCATTCATCCTCACCTGGGTACAAAAGGCAGCTAATAGAAGTCAGTAGGTAGCACTGATTCCCTACTTGTTTACAGCTGGTGGTCTGGGCGCACACTCCATCTCAGATCCTTCCAGTAACATTGAGAAGTGGCAGACAAGGCAAGCATTCAAACTGGTTTGCAATGTGTTCAGTGCACACTGCGCTAGGGTTCAGATGGGGAGGATGACTTAACCACTGTTACCCAGCACGTCGGAGGCACTCATCACTGCCTGTCCTCATTTCCAGAGTCCCAGCAGAGCACACTGTTTCCTGGTCCTTGAGGAGTTGCCAGCTGGGAGGCCAGAGGCCAGGCAGGAAGCACAATGAACAAATGAACAGGGAGAGAGCACTGCTGCTCCTGCCAATGCTTGCTCAGTGTTAGCCAAATTTTGTCAGGTGTAAAGCAGGTCTAGCTCTTTCAGTGTGTTTTTAAAAAAGAATCTGGAATTTGGGGGTGGGTATTGGTTAGAGGGATTAAGATGCTACTTGGGGCACCTGCATCTCATATTAGCATGCCTGGATTTGAGTCCTTGTTTTGCACCTGATTCTAGGCTCCTAATTGGCACCCTGGAGCAGCAGACTCAAGTGGTTGAGACCTTGCCATCCACTTGGGAGACCTGGATTGAGTTCATGGCTGTTAGGTTTGGCCTGGCCCAGTCCCAGGTGTTGCTGACTTTGGGGAGTAAGCTAGCAAATGAGAGCTCTCTGTGTCTCTCTCTCTTTCTCTTTCAAAAAAAAAAAAATTAAAATTATGAAGCAAAACATAACACATGGTACCAGCTCATCAGCTTTCAGTGGTTCCAAATTAGTTGTGCACCATAATCATCAGTGAGCTTTAAAAAAAAAAAAACAAAAAAACAAAACAACAACAACAACAACAAAAAAACAGCTTCCCAGGCCCTATTCCAGGGCTCCTGGATCTCTGTGGGTGGAGCCTAGGAATTTGTGTTTTCAAAAGGCTGTCTGAAAATGACCAGTAAGATCTGCAAACAACTGATGCGATCCTTACATCCAATTAGAAAAGTTTTATGAAAATAGACTGTTTAGAACTTTAAAGGCTACAGAACAGAGATAAGAAACCCAGGACTCGGCCGGTGCCGTGGCTCACTAGGCTAATCCTCTGCCTGTGGCGCCGGCACCCTGAGTTCTAGTCCCGGTCGGGGCGCCGGATTCTGTTCCGGTTGCCCCTCTTCCAGTCCAGCTCTCTGCTGTGGCCAGGGAGTGCAGTGGAGGATGGCCCAAGTGCTTGGGCCCTGCACCCCATGGGAGACCAGGAGAAGCACCTGGCTCCTGGCTTCGGATCAGCGTGGTGCGCAGGCCGCAGCGCGCAGGCCGCAGTGGCCATTGGAGGGTGAACCAACGGTAAAGGAAGACCTTTCTCTCTGTCTCTCTCTCTCACTGTCCACTCTGCCTATCAAAAATAAATAAATAAATAAATAAAAAAGAAACCCAGGACTCCAAGAGAAACAAGATAAACACATATTGTTTAGTGATTATCATGATGAAATGAAATTAATTATAAATAGCAGCACTTGAATTTCCCTATGTGTAATCATTGTTCTAAAAATTTTACATGCTTTACTTTTTTAATCCTCACAACAACCCTTTGGTGTCAGGACCACTATTATTTTTATTTTAGAGACCAGGAAAATGCAACACAGAGGAATTAAATAACTTGACCTAGGTCGTGATGTGAATAAACAGTAGAACTGAGATTAGAATCCAGGAACCCTGACTCTGGGGACTACACTCTCTGCCACAACTGGGAAAAGCACTTTCTCCATAGAGGCCAAAATGATTTAGCATAGAGGGGCTGTACTCAGAATTTTTCATTGAGTTAGATTGAGCATCTTTTAAAAAAGATTGATTTATTTATTTGAAAGGCAGAGTTCCAGAGAGGGCAAGATAGAGCGAGAGGGAGCAAAAGAGAGAGATGTCTTCCATCCTCTGGTTCACTCCCCAAATTGTTACAAGGATCAGAAATGGGCCAGGCTGAAGCTAGGAGCTTTACCTGGGTCTCCCACTTGGGTGGCAGCAGCCCAAGTTCTTGGACAATGTCTTGCTGCTTTCTCAGGCACATTAGCAGGAAGCTGGATCAAAAGTGGAGCAGCTGGGACTGGAAGCAGTGGGCAAATGGGATGCCAGCATTGAAGGCAGAGACCCAAACCATTGAGCCACAAGGCTGGTCCCCCAGGGGTTAGTTATTTTTAAAGACTTCTGTCTTCCCCAGGGCATATGGAAGTCTTTGTAGCTTTTCTTTCATTCTAGTGACCCCTTGACAAGGTCTGTTCTGAACAGATAGGTTTCCTGGTCACTGGAAGAGAGAGGCAAATTTCTATTCCTTTTTGCGTGTTTTTGTTTCACTCCACTTGGCATCCTGGAGGGTATTAACATTCCTTATATTGGCAGCTGCACTGGAAATGCATTTTGATACCCTATGAAAGATTTGTGAGGGTACTTGAAATTTTGGAGAGGAAAAGAATTAAGCAGTGCAATGTTGGTGTAAATTTTTTTTTTTTTTTTTGGTGTGGGTGGACATCTGGTAGGCTTATGAAAATGTACTTGGGATGCCTGCATCCCATATCAGAGTATATACCTGGCTCCACTCCCAATTCCAACTTTCTGCCAATGTACACCTCTGGGAGGTAGCAGGTATTGGCTCAAGAAGAGGGGTTCTTGCCACCCACCCCAGAGACCTGAGTTGAGTTGTTGGCTCCTAGGTTTGGTGTGGCCCTGTTCCAGCTAGTATAGGCATTTAGGATCCTACACTATATTCAGTTTTTCACAGTATAAATTTCCATGAACTTTTTCAAGATCCCTTTTACATGTGTTTTAAGCACCTCCCTTCAATTCATAATTATACTGCCCTGGTCTCCCATCGTGACTGCGGCTAGGAATCCTGCTCTCTCTGCACATGTTCTGTAGTGCAAGGCAGTCTGGCAGTCTGTCTTCACAGAGGAGTCCTTGGCCTATGAGACCTAGATCTGTCAGGCTTATGGAAAGTAGAAAAATACCAATTCCATAAGATCCTAAGGCTCTTTCCCAGGAAAATGGTAAAAAGAATAGCCTTCATTTACCAAGAGTATCAAGCCAGGTTTAGAAGAAGTAAACCCAAGGATATCAAACAGTGCCTTTTGGGAATATTTCTCTTCTGCTTGATTTTAGAAAGAATTTAAGGCAATAGTATCAATTCAAAATGCCAACAGCAAATAGGCTAATGTAAGTGAGAAGTGGGCCAGCTGGATACTATGAGAGAAGGCACGCCTTACTTACAGGGCAAAACCTCTGCCCAGCTTCACCCTATTGTGGACATATCTGTCTAGGCTTCAAGGCACAAGATTTTGTCTTCTGTTAATGAGAGACTATGTAATTTGGACCAGTGTTCCTGATAAAGAAAATTAGAAAATCTGAAAAAGAAGATGTAGGAGACCTAACAAGGGAATGAAGAATTACAAGGCTAAGATAGAGACTGAGGGAGGTCAGGGGTATCCTTTGTGTTTGGAGATCCTGTTGCTTGGGTACATTTATCAATTCCAGAGAAAGCAGCTAAACGACTAAACATTTCAGAGATGACCAGAAATAGGAAGATGAGATTTGGAGTTCAGGACCTCAAATCTTGGTAACTTTTGTTGGGATCCATCAGGGCCACTCAAGAGGATTAAAAATGAACTGAAAATGGATAGGTGCTTGTAGGGACTCCAGTTCATCTTCAGATTATCTCAGTCTCTGCAATAGGATTGACATAATAATAGATGGCTACTGCAACAAGGAAAAAGATATCATACCAGGCCTCAAGTTACTCCTATGAAATAAATTCTACAAATATGATGTCCAGAGCAGAACAGATAATACCAGTTACACTGTGAGATAACATAAACAAAAATGAACAATGGAAAAAGAGGAAACAGGGACAGATCCACAGGGGCTGAAGTTATTAATCAGACCTATTAGTCACAGATTTTGTAATTACCAAATTTACATTTTCCAGGAAATAAAAGATTGATAGCTTCATCTAAGAACTGAAAACCATACCAAAGAATGAACAAGAAATTCTAACCTGAAATATGTAATGAGTGCCTTCCAGAATTTGGTAGGTAGGCCTAAGAGCAGATTGGATGGAGCTGAAAAGAGAACTAGCAAACTTCCAGACAGATCAGAATACAATAGAATTGAAACAAAGAATGAGAAAACTATGGAATATACCAGAAAGAATGTAGCAGAGACAACAGATAGAGTAAAAAACCTAAAATACATGTAAATGGAATTTCCTAAGGAGAAAAGTATGGAGAAAATGTAGGAACGATGTCTGAAGAGTTAGTGGCCAAAAGTTTTCCAAGCCTAACTAAAGACATCCAGGCGAGCCGGCGCCGTGGCTCAATAGGCTAATCCTCCACCTTGCGGTGCTGGCACACCGGGTTCTAGTCCCGGTTGGGGCGCCGGATTCTGTCCCGGTTGCCCCTCTTCCAGGCCAGCTCTCTGCTATGGCCAGGGAGTGCAGTGGAGGATGGCCCAGGTGCTTGGGCCCTGCACCCCATGGGAGACCAGGAAAAGCACCTGGCTCCTGGCTCCTGCCATCGGATCAGCGCGGTGCGCAGGCTGCAGCGGCGGCCATTGGAGGGTGATCCAACGGCAAAGGAAGACCTTTCTCTCTCTGTCTCTCTCTCTCACTGTCCACTCTGCCTGTCAAAAAAAAAAAAAAAAAAAAAAGACATCCAGGCATAAATTCAAGAAGTCCAATGCACTAGAAACATGTTAAATAAAAAGACATTGCGTCTAGGCGTAACCTCGCAAAATCACAGAAAACCAAAGTCAAACCCTTAAAAGCACCCAGAGTAAGGGAGGAGTGGCATACTGCTTTCTGTCAAAGGGTCAACCACAAGGCTGACAGCTGGCTTTTCACAAGAAACAGCTGAATTGTATCTTTTTTTTTTTTTAATTTTTTTTTATATTTTTATTTTTTGACAGGCAGAGTGGACAGTGAGAGAGAGAGACAGAGAGAAAGGTCTTCCTTTGCCGTTGGTTCACCCTCCAATGGCCGCCGCGGCCGGCGCGCTGCAGCCGGCGCACCGCGCTGATCGGATGGCAGGAGCCAGGAGCCAGGTGCTTTTCCTGGTCTCCCATGGGGTGCAGGGCCCAAGCACCTGGGCCATCCTCCACTGTACTCCCTGGCCACAGCAGAGAGCTGGCCTGGAAGAGGGGCAACCGGGACAGAATCCGGCGCCCCAACCGGGACTAGAACCCGGTGTGCCGGCGCCGCTAGGCGGAGGATTAGCCTAGTGAGCCGCGGCGCCGGCCAAATTGTATCTTTAAAGTGCTGAAAGACCATAACCACCATGCAGGCTCTATATTCAACAACAAAAATTTTTTTTGGTAAAAAGTAAAGTAAATACATTTTTATTCAAATAAAGGGAAAAGTAGCTATTAAAAAGAGGCCCATATTAGGCCGGCGCCGCGGCTCACTAGGCTAATCCTCCACCTAGCGGCGCTGGCACACCGGGTTCTAGTCCCGGTCGGGGCGCCGGATTCTGTCCCGGTTGCCCCTCTTCCAGGCCAGCTCTCTGCTGTGGCCAGGGAGTGCAGTGGAGGATGGCCCAGGTGCTTGGGCCCTGCACCCCATGGGAGACCAGGAAAAGCACTTGGCTCCTGGCTCCTGCCATCCGATCAGCGTGGTGCGCCGGCCGCAGCGCGCCGGCCGCGGCGGCCATTGGAGGGTGAACCAATGGCAAAGGGAAGACCTTTCTCTCTGTCTCTCTCTCTCACTGTCCACTCTGCCTGTCAAAAAAAATAATAATAATAAAAAAAGAGGCCCATATTAATGAAAATACTAAAAGATACTATTTATGGAGAAAGAAAAGTATTCCAGATGGAAGGAATTAAACATGAAACATTATAAATATATGAGTAAAATAAATATAAATACAAATATAAATACTGCATAAGTTAGCAGTAACAGCAATACTATATTGTTGAATTTAAGAATACAAAAATTGGGCTGGTGCTATGGTTAGTAGGTTAAGTCCCACTGTCTGCAGCGCTAACATCCCATATGGGCACTGATTTGCGTCCCGGGTACTGCACTTCAATCCAGCTTCCTGCTGATGGCCTGGGAAAGCAGTGGAAGCTGGCCCACACACCCATGTGGGAGACCTGGAAGAAGCTCCTGGCTCCTGGGTTTGGATTGGCCCAGCTCTGGCCATTGCAGACATTTGGGCAGTGAACCAGCAGATGAAGGACCTCTCTTTCTGTATCTTCCTCACTCTGTAAATCTACCTTTCAGATAAATAAATAAACCTTTAAGAAATATAAAAAAATTACATAATAATGGCATATGTATTGGTAGGTAAAGAAATAAAATATTCTGAAGTCTTTGCACTGTTTGGGAAAAGGGTTTGAGTATAAATTGCAATAATAAATTGCAATAATACCTGATTAATCAAGAATGAATGATGAAATCGCCAGTATAACCATTGAAAGAAGAAAAAATGTATAATTTCTAAATTAACAGAGGAGTAAAAAGTGGAAAAATAAGGAAAAAATTTACTAGATCCATATGATGGCAAGAAAACACTGATTAGACCTTGCTTACACGGAAATATATCATTTTAAAAGCATGTTAGAAAAGAAGAAAAGCTGCAAAAAATAACAGTGAGCTATACATCTCTTGCCAAATGTCAGAAAAAAAAAATACTGCAAATATAAAGGAAGAAGGAGGCAAAATGTAGAAACTGATGAAATAAGAAATGTACAGCGGTACAGCTTACCCAGGTATAATCAACACAGTCAACACCAAACTTGAAAGAATCTGAAAGTGTGAGAGCAAAGCACGAACAAAGACAGCCAATGTCAGTAATGTAAAAGTTGCTATCATTCCATTATCCCACAGATAAGGAGAGGACATTATGAAAAAATTTATGCCATTTGAAAATATAGATGAAATAAAAAAGTCCCTAAAATAATACAAATCACCAAAACTACAAAGGAGAAAAGACATAGGGCTGTGACTCTTAAAGATATTTAAAGTCTTACATACAAAAATATTCCAGGCCAAGATTACCTCTTCTGAGTTCTAAGAAATGTTGAAAGAATAAATAACACCCACCTTACACAGACTCTTCTCAAGAGTAGACCTCCTACTGAGGTCAGTGTAACCCTGAAACCAGACAGAGCAAGGACGTTGTAAAACAGGAAAATTACAGGGACTTGATTTCATAATCAGAATGAGAAAATCTTAAAATAGCAAAGAATACAGGAAATAATATCATAATCAATTTAGAAAGAAGAAATGCTGTCATTATTAATATATGGTGTTGTATTCACAGAAAGCCCAAAAAAAATGCTACAGAAACATATTATAATTAGAAAGTGACTATAGCTAGGCCAATGGCCATAAAATCAGTATAAAAGAATTTTCTATGTACCAGCAACAAAAAATAACATTTTTAAAAGATTTATTTTACTGATTTGGAAAGCAGAGTTAGAGAGAGAGAGAGAGAGAGAGAGAGAGAATCTTCTTCCATTTGTTCACTCCCCAAGTGGCTGCAATGACTAGGGCTGAAGCCAAGAGCCAGGAGCTTCTTCTGGGTCTCTCCATCGTGGGTGCAGGGGCCCAAGCACTTGGGCCATCCTCTGCTGCTTTTCCAGGCACATTAGCCAGGAGCTGGATTGGAAGTAGAGCAGCTGGGACTCGAACCACCACCCATATGGGATGCCAGTACTGTAGGTCAGAGTTTTCACCCACTGCACCACAACACCGTCCTCCAAAAAATAACATTTTAAGTTTTCAAAGCTTATTTTATTTATTTGAAAAGCAGAATGACAGAGGGAGAGAAAGAAAAATCTTCCACCTGCTGTTCACTTCCCAAATGCCCACAACAGCCAGGCTAAGCCAGGCTGAAGCCAGGAACCAGGAACACCATCTGAATTTTGCATGTGGGTGACAGGGACCCAAGTACTTGGGCTATTATCTGCTGCCTTGTAGGTGCAGTGTCAGAAATCTGAATCAGAAGTGGAGGCGAGACTTGATCCTGGGCGTTTCTGATATAGAATGTAAGTGTACCAAGTGGCAGCTCAATGCATCATGCCTGTCCCAAATATTTTTAAAGGTACTTTTCTTATGTAATATCAGAAGAACTAAATGCCTATAAAAATGCCTAATAAAAGATTACAAGATCATGTAATGAAAATTATAAAGCAGTGCTATACAAGAAGACTTAAATAATTGGAGCAAAATAAAATGTTTCTGGATTGAGAGACTCAATATTATAATGGTATCAATTCTCCTAAACTGTCTAAATTAAATTCTATCTCAGTTAAAAATCCTGTAGTTCTAAAAATAAATGCACTTGCTGATTGTAAAATATGTATGGAAATGTGAGGATATACTAGGCAAAATAATTTTGAAGAATGTAAGATGGAAAGACTTCCTATCTCAACATCAAAACTTAAATTAATACCTAGTATAAACAAACCTACCAAAGGGATAGAAAAGAAAGACCAGAACCAAAGTCATACATACTGGTCACTTTGTGTATGATAAAGGTGCCATTAAGTTCAGTAGAGAAACGATTTTTTCAATAAATGATAATGCCAACTAGATATCCATAGGAAAATATATTCTACACCTAAAGCACTTCAAACACAAAAATCTATGCCAGATGTATCATCAGTCTAAAAGGGAAAACATAAAACTGCTATAAGGTAATATCAGAGAATATATTCCTGATACCAGGGTAGGAAAAAATTTCCTAAACAGGATATAAAATTTTCCATAAAGTAAGAAACTGATAAATAGGAGTGCATTAAAAATAACTATTTCTGTACTGTATACCACTAAGAGATTCAAAATGCAAACTACAGAAAGAAGATATTTACAACATGCAGATTTGAACAAGGACTCACATATAAAATACTCACAAATCAGTAAGAAAATTACAGCCAGCTTGGTAGAAAAATTGGTAAAAGGCACGAACTAATATTTCAGCAAACACATGAAATGAAGCTAAATGCATGAATAATCAGGAGAAGTAAGAATTAAAATAACAATGAGTTATCACTACACCCTTATCATAAGGGGTGAAATTAAAATGAAGGACAATTTCAAGTGTTTGAGAGGATTTGGAGCAATGGGAATCATCACATATTGATGAAGGGGGCGTAAATTATTACAGCTACTTTAGAAAACTATTTGGCAGTGTCTGTTAAAGCTGAATATTCACATACACTCCTCGGTTTATATCCGATAGCAATATGTACACATGTGCACCAAGACACGTATACAAAAATACTTTTAGACTCATTATTAAAATGTGTAAACTTCCCAAATGTCCATCAACAGAATTAAGGATGAATAAATTGTGGCATACTCATATGATAACATCCTATGTAGGAATAAAAATGATTAAATGCATACAGTAATTAGCATAGATAAAATATACACTTGCAATTTTGAGTAGAGGAAAACAGGCACACAAAGTCATACCAAGATGTTTCCCTTCATTAAATTCCAAAAAGATTAAATTCCAAAGATTAAACATTTGGAAATAGATGTATAGGTGGTAGATCTACAAAGAAAAATAAAGGTGTTATAAAGAGATAGGGTCAGAGTTCTCTGGAGAGATAGTGTTTAGTGCTGGGATTGGGTACAAGGGAGTACTCGGGAGGTAGCATCACTGTATTTCTTGACATGGGTGATGGATATTTGAGCATTAACTTTATAATAAATCAGTTACATAGGTGTGCCTTGAGTATGTCTGTCAGATCTTGCAATTTAAGATAGGTGAAAGTGAGAGAGGAGAGGAAACTCAGATTTTCAAACAAATTCTTGGATTTTAAAATGTTACCTGCCAATTTTTAAAAAATTGAAAATCTGTGTAATCCAAGCACATTTCATCTGTGAGTTGCCATCCTGTAACTCTGAAGGTAACTCAGGTGCTTGATTAGGAAGTTGTGGGCACTGGGCTTGGTCATATTCTAGAACAAGAGTTTGAAAAAGTTAGGGACTACCAACTTCAACATACATAAAAAGACTAAAATATATAAAAATGAAATTGAGTGAAATTCTCTATCTCCCAACCCTCTCCCCATCCTTTCATTGGTAACATTCCCTGAAGGAAAGCTCCTGGAAGAAAATTTAAAACTTGTTTCTGATGTGTCCATGCGGAACTGCAACATCAGGGAAATGAAATAGGACAGATTCTGAAGCTTCCAAGTCTTCAGTGAGATTATAAGCCTGATATGAAAACAATAGGCAAGTGATTATATTACCATTTATGGAGTTTCTTAATAGTTCCAACCCAGCACTTAAACCTCTGCGTACCACATAATCATCACAATATCCCTGTGCTATGACAATCATTGGAACTGTTGTTCAGATGAGAACACTGTGTTCCCATGCGCAAGAAGACAGCTAGGCCGTGGCAAATGGCAAAGTCAGGCTTGTCCTTAGCTAATCATTGCAGCGTGCTGTGGGGCTATGAATTCTAAGATACGTAGACATCCTTCCAAGCTGTCCAAGATCTTGTGGAGCAGAGAGGAAGGTGTTTGCAGATTCAACATGAAAACAGCCTCCATCTGCTAAGCCCTCACTACTTTGAGTACTCAATAAATACAGGGAATTTTTACGATCTATTCATTCTCAAAATTTCCCCAAGACCAGGATGCTCAGCCTGATTAAACAGGGCCAAGATGGATATCCATGACAATTTCCTAGCTAAATATGAAAGCAAGGAAAGGCATGTGACTGAGGCCAGTATTGGCCAAATGGTGAGTATGCCAGAAATTCAGGGAGTGAAAACACTTTGGCCTTGGAAAAGATTTCTAGAGAGGCTCTGGTCCCATTCCTCCATCCACAGAGATGGGGGATTGCAGCCCAGAGTGTTATGAGGCATGTAGAAAAAGTAGAAAATGAACCAGTCCACATAGGACCTCTAGATAGTAGCAATAGCTGGACTTTGGGCAAGTCACTTCATCTCTTTCGGCTTCATTGTCTGTCATATGGGAGTGTTGAAATAGATCACAACTTTTTAAAGGAACTAAACTATGTAAACTAAACTAAACTCCTCTTAAAATAAATCTTAACTGCAATGCCATTACAATGCAGAAAATAATGGAGTGCTTGCTTAAAGTAGTGAGGAGGACCTGAATAGGCGTTTCTCAAAAGAAGAAATACAAAGGTACAGCAAATATATGAGAGGTTGACAATATCACTGGCCATCAGGGAAATGAAAATAAAAAGCACAATGAGCCACCACTTCATCCCTGTTAGAAAGGTGATTATCAAAACACAGAAAGTAACACATGCTGGCAAGGATGTGGAGGAAGGGGAACTTTTATACACTGTTGGTGGAATTTAAATTAGTACAGCCACTATGGAAAACAGTATGCAGATTTCTTTGAACACTAGAAATGGAACCACCATATGACATAGCAACCGTATTGTGGGTATATGTCACAAAAACATGATATCATCATAACAACCATTATGGAAGACAGCATGGAGTTTCCTCAGAAATCTGAGGATAGATCTACCATATGACCTGGCCCTCCCACTCCTGGCAATTTACTCAAAGGAAATGAAATTGGCATATGAAAAAGTTCTGTGTACCTCCATGTTTATAGCAGCTCAATTCAAGCTATCTAAGACATGGAATCAACCCAGATGTACATCAACTCATGACTGGGTAAGAAAAAATATATATACACATATATTTTTATATATATTGAATATATATATATATAATTGAATACTTCTCAGACATAAAAATAATGAAATCCTATGTTTTGTAACAAAATGGATGTAAACAGATACCATTATACTTAGTGAAATAAGCCAGTCCCTAAAAGGCAAATATCAACTTTTTTTCTAGAAAAAACATATAATGTAGAAAAACATATAATGTATATGAGTGGAATTGACATTTTGAGATTTAATTATTTTTTGAGTGTACACTTTATTTATTACCATGTAAATTATTTATATAATTCTGTGCTAAATTATGTTGATTCCATGACATATAAAAAGGTGAAATTGACAATATTGAGAGAAATGTTGGGCAAATAATTTTTTAAAAAAGATTTATTTGTTTACTTGAAAGTCAGAGTTATACACAGAGAGAAGGAGAGGCAGAGAGAGAGAGGTCTTCCATTTGCTGTATCCCCAGAGGGCCGCAACAGCTGGAGATGTGCTGATCTGATGCTAGGAGCCAGGAGCTTCATCTGGGTCTCCCACCTGGGTGCAGGAATCCAAGGACTTGGGCCATCTTCTACTGCTTTCCCAGGCCATAGCAGAGAGCTGGATCAAAAGTGAAGTAGCTGGATCTCAAACCGGTGCCCATATGGGATGCTGGCGCTGCAGGAGGTGGCTTTACCTACTACTACACAGCACCAGACCTGGGCCAAGAACTTTTTTTTTTTTTTTTTGACAGTGAGAGAGAGAGAGAGAGATAGAGAAAGGTCTTCCTTCTGTTGGTTCACCCCCCAAATGGCTTCTACGGCTGGTGCGCTGTGCTGATCTGAAGCCAGGAGCCAGGTGCTTCTTCCTGGTTTCCCATGTGTGTGCAGGGCCCAAGCACTTGGGCCATCCTCCACTGCCTTCCCGGGCCACAGCAGAGAGCTGGACTGAAAGAGGAGCAACCGGGACTAGAACCCGGCGCCCATATGGGATGCCAGCACCGAAGGCGGAGGATTAGCCAAGTAAGCCAGCACGCCAGCCCCGGCAAATAACTTTTGATCCATGAACACACAAAAGTTACTGTAAAATGTATTATAAATAATGTTTTGAATGCTTGCTTTTTAGATGTCTTGCTTTTGTGATTCTTTCATTTGATTATTAAGTAATATCCAAGGTACACCATACATGTATTGCTGTGTTTATTCTCAGCAATTGAGGGTGTAAAATTGTGTTTGAAATAGGTTTCTCAATCATGTACAAAAAAGTTGGGAGCTGAATTCGTACCCAAACTGCTTAGATTCTCTTGGTATGATATTCCTGATAATAATTCTGCATTGGATTGAGAGTGTTCATTTTCTTCTTATTGGTTTAGGTTTACAAAACAATATTATTTTTCCATTTTGGTTTCTTAGAAGTAACTTTTTTTGTGTGTAGTTTCTGTCTTGTCTGTTCTCCTGTGGATCACTGTTTTTTCTAGTTACTACTTGTTGAATCCTTTATTTAATGGAGCATTTAGCTTGTGATAATAAAGTAAATTGAAAGTATGTCGTTGTAAAAATTAAAAGAAAAATAAAGGAAGAAGGAAGAAAGGAGGATGGGAGCAAGGGAGAAAGGGCAGGGTGGGAAGTATTATGTTCTTCAAACTGTATGTATGAAATATGTGATATTTATACTGTTTTTATAAATAAAAAGAAAAAAGAGACCTGCTCTACCATGTTTACTGGAGCACTGTTTATAGTAGCCAAGATAAGTAATTAACCAAGGCTTCCATTATCAGATACATGGATAAAGAAAGCGTGGTGTATATACATACAATGGATTACTATTCAGCCACAGAAAATAATGAAATCCTGTTATTTGCAGCAAAATTAATGGAAGATGTATGTTAAGCAAAATAAGTCAAAATACCATGTGTCCTCCCTCATGTGAAAACTAAGAAAAAAACTCAGTCTGAACACAGAATGATTACTAGAGGCTTAGAGGGGTGGGGATAGGGATAAAGGGAGTTTAGATTTAAAAAAAAAATATAGGGGAAGCTGCATGTCGTTCATTAACTGTGACAGGTACATTATACTAATACAAGATTTTAATAATAGGGGAAGTTGGGTGTGGGGTGTTTGGGAACCCTTTGTACTGCTTCACATTTTTTGCTTTGTAAATTTAAGACTATTCTGAGACTTTTAAAAAGTTGATTAAAAAAAGGTAGAGAGGAGAAGGCAAACTTGTCTAACCATTCCTTCTTCCCCTTTGTAGCATCCTAGAGGCATCTCCTTTATCAGCACTTGGTTCGCAGTGAATACGTGAAGACATACTAGGTTCAAAATGAACATGTGAAGAATAAATTGTGAGCTCTATAAATCTGTGGAGCATGATTTATAGAAATCCAGATTAGCACACCTTAAGTTTCCTGACAGTTCAAAAACTCCACTGTTCTAAGAAATTGACTGCAATCATTCTTTCAATAGGATGGGAACAGAGTTAGTTTGCAACCTGGCATTCCAGGGTCCTTGGCTTTGCTTTCTGGCTCCTTGGCCATGTGCTAGTTAATGAGTTCCCTGCTCAGCCTCAGCAATCTGGTGCTGTGTAGAGAGGCATTTTCTGACCTTCTTCTCTTCTTCTGAAATATTTTTTTCAGACTTTGATTTGATTTTCACCTTTGCCTTGTACATGTTTCTTGGTGACATGAGACGGACACACATGAGAGTAAATGGAGCTTAATCCCTAGCCCTTCAAGTTCCAGGAAAAGGCCAGGAACCAAGATGCCTTCATCTTTAGCAGTGGGATTATGAAAGGGCAGGACTGGAAAGTACAGAACAGTCATTGTCAGTATTCGCTCATTGTGGACTATGTGAGTGGCAGCACATTTTCTTCTGAAAGTAAAAAGTTAAACAGTGGGAGGAGAGAACAAAGAATCAGAAAGACTTTGTTTGAATCTTAACTCAATTTTTTATGGACTCTTTGGCAAGAGCCCAAACTCTTTGAGCTTCAGGTTTCCTGTCTATGAAGTGGGGATGGCAGTGTCCCTTATTTCATATGTGGTGCAAAGCCTGGCACCCAGTACAGGCTCCGTTGGTGTAGTCACTCTGACCACCTGGCTACCGAACGCATTCTCATGACACTGTGCCTGTGAAGTGGTCCTCTGCTTGAGAACCTCCAGTGATGGGGAGCTCACTACCACACAGGGGATCAGTTCAAGGCACCTTCGGCACCTGATCAGTTCAAGCTCCCACCCTCCCCGGAAGACAAGGAGGTTCCGGAAGACCCGAGTAGGATGCTCCAAGCGGGATTCCAGAGTGTGATGTTCTGACAGTTTAGGCTATTGTTAAACTTGAAATAAACCACGCATCACCCCCCAGGTCTGTCAGGTTAGCAATCTCTGTGAAAGCTCACCTAGGTCCAAATGCCTATGCTGTCAGACATAGGGAAACTCTGAAATACATTTTTAGCAGGAAGATTCTGAGGTGGTAGACATGATTCTGCTTCTTTACCAAGTTTTCCTTCAGCCTCCAGCCTGGCGAACAGAAGGCACTGCTCCTCCTCGGTCTCCTTGAGATGTTCATTTTTTTTCACTCTGAGACTCAAACACCGATTTCTATAAATTCAGGCCCCTTGGTTATAGTGGTCAGAAACTCCATAGCCTCTCTTAACCTCCCAAGATCAAAAACATGGGTGGACAAATGATATTTGCTTCCTAAAGAAATTCTGGCTTAGCCAGCATCTCTCTTTTTCTACTGACTGAAGACCTATCTCTACAGTCGCCTTGCTTTCATGACTACACAGAGGGAGATGGTGCACTCTACAAGCCACGTGGTGGCCAGCTCTATTTGGTGTTTAAGGCACTCACTGCCACTGTGTATCTTATCTAGCTAATTTTATCGCACTGTGCTTTTTGTTTGTTGTTGTTCATAGGCCATCTAATCCAGAGTAGTTGTTGTAGCAGGCCAGAGAGATAAAGATAATGACCAGACATCCAGGATCATGCAACAGGTGCTACGGGATCACATGCAACTTCCAGGAGTACACCACGCCGAAGGAGAACAGCACAGGAACAGATCTCTTCAAAGTCACTTTCCTAAGATCCATCATTAGGGGTTTCACACTCCTCACTTTCTAGTGCTGGTGCGGAGGCTCTGGGCAGCTGGAGTCCTGAGCCGTGGGCGCCCACGCCCTCCCCATAGGTCCAGAGTGTCCCTCTAATTATGGAAGAGTTTCCTCTCCTGTTTTTTCCCTAACTCTTCCCTGAGACTACACTATCTCCACTTTGATTAAACTATCTTCTCTTTGACTAGATGGGTAAGCTCCCTACCTATTCCGCCATGTTGGGACCCCCTCCTGACCGTGCTCTCCCCTTCCTTCTCCCTTTTCCTCTGTCATCTGTGTGTCTCAGGACCTTCACTCACATTATGACTCATGTGTACCATTCTCTTGCCCTCTCTTCACTTACTTTGAAATCCTGCTTTCTCTGTGCCTTCTATCATCTATGATCCTGACTTCTTGACCACCCAGAATGTATCCCTGTAGTGCAGATTCTTTTCACCTAAGTTTTTAATTGACTCCAAACCCACTGGCAGTCTTACACTATTATCTAATATTATCTAGTGTTGTCCCTCTGCGAGATGATGGTCTTTTAATATAAAGAGAGTTAAGGAGGGCTGACAAGTACAGCACATTCAGGTCTCTGTTCTCCTGAAGACCACCACCACAGCATCTGAGTTCTTCCCTCACCTCTGCAAACTTGGCATTCAAAGCTCTGTGTTCTAAGCATAAGCTGCTTTTCCACCCTCAACTACTGTGTTGTTTCCTGTGAAACTTTGGGTTTTCGAAAATATATTTTTGATTCTCTGATGTTCTCTTTGCTTTTATTTTTTCCCTTTCCTCTATCATGTCTTCATCCCATACCATAATTTAATCCAATCCAGCCAGGTCTCTTCTTTGTGATACCATATGAGTTAAATCAAAGGTGTCAGTCCCAAGAGATTGTGATTCAGTCTCTCTTCCCTATGTAGTTTGATTTTATTTCTTTGAAATAACTAGTATGTGTATGTACCTATATATACGTGTGTCTATGTATATACATAATGTCATGTATATATTATGGTCATCACATATATAACGTTCATATATACATATAAATTTATAGGACATAATTTATGTGACCATTACATGTAATTACTATAGTATAAATATGACATGACACTGTGTGTGTGTATCAGCTATGAACATGCCATTCTTAAGACCTGATTCTAGACTCCTTGAGGGCAAGAGTAGTCTTCCATCTATGCTAATATTCCCTGTAAGGTTAGAAATGGCGAAATTGGCTCAATATTATCTACAACAGTGTTAACATTTTAAGAACACTTCAATGTGTTAAGCACCATGCGTTAGCTCATGGAATGTTCAGTGACCCCCTGAAACAAGAGCACTTACTGCTTTTTATCAGAGGAACAAAGTGAGTCTTCCAGCCTCTAAGCAACTTGTCCAAGGCACATACCTGTGTCACAGAAGAACCGTAATATAAATCCTGGCAGTCTGATTGCAGAGGCTGAGCTCTGGAAAAAGATTCAGTGACTCCCACCACCACCAGAAACCACAAGCCCAGAGAACAGACTGATACATTGCACAGATGGCTGTGGGATCTATGGCACCAAGCTCCAGCAATCCTGTCTCTTGAGAGTCTCAGTAGCCAATTTGTATTCAGGTGGTCTCCACACATTCTGAGTGTTGAAACACACAAAAGAAAAGGGAGACAGTGAGTTCTAAGAACCAAATTTCTGATGACTAAAGCTCCCCTTCAAAACATAGCTGAAGGCTCTGCTGAACTGAAAATTTCAAAATCATCACTCTCCCGCAGGGTGAGGCCTTCAAAGGACTTTAAGCAAGCTTTCCTAGTGGCATCCGCTTGCTCGCTCTCTGCTTGTTTCCTGGCAGATAGGCCACGGAGGGCCAAGTGTGTGCAGAATGCCTGGGGAGGCAGGTGGGCAAGCTCAGAATTTTTCCAGGGTCAGGTGGGGAGAGAATTTTTTTCCTTCTGGCATGGTCCACTGGTAGCACTGTCACCTGCCTCTCCAGACAGAACCAGTCTTGAAAACCAAATGTGGTGTTTCATTAAACCTCTTGTTGATGGGTAGGCATCAGTGATTCAGGATGTCCTTTCCCTGGGAAAGGAAATCCATTCTAGCTCTTTATATTAAATTTTACTTGAGAAGGGAAAGCAAAGATCCAACAGACCTAATGAGTCACAATGTCTGGTTTTGAAGGTCTCCTCTCCTTTTCCCTTCTATTGCAGCTTTTCTAGGGCCATGACAGGGACTTCAAGCTAATGACTAGAGTACAGGATTTAGCCAGGAGACCTGGATTCAAGATCCACCTCTCCCATTTGCAGCTTGCATAACCTCATGCAAATCATGAGCCTCCATTTCCCCATCTGTAAAATGGATCTATATGGATTCTATGTTGTCATAGCTTCTTTCACTGAGTGCTGAGAGGATCACTGGGCCAGTGCGTAAAGTGGTTTTGTTAGTTGGAAATCGTAATGTATAAATAAAAGATTGTTGGATTTTTGGAATACACACATGGAGACAAAAAATGCAAAATGCAAAATAAAGGGGCTTGCTGTTGTGTATATTTCTAAAAAGAACATAGTGTTTAAAATGGCTTAAAATATTTCACACTTTTTGGATATGTCCCCATAGAAGAGATGCATACTTATTATACTCTGTGTGCTAATAAAAGTCCCCCAGCCCCAGCTCCTCCCACTCCCTGCCTCTCACTGTCTAAATCATGCCCAGCCTATCTGGGATGCCAGAGGTGCATTCAGATTTCTCACTCAGGTCACTGGAATCTGTCACTCTCAAATTGTGAAAATGACACAACTTGGCACTTTGCAGAAGTGTTGACCTATTTTCCTATTGTTCTGCATATGCTTATTTCCCTAATAAGATAATAGGTCCTTGAAGAAGGCTTATGCATCCATGACCTCTAGTCAGTGTGACATGAGACATTTAGAAGCGGTTTATTAGATATTTATAAAATAATCAGCAGTTATGCAACTCTTCAGTGTTCACATTTTATGTTCCTAGCACTTTGTTGGGTAGTAAGGTGCTCAAGAAATATATTTATATTTCCTAAATCATATCTTACATTTTAGATAGAGGATTACAACTCAAAATCATATCATAATTCAAAAAAATGAATTAAATAGTTAAAATGAGTTAGTACTACATTATAACCCCAGTATAAAATAAATATTTATAAGTCCATATTGATATAAATAAATAACTGGATAGATAAATAAATGAGAATAGCAAATCTTCCAGGCAGATAAATTTCAAATAACTTATGTAGTTATTCTGTTATCATAGAGTTACTCTATAACTCCTACTCCTCTAATGTAGGCTGGACAGAGTGGCTTCTCTCCAAAGAATTAGCCAAACAAATATTTGGTAATAGTTAATCATAATGGATCAATATTGGTTCATTAATTGTGTCAAATGTACTATACTAAGCACAATTTTTGTTCTAGGGGAAAACTGGATATTCGGTACATGGGAACTCTCTTTGCAAACTTCTGCAAATCTAAAATTACTCTATAACCCCGCTCCAAAAAACAGTCAAAACTGCAGTTTCATGAGTTTGCTTGTCTAATACATATCATATAGAATAAGCATGCTGCTTTGCTGTCTCTCCAAAACTCATAAACATCACAGGAAACAAATAAAGTGGTACAAATCTACAGAACAAGGAGGAACTGAGAAGAGGCAAGAGCAGACAAAGGAAATAAACATTTGGAAGATGAAAAGTGATTGGGTAAAGAGTGACTGACATAGCAGAGTGAAGAAAGCTTTAACTTGCTACCAACAAAGAGGAAGTGGGCAGAGTTCACAAGAGGAAAGCCAATATCACAGATTAAGTTTGCAAGTGGAATGAGAACCATTTCAGATGTGCAAGACCTGAGAATTTACGTCCCATGTAGTCTTTGTACAGAAGCTACTAGAAGATGCATTCCCCTGAAATAAGCGAGTATAGCGACTGGGGGGAAATATGATAGAGAACACAGAGCAACCTCTAGGGACAAGGTGAAGGTCGGTCTCAGAAAGCCAGCTTCCTTCCAGGTGCCCACAGCTACCAGGCCAGGCAGAAGCAGAAAGAAGAGAAGATCTAGGAGGGAGGTCACTGAGGAAAGACAGTGCAACTGGGAGATCATCTAACATGCTTGCTAGTGACTGAGACGAGTTTCATGGTTTGCTCAGAAAGTTTGGGTCTACAGCGGGTGTTTGGAATTGTGGGTCAGATGCCACTTCGGTACCTCTGTGTACTGTATCTGAGAACCTGCTCTGGTCCCAGCTCTGCTTCCATTTCCAGCTTCCTGCTATAGCACACCTTGGAAAGCAGCACGTGATAGCTCAAGTGATTGGGTCCCTGCCACCCATGTGAGAGAACTGGATTGTGTTCTCGTCTCCTAGATTCAGCCTGGCCCATCCCTGGTTGTTGCAGGCATATGGCGAATGAACCAGCAGATAGAAAATCTCCCTCAGAGTCTGTCTCCATCTCTCTATCTCCTTAGCTTTCAAATAACTTAAATTTTTTATAGAAAAGAAAATTTGGGTCTGAATCAGTGACAAAATACACAGAAAGAAGTATACAAGGCAAAAGCTAACAAGATAAATAAAGTAGGAAAATAAAAAAATTCAGAGTGTATTATTTGGATCAGTTGTGATGGTATTTTATCCATTTGTAATGTAAACACTGATTATCAATTAAATGAAAATATAACATTGAAGCAGTGGGGGATACTGTGAGTAGAGGTAGAAAGGTACAAGGTATGTGAGCTCAGTCCTAATCTATAGTAGGAGTAAGTCAACAAAAAGATTTGAGGTTGGGAAATCAGTAAAAGGCGTTGTTATGGACTTTGTATTTGTGCCTTCCTGACCCCAAATTCCTGTGTTGAGACCCTGACTAGTGATACGAGGTGAGACCTATGAGAGGGGATTAGGTTTAGATGAGGTCACAAGAGTGGGGACCCTGTGAGGGTACGGGCACATTAGAGTGCTTTCTCCTCCCCCCACACCCCCTTCCTCTCCTACCATGTGAGGAGACAGGGAGAAGGTGTTCACCAGAAACCAATTTGCCTGGCACCTTGATGTTGGACTGCTCAGCTTCCGGAATTGTAAGCAACAAATGTCTGTTGTTTAAAATCCTCAGCGGATAGCATTTGTTAGAACAGCCAGATGAAGACAGGTGCATAAGAGATATGAAGGTAAAACATCAAAAGAGATTAAAGCTATTCCTCATGAGAGCTTAAATTCAGGATAGAAAGGGATGAGGCAAGGACATGTTGAATTTCAGTTTATATCCTGAAATACAATTTGGTTTTCTAAGTTGTCTACCTGCCTGATTTAGGAAGAAGAGAAATTTCCTTCCAGTGACTGAAAGAATGAAATATCTTTTCCCACTTTACAGAAGAGGCAACTGAGGACACAACAGGCATAGGGATGTGCTCGGAATCCCAGGAGACCCCCATACAACCAGAACTGGAGGGGGAGTCTTCGGATTCCCAAACCAGAGCTTGGCTAACTTCAGATGGAGAAAGGGCAGGTTGTAGAATGAATCCGTGCTGATGGGGCCACTGGCAGGGATTCTGTGGAGTCTAGAGCTATCTGCTAGTTTTCAGGGGCACTCTCTGACTTTTACCACTTTGTAGTAGTTCTGAGAAAAAAAAATAAAACAAGCTCTGGCTTGGACAGTTGAACGAGGAGAGCTCTCGCTGCAAAGAGCACACTGGTCAAACCATCTTTTGCCAGTTTGCTGTGTTTCACTACCAGACCTTCCCTGCCTTCTGACTGGATGCCTCACTTTTTGGGAATATAATCACTTTTACTCTGGGTATGGAAAACTCAGTCATTGATTTGCTTTCCTTTCCCACACTCTAAAGGGGATAGCCCGCTTCTTTTTCTGCCTTGCACAGTTCAAAAGATTTTCTGGATATACTTGCTGTCTTTTGAGAAACATCTTGGTTTGGGCTTTGGCTTTCATGTTAGAATCAAAACAGCGTTCTACTTCCTTAGTTTGTTGTCAATAATCTGGCCTACTCTCTGCCTGGTACTGGCCTATGGGTAGTGTTTAGCTCTTTAAACAGCTTCCTTGCTTGCGCATGTCATAGTATATTTCTGACACCCCTATCTCCTCCTCTATCAACCATTCCTTCCTTCCCTCATTCCAGTGTGCCTCTATTGAGTGCCCTTCTTGCATTAGACACAGTATTGGGCTCTAGGGGTTCAGTGAACAGACAGATTCCACCTGTGTCCTCCTGAGCTCACAGTTGAGTAGAAAGAAATACAAGATAAATAATGATCGCATTTGTGTGATCCAGAGCTGTACAGAGAAATTTTCACAGTATGAGGACCTGGAAATAAAGATCTCCCCTAGTTGTGATGGAGGCTGTTGGCCACAGTTGTGGACTGATATACCTTCATTGCCTGCCATAATGCTGAGTGATAAATTAGTGATCAACAAACACTGGGCATTTCCTTGATGAATATGCTTGGCTGGTTCTGAAAAATCAAAAACAGTCTACTAATGAAACTCTTCAGTGTCATACCCTAAGGAAAAATCAATCCATGTCAGTAAAAAAAAATACCCAGCATAAAATTGAACTCAAAATGGGGTGGGAGAAATTTTGGGAGGATTGGGGTTGGCTCTGTGGAGTAGCAAGTAAAGCCCCTGCCTGCACCTCCAGCATTCTATATGGACACTGATTCAAGTCCCGGCTGCTCCACTTCTGATCCAGCTCCTTGCTGATGCACCTGGGAAAGCCACAGAGGATGGCCCAAGTGCTTGGGCCCCTGCCACCCACCCACCCACGTGGGAGACTCAGAGGAAGCTCCTGGCTTCGGCTTGGCCCATCCCCAGCTCTTGTGGCCATTTAGGGAGCCAAAACAGCAGATGGAGTATACCTCTCTCTCTCTCTCTTTCTCTGTCCCCCAACCCCTTTTTGTAACTCTGCTTTTCAAATAAATAAATAAATAAATAAATAAATGTTTGAAAGAATAAATTATAGGAGGACAATCTCACCGACTTTTCTTCTCATCCCTTTGTCCTCTTCAACTTAATTCTGAAATTCAATTAAAAATTGTGGCTGTTCACTGACCCTTGAGGAAGTAGGACTGGGTCAGGTTGGATCTAAATCTTTGATACAGGTACAACAGCTATAACATAACGACCCTCATTTGCAGTGTTTTCAATTAACATAATACCTACTCAAAGGGTCAACACTTAGACCTTTTCACACTCTCACAAATAGTCTTCTCAACTTAGAGGGTAAGAAAAAGCACAAAAAGCGTGTCCTCTGACAAGTACTGTACACACCCTAAATGGGAACAGACATTTATAGACACAGGAAGCTGGAAATAAAGTTTAGAAAGTAGTAAATACAGGTTTACTGCTTGTACAATAACTTAGTGTAGAAAATAGTTCTCAAGAGGTGGAATGAGGATGCCCTTGTTTTACAAAAGAAATACGATTTTAGAAAATACGAGAGTAAAGAAAATTTCTGTAAAATCAGTACCATTTGCAGAGAGCCTGTCATTGGAATGTTCAAAAATTCTTGCCATAGGAAGGAGAATTTCAGAACATTGAGGCAATACTCACATGTACACATAAATACATACCATACACATAAATACACACATATATCTCTCAGTAGCTTGCTGAGGTTGGCTATTTTATGAGTTCACTCCTTATACTATCAAGACTTTGTCCTTTTCAATTTTTATTTTTCCATTTTTCCAACTCTGCCAAGCTTTTTAGAACCTCTTTTACTCCTGCTTGCAAAGTTGTTTCCTTACTTGCCATTCCCCACAATTTTGATCCCTGTCTTTATATCTTGTGGACTTGTTGTAAGAAAGCTTAACCATATTGCTGCACCTTCCTGGAGATTTTTACTATCACCTACTAGTGTAGTTTTCTGTAATTATTGTAATTTATGGATCCCTTTAGAAGGGAACTGCATTTACTGGACCCATAATGTTGACAAATTATTTTCATTATAATGATACTTAAAAACGTACAAACATTAAACCAGAGATCAACTTTATGCTTATAGCTATCTTAGAGCTATAAAACCCAGGAAAATTTACACATGAGACAAACACAATTATAAGATCAATACATTTTGAATTACCAATTTTAATTTAATGTTATAAACTGCAAAGTCAGCTGACTCCACACCATCATTTGTGACATGAGTATGGTGCTGTGATATCACATAGATTCTGTGAGTTCAGCATGCTTAAACTACGTTCTGCTACTCTGAGGTTTCAGTTCCCTTGTCAGTATTTTCCCCCTTGTCACATAGTGTATTTTTATGTCAATTACCTTCATCCCACATTACTTTTACTATGCATAATTTCTGCATCAATTCACTTTTTCCCTGTTCTCAATAGCTCATTTCAGTAGTAGTACATAGAGCAAAATTTTTTGTAAATATTTATATGAACAACAGGATCCTGGATTTGTTATGATATTGCTATCTCAAGATACATTTGCTATTTTTTTCTTTTTTTAACTTTTATTTAATAAATATAAATTTCCGAAGTACAAATTTTGGATTATAGTGGCTTTTTCCCCCAAAATAACCTCCCTCCCACCTGCAACCCTCCCATCTACCACTCCCTCTCCCATCCCATTCACATCAAGATTCATTTTCAGTTATCATTACATATACAGAAGATCAATTTAGTATATACTAAGTAAAGATTTCAACAGTTTGCACCCACACAGAAACACAAAGTATAAAGTACTGTTTGAGTACTAGTTATACCATTAATTAGCATAGTACAACACATTAAGAACAGAGATCCTACATGGGGAGTAAGCGCAGAGTGACTCCTGTTGTTGATTTAACAATTGACACTCTAATTTATGACGTAAGTAATCACCTGAGGCTCTTGTCATGAGCTGCCAAGGCTACAGAAGCCTCTTGAATTCGCCAACTCCTATCTTATTTAGACAAAGCCATAGTCAAAGTAGAAGTTCTCTCCTCCCTTCAGAGAAATGTACGTCTTTCTTTGATGGCCCATTCTTTCTGCTGGGATCTCACTCACAGAGATCTTTCATTTAGGTCATTTTTTTTTTTCCCACAGTTTCTTGGCTTTCCATGCCTAAAATACTCTCATGGGCTTTTCAGCCAGATCCGAATGCCTTTAGGGCTGATTCTGAGGCCAGAGCGCTGTTTAGGACATCTGCCATTCTATGAGTCTACTCTGTATCCCGCTTCCCATGTTGGATTGTTCTCTCCTTTTTAATTCTATCAGTTAGTATTAGCAGACACTAGTCTTGATTATGTGAACCCTTTGACTCTTAATCCTATCATTATGATCAATTATGAACTGAAACTGATCACTTTGACTAGTGAGACGGCATTGGTACATGCTATTTTTTTTATGAAAATAAAAATAAAAAGATATCAAAACTAAACAAACAACACACATTAGAATACTTGAATTCTTGAAAAAGAATTGCTGTGTGGTTGACTTTAGTTTGATAAGTTGCAAATATACTCCTTTATTACACATTTATATTTAATGGTGGAGAATCTGCAAAGCAAATATGGGGGCCATTTCATCTAGTTTTTAAGGCCAAGAGTTTGCAAAAATACTGTTAATTAAAATGAAAGGTATTCTTCAGAGGCTTTGAAAAATATAAGTTAATTCACATTGAAGAAGTATACAAACTGCTTTGGGCATTTCCACTAGAGTGATCCAAAACTGATGTACCTCATTCAGATAGATGTTGTTTCTTCTCTTCTTCCTGGAGGGATCCTACATAATACTTTATATTTCTATACTATCTTTCCCCCAGGCAGTACAAAGTACTTCATAAACCTCAAATTAATGATGTTAACATACTCAAGAGACTGAATAGATGGGAGGCAATATGCTTTCTAGCTTATAAATAAATGAACAAACTCAAAGAGAAGGATAGAATTTTATTTCTGAGATATTTTGATTCACTCATCTCCAATCTACCCCTTACAGCACTAAAAAAAATGAATTCCTTTTCTTAAACTTATTTATTTATTAATTCCTCCAAGGAATGTGTATGTAGAGCAATGATCTGTGCATGGTTCTAGGTGTCATGAGGGTAGTCAAGCAAATAAAAGGCACATTACCTGACCTGAAGGAGCAAATATAGAGGGTGAGTAGGAAATCAGAGAAGTAGAAGCTAAAATATGACTTTTTAAAGGAAAAAATTATTGCAAATGAGGCACATGGAAATGGTACAAGAATTAAAGTATCTGTCATTGGAGGCTGGTAATAGTGGGATGGGACTGAGTTGGTACAAATTCCGGAGACAGATAGTGATCTATTGATTAAGGAGCTATATATTTTGGATGTGAAAGGAGCTATGTGAAGCAAGACAAATCATGTTTAGGCAACATTCAGTATGAATGAGAGCTGGTGAGATTTTATAGTCTAATCAGTACTTTCTATACATCATGGGCCAAGGATTATGTTCAAGGCTTTATATTATTATGTGTTTTATGCTATCAATCCACTTTAAAGATACCCACATTCAGGCTCAGCAATATTAAGTCATCTTTCTGGGTCACAGGTAGAATGTAGAAGAAACAAGATTTACACCAGTTCATCTGACTCCAGAACCCCTGTTCCCATCATGCTCCAACATTATGTTATATGGTTTCCCAACAGTGGGAAACAGCAGCTGGAAGTTTAGTTGATGCTGGATTAGAAAATCTTTGATACCAGTGAGTTCAGGCTTTACAATATAAGGAATAGAAAACAGCTGTTAAGTTTGGAGTAGGAGAGTAGCTGAAGAGAAAAGAAAGCTTATGGGTGCTTACACACACTGATACACACGCAGTGTTTAGTGACAGGAACTGGGTAATGAGTACAAAGGGTGGTTCAGAGGGCAGAGATAGCATAAAAACTGGTTCCCTCGGGTGTCTGGATGTGGAGGTTATCATTGCTTCTTAGTGTTTCAGTATAGCTCTTTTGAGCGTCTCCAAACTTATATCACACCACCCTCCTCATTTGTTCTGTCTCTTCAAATCAGGTTACTTACACTATACTGGCAGGGCCTTATCCCCATCACTGAAGAATGTTTGGATATGTTGTTCCAGTTACAGAAATGAGTTTTCTTTCTTTTGGTACCTCAACACTTATTCCTTTTTTTAAAAAAAGATTTATTTTATTTGAAGAGTCAGAGAGACAGTGAAAGAGAGGGAGAGAGAGAGAGAAGGAGGAAGGGGGGAGGAATGGAAGAAAGGAATGGAGGAGTACAGAGAGAGAGAGAGAGAGAGAGAGATCTTCCATCCACTGGTTCACTCCTCAAATGGATGCAGTAGTAAGGGCTGGGCCAGGCCAAAGACAGGAACTTCATCTGGGTCTCCCACATGGGTGGCAGGTGCCCAAGCACTTGGGTCATCTTTTGCTGCTTTCCCAGGTACATAAGCAGAGAACCGGATTGAAAGTGGAGCAGATGGGACTCAAACCAGCACCAGTATGGGCTGCAGGCATTGCAGGTAGTAGCTAATCCTGCTATGCCACAATGCTGGTCCCAACACATATTCTTTAGATTTTGGTTTAAATGGAACTTCACTCCAGAAGTATTTCTTGGCATTTCTGCTATGTCAAAAGTCCTGTTAGCAATGCTTAAAGCATCATGTCACTTAATTTTTTTTATAACTTCTATCATTTGGAATTTTCCATTTATTCATATGGATATTTGATTAATAACTGTTTGCCTCCACTAGAATATGTCCCCACTAAAATATATGGTCCTCAAAGACAGGAGCTTCTGCTCATATTTGAATTACCAAAGCCTACCAACTTGTCTAGCATGTGGCAGTCAACATGTATTAAAAGAGTGAGTGAATGAGAGGCTAAATGAATGTATATTCTGCAGAATGATGAGAGTGGGAATGAAAAGAAAAGAGTGATGCAGGAGTTGACTAAAGGTTCCAGCGGCTGATTTGGGGTTGAGGTGGGGAAAATCAGAAGCAGAGGATGTCAAAATTTAGGTGTTAACAGTGACAGCTACACTTGAGAAACCACACTTGAGACACTTGTGGTTTCTGGACAAATCAAAGAACCTACAAAAGCACACTTGCTACTTACTACCATTCCAGATGAATGGCCACCTGAGAATTCAGTGGAAGAGACAGAGAATCAGAGGCCGAATTGGGTGAACAATTCAACCCAGAGCTAAACAAGTTCTTAATCAGCACATATGTTAGGAGAGCAGTTGTGAGGAGATGTTAAGTCCTAGCCTGGAAGTGTGCCTCAAGTAGATCATCGGATTTCTTGTGCGCTGAAGTATCCAAGCAACTCTCAAGCCATCTCAATAACGCTTCTGTGGATTTCTGTACATTAAATGAAGCATGATTCTCCTTCCTCATCCAAGAGAGATTGCATAATATTACTTGTCCTTGGTGGGAACCAACTTGGCCTGGTATAAAAAGCACTCTGATGATATCCTTCCAGACTTGATCAGATAGGACTTTTGTCATATGACATTTGGCCCTTGTTTGCCAGGTCTTTTATATTATGCACACCTCTCATGGTCTCATGGAGATAGTATTCCTTTCTTGCTTAAATATCTTTTTTATTTTCCATTCTGCAAGTTCGTTAACAGTAGAGACTTTGTCCATTTCATGTAGCTTGAGATGTAGAGCAGAGGCTCTGGAGACAAAATTCCTATGTTCAAGTGTTGGCAATGTAATATTCTGATTGTGTAAGTGTGCACTGGTTACTTAATCTCCACCTACATTTTTGTTTCTTTATCTGGCAAATGAAGGTAATATTAGTACCTATCTGAGTTCGGTGAGGGTTCTCATTCATTGATTCCTTCTACTCAGTAGTTGTTAAGTGATTATTATTTTCCTGACCATGTTCTAGGTGCTAGGGACACAACCATAAAACAACAACAACAAAATATCTCTTCTTTTGAAGCTTGAATTGTGTAGGAGGGAAAAGCTGTAAGTATACAATGAAAAATGATAACTTTGGACAGTAAGAAGTGTGTCAGAGCTTTCTTGTACAGGCTCACAAGAATTGATGGTGTCTGTATCTTCCCAGCTTCTCATTTGGTGACATCACAGTGATAACTGGACTCATTGTATCAGTCACAATGGAGATACTTACATCATGGAAATCAGCAAATACTACAAAGCAATATACTCTCCCCACCATCTCTGCCCACTAGGTCCAAGAATTAAGCATTTATCAGCACATCCCTATGTGGGAAGACACTAAAACTGGTTGATTAAGAGATAGTGACTAAGAGGTAGGAGGAGGGTAATTCATTGTCAACAGATCTCTGAGAAAGTGAGGTTTGTGATGAAATCTGAAATATGAATAGCCAGAAATGGTGACGAGAAGATAAAGCTAATCAGAATAGATAGCTGATTCAAAGGTTTAAAGAGGAAAATAAGCTGGTATATGTTCCAGAAGCATATGTATGAAAGTCATTGAGAAATCAAAGTCATTGAGGCTGGAGCACAGTATGGCCATATAGAGCCTTGTAGGCAAGTTACCTACATCATTCCAAGTGCCAGGTGGAAATTCTTAAGGGGTTTTCAGTGGGAGAGACTACTTAAAGGTGTTAGTTTGTTATATGTATACTGAGTTTGTTATCTAGCACCTCGGAAGCTGGATAAATCTTAGCTATTCTTGTTGCCTAAGTTTCCCAGGTACCTCACCCATTGTTGGACACACAGGAAGAATCCAGTAAAGGTGTGTTGAGTGATAAAACATGTGTATGGTCACAAAGAAGCTCCTTTCCGTTTCAAAGTCTCTGTTACCTCATCAGAAAAATGAGCTGTTTGTGAGAATGAATTCTCCCAGTTCCTTTCTCCCCTGTAAGGTCTCACACTAGATTACCCTAGACTGCAAGCTGATTTTGCTGGGTTCAACCTGGCGGAAGTTACCTCAGCCCTAACAGCCAGTATGCTTGAACAAACATGCAATACCACTTTAGAGTCATCTCATTGCAAAACATGACATTACTTCCTTGTACAATGGCATAAAACATAACAGGCTTCATATTTCTGTTCTCATCTTAAGGGAGGAAAGGGGGGGGAGAGAGAGAAAAATATGCACTCACTAACAAGGCTATAAATATTGATGTCTTCTTCAGGCCCCCTTAGAGCTCTATCATTTTGGCAACTGGCTGATTAATAATAGATTAAACACTTTAGATTTGCTTACTCTGAGATCTGTGACTTTTTTTTTAAATGCATCTACTGTGAGGGGACTGGCTGAGATGGGGATTCATAGATCAGGCAAGCTTCCTGCATAGAAATACAGTGGGAGGGGACACAAATCGGTCATGACAACCAGTATTCCCTCTGAGCAATATCTCAAATGGTATATGCAAGGTTTGGGTTACCTCTCCAGATGTTACCTTCTTTTCCTAAGAACCCACCTACTTGATAATTCAAATGAGAGGGTTTTGTTAGCACATGCCATATGGTAAGGTTCTGAGTAAGTGATAGATGAGGAATGAAGCTTCCCGAGACATGTGTATAAACCTTCACCCAAATACCAGTGAGTGACCACAGAAATTTGGGACAACATGGGCACAACTGGGAGGACAATTGTATGCACATTTATGACTGCTGATGTAGTCCAACTTGCTTCAAAACTGTACACTTCAGAATGGAGGTGGATGACTAGACCAGAAGATTCACTCATGTTTCTTCTAATAACACTGGAAAATCAAATGGACCATCAAAGTAGACATATCCAACTGGAAATGTCTGATTCAATACTGCTTTGTAGATCAAAGTGTTATCAGCTCCAGATGCCAAAAGACATGTTGAGAAGTGTATTGGAGGAATCCTGGTACTTGGCTTCCTGGTCTGACAAAATCACTGAGTTTCTGTCTAACTCTGGGCTTGTCCCTTCCCTGAGCCTCAGGCTTCCTCTCTGTCCCATGAAGGAGTTGGTAAGAGCACTGTGTCTCAAACAGAATCACAGATGGATATTTTTTAGAATCCAGATTCCCAAAGCCAATCAGGGGTTGAATTGTATCCTCCAAAAAATTGCAACCCCAAATACCTCAGAACGTGACCTTATTTGGAAATAAATATGTTGCAGATGTAATTCATTAGAACGAGGTTATACTGGACTGGAGAGGACCCTTAGTCCAAACAACTAGTGTCCTTCTAAGAAGAGAATGCACATAAGGAGAAAATATTGTGTGATGACACAGGCAGAGACTGAAGTACAACAGTTCCTGAGAAATTCTAAGGAACATTAGAGAGTGACAGTGATTACCAGAAGCTAGAAGGAGACAAAGAAGGAACCCTCACCTATAGGTTTGAGAGGGAATGTGGCCCTACTGACATCTTGATTGTGGATTTCTAGCCCTAGAACAACGAGGCAATGCTTTTCAGTAGATCTAAGTTTCCCTTTTTGTGGTACTTTGTTACAGGAGTCCTAGGCATCTAACAGACTGTATTTCTAATTCTACTGAATTAAAAA
The DNA here is from genome assembly GCF_051225735.1 of Oryctolagus cuniculus. Classification (NCBI taxonomy): domain Eukaryota; kingdom Metazoa; phylum Chordata; class Mammalia; order Lagomorpha; family Leporidae; genus Oryctolagus; species Oryctolagus cuniculus. The sequence continues at coordinate 41,847,215 of NC_142872.1, read as the reverse complement.
GTCAGGGTACAGGCCTAAAAACACATGGTTGTAAAAAGCTTCCTCGAAAATTCTGGTGCACACCTGGGTTTATGAACAGTGCATGAAGTGCCCCCTAAACTGTGGAAGTCTTTGATTTCATATAGAATCTGACTGCCAGCTTTAGTCTGGAAACGACAACCCTGAGGAAGAGCTGCTCGGCACTAGGAGCAGTGACAGAACAACGGAGTCATGATGGCAGTGGGAACAAAGAAGGGCCTTCCCGGTGACACTGACACCACGGTCCATCCTCTGGAGGCTCTATTTGCCTCCTAGCCTATGTTTTGCTAACTGTAAGGAAATATCCAAAGCAGGGTATGTATGGAGAAAAAAAAGTAATTTACGTTAGTTTTTTATCTTTTTCTACTATTTAAAATTTTATTATATAAAGAGAAAAAATTTCATGTATTTCTTTTTCTTTCTTTCTTTCTTTTTTTTTTTTTTTTTTTTGACAGGCAGAGTGGACAGTGAGAGAGAGAGACAGAGAGAAAGGTCTTCCTTTTGCCGTTGGTTCACCCTCCAATGGCCGCCACGGCCGGCGCGCTAAGGCCGGCGCACCACGCTGATCTGATGGTAGGAGCCAGGTACTTATCCTGGTCTCCCATGGGGTGCAGGGCCCAAGTACTTGGGTCATCCTCCACTGCACTCCCTGGCCACAGCAGAGAGCTGGCCTGGAAGAGGGGCAACTGGGACAGACTCCGGTGCCCCGACCAGGACTAGAACCCGGTGTGCTGGCACCACAAGGCGGAGGATTAGTCTAGTGAGCCGCGGCGCCGGCCTCATGTATTTCATGTATGCAGTTTTTAGAGCATAGTGATGCTTCTTACTTTACCCTCCCTCACTCCTACCTCTGTCCTTTTCTTATTTTTCTTTTGATTTTCACATTTTCAATATACTTTATAATCATAGACTTAACCCTCCATTAAATAAGGAATTCAACAAGTAGTATGTAGAAAAAAATACTGTTCTTCAAGAGTTACAGACAAGGGCTATAAACAATAAACAAATCTCCAAGTGTCAATTTACTTATATATATTACATTTTTTGTAACCACAAATCAGGGAAAGCATTTTTGTCTTTTTGGGACTGGCTTATTTCACTAAGAATAATGGTTAGTTTTGGAGGCTAAAAGTCCAAGATTGGGTAGCTGTAATGATTTGGCTTCTGGTGAGGACCCAATGCCAGATGACCTTATGGTGGGAGCAAGTTGGTGAGAATGATCACATCACTGGGAGAGATGGGAGTTCTCTAATTCCCTCCTATGGCACACTCCTATCTGATGCAATGACCTCTCACTTGGCCCCGCCTATAAAGGTTCCATCACCTTTCACATCACCACGCTGGGGCCAACCTTCCAACAATTGCACTCTTGTCAGGCATGTTCAAACCACATCCAAAACATAGCATATCCACAAACCTAGTTAAAAGGAAAAGTGGATCAGAGCTATTAGTGAGCCATTCATTTTGGGTGCTAAAGGCTATAAACCTTTTTCCCAGAAATATGCCTATACTTTCTCAGGGCTCCATACACCTTGGTTTCCCATCTACGGACTGTCTACGGATCTGTGATCATCACACTAAGTACCTCTGAATGTCATAATTTATCAAGGCCCCGTATTGTTGGCAGGTGCTACCCTAAAAACTACAGAGGAGAAAACAATAGGTGTACAGTGATAACTACAGTTTTCTGATCCTACTTTCTCCATCTGAGAAAGGAGGGAATTCATTTATCCACATAGAAGTATTCAGTGGGCAACAAACCTGTGCTGTGCTACAACACCTTTGTTCTTCCATTGTGAGTGTTTAGGGGATAGAAGAATTACTCTCATATTCTAGTAAGGCTGTTGCTAGGTAAATGAATCAATATGTGCTAAAAAGACAATGCGAAAATCCAGGTAATGGAGATGGACTGTGGGATAGTGTAGGGCTGGAGGAGGAAGGTCAAGGAAGTACTGGTTGAAGAGAGGTCTGCTCTGAACTGAATCAACAATGAGTGGAAGTCAGACTTAAAACATCTTAGGAAAGAGTGGTTCAGGCTAGGAAAGTCTTTAGGTGTATAGTCCCTAAAGTAGGAGAAGCTTCCCAGTGTATCTCAAGAATAGTACTCAAGGGGAAGTGAGGTCAGAGAGGTCAGTAAAGATCAGATCAGAGCTCTTATCCAGGTCATAGTAGACATCTGGATTTTATTCGAAGCGTGAGGGGGAGAAATGAGAGGACCTCAAACAGTCGAATGCAATGATCTCATTTATGTTCTATGAGGGAGGAGTCATTTTTTTTTTTTTTTTTGTAAGGGAAAGAGTTTATTGGGGGAAACCAGACAGACTGGAGGGAAGGGTCAAAGAAGGAAAAGAGGGAGAAGGAGAGAGTAAGAGAGAGACAAAGACAGAGACTGAGAGGAATAATTTCTAAGGTTCTTCCAGTGTGAGCATTCTAGGAGGAAATAACGTCATATCCCTCCACATTGTTGTCAGCGTGGACAGGACAGCAAAGTAACCACACACAATACTGTACTACTGTGACAAGCATTTACATCACACAGATGTGCAGTGGAGGAATGAAAGGGAGAGTAGGAAGCTGCCTACACACCAAACTTGGAACTGAACTGCTACCTGAGCCCCCCGGGTCCCAGTGAAATGCATAAACTACCTTTGTTATTTATGAAGGGTTATCCATTGAAACATCTTTAGGCAAAAGCTGTCACAAAATATCTTTGCAGACTCAGACCAGATCTTGGCTGCCACTCTATTAGAATGTTGACATGGGCAGCATCACAGAGGTGTCCCACCGAGCATCACAGCAGGAAACAGAGCAGCAGAGCGTTGTTTGCACACTTTCCGTTCGTCTTCTTGAATCCCAATTTCAGCTTCTAAGGCAGTGTTGCAGACTGAACTAGTTTCTCTGCAGCTGACCCCCTAGAAACTGGCACCAGAATGTAATATTGATGAGATGAGCATCCTGCATCTTAGTAGCACATTATAAAACACACAATGTTTTTCTATCTGTTATGCCATTGGAGCCTCTTGTCCATTTTAGGAGATGGGCTGGGTGGGTATTTTTAACCATTTCATCAACAGAGAAGCTTAATCACACCGAGACACTTAACCAAGTTTGCAAGGCTCCTTCACTCTTGGACATCAGTTCTCCAGTCCAATACTCATGTTCATCCAACTGAAATTGGCTGACTCTGAGCTACATCTCTTTGTAAAATCAAATCAGACAAGATAATGAGTAAAACTGTCCAATAGTAGAGAAGATCAATGAAATATTGCAATCTAAAGAATGGGTTGTACAGACCAATGCAGCTGGGTGCATGGATTGGCTTTATGAGCTCAGATCAGTGACGTAACCTCCTTTGGTCCTAGTTTGCTCATCTATAAAATGTAGAAATGAATAGTTTCTATTTTCTCCAGTTGTTGTGAAGAATAGGTGTGATAAAACCACTTCTTCTACTAAATTATCACCTCTGATGTGATGAGGATGATAACAGCAAGAGCTAGCACTTAATGAGTACATATTATGTGTGGGTCCTCTGCCTCTTACTCTTTCTACGTGCTTCTCATGTCTGAGTTTGCAATGGCTTTTGCATGAGAGATCCTCAACATACATTTTCCTGGTTGACTAAGAAGCTTTGTAACATTGGTAATAATGTTCCAAGGCAGATAAAAGGAAGCTCTCTGATCCACATTTTCAGTTACGAGAGCTGAACTTAAGGATACAGGAGAAGGAGGTAGTTCCAGGAAAATCATACTGTACTTATTTTTTCTCCCATTTACAGTGTCTATGTTGAGAATAGAAAAAATATCATGTATTCCATGGGTCAAAATATAAGAACCTTTTATATTACAAATAATTCAGCAGTATAGTCAAAATCATTGAATTAAACTCAGAATAAGCTAAAGCTGGAAGGCACTCTAAGATTCACCTTGTCTAAATTCCTGAAGGGAAACAGGCACCAGGTTCAAGGCCATATCAGAGATCTCTTTTTTTCAATTGGAAAGAGAAAACTCTCAGTTAATTGAAGATCTCTCTGTTTGTTCCCCCTCTGATGTTGCACCTAACTAAGGACAGCCTTGACTTCTAGGTATCTTTTCCATCCACCTTTTTTCCCACCCTAGGCAAAGGGTTGAAAGACAGGATAGCAAAAGCATCAGTGGATGCTTGAGCAGTTGGTTGAAAGTTCACCTGCCCAGATGAAGTCCTACTCATAGTGGGGAAAGAAGGCTAAATTATGTAAATCAAATGTTTGTTACAGTCTCAAAATGCTCCAATTCCTATTCATTCAGTCTCAGATGCAGGATCCCAGTTTTCTTTCCCAAGGTCCCCATGGGAGCTGAGGGGTCTTGACACAGAGTGTTGGCACAGGACCTGGGGACACTGTGACCTGGTTTCACCTCCTCCATTACTCATATCATGACTTTGAGGCAAACCGCTTAAGCACTTCATTGCCATTTACCTAATCAGAATACTCCCACTCTACCTCTGTGCATGAGTATGAGCTAAATTAAAACAATGGGTGCAAAAAAATGCGTTGAGGAAAGTAGCACAGGACTATATATTCATATCATTGTATCTGTATGTGTGTGTGTGTGTACATATTACTAATCACTTGTAATTCATATCATCATCATCAGTGTTCTGATTCAGAACTCCTTCACAGGTAAATGGAAATCCATGACTCATGAGAACAAACTTCCACCCACTTTGAGAATAGGGGTAAAGTGCCCAGTCCTGTCTATCATATACTCTGTGGGTATTTTTATTTCTTAGGATTAAATAACACACTTCAGTCTGATTGATGTTTCTTTGTCCAAATATAGAAAAGATACTGGTTCCATGAAACAAAAAAGCCAGATCCAAACTTCAATAAATAAACATACATATGAAGTACCTTTATTGAGATTGGGTTTTCAACAACACATTTTATAAACCAATTTTATTACCTGTTCCAGGCAAACTCCTCCAAAGAAGGCAGGGTTTTAGGGGAATGAAAATTATTGAGGATGCCTTTTGCATGCATGACACTTTACAGTTTATGAAGCACTTTTATATTGTTTTTGAACAATTGGATTTGATTCCATATTTACCAAGTGCTTCTTGGAGCAATGTATTATATTGAACATCATTTGATGTTCTCAACCTCTTGGAAGGGCATGAAGTGGTTTTGTACTCATGGCAGAGAGAGCAAAGGGAAGCACAGAGAAACCATGTAACTGGGCTAAAGTCAAATTATTAAAAAAGAAGTTAGATCACACTTCATCCTGCTTTTAAACTTCTGGTAGCTTCACCATCCATTAAAAATGCAATGCCAACTTCTTTCCGTGGCCTGTCAGACTCTGCCTGACCTGGTACCTTCTCTGTCTTACCAAACTTATCTCTTATCATTCTATTCCTGGATAAAAACACTTATGCAATGCTGGTTTTCCCTCCATTTCTCAAACCCTCACACAAATACTTCCCCCTAACTAGCATATTCTACTAGTTTTGTAGAACTGGTGTGTTCTCAACCTTTGGGTCTGGGCTTAACAATTCAGAATGAGCCTTCATTGACCCACTGTTTAAATAAGCAGCCAGATATTTTCTCTCAGCATGTTAATGTTTCTTCAGAGAATCTTTGCCTTATAATTACTGCATTCATGTAGTCACTTATTTATTTTACCTTTCTGATGTCACTAGAACCAAGGACTCACCTTCACCACTGTATTCCCAATGGCTGGCAGAGTGCCACAGAAGAGGAAATCACTATATGACAAATTTAGAAGTGTATGATGGAATTTGTGAACTTTGGATTTGAATCTTGAACCCAGATCTTCTGATTTCTAGATTTCCTGCCCTTCTGTTTGTTCTGTGTGGTTTCTCTGTAACCCAAGCATTGATGTTCTCAACTGCATGCCTTGGGACGGAAATCAGCAATGACTTTATTTTTCTCAGATTAAGTAGAAACTGTAAACACAGCATCTTATTCAGAGTGCAACAGAAAATAACATCTTGCACAAATGGTCTTAATGGTTGGAAGTCTTGTTTCATGGAAATTTACCAGAATCCTGGTATCAAAAAATTATAATACAACAAACTCCAAGGCAGCACAGAAGTAAATGACTACAGGAGATGCTTTCTTTCTGTGCTCTGTGATTGTGGCTGAAGTTCGGTTCATCATTGAGGAAAATAGTAAAATATGAGCAGCTGTTAATGCACTCAGTGTTCCAGTCTTCCCCATTCATCCATCTACCTGTCCATCCATCCTCCCACACACCCATCCTTTACTGAATACCTACTATATGTTGGACAAGCTGGTCAACTGTTAGTGACATCTCCAAGGCTCAAGAAACTCTTTTATATGAAAGGATAAACAATCATAACCTAAATTACTGCCTGGGCTCACTGTAAGGGCCAATAGTGGCAAAATATATAAAATTCTTTTACCTATGTCCAGAACATATGTGAAGGATTATAATTATCACTACAATTTAGCAAGTGCAGAGCAAACATGTAGGACATACTATAACTAAAGCCAAAGTCTGTTCATTTGGGGGAATCATCTGGACATAGTCTAATTTTTAAACAATTAATATGTTTTAATAAGAGGGGGGAAAAGGCCATTTTATGATGTAAATTGTTTCAATCAGCAGTTCTCACTCCTCCCCATGGAAATAATTGGTGAAATTAAAATAGAATACACTGTTGGATGAAGGTGTAAAGAATTATAATATTATTTTAATGGAAATATATAGCCTAAAGCATTAGAACAATCAGAAATCTTTCTGAGCATTTGCTCAGGCTATTGCCCCCAGTTCACCTCTTTCTCGTCTTTTCACCCGCTAAGCAAGTCCTATCTATTTTTAAAATTTTTACTTATTCTTTTAAAGATTTATTTATTTATTTGAAAGGCAGAAAGAGAGGGGAAGATACACATACATGCATTCTCTCTCTCTCTCTCTCTCTCTGTCTCTTTCGTGCACACACACACACAACAAGGGGAGCGAGAGAGAGAGAGAGAGAAAGAAAGTGAGAGAGAGAGAGAGAAAGAGAGAAAGAGAATCTTCCATCCACGGGTTCACTCCCCAAATGGCTACAGTAGTTAGTCATGGCTTGACCAGCCTGAATCCAGTTTCACACATGGGTGGCACAAACACAAATGCGTAGCCCATTTTCTACTGATTTCCCAGGCACATTAGCAGGAAGCTGGATCAGAATCAGAGCAGCAGAGATTCAAATGGGTATTCTAATATGGGATGCTGGTGTTGGGAGTGGTGTTTTGATCTGCTGCACAACACTGGCTCCAACCTATTAAAGCTCAGCTGCTTTCTAACGCCTCCCTTCCAGGGATTCCTTCTGGATACAAAGGTTTCTTCCTCTTCTAAGTGCTTATATTTAACCTCTGGAAATTTATATTTAATTCTATGCCTTTTGTTTTGCTCATCTTGTTTAATCTGACTCTAATCCACATTGTCATTATCATCATCCATGTCTTAAAGGTGAGAACTCAGGCTTATCGAACTTAAATGGCATATCAAGGATAAATGGCTAGCAGGTAGTAAAATAGAATTAAGAGACTACATTGTCAGACTTCCATCCAGATCTGTTGACCACATAACTACCAGTGTTGTAATATGTTGGTTTGATTTGAACTGGTCAAAATAGCTGGATATTGAGATGAATACAATATAGTTCTTTCCCATGTGTTAGGATTATTGTTCAAAACCTGCTATTCATGGAGATATACATACAAAGTCTCCCCAATCCATCACTCCCTTATCCAATTATCATCAACCTGGTTGGCTGGTAGCTCGTGCCTGGGGAGAATCTTTGTTTATTTGTTTGTGTTTTTTTTTTGTTGTTGTTTTTTAAAGCTTTTATTTCATGAATGCATTTTTCATAGATACAATTTAGGAACATAATCGTTCTTTTCCCCATACCCACCCTCCCACCCCAACTCCCATCCCTCATACTCAGTTCTGACATTGTTCTGTAAAGTCAGAAAATGAGATGCCTCTGCAGTTCTCTGGGGAAAGTCATGGAGTCATTGGCCAGGTCATGGGGACAACAGGAGAATTAACCACACTAGGTAGGGAGTCAGTAGCATTCTAATTCTAGTCATGAATTGTGGTCCCAGCTCTGCTGGACTCACAGAAGACTTTGGGAAAGTCCCAGCCCCTCTTTAGGTCTCAGACTTCTATTTGTAGCACCTCTGAGTTAGGAAGCTGTGGAGATCCCTCCTGTAATTGATGTTCAGTGAATTTTACAGCCTTTAGGATTCCCAAACTCTCAAAGGATAAATTTCCACAAGCTGAAGTGCTGGAATGTGGATCTGCTAAATTCCTTATCCTTCAGAGTTCCTAAAGCTGATAAAGATATCACTTAGCATCACTTAGTATGGAGTTGTGATTTATTTCCCTACATAAGATCATTGAATTTAATTTCTGTTAGGGACCAAAAATTGGCCACAAAGATTTAAGCAGGTAGTCAATGAACATTTAAGACTTGGCTGAGGTTTTCATGGTCCTTTGCCTGTACCCAGGGTGGCTGGTGGGAGACAGCTCTCTGGTCCTTGAAGTTTGTTCTACTTTCTCTTTTCAAGCAGCTCTTTCCCCTCCTCCTCCTCTCCCTCCCCCTGCTGATGCTCCCTTCTCCCTCCTTTAGTCCTTCCCTCTCTTCTCCCCCGCCACTGGCTCTGTGCTTAACAGCACTGAGGCAAGGAGACAAGGCCCAAGAGACCATTCAGGGTTAAATGGAGTTTCCTTGTGATTTAGAAGCCTGGTATTGGCAACTCTAAATCAACATGAATTATCCATTTAATCTGAATCAATGGGTTTTATGAGTCTGTTTCTCTTTTATCAGTCAGGTGTTTAAGTTTCCTTTCTCTCTCTCTCTCTCTCTCTCTCTCTCTCTCTCTCATTGTTTGAGTTTTTTTACTCAAACAGGTTTTACAGATAGAAATTCATAGTTAATCAAGTGCTAGGTAGATTTGATGGGAAAAGTGATGTCAACTCTAGAGAAGAGATTTTTTTTAAGGTCATCTCTCTGGAAGAGAACAATAAAAATAAATATACTGTATAAATCCAGTTTGCATGAAATGTTTGAAGGCCCCTCATCTTTCTCCTGTCTCCTCTTTGGTTTGCTTCAAATAATGTTTATTTTCTACAGTTGTTTACTTTTTCATTACACAAATAGATCATCTATCACCCACTTCAAAGGCTTCCATTATAATAGGGTAATGCCATCTCACTAGTCCAAGTGATCAATTTCAGTTCACAATTGATCATAATGAAAGGACTAAGAGTCAAAGGGAGCACATAAACAAGTCTAGTACCTGCTAACACTAACCAATAGAATAAATAAAGGGGAGAGTGATCCAACATGGGAAGTGAGATACTCAGCAGACTCATAGAATGGCAGATGTCCTAAATAGCACTCTGGCCTCAGAATCAGCCCTAAAGGCATTCGGATCTGGCTGAAAAGCCCATGAGAGTATTTCAGGCATGGAAAGCCAAGACACTCTGGCAAAAGATCTCTGTGAGTGAGATCCCAGTGGAAAGAACAGGTCTTCAAAGAGGGAGGTGCCTTTCTCTGAAGGGAGGAGAGAACCTCCACTTTGACTATGACCTTGTCTAAACAAGATAAGAGTCGGAGAACTCAGAGGGCTTCCATAGCCTTGGAAACTCATGACTGGAGCATAGGGAGATTACTGATGCCATAGACAGGAGTGTCAATTGGTAAAGTCAACAACAGGAGTCACTGTGCACTTACTCCTCATGTAGGATCTCTGTCCTTAATGTGCTGTACATTGAGATTTAATGCTATAACGAGTACTCAAACAATATATTTCACTTTGTGTTTCTATGGGGGTGCAAACTGTTGAAATCTTTACTTAATGCATACTAAACTGATCTTCTGTAAAAAAAAAAAAAAAGAAATTATCAATTCCCAACTTGACTCTCACTGGGATTAAACATGACAATAGGTCTGATCTGATTTCATCATCATTAAAAAAAATCATCTATTATTTTTCACTTTATGTTTCTATGTGGGAGCAAACTGTTGAAATCCTTACTTAATGTATACTAAGCTGATCTTTTGTATATTAAGATAATCAAAAATGAATCTTGATGTGAATGGAAGGGGAGAGGGAGTGGGAAAGGGGAGGGTTGTGGGTGGGAGGCGTGACGGTATGGGGGGGGAAGCCATTGTAATCCATAAGTCGTACTTTGGAAATTTATATTCATTAAATAAAAGTTAAAAAAAAACAATAGGGTAATAAGATTTCCATTAATCGGAGACCAGGCTTTAAGACATGTACCTGGGATTATTTCTCTGATTAGCTTTGAGGAATAATAATTTCGATTCTTATCCTACTCCCCTTCCCATTTTTCATATACAGCTATAGATAATGTTAGTATTAACAGTGATAGGAGCCCTACATGTAGCCTATTTTGCTGGGAAAAGAGGTGTTATTGAAAGAAAAAAGTCTGCCTACTTCTTTGGACACCCAATTTAAATTACTGATCATTGAATATTTTAAAAAATAACACAGCAGGTTATTTATTATTGTTACTATTGTTAGGAACAACAACAGAAACAGTCACAAACTAGAATTTATATAAATCACCATTTACCAAGACTTTAAAATCAACAGTCTGCCTCTCTCCATGTAATAACCAGGTCAAGCATGTATTATTATAGTCATTTCTTTCTGAGGAATTAACTGAGGCTCAGAAAAATTATATTGCGGACCCCAAATCATCAAGTTTCCAAAAACGGTGCTGAACCTCAGGTAAAGTCTCCAAACATCAGTCAGCTAATTATCACATTACTTCTCTGCACATCACTTTATATTGAATGTCTGTATTTTAAGAGAGCTTACTATTTGTAGAGAAATCCTGGTCCTAGAGAGAAGGAATCTGGGTTTCATGTCTCGCACCAGTTAAGTGACTTCTTCCCTTGGATGCTTTTGTGGTTGGGTAACAGAAAGTCAGACAGGGACGGATCTGACCCTGCCTAGCAGTCGAGAGCATTTGGCATGGATCATCACAGTAGCAGTAGTTCTCACACTATACCGACACGTGTACTGCCTGCACATCTGTCTCTCTCGCACTTAAATTTCTCAAGTGTAGTAAATGTGTCTTGTTTGCTTTTATGTGTTTGGTGCCTGGGACAGTGCCTGGCACTTAAGAGGACCTCAAAGTTTATTTACTAAATGAATAAAGACTCCATTTAATCTGATACTCTTAGTTGACCTAAAAGATAACTGCCTCAAATCTCACAGCCAGATGATAAGAGAACTGGGACTAGATATCCCATCTCCAGGTTCTTTTCAGTGTGTTTCACACATGAAGAAGAAGATGATGGTACTATTACTAATGATGACTACCAGTTAACATGTATCAGCTGGTGACCATATGCCAGGTACTGTTCTAGGTGCTGTGTGAACACGATCCTATTTCCCACCCCTAAAACTGTAGGAGGTTTTTTGTATTTTTATCTATTTCATAAGTGAACTGATATATATTAGATAGATAAAAAGAAAAGGAAGGAGAGGAAGAGAGAGAGAAAGAGAAAGAGAGAGAGAGAAAGAAAGAAAGAAAAAAAGGAAGGAAGGAAGGAAGGAAGGAAGGAAGGAAGGGAGGAAGGAAGGAAGGAAAGAAGGGAGGAAGGAAGAAAATAAATTGCTTTAGGTCCAAGTCAGTTTTGATTCTTTTTCATCTTGCAAATATACTTCAGGCAGGACCCTATCCTCAATATAAAGATTAAAATAGAAATCTGTACTAGGACACAGTTGAGAAAAGCTTCTTCCTGTGTAAGTAAGACACACAAATTTCTGGCACCCTCAACAATACATGTCCTGGCCAAGAAAGCACGGATGAGGAGATGTGCTCATTAACTGCTAACTTCAGACCTCTTAGGTCTCCTTTATTCATGCTGTCACTCAACGTGTCCTTGTTTTTTCCAATCCTCTTGTGAGCATCTCCTGCTGATGCTTATTTGTTTATCTGAAAGGCCAGACTCCATGGGATGGGCTCATTAAGAAGACATTCCCTTTCAAAAGGACCCAGGAGAATGGCAGGGACACAATATTTTCCTCATGTTTCCCTCTTCCCTTGCCAGCACCACAATAGAAGGCACTCAGCCTGGAGCCAGCCTAAACCCAAGATAGCACAAAATGTACTCTGCTGGAGCCCAGCTTCAAAGAAGAATAAATATCCTCTTCAATGTCCTGTCCACCTTCTCTCCTCCATCAAGTAGTCTTCCCCTAACCTTTAATCTCCCAATGATGCTTCTTAAATAAGACGATCAGATCAGTACCATGAAGCCATGCAATCAGGCTAATATAGCCAGGAAGACTGAATCTAGGCATAGCAATACCATGGCACATGTGCTGACCACTCCCTGAACTCTCAAACACAACAAATGATTTTACTCAATGGTGGCATGAGTTATAGCTGAACTTTGGAAACAATCTAGGAGGAGAACAAAACTTAGTCACTGGAAAAGAGGCCCCAGAGCTATTATCCCTTGTTCCTTCTGCTACTACTCCTTTTGGGTCATTGCATATGAGCAGACTTTCAATTTATTAAGGCGAGGCCTGGGTCATTTGCTAATCTTTTGGGCACACCTCCTTCTGAGGAATACACATGCAGATGAATGGGTTCAAGGAGAGAAGAAACCTCAGACTCCAGCTATATAAGGGAGACACTTGGAAATTGCAAAAAGTGTGTATAAGAAGCAGCTAACGAATAACATATTATGCACCACAAAGACATGTGAAACTTTTCCAGGTGCCTTATTGGACATAATCATGGATAACCAATTATGAGAAATCCAAAAGGCACTTGTATTACTTTCTCACCTTCAATGACAACTTCTCAGAATTTTCCACCAAATTGGCCTAAAAACAGAGAAGAACGATAGCAGGGTTGATCTCTGGGGATCTGCGACAGCTCCATGTAGCCCCAGGGAGCAAGATATTACTTTGAAATATATTATTTCAATACTTTGAAATGTGTTTGAAAATTCCTATGTAGTTTGCATTCTACTCCAAAATATAGCAACATTTATTTAACAAAAATGTGTTTTCTCCCAATTTTTATGTAAATTCAGTGCTCTCAGGAATCACATTTATCCTGGATTGACCCAGGTTGTTGTTTTCAACATTTTTAAATGATTGAAAAAAAATAATGGTAAAGAATTTTAAGTGACACAAGAAAATTATATAAAATTTAAATTTCAGGACCTGCAAATGAAGTCTCATTGGAAAATGTGTATGCTTTGTGTGTGACTGCCTTAATGTTACAGTTGCAGAGTTGAGTCATTACAACAGAGACAAAGCCTGAAATACATACCATTTGACTCTTTACAGACAAAAAAAAATCGCATTTCTGCCTTGGCCTTACTGGCTGACTGATGAGCCTACAAACATGTCCCCATGATGGGGGACTGCACTGTGTAGTCGGGGGTTCTCAGGTGGCACACATTACTCTAGCACACACTGAGCAAGGTATGGAGACATTTTTGGTTGTCACAACCACACTAGGGAGAAGGGTGTCTGTTGCTATTCTGCAATGGTTAGAAACAGAGATACTGATGAACATCCTTCGTTACCTGCAGCAATCCATAACAACAAAAAACTTATGCATGTCAACGGTGCCCAGGTTAAGAAATCCTGGTGTAAACCCTGTGGGCTAAGGGCTGGTTCCCCAATCTGTCCTTTGTTTCTTTCCTCATCTCAGTTAAACATGAATGGGCTTAATTTATTAAATTAGAAGGGATTTCTCTTTTGAGCCTGAGAGAAAGACACTGTAAATATAGATGAAGAACAAGGAGGACTTCTTGTTCTATTTGAATGCAGGAATTATTAATAAGTAAGTAATTATAATCATAATAATAATTAGGTTTTATGAATCACTGTGTATTAGGCATTAAGCTAAGTATTTTATACAGTCTTCTCATTTAATCTTCACTTCAGTCTTGTGAGATAGGTAACACTGTGTTCTCCATTTTATAGATAAATAAACTGAGGCTCAGAGAAATTAAGCTGTCAAAGGTTACAAAGCTGTGATGTTTTGAGTACTGAGTTCCACCTTCACCAGTCTGATACCAGAAGTTGTCTTTGTTGATCATTACACCATGAACTTTCTAAAATCCTCATTGACTTCATTTTCCTGCTTGGATATGGGCAAAAGAATTTAATTTGTCCATTCTGCAACCTCAGCAAGAAAATAATTACCATCCCCAAAGCCTAGCCAACAAGACACTATCCATAGCATGGACGTCCTTTGCTATAAAACAGATTGCTTTGTAAACTTAAATACATTGCACTGTTTTGAAGCTGATGGGTCAGCAAAAAAATCTCTGATAACAGTGTAATCCATGTTCTAGAGACTTCTTGTGGCACATACATGAGCCTGTTGACTCACTAAGTTGTTAAAATTAATTAACATCTAAATAAAGTTCTTATTTCTCTCCCTGATGTAATCAGAATTAAACAGCCACTGTTAAAGGGATAACTTTGGAAAGAAAGTAGATAGTGTTGAAGCAATGAATTTTAGACAGAGGATACTGTTATCAATTTCAGCTTAGGTCACAAACAGTAAGTGTGTTTCATTTTAAAGATTTACTTGAAAGGCAGAGTGCCAGAGAGACAAGGATGGACAGAGAGACATAGAGAGAGAGAGCTCTTCCATTCCCTGGTGCACTGCCAAATGGCTGCAACAACCAAGGCTGGACTAGGCAGAAGCCAGGAGACAGCAACTTCATCTGTATCCCTGACAAGAGTGGCAGGGCCCCAGATACTTGGGCCATCATCCACTGCCTTCTCAGGTCCATTATAAGGAAGCTGGGTTGGAAATGGAGCAGCTGGGACCCAGCCCAGCAGTTTGACAAGGCATCACAAACTATAGCATAACCCACTGCATCACAATTCTGGCACCTAGTATATTTCCTTTCACGATTAAATGTGTATTGTCTTGTAGGTCATGTTGATAATAGGTGAGAGTGTAAATGCCAAGAAAAGACCATCTAGATTCAACTCCTAAATTTGCTTATTTTTTAATAACATGTAGGTTGCACTGAGCCTATTAACTGAATATTAGCGCAAGATCCATAAAACCTGAGCTCTGGTAGTCCCAGCTCTAATAATTCATTTGTGAACTTGAGCACATTACAGCATTCTTCTGGGACTCCACTTCCTCAGCTGTAAAATGAGAAAAATGGCAACTTCTCTCTGTACCTTTAGCTTTATGAGGGTCAAAAGAGCTAACATATGTACACAAAAAGGAGTAATAATGCCTACTCCCCAGAGATGAACTCTTTAGAGTTAAATGCCTAGGAACAGGGAAATTAAACCACATACCAAAAAACTGCAGTAGGCTGAACTAAGTGACCAGCATACACTATTGACAACAGCCTCGAGAAGCAAGTGCTAAGCAAACACAAAAGTATAACAAAATACAGGCTCCTGAGCCAATGGTATCAACATTTTCTCTCCAGGCTACCGAAAGCTTAGGTAGGGCAGGCTGAACTGGGGCTGTTTCTGACCCAGCCATTCAGAAGCGGCTTTGGTACCATAGCACAGAAGTGGCAAGGGTTACCTCTTATTCTGAGACCTAACAAAGAACTTGATTCCATAGAATACAATGGCTTTTGAAATAAAGATTCACACTTTTTATTTGTCCTGAAATTCTGGATTGCATCCAGTGCCTGCCAACCACACAGTCTGAAGCTGCCCACCCATGCTGGCTTTATAAACAATGCTATTTACATAACTGCTGAACTGCAGTATAGACCCTTAGAGGAATGACGCACTTGCAAATCTGGATGTTACTCTACAACATCAACCAATTCCAAAGCAAAATATTTACTAATTACCAACTAAGTGCTTGGTGCCTTTTCAGGTGCTGGACAACGGGTGGGAATAAAGATGTGGCCCCTGTCCTCTATCAGCTTTCAATATAGCTGTGAATACCTCTGCATGTGTGCGAAGTTATGATGTTATAAAATGAAAAGTTGGTATAAGCAATAAATGCCGGAGGACCTCAGAACAAGGTGAGGCAATTGTGTTGATATGACATTCATGATGGAAGCAGGATTTTGACAGAGCCTTGCAGGCAGTGAAAATGTTGGGAAAGGGCATTCTAGGCTGTGAATAAAGGCATGAACATAAAAACATGCTTGCAACAGAGTTTCTGGAAGGAGTGATTTGTGGCTTTAAGGCATGGGAAAAATAGAGAAGATTTGTAAGTTAAAGATCTCTTGGCAAACAGAAAGCCGTGAAGAGGGGGATAAATGTGGAAGGAAGGAAGGAAAGAAAGAAAAAGAAAGAAGAGAAAGAATCAAGATGGTGTTATAATAGGAGATCAGTAATGACAACATCAGTAGTCTTCAAATTCAATAAAGGCCCATCAAAACCAACTGAATCACTCAACTGCTTATGATGACATTTTGATAAACTGGATCAGTGCTTCTCCAGGTTTAACCTGCATAAACAATACCTGTGGGCTTGTTAAAAGAAAGGTTTTAAATCAGTAGGCTTGTGATGTAACCTGAGATTTTGCATTTTTTTCTTTTTTAAAATTTATATAAAGGTAACAAATTCCATAAATTTCATATATACAATTTTAAGAGCATAATGATACTTCCCACCTGACCTTCCCTCCCTCCCTCACTCCCACTGTCTCTCTTCCTTTTCTTATTTTGCTTTTGTATTTTTCAATGACATACTTTCAATTTACTTTATAATCACAAGCTTAACCCTCTACTAAATAGAAAAGTCAACTAGTAAGTAGAAATATCACTGTTCCCCAAGACAAGGGCTATAAATAATCATCAAATCTAAAAATGTCATTTTTTGTTCATATACATTACATTTTTGTACTCCGTTTATAAGTTACCACAAATAAGGGAGAATATATGATTTTTGTTTTTCTGGGACTGGTTTATTGCACTGAGCATAATGGTCTGCAGTAGGTTCCCAGGTGACACTGATGCAGCTGCTTTGTGAAGCAGACTTCGGTTATCCTCTTGCTGAAGTTTATCTTACTTGATTTTCATGCCAAATGTCAACAACTATATAAAGAATTCTTAAAGTGTAATTGGGTGAAGGTGATGTTCAGGGCTACCCACTAGATACTGTTGTGTTGGTCTTAACAACCACTGTGTGATTGTGAGTCCTCGAGCAAAACAAAACAGAGGACAAAAACACAAATTTACTGCTCAGTTTCTATATTTGAGAACAATCATTCATGCTCAACTCACTGGCTTCTACACATACTTGGAATAAATTCTGAATTCCTTAATACCATCTTCTAGATCCTCACCATCTAAGCCCTCCACACCACCTCCCAGCTTTCATTGCCTACAGATCTTCCCACTTCATTCACTACAACCTAACTCATTAGCTTGGTTTCTATTTCTGAAACACATTAAAGCCACTCACACCTTGTTTTGCCCTTGATTTAGCATCTTTTTGAAGGTTTTTACCCTATAGCTTCCCATGAGATGGACTCACTCTCCAGGTCTCTATAGAAAGATGTTCCATGCAGAAAGATGCTTTTCTCAACCATCAACCTCCAGAGTTTCTCAATTATATGTGATTTTGCTTCCCAGGGGAATACTTAGCAATGTCTATAGATATTTTTGATCATCACAGCTGGTGGAGGGGTCACTACTGGCATAAAGTGGATAGAGGCCAGTGTTGTCACTTGATATTTTACACACACAGCATAGCTCCACAGCAATTATCTGGCCTTAAATGCCAAAAGTACTTGTCTCTCTAAAGTACTCCCCCACCTTGGAACTGGTCCCATAAAATTTTTCTACTTCATTATCTCACTTTATTTTCTTAAAAGATTTACCATTGTCTGAAAGTCCCTAATACATTTAATTGCTTATCATCTATCTCGCTTGAATAAAAGAAATATTGGTATCATGACAGCAAAGACATTGTACTATCCCCAGTGCAGAGAAGTTTCTGACACATAATGAACACAGAATGAATGAATGAAAATGGAAGTAAATGTTGAACATAAAATTAAACAAATAATAGAATTAAGCAACAAAAAATTTTAAATATAAATTTATACTGCAAATGATACCATCAAGAACCAAAAAGGCAATCACAGAACAGAAGGAAACATTTGAGAACATATATCTGATAAGGGACTGGTATCTATAATGTATTAAGAATTCCCATAACTCAACAATAAAAAGACAAACATTCAATTAAAAATGGGCAAGATGTTTGCATACCCAATTCTTCAATGAAGTTACAAAATAGTCAATAAGAAAATGAAAGGTTTGTCAACACCAATGATCATTGGAAAACTATAAATCAAAACCATGAGATACTAAACATTCATTGCAGTGACTACAATAATAAAAATGGGTAACAAGAGTTGCTGCATATGTGGACAAACTGAAACCCTCATTTATTGCTGGTGGGAATGTACAGTGGTGATGCTACTTTGGAAAACAGTCGTGCAGTTCCTCCAAAAGTTAAATAGAGTTACAGTATAACAGAGATATATTCTGTTTCTAGGTACATTATCAAGAAAAATATAAACATATGTCTACACAACTTACACAAGAATCTTCATGGCAGCATAGTCACAGTAGCCAAAAACTGGGAATAATGAAAATGTCTGCCATCTGCTGAATGGCGAAACAAAATGTGGTATGTCCCTACAATGGAAAATCATTTGGCTAATATACAAGAATGAATTATTGATACACATTGCAACAGATAAATCTTGAAAATATTGTGATAAATGAAAAAAGTGAACCAGAAAAGATCCCGTATTGTATGATTCCATTATTGCCAGCATAGGCAAATCTGTAAAGAAAGAAGTTAGGTAAGTAGTTGCTTAGGACGGGAGATATTAGGAGACTGATAAGGGTTGACAGTGATTGGGAGAAGGGCTTCTTTTAGTGAAGTGAATGGGGAAAGAGTCTTTTCTTTTTTTTTCCACAAAGAACAATGGTTATGTAGTTATTTGAAAGGAGGAGAATGAGAAAGAGAATACTAGTGTCCCCATCTGCTGATTCTTTCATAATGCTTGCAATAGCTGGAGTGGGGCCAGCTCAAAGCCAGGACCTGGAACTTAATCTGTGTCTTCCTTGTAAATATCAGAGACTCAAGAACTTGAGCCATCTCTGCTGCCTCCAAGCACACATATTAGCAGAAAGCTGAAATAGAGCAGAGCTGGAACTTGAACACAGGCACTTGAATATGGGATGTGGGCATCCCAACCAGCAGTTTAACCACTACCACTAGGCCCACCCTTTTTTTCCTCAGATTATTATTATTATTTTTTGACAGGCAGAGTGGACAGTGAGAGAGACAGAGAGAAAGGTCTTCCTTTGCCGTTGGTTCACCCTCCAATGGCCACCGCGGCCAGCGCGCTGCGGCCGGCACACCACGCTGATCCGATGGCAGGAGCCAGGTACTTATCCTGGTCTCCCATGCGGGTGCAGGGCCCAAGCACTTGGGCCATCCTCCACTGCACTCCCTGGCCGCAGCAGAGAGCTGGCCTGGAAGAGGGGCAACCGGGACAGAATCCGGCGCCCCGACCGGGACTAGAACCCAGTGTGCTGGCGCCACAAGGCGGAGGATTAGCCTAGTGAGCCGCGGCGCTGGCCTCTCAGATTATTTTTATTTGAAAGGCAGAAAGACAGAAAGAGTGGGGAGAGATAGAGAAAGAGCTCTTCCATCTGCTGGTTAGTCCCCAAATGCCTAATACTGGTCTGGGATGAAGTTGGGAAGGAACTCAATCCAGGTGCACATATGGGTCATAGAAATCCAACTATCTGAGCCATCACTACTGCCTCCATGGTCTGAATTATTATGAAGCTGGAGTCAGATATTGAACACAGCATTCTCATATAGGATGCAAGCATCTCACCTTCTAGGCTAAATGTCCATGCCACAGGCTGCAGTGTTTTATCTGTTGTTTCCATAAAGCCGTGCTAGAAAATATGGCCACCTTTGGTATCTGTCCTTCTTATTCATCTCTCTCTCTTTCCTTTTCCATCAAGGTCAACTCCCTACGGTAATTTCTGTAACTCTACATATGGCATCACAATGTCATTATATTTGCCATAACTTTAGCCATACTCATCCTTGAAGCCAAATCACCACGTGGTGGGCAAGCCTAGGGCATGTATGGTTTTTGCAGCCACTGGCACCTGTGAAGCCCACGTGGCAGTAAATGAGCCTGGGGGGGAGGCGGTTAAGCCTCCTATGCTGAGGTTTTCTACCTAATATCTCATACTCTAGAACAGATCAAGCCATTTCGATTGTGCTATGTCTGAATTCCTGGCCCCAGCACCATAACAGATAATGCATAAGTATTGTTGTAAGCTGGAAATGGTAAGTTTGGGGGGTTATTGTTTCATGTAGCAGTAATCTATTAGGTAACTAATAGATGTGTCTGATTCCAAACCTCAAGTTCTTAATCATTATGCTGTGATGGCAAACACAGACAGAAATTTATTAGCAGAACTTAACTTGGCTCCCCACAAAGACTTCTCTATGGGAAAGGCTATACTAAACACTCCAGTGTCCAGTCCTTAGGACTGAATATTTGTGCTGGTCAACAAATGCCACAGTAATGGCACTTTATAGAGCAGTCTCTTAAAAGTTCATGGTGCAGACACCTTGAACCTAGTTATCTCTGATGCACTGGCAAGACTTACACTCTGAACCCAAAAAGGGGAGACCATGAATTTTGCAGAGCTCATACCTCAGTCTCTGCACTCCCTTCCACTAGCAGTTATATTTATATCAAATATGTAAAATAGCTCCTCAATTTAATTATTCAAAACCCCAGCAACATAAGTTTCTATCTATAAAAACAATGAACAAATTACTTTCAAATATATTCATTAACACTTATTGTCTTCAGTAATGCTATATATAGTTTGTGGCTTTTTTCCCTCACTGAGAACCAAGACACTAATGGAAAGAGACCAATATTAGATGAAAGGGTCTTTCTACATTCCAGGCTTTTTGTTCCCCCTGAAGGGGAGAGGAAGGACAGAAAGGGGGTGAGAGGTTGTTTGACAACAGACTCTTTGATGCCATCCTCATCCTTCAAGACTGACTGACTGTACATCCCAGAGAAAAAAGAATTTTTTGATCTGTTTCCACAACCAATATTATACATATTTGATGGAAAGAGTAGACGGTAGTGGGAGGTGGAGGCAGCAGAGAAAAATGATGTTACAATTTTATGCTATTTCATTGTTTTCCCCAACGTATTCAGGGCCTCTGAGCTTCTTACTAACCTGAACTCCTCTACCTCCCATCTTCCTTTTGCCTTGCTGTAAGGGAAAGAAGCCTTGTAAGGAAAAATGAAAAAGAAAAGAGAAAAAACAACAACAGCTGCCTCTGACTGCTTGGAGAACAAAACAATTGGTACCTTTCATATCTGTGAAGGCTAAGCTCCATTATCTCACGTCAGAAACAGAGCATGGGGCTCGTGGGCAAGAAAATCAACTCTCAGAGGGCACAAAGCCAAATGCTGTCTCCGTGACTGACTTAAAAGGGAAAAGGCAGAACTCTGCTTTTAGGAAGAACACAAGCACGCAGGATTCCAAGTCATTAAATTCTGTAGATTTTTTTTTAAAAAAACACCCTTTTAAGGAAATGTAAATGGAGAAGTATGAAAATAGTAAATTAGGGGACATGAAAAACCCTGGGTTCAAGTCCTAGTCATGTGTGTGTCAGTAGCCATGAACCTTGAGATGTTTTCATTGCCTCACTTTAGTGGCCTCAGGAGGAAAGGGGAGATTCATGCATTCATTCATTCACTCACTCATTTATTGAGCATGAAAAGATCAGTCAATCAAGAACCACAGGCAGTTTTTGCCTTCAGTGTCTCATGTTGAACCACAAGGTTGTTCTGACAATCCCTTAGACTTGAAATTCATGCATACATTTCAAATTTGTAAAACAAAGCAAGGGACTGGTATGAAAGCATCATGACTGGCTGAAAATGTACCCTGCAGGATCTGTCAAGTCTTGAGAATTTCATAATGCTGATTCAGAGGTCACAGATTCTCCTTTTCCATTTGAAGCTAAAACTGATCTTGCTAACTGAACACAGCATTGTGTTGGGTCAGGTTTTTCAGGAACTGGTCCCTCCCAACTCTCACCCTGCAATTCTCTCACATTCACCCCAACCACGGAGGGTATAGAAGGTTTGCCAAATTTTCTTAGAGCATAGCTTTGTGAATATTCCTATCTGCTTTTAAACATTCAATGTGTCCCTTCTTCCTATGAATTAACCCTATATTCCTCTTGGTCCTCAAAACTCTCAACCTAAGATGTCTTTACTCCCTCATCTCCATTTGCGTACCAGGCAATCAGTCATAATGTCCTGTTCACCATTCGTAGTCATGGCTGGTGTTCCCTTATCTCTTTGCTTTCCCTTAGCTATTTATTCCAGAGGAAGCCCCTTTTGATCTCAAATCCCCACAAGCACATTCTTTTTGGGAGATCAAGTTCAAATTTTGATGCTTTGTATTTAGCCTCATACCATTGTCTCCCACCCCTCTATCCTCCTGGTGAAAGTGCCTGCCCCCTTCTCTGAACCACCATATTACTTTGCATGTAAGAACCTCATTTTTGGTAAACAGTGATATTGTTGATGATAATGATGATAAGAATAAAAGCATCCAGCCTATAATGAAACTTACAATGTGCCAGTCATCATGATAAATGAACACTTTATGTTAATTAACTTTTCGATTCTCGTAACTATTTTAAGTCACAACAATAGTTTGATCCCTTTTCAGAGAAGAATCTGAAGCTTAATAAGGTTAAGCAATGAACTTGAATTTCCAGACAGTAACTGGCAGCTACATGGATAGGCTTTGGCATAGCAGACACTGGAATGTAAGTCCAGGCTCTACAAGTTACCAGCCTCAGGACTCTGGTCAAGTTGCAGATTTAATGTAATTGTTCATTTCCTTATCTGTGAACTGTTCAAAGCATGAAGTTTGTTGTAATGGTTATGTGAGATGATAGACAAAACTCTGAAGAAGATGCTGGGCACAGAGAAGCTGCTAGAGATGGCAGCTAACATGACCGACCCCTAGAACAACTGCTTCATAGTCTGGATCTGATGTCAAAGTAGATCCTGATCCATTCCCCCTTTTTAATAAATCCCCACAAAATGGATCCTAGCCAATTAAGGAAGGCTTTACTGCTCCAGGGATGTACTAAAGACATGTGTCCTGGAGAAACCTGTGTCACCGAGGAAAAACAGGTTACATAAATGTAGAAATCAACCCAATAATCCCTCTCCAGCGTTCCTCCTCCCAGGGACAGCTTTGGGAGCCAATGGTGAGCAAAATGAGAGCAACTGGCTATACTTGTGCCTCTGCAGGAAGCAGGACAGGCCTGAATGATGGGTCCTTGGAGAGCCTGAGATTAGTGTCTGAGCCAGAGTTCTGAAGGGGCGGGAGTTTGGAGAGGAAGCTTGCATTGTGTTGCCCGGGAAACACAGGATGGAGAAATGGAGATGAGCCATCAAACTCATTACCAATGGTCAGGGTTGCCAGGGGCCTGGAAAGGGCAAGAAGACTGGCAGTGTCACACAGTGAAAAGCTACAAGGAAGCACCCCATCCTTATTCAATGTCTATTTTACTAAGCCAGATGCCTCTCAATTTGTTAATACTTTGCTTGAAAAACCAGGGCACTGAACTAGGAAATGCAAAACAATCAGCAACAAGAGCAGTGGGTCTTTTCTGTTTGTGAGCTCTGCAACACTTTTGGAATTTGACAAAAGCCATGTACTATATTCCCAGAAAAAATACACATTTATGTGGGTGCTTCAAGGAGTTCCTGGAAAATGGAGTTAAATGATAGTTTTATGTTGGTACAATGTTTTTTTAAAATCCATGTATTCCAGCAGTTCAAGGAAAATGTGCATTATGAAAAAACTATGCCTGGATTTCAATTTTTTGCAAAAAAATATTTTTAAATTCCATTTTCCATTTACCTTTTGAAATATTCTCATATATACTCCTCAGTAATTCTACATAAGTCTACTATCCACAGAATTTACCTCAGAAAAATTAATATGTTCACAGTAAAGTCTATATACAAGTATTTATAACAGCTCCATTCATAAATACCCAAGGTTGGATACAACCTAAATATTTATCAGAGGTGGATAAATGAATTATGGTACATCCAAACAATGGAACATTTGCTCAGCAATAAAAGGGAATAAACTACAAATACATACAAAAATCTAAGTGAATTTCAGAATGACTCCAAATAAAGGAAGCCAGATGCATGACTTGTTTATTTGGCTTTCTGAAAAAGTCAAAATTATAATAACAGAAAACACATTAGGTTGCCAGGACTGCAGTTAGGGGAAGGGAGCTAAATGATACTTAAGGAAAATTATTTGGGAAATTAAAATATAACATATATTGATTATACTGGGTATGAAATGACTATACATACATATGTCAAAATTTATAGAACTGTATATTAGAGGCAAATTTTATTGTATGTATGCTAAAATAAGTCAAATTTTAAAGGTATTCTCTATAGGGTTACAGAGGGCTTATCTTCAGACTTCAGGTAGAGAATCTCTGCTCTTGGATTAAACAAGTTTCAAAGTGAAAGAGCATCCCAAACCTTATAACTCATATCTACTTCTTTCAAAAATAGAAACACACTAGGGCCAGTGTTGTGGCACAGTGGGATAAGCCACCACTTGTAACATCAGCATCACATGTTGGAGTACTGGCTCAAGTCCCGGCTACTTTGCTTCCAATCTACCTTCTTGCTGATTCTCCTGGGAAAGCAGTGAACGATGACCCAAGTACTTGGGTCCCTGTCATCCTGTGGGAAACCCAGATGAAGTTCTTGGCTTCTGGTTTCATCCTGGCCCAGTCCTGGCTTTTGTGGGCATTTAGGGAGTGAACCAGAGGATGGAAGATTCCCTCTTTGCATCTCTGACTTTACCTCTGTCACTCTACCTTTTAAATAAATTAACCTTAGAAAATTAAAAACACTGGAGAAAAAGAAAATAAAATGCTATCACATTATTATGAGGTTCATTCCTACAATGAACATTTGTTGCTTACTCACTGTACTCTAGACATTATCCTTAGATATTAGGAGTTTCAAAGAGTGTAAGAAAGCTGAGACTTACTGCTTTGGAGATCTGGGATCTCAGGCTTGCAACTCTGTAATGTATTCCTGATAGACTACAGAGGCTTCAGGGAATATTTTGTTTCCAGATATTTCTGGAGTTCTGGATTTGGGGCTAGGAGAGATGTATGTGGACTAAATGAGCTGCAGGTAGTAGAGTCTTTTGAGACACTAAGTGATCCTTGAGTCCCTCACTTTTTAGCCACAACAAGGTGGGAAAATGGCTGAATTTCTAAAATGATCAACTTTAGCTCCCACACTGTGCAAAGATAAGGCACTATTCTGGAATTATGGCCTAGTTCAACAGTTAAAAACCCTCTTAAATGGTGGCTATAATAAAGTTCAAAAACATCATGTACCACTTGTGCCAACTTTTGCACAGATCACTGAATATCTTTAAGCCCCAAGTTCCTTGTGTAAAATGGGAAAAACACAATGCCACTTACACTTCCTAATTTTGGTATGAGGGATAAATAGGATAATGCATATGCCTGACATATTAATTAATGGCGCAGCAGCTGCTATAAGTGCAATCATCATCAATATCATCATTCTGATTTCTACATTGTTTTTTTATATCAAATGAAAGATTCTTCCTGATCAAAATGGCCCCGTTGCTAGTTGCCAGACAAGGCAATTTCAGCCTCCTTTGCCTTGAATCCAGTGATTTAGCATTCAGCTGGAGAAGAGTTATCGAACTACTGAAGTGTACACCTGAGTCCCCTTTAATACTCTGTCAGACTGACTGAAACTCCAGCCTGGAAAGGCCAATTTGGATGCACTAAAGCCCTCCAGATCAGTCTCTGCACCCAGAGACTAATCAATCTCTTCCTGCCCTGGGCTTCCCATAGCAACAGGCTTGTGCCCAGCTGCCTTCCATTGTGAGGCCTTCCCTGGCCCTTGCACTGTAATAGTGAGTGTCAATGGAGGGGCACAAAGAAAAGGGAGAATGCCTGCTGGGTTATATAACATTAGAATCACAATATTCCTCCAGTGCATCAGGTGCAGGGTTAAAAACATACTCAAGATTGAAACATAATGAATTATAAAACATCTATGCATACCCATTGCTTTCATGGTGCAAATTTCTGAAAATAATATGCCTTGAACATCTCTTCATTGGTAGGGATGCATAGAAAATAGAATTTGCACCCTGTGCTTGGTGACACTCAAGGGGGGAGCATCCTGCCAAGGTATGTCACATTCCCATCAGGGACAGCAGAGTGTAAGGCTTGACCCCCAAAATGTCAGTATTGGTTTGATTTCTAATTGCAAACCATGGCTGTAGGGAGCCCTCAACAACTAAATACTGTGATAAATTTTACCAATTTCATATCTGTCTATAATATGATTATGATAAACTCTGTGCTAAGGAAATGGTAGAATCCCTGAGAACTAGGGCTACCAAGCTGCATATCCCAATAGAAAAATGTGTTCCCTGTGATTTCAGTCATAATTTGAGACTTCTTCCAAGTTGAGTAAAGTCAAGCACAGTCTTGCATTCATGTGATTCTGAGGCTGCAAGATTAGTTCAGAACAAAGTGGCCAGTATACTTAGAATGAACATTAACCTACACATTGTGTATCTCTGTGACCCTCCACCTGCATCGAAATGCCCTAAATTGAGTTTTCTCAAAAGTTTCATCTCAGATCTATGGACTCAGAACCTCTGGCAGTGGGACCTGTGGCATGCACTTACAAAGCCTCAGAGGATTCTGACACACACTGTCCATTGAAAATGCTTTGTGAAATATGAAGCTGGAAGAATGAATTCACCTTGTTGGCATTTTCAGCTCAGAGAAATGGCCAGCCTGATAGGAAACTTCTAGCCCCAGGAAAAGTTTAAATTAAACTACTGAGAGTTAGTTACTTGGTCCACTCGTAAACAAGGCAATTAGACCCAGCTCACTGCTTCACTCTCACCTGAAAAGAGAGGCTGACACATACTTAAAACTCAATCAAAGACAGAAACTCTTAGAGCTTTATACTAATTATAAAGACAGATGTAACCATTTTTTCTCAATACATCAGCTCTTCTATTTGAAAGTTACTTGGTCTTCAGTCATAACCTCAGGATGGGGGGGAGTATGATTTTTTTTTCTGTAATCCGTACCCTACCCAACCACAAAAGATGGGAATCCCATGGCTGAAGGCCTACCCCTTTTTCTTTTAGTCAAGAAAGAATTTTGGAATTAAATGAAAGAGATAAAGAAACTACTTTCTTGCAGGTATATATTTACCATCGCTATTTGTATTTTTAAAGGTAAATTCTAAAATAGTAATTAATTTTTTCCAAGGTTAGATACTCAGTTGCTTTACACCTACAGGCAAGAACAGACTAGTGCTGTAAGAAATGTGGTTGCAGGACAAGCAGCACCAGCATCCAGAAATGTGAGCTCTCAGGCTCCATGGGGGAGATCTATTGCATCAGAATCTTCATTTTAACAGAATCAGCAGGTGACAGGTGTGCACAACAATGGTTGAGGAGTACTCTTCTAAGGCACTGTTCCTTTAAAGTGTCTGCATGTGGGAATCATGTAGGGAATTAAGAATAAATACTGATGGTTGGGTCCTACCCCAGAGCCTTACTTAATGGGTGCAGCCTGGGTATAGAGCTTTATAGAAGCCACCAGGTGATGTCACAATATTTTAAAATTGCCATCGTAAGCAACTTTTCTAACTCCTTTTCTAACTTTATGGGTCCATAAACCTGTCAAGAAGAGCAAAAATAGACCACACAAATTCAGTGCCTGTAGGAGTCAAATCCATGTAAACAGTAGCAAGCTGGATAAGTGGACGCCATTCAAGGAGACCAGCCAGCCCTTCTCCTCCAGTGCCTTTAACAAAAGGGCATCTGGTGCTGTCAGATATACTGACTGTTTTGTTGTAAGAAACTGGCAGTCCAAAATTTTACATAAATCCTTGTAGTGTCTTTTTTGTTTTGTTTTGAATTGTTTCATTGGTTACAAACTCAATTTGCTTTTTCTTAAAATAAACGTAAGCTCTACTGGCTGAACATGGTCCCTGAAACAACACTTTAGGACCTCAGATAAATGGAAAACAGGTTTACATCTAGAAAGAGAGCTAGTCTCATTCCAAAAACACATGGACAAATAATTCAAAGTGGTTACTTGTTCCAAAAGAGCATGCAAGGATTTTGGAGAGTATGAAGTGGACTCTGCCCTGTTGCCTGAAGGAATTAAAATGATTTGTGTTCTTCCTCTCTCAAAGAGGAAGCATACACTTTAGAATGTACTGTGATCATAGAAAGACAACACTTCACCTGATTGGAAGTAGGACCTGGAAAATTCTGCTCCCCAAAGTTCCATGAACAGGGTGAATCAGGGAAGTAGTGAGGCCAGGGTGGCTGAAGGGGTTGGGACAGGGGAGCTATGAGAGCTTAGAGATGGTCTGTCATCTTCATGGGTTATGAGTGTTCTGTAGCAATGGATTATGAATAATGCAAAGACTGCTCCTGGGAGATGGAGCCTTCTCAAGGTGATTTATAGTTCTGATGGCCGAGAAGGTCCATTTCAGGTTTTGCAGGAGACATATGGCCTTATTTGCACAGATATCTGCACTCTGCCACTAATCCTAACCCTGTCTAACCAGGGCCCTTAAAGACTAGTGGGAAACATGATCATAGAGCCACATTAAAGATGTAGCTTGTTTCAAAGGTTAAGAGAAAAGAAGAGAAAAATCTCCTTTAGGAATCACAGGCATAATAACTGAGATAAAATATAACTGGGAAAGGCCGGCGCCGCGGCTCACTAGGCTAATCCTCCACCTAGCGGCGCCGGCACACCGGGTTCTAGTCCCGGTCGGGGTGCCGGATTCTGTCCCGGTTGCCCCTCTTCCAGGCCAGCCCTCTGCTGTGGCCAGGGAGTGCAGTGGAGGATGGCCCAGGTGCTTGGGCCCTGCACCCCATGGGAGACCAGGAAAAGCACCTGGCTCCTGGCTCCTGCCATCGGATCAGCGCGGTGCGCCAGCCACAGCGCGCCGGCCGCGGCAGCCATTGGAGGGTGAACCAACGGCAAAAGGAAGACCTTTCTCTCTGTCTCTCTCTCTCACTGTCCACTCTGCCTGTCAAAAAAAATAAATAAATAAATAAAAAAAAAACTGGGAAAATACATGATCTTATTCCAATGATTAATATCATTCTAATGAATATGTATGTCTCTCCAATGGACCAGAAGCCACATGAGGCCAAATCAGATCCACACATGCATTAATAATATATTAATAATATATGCCCAAACAAGGAACATGTAGAGTAGGACTGCTAGAGCAAATATTTTGTCTTTTACTTCTGTGTGTCCCATATAGTCTATTAAGGTGCTAGAAAGAGAATAAAATTTAATACATTCTTAGATTACTCTTGAACCCATTCTTGTTGGTAGCTTACAAGCAGTGGTTTTCTAAGTGTGATCCTTGGATCACCCACATCAACATCACCTCGGGGCTTGTTGAGGCTATAAATTCTTGGGTCACACCCCAGACCTACTGAATCAGAGTCTCTGCTGGAGGTGGCATCCAGAAAGCTATGCCTTTGGAGCCCTCCAGGGGACTGTGAAGAAGAATCCATATTATTTCAGTGTTCACAGCCTGCTGAGATGGACAGGTTAAGGATTTATAATCCTCATTTTAGCTAAAGAACAGGTTAATTCATTTGTCCAAAATAAGGTACCAAAGTGAAGACACCAATTTTTTTCCACTTTGGTCTTGAGGGAAACATGTAAGCTTTTTAGTAGTAGCTGATTTGGGTTGATTTGTAAATATATGTGGTTTTTCTCCTCCCTTAATAACTATACCAACCCATTGCCCTGTTGCCAGATGTTAACAATAGAAACAATCCATCCTTATGTAAGTACTTCTACACTTACTCTGTCTTAAAAATTCTTTTTCATCTTTTAAAGAATCATTTATTTAATTGAGAGGAAGGGGGAGATACTTACACCCACCCCCATCCCGACCGAGAGAGAGAGAGAGAGAGAGAGAAAGAGAGAGAGAGAGAGAGAGTGTCAGAGACAGAGAGACAGAGAGAAACTGGTTTGTTCCCCTAATGCTGATGATGCACCTAGCCTCTGGGAGCTCAATAATGAAGTCGAAGTCTCCCAAGGAGGAGTGGCAGCAACTGAATTACTTGAGCCAACACAGCTGCTTCCCAAGGTCTGCATGAGCAAGAAGCTAGAGTCTGGAACTGGAGGTGTATATGAAACACAGGCTCTTGGATATAGGATGGGGGTATTTTAACTGTCATCTAAACTGCTAGGCCAAACACCTGTTCCCATTTTCATCTTTTAAAGTCCACCCCAATGGCTGCCTCCGCTAAGAACCTCTCCCACTCACCCCTGGAGAGCTTCAAGTACCCAGCTCTCTACATTGTCTAGGACAGCTGTGTTTACATGTCATCTTCCTAAAGGGGACCGTGAGAGGGAAATGAACCTATCTTAGCATATCTATATACCCCTCACACACCTGCCATAGAATAGTACTTTGGAGCTGGAAAGGAACAAAGAAAAATAGAAGAGCCAAATCCTATAATTACTAAGTCTGGATTATATCACAAATCCTAAACTAGGCTTTCAACATATCTCATTTTAATAGTCAGTGCAGTCTTATAAGGTACATATTTTTATTTCTATTTTAATGGCTGGAAAATTGAGACTCTCAGAAATTAGAGAAATAATCAGATTTCATACATCTAGTAAGCAAGAGTACTGGAATTCTTGATGAGCAGTATAACGCATTTCCACTTCTTGCTGAGTGAGTGGAAAACCAAAGCATAGACAGAGAACAGAATTTTCTTAATCCCATCAAAAGTTACTGAAGGCTAGTCAAGATTGCAGACCTAGGTCACTTGATGAATGACACTGGCATCTGCCTTGAGTATCATAGCAGTGGCAGAAGGAAACAATTTTTAGGAATTTCGGGATCACTCTGAGAGTTGCCTCCATTCCTCAAATGGGTTGTCAGAAAAATTTGCTTTCTAGAAAAAATTTGAAGGTGGGGGGACTCATTTTCTTTTGGGTGACTTTTGCCTGCTTTTTTGAGTTCTTTAGACTTTTTACCTTCTGATCATAGACCACAACAAATCCAAATTCACCCTAACGTTTCTCAGGTCTCAGGGACTTTTCTTCCAGGCTCCAATAAGATTTTGTCACTGTTTCTAGGCAGACACTGGGTTTTTCAAGTCTTAAATTGATGACTTTCATTCTTATTCCTGATGAAAATTCAGTGGTGACTACCAATACTCAAAGATCTCACTTCTCTTCTGGAGGTGGCAGGAAAAGTCTCAAGGGCCTACAAATAATAATGTTCCAAAACTGTGTTGAGCTCAGTCTCAAACCTGAAAATAAACTCAGTGAGTCTGATCTTTCATATAGCACAGTGCAGGTGACATCTGCCACTGAACAGTGCTGAGAACTGGAGTCATTAATGAGTGCCACTCCAAATATCCCACCTGGTTTTGGACCCAGGTTTCAATTGCTTGAAAATGAGGACAGGAATCTACTTTCTCAGTAATTAGATGCTAACTTTCTAGCTTCTTGAGAGCTGTTTGATACCTAAGCATCCCACTTCTGACCTTTCGAAGTTGTATGCTATTTACTGAACATTCACCAGTAAGGTTCTATTGAGCATGTTGTGACATATTACATCAAGGAATTCTGTACAGCATTTAAGTAGTAATTTGGATGCCTACTTATCGGCATGAAACATGCTTATAGTAGAGTAAGTAAATATTGAAGAGCAAAAAACTATACATTTCACTGATGCCAGCCTTGTTAGATAATAAAAACCCCCAGCCTATGTATAGCAAGTTTAAAAAGATATATGCCAAGATAATAAAAGTCTTGTCTCAGATTGTGCTCTGATGGGTGCTTTGATTCCCAAGCCCCTTTTCTTATCTGTAGTTTTACTTTGTCACGCTAAATGTGCATCACTCATATGATTTTAAAGAATATTACTTCCAACCATAATTACACAAAACTCTGCAATCACATCTGACTAACAAACTGCTACATCATCAGTTGTGGTATTTTGGTTTATATAAAAAGTTGTCTCGTAGGAATATTTCTGTATCTGGAGAAAACTAACATGGAGTGTTGTACCAAATCTGCCCCTAACCACAGCTGTACATTTGACCATAGAAAATGTTTTTGTGTGTCTCAGGTTACTTGTCAGTGAAATAGGGATAATGCCTTTCACCTTGTAGACCCCAAGTTCTGGGGTTTCACGTCAAGGCTGCATTTCACAGTCAAGGGGATGTGTTTAAATGCATACTGCTGGGTTCCACTTCAGGTCCTTCCAGCGAAATTCAGGGCTCACAAGAAAGTGTTGGGCTAGTTTGGGGGAGGTTCTTTGTCATGGTGACCCTCTTTCCTTGTGTGGTCTGACACAGCATGATCTTTATCGATTGAAAAATCACTGCCTTCTAAGTATAGGGGAGAATACAGGTCTGACATAGACTGACATTCTCTCAAGGTTATCAGCCAGAGCCAGGTCACTCAAGGAGAGGGAAAAAGAAGCTAGTAATGTATATTATATTCAAGTTTCAACAAAAAGTGAAATATTGTTTTCAGCCCTTGTCTCTACTGTTGTGGAACAGTGTTCTTTTTTTTTTCTTATTACATGTTGAATTCTTTACTTAGTGGAGGATACTCTTATGATTATCAAATAAACTGAAAGTATGCCATTGTAAAAATCAAAAGAAAGGAAAGAAGAGGGAGGGTGAGAGCATGTGCAGAAGGGAGGGTAGGGTGCGAAGTTTCTGTATGTATGAAATACATGAAATTTGTTCACTCTATATAAATTTTTAAAATTGTTTAAAAAGTGAAGTGAAGCAAATGATTTATGTGCTTTAGGACTAACTATGTCATAGTAAAATGAAGCAGAATAATGAAAAAGTCCGGGAGTTTGGTATATTTATAAAATATTTTTATTTAATATACTAAAAACCATTTAGAGAACTTTTTTTGATTAACAATAATTATACATATTTATGAGGTACAGTGTGACATTTCAATAACTATATACAATGTGTACTGATCAAATCAGGGTAATTAACATTTCCCTTTCTTTCTTATTACTTTATGTTTGGGCTTTGGAGCTCCTCTCTTCTACTTGCTCAGAAAATACATTATAGGTTACTGTGAATTATAGTCACCCCACTGTGTCATGCAACACTAGGAACTGATTCCTTCTATTCATCTGTGATTTGGTACCAATTTTCCAAACTTCCTCTATCCTCCCCACCTCTCTCACTCTCTAGTAATTATTATTCTATATTCAGATTATATATGTGTGTGTTTTAGCTTCCATGCATGAGGGAGAACATGTAGTATTTCTCTTTCTGTATCTGGCTTATTTTACTTAACATAATGTCCAGCAATCCCACTACTAGGTATACATCCAAAAGAAATGAAATCATTGTATCAAAGAGACCTGCACCACCATTTCTTTGGAAGCATTATTATTTGTAATAGCCATGAAATGGAATTTACCAAGTTATCTGTTGACAAACAAAGAAAATATGGTGTATATACACAAGGGACTTATTTTTCACTCATAGAAAAGGATGAAATCCTGTTATTTGCAGCAATATGGATGGAATAGAAAGTTTCCATTTCAAAGGCACCTTCGTGATAATGATGTCTGACCTCCAGCTGATATAGTCGCCATCTCCACACCCTACTCTTGGGCACCTCTGCTTCAGCATCTCTGAGACCAGGGGGTTCACTGCCTCACTCTGTTGTCCCTATTCTTCAACAGATCTGAGCTTTACCACATGGAGCCACATCAGTCTTACCAGGTCTCCTTTCAATGGCTCTAAATTGTGTTGTAAGTCATCTGTCATTAGTAATATAGTTACCAAAGTTTTAACCAAGGCATTCCATAAATCAGAGCATATTTTAGTTTATCCCTTTTTGAGTTGTGGTTCAGTCTGCATTACTAAATTAGAGAGAAAACAAACCAGTCAGAGCTGCTATATGGAGAATATGTAGCAGTTGGATCTGTCCTGGAGCTAGGAAAAGTAAAAGGCTGTTGGTTACTATAGCTGTATAGTTCTTTATATATTAACAGTCAGCTATTACGCTCCATCATTAGCTAATATTCATCAAGTGTTTTCAGTACCTAGGATATTAGACTATATGGTTAAAAGAGAAAGAAGTAGGGGGCATGATCACAGAATTATGGAGAGATGGCATAATTAGTTAGGAGGCTTTTAATATTAAAAAGAGAAAATAATCCTAAATAATGTTAATGTACTGAA
Organism: Oryctolagus cuniculus; assembly: GCF_051225735.1. Taxonomy (NCBI): domain Eukaryota; kingdom Metazoa; phylum Chordata; class Mammalia; order Lagomorpha; family Leporidae; genus Oryctolagus; species Oryctolagus cuniculus. Next base: position 41,812,760 of record NC_142872.1, on the reverse strand, counting down.
TAATGTAATGTACTGAATGATTGAGTCAATTATTTGTAAGGCATAATTAATTGCTATGAATAGCAGGTTAGAAAAGAAAATACATAAGGACATGGCCTTCATGGGGATTACTTTCTTGTCTTTCTCTGTTTACAAATTGTGATGATTTAGCTCGCTGCCTTTCAACCACAATAAATGCTTGGTTTAAAAGGAATCTGGGGGGCCGGTGCCGTGGCTCACTAGGCTAATCTTCCGCCTATGGCGCCGGTACCCCAGGTTCTAGTCCCAGTCGTGGCACCGGATTCTGTCCTGGTTGCCCCTCTTCCAGTCCAGCTCTCTACTGTGGCCCAGGAATGCAGTGGAGGATGGCCCAAGTGCTCGTGCCCTGCACCGGAATGGGAGACCAGGAGGAAGCACCTGGCTCCTGGCTTCGGATCGGCGTAGCGCACCGGCCGCAACGCGCCGACTCTAGCGGCCATTTGGGGGGGTGAACCAATGGTAAAGGAAGACTCTTCTCTCTCTCTCTAACTCTGCCTAACAACAACAACAACAGGAATCTGGGGCAGGTTTCTGGCCTAGCATTTAAGATGCCAGTTAATATGCCATGTCCTGTACTGCAATGCCCGGGCTCAATAGCCAGCTCCGGCTCCTGACTCTACCTTCTGCTAATGCAGACCCTGGGAGGCAGCAGTGACAGCTTTAGTGATTGCATTCCTGCCACTCACAAGGGGGACCTTGATTGAGTTCCTGGCTTCCGGTATAGGCCCTGGACCAGCCCTGTTTGTTATAGGCATTTGGGGAGTTAACCCGAAAAAGGGAACTCTGTCTTTATCTATCTGTTTCCTCAATAAATTACTAAAAAAATTTGGGAAAGATCTTTGTAAGACATCGGTTCAAGCACTGATTTTTCATGTCCATATACATTAATTCCCCCTTATCTGTGCTTTCACTTTCTGAGGTTTTACTCAACTGTGGTCAACTGAGGTCTGACACATGAAATGAAAAATTCAAGCAATAAACAATTTGTAAGTTTTAAATTGCACAGCTTTCCTAACTGCATGATGAAATCTTGCATCAAGACTTGTGTCATCTGTTCATCCAGTTTACCTGCACTGAGTATGGTACTTACCCGCACTCTCCTAGTCACCTAGGAGCCATCTTGGTTGTCAGATTGTGGCAGTAACAATGAACTTGTGTTCAAGTAACCCCCTAATGCTGTGTCACAGCACCTGGGTCATTAACCTTACTTCATCTCATCACATAGCTGTTGTATCATCTCACATAATCACAGGAAAAAGGATGAGTACAATAAAATATTTTAAGAGAATGAGAGAGAGGCTACATTCACGTAACTTTTATTCTAGTATATTATTGCAATTTTTCTGTTGTTTGATTATTGCTAATCTTATTGTGCCTAATTTGCAAATTAAACTTTTTTTAAACAATTTGACAGGTAGAGTTATAGACAATGAGAGAGAGAGACAGAGAGAAAGGTCTTCCTTCTGTTGGTTCACTCCCCAAATGGCTGCTTTGGCCGGCGCTGTGCCAATCCGAAGCCAGGAGCCAGCTGCTTCCTCCTGGTCTCCCATGCAGGTGCAGGGGCTCAAGGACTTGGCCATCCTCCACTGCCCTCCCGGGGCCACAGCAGAGAGCTGGACTGGAAGAGGAGCAACCAGGACTAGAACCCGGCGCTGATATGGGATGCCAGTGCCGCGGGCAGAAGATTAACCATGTGAGCCACGGCGCCAGCCCCACAAATTAAACTTTATCTTATGGCCAGTGCCGTGGCTCAATAAGCTAATCCTCCGCCTGCGGCACCGGCACCCCGGGTTCTACTCCCGGTCAGGGCCCCAGATTCTGTCCTGGTTGCCCCTCTTCCAGGCCAGCTCTCTGCTGTGGCCAGGGAATGCAGTGGAGGATGGCCCAAGTGCTTGGGCCCTGCACCTCATGGGAGACCGGGAGAAGCACCTGGCTCCTGCCTTCGGATAGGCGTGGTGCGCCGGACACAGTGCGCCAGCCGCAGCAGCCATTAGAGGGTGAACCAAAGGTAAAGGAAGACCTTTCTCTCTGTCTCTCTTTCTCACTGTCCACTCTGTCTGTCAAAAAAAATAAATAAATAAATAAAAAAACTTTATCATAGATCAGTATGCATAAAAACCATAGTATGATGAGGGCTTAGCACTGTCTGTGGTTTCAGGAATACACTGGGGTCGTGGAATGTGTTACCCCGTGGTAAGGAGGACTCAGTGCCCTCTGAGGAAGGAGTGCCGCTTCTGTGTGGCAGGATAGCACAGCGATCTGGAGTCTCAACTGGGGAGTCAGAGCTGAGTGCAGTGTTCCAGCTCTGGAGGTACTATGAACTCTGTTCACCTGGCCAGCTCCTAAGCCCAACTCAGTTTCTTCAAGGGTAAAACACTTCTCAAATCTGCCTTCCATGGCTGCTGTGACGATTCAAGGTAATGCATGTGACACCTCTGTGAATGGCTCCTGCTGACTTGCTTACTATCATATCATCATAAGCATAATTTATCACTATCAATAATAATTATTGAATTCTTTCATGTATGGAGAACCTGTGAGAAAGGATGTTTGCATCTTCAAAGGAAGCAAAAATAGCTTTCCTAGAATATTTTACAAAATGTAAAGCACCAGATGCGTGATCTGTGTTACAATTAACCATAATAGAACTCCCTATGCCTTCTGCCCATTTGACTTTTCCCTGATGTTCTCCCAATTATCTTTTCTCCAGTCTAAAGAGCCTATTTTTTCTATTCTCCCTAATAGGAGGAAGTCAAAACTTGTCTCCACCTTGCTGAGTCTCTTTTCAATACATGGCAATCATAAGAGCATCTGATATTCACCTACAAGTTCATCCACATACCCCCATGATCACATTAAACACTTGAAACCTTTGTCATCTTAAAATACATTTCCAAGGAGACATGCCTCAGTAAATGAGTCCATGCTTCAGACCCCTGATTGGAAAAGAATTCTTCTGTCCTTGCTTCCCTTCTCTGGCAGAGGTGGGGAAACTTTGTGCTGCTGGGGGCCATTGGATATTCATATTCCTATTCATGGGTCTTACAAAATGATCAACTTAAAAAGTAGTCTGCTGTAGATTTACTGAATTTTGAGCCCTGCCTGCAGTAGCCTTGGCAGAACCAACCACTTGATTTCACAGGTGGTATATGGCTTGATGTTCTCCAACCCTTCAGGAGTCACTCATAACAATAGACAGATTTCAGGACACTGCTAAGAATAGATTTGCTGGTAGAGGAGGTCACTACACACTTACACATGTGTCAGGAGATGATGGTTTATAATACAGTTTTACTGAAATATACCACTTCCCCATATTGGCTGTGGCTGCTTTCGTTCTCCAACAGGTGAGCTGTGTTGTTGCAAAGAGACTGTCTGGTACACAAAGTCTGAGATATTTACTATCTAACTCTTTATAGAAGCTGTTTGCATATGACCTTGGTGTGTAGTTATCTCCCACATTGCTGTGGTCCAGAACTAACCCAGAACCCAAGCAACCCTAGGACAAGCCTGGTATTCTCTCTCTGGCATATTCTTCGAAAATCTCTCTGGATTGACCCCCCCAGATGGGTGGAAGTTCATAGTTCATAACACAATACAACTATTGCTGCATGACAAACTGTCACATTAGCAGGAGCCACCTAAACTTCACCCTGTCCCTAGAAACATCCAGCCAGTAACTTGTCTTATTTTACTTAATCAACATTCTGCATTGCACACAATTCCTGAGCGCTCTAAATAAATCTTGCCTTTTATTTTCTCTACAAACTCTGATGAAATTCATTTACACTGAACTATCATAACTTTCACCCTACTCAACCCCTCCTCAATTTTGCAACCTTTCAGTGTGTCTGAGGATGCCAGGGTCTGTGGTCCAGTTCCATGATGCGTGGCATTCTGTAGGGCCTTGTCATGAATCTATATCTTTCACTGTTCCCATTCAGGTCTGCTGGGATGAGATAGGGGTGGATTCTGAGTTTCCTTAGAGCACATGGTTCTCTCCTTAAGAATATAGGAACCAAGAACATTTAGGCTGAGAGGCACATTATAAGTCATTACCAAAGCAGAAGTTGAAGGTCAGAAAAATAAAATTTCCCTCAGCTACACAGGAAGTTCCTAGCAGCCTTGGGCATAGGAGTATAATCCTGAGAATCCCTGTGTGGTGCTGTTTTTCCCCCCTTGGATTCTAAGAAGTCACATTTTTCAGTTGTATCTGTCCCATTTCATAACACTGGCCACATTGCTACCAACAACATTCTCAGACCCTGTCCATGTCTCTTTCTATCCAATGAGCTATCTTTCCCTCTCTACTCTCCTCTGACCTTTGCATCTTCCAGAAACCCTGCCCTAGGTTTATCTAAATTAAATCTCTAGCTGTGATTGTTTACCTATTCCTCTAAGCTCTTCCATCTGGTTGGTAACTTTCTCATTATCCTCACCTATGCTTGCAATACCATGTAATTTGGCATTGTCTGTAAATCTGAATAATGTACAACCTGTTTCGTCTTACACCATAATAGAGTGAAATACGCTGTGCTACTCTCATTGCAGACCTCATGGAGTTGAATTTCTCCATTTGATGTGGCGAGAATCCCTGACTTTGGCTTGGTCTTTCACATTTAGAAGGAATGAGGCCATGAACACAGATGACCTGTGTGGTATTGTCCTGCCCATGGCTGGTTGCATGGTGAATAGGAGCTACTCTCTTGCAGCCCACTGCCTGTTGCCAGGGGAACTGTGCCTCCAGATAATGGCACCTCTCCTCTGGAACATCACGCCTCGACCGAGCCTTTGGGAACAGAGCCGGGGAAGTCGCCAGGGAAAATTCGGAATCTGACTCTGCATTCCTCTGTTGGCAGCAGGCTTCAGGTGTCGTGCATTAGCCCGTTCCCAGCATTCTCAGCACAGTGACCTTGCTGTTTCTCAGTACTCCTGATTCGACATGTAAGCTGGCCTGGGCTGTGCAGTGCTCTTTCCCTGATCCTGTCGAGCTCCCTGGTTCACCTCCTTCAGGTGGTGCTCTGATACCTTGCCAGCGGCCTTTCCTGAACACTCCATTTAAAAGTATGACTTTGCCCCGTTCTAGTCCCGGTTGCTCCTCTTCCAGGCCAGCTCTCTGCTGTGGCCAGGGAGTGCAGTGGAGGATGGCCCAAGTGCTTGGGCCCTGCACCCACATGGGAGACCAGGAGAAGTACCTGGCTCCTGGCTTTGGATCGGAGCAGCGCGCCAGCCATAGCAGCCATCTGGGGAGTGAACCAACAGAAGGAAGACCTTTCTCTCTGTCTCTCTCTCTCACTGTCTAACTCTGCCTGTCAAAATAAAAAAAAAAAAAGTATGACCTTGTCCCTAACACACACACACACCACACGTATACACACCATGCACCACACACACCACACACACTATACACATACACACCACACACACACACCACATACACATACCACACACACACCACATACTACATACCACACACACTATACACACACATACACACTACACACACACACATACTATACACACACGCACACACGCTTGAGGGGTCTTCAGAACATTCATGGAAAATGCACCTTATCTTTTGATTCCACTTTGCTCCCCGCTTTTTGAAGTACTCTCATACTCCTTGTTTTATTTCCCCTCTAGTGCTATATATTCACTTGTTATTTGTTTGGTGTCTGTTGCTGGACTGAGAGTTCCATGATGGCCAGCACGTTAACCTGATTTGCTCACTGGTTTCCCATCATCCAGAATAGAACACCAAATATCTGTTGAATGAATGACTGAATAATAATATAGCTGTTGCTGCAGATTGGACGGAGAAGACCTGACAGAATTCAGGGAGCTTTGGCTTTCCTTAGGTCATTTGATTTTCATGAAGGCTAGGAAAACTATATCCATTTTCAGAAAAGGAATCTTAAGATCAGAAAATAAATCAGTCCCTCCCTCGATCCCTCCCTTCATTCTTTCTTTCTTAGTTAGGTGCTTCACATACACATGTTGATGTCACACAGCCTTTGTCAAAATCTCATTTTGTCCTAATTTCTTAAATTTAGACTGTCAAGCAAATTACTCAACTTTTGAAATTTCAGTTCATTGACACCTGAAAGATTGAGGGGAGCTGGGAGTAGCTGGAAGAGGGCAGGAGGATGAAATAGGATATATGTGAGTACTTGGTTCAGTGCCTGACATAGTTTAAGTGCTCAATAAAAATTGGTGCCGATTCCTTTTAAAGATTGACTTGAAAGCCAGAATTATAGAGTAGGAAAGAGAGGGAGAGAGGGAGGGAGAGAAAAGGGGGGATGGAGGGAGGGAGGGAGAAGAGGAGAGGAGAGAGATCTTTCATCCTCTGATTCACTCCCAAAATGGTGCATTAGCAGAAAGCTGAATCAGATATGCAGCAACCAAGGCTCAAACTGGTGCTCACATGGGATGCTGTTGTTACAGTGGCACTTTAACCCACTGTACCACAATACCAGCCCATAGCTGCTGATTTTTATTGTGCTTATATTACTGTCACCACCACCACCATGGCCAAGATTATAATGTCACCACCACCATCACAACATTGCCAGCATCACAACAGTGTCATCACCACCACCTATTCACTATATTACCACTACCATCACCATCACCATCACCACACCACCACTACTGTTATCATTTATCTACCACCATCATTATATATTATCAGTACTACTGTCACATTCCCATCAGCAATGCCATCAACACTACTGTGCCTTTGGCATTGTGGCTACAGAATAAAGACAAATTAAAAAGCAATAGATTTATTATCTGTGGCCCACACTCTGCACTAAATTGCTTTCCATATGCATAATCATTACAAGAACCCTATGAGAATCATTGTTACATAGTTAGATGACAATAGAACTATCATTATAATCCATATCTGCCTGATTATAACACCCTTGATCTTAATCACTACACTGTTATCATATAGTCTAGTGAGCAAGGAAACTATTCTTGTAGCTATTATGATATAGTGTGATAACTAAACAAAATCCAGAAAGCTGTTATGTAAGTCCATAGGAGGGCCACCTACCAGAGAGAAGAGTGGTTAAAGGTTTTCTAGAGAAGACAGTATAAGGCAAATCTTAGAGAATTAAGTGGATTTTGCTGAGCTCTCACACATAGAAAATTGTAGAGCAAAGACTGGACTCTGCTATTTCACTCCTCTGTAGACCCTTCTCTCCAAAGGTTAGGTCCTTGCTTCTCCCCTACAAGGTACTTCAGACTCCAGAGTAATCTTGGAGGTGATAAATGAAAGAAGAGTAGGTGGAGGGGTCTGAGGAAGGCAACACTCATGTCTACTCCTTGTATCCTGGTATTCTGCAGAAGTTCAGCAGAGGAAGTAATGTTTGAGCTGGGTATAAATAAATGACAGGATATGCTTATCTGATGAGAGGGGCTAAGTTACGCCAGGCAAAAGTATTAAGGCAGACACGAAAATAAGGCAATGGTTAAGTAGAGAGGCAGGTGGCATGCCCAGGAAAGAGTATGTACGGCAGTTATAATGGCTTAATTGCCAGTCCTGGAAATAACAATCATGACCTCTCAGGATCTGTGGATTTTAGATACTGCCTTTGTCCCTTACATCATCTCATACCATTCTCACTTCCTCTTTCTTAACTCCAGCTACACCAGTTTTCCTTCATTTCTAAAATTTGCCCAGCTTTTCCCTGCCTCAGAGCCTTGCACAGGTTCTTACCTCTGCCTGGAACACTCTTCCCTCATCTTCTCAAGACTGGCCTATTCCTTCTCCTCAGGTTTCCTATGTCCCTTCTTTAGATGGCCCTCTACCTGTTGTTCTTTGTCACCTCATCCTATTCTTTCCCTCCAAAGCTCTTTCCCCCTTCTGTGACTATACTATTTACTTATTGTTTTTTCCTAAGTATCTAACACAGGGCATGGCACAGAGTGGGTCTCTCAAAAATAATTCATAGATGAACTAATCATCCATTTGACAATGAAGCAATCAATCATGGGAGGTAAAGCAGAGAGATAAGGCTACAAGTACCTTGAGGAGCCATGAAGGTTGGGTTAAGATGCTTTGCTTTCAGTCTCAGGAAGGTGGACATATGTGTTTAATTAGGAGAAGGATAGTTTTTAAAAGATGGACATGGCACAAACTCAGATATCAATCGGGGTACCATAGGATATGAAGAGTTAATTCAAGTTGTTTGGATTAGCTGCTGCAGATTCCTTTCTTTCTGCCTATTTGGCATTCATAGAACTCTTTCTTCTGTCTCTCTAGCTGGACCTCAACTAACTTTGCAAGAGGTCTTGCTAAGTATTTTTCAGATGCTTGCCTGGTCAGGTCGGTTCTGCTGCAGGATATAGGACATTAGGTAAGGAGGGTAGAGACAGTTCTGGCTTGTTCCCATATGCACTGGCTGCTTTCCACAGTAGGAAGTGCATCTCACAGATGACAGCTGTCCTTTTGCCATCTCTGTCTTCAGCCTCACTAAATTCAAGGTTTAGCATGGGTTTTCAGAGAAAACTGAACAAAGAAACTCCATATCATATTTGTGGAATTGAAAGGGACTTGAAGTCTGTCTGCTCTATCTGACTTCCATTCTGTACAAATGGGGAGACTGAAGGGAAGGCCTGAGCCCAGGGTTACACTGTGAATTGGGGCTCTTGATTCCTATTAATTCAGTCCCCCCCCCCCCCCGCCGCCGCAGGCTTTAAGGCAATAGTCTTGAACCTTATTATACTCCATTGCCAACTGGAAACAAAAATGGCAAGAATAGGGCAAGTTGCCAGAAGTTCTTGTTCAGAGTATTGGGGCTGAGCCTGGAAATCAACATTTTTAAAATATGTATACCTATCCTAATAATTAGGTACACTTGATCCATGGGGAGTATTTGAGAAACAGAGGCTTAAAGGAATTCTGTACTTGAGATTATCAAGCTCGTTTTACAGCCGTAAAGCTGGGGCTCAGGAGAGCAAGGTAGGCTTTTATGCAGCACAGTAAAGTGTAGTCCATACATGACACAGCAAGGACTGAAACCCCATGCAGTAAGTGAATTTCTCAAAGTGAGATGGCATTAAGAAATCAACCCCAAAGTAGAAAAGTATATCAATTTTCAATTTCCCTTTTTTCCTTCTTTTAAGGATAAAAGAAAAATCTCCATTTTCTGCCATCTGTAAAACTTCTCTGTCAATTACTAAATCTCCCCATCTCACCACTTCCTTTTTGTTTTAAACAAAAAGAGACAAGAATCGGGATCACACCCTCTGTAGACAATGTCCACATGGGGATAGAATGCAATGACATTATTTTGTTATAGGTTTATAGTTACTATCTATTAGTAAGCTAGATTGAATTTCCTATTGGCAATGGTTGATATATTTTCAAATAAATTTATTATATGCAAATGTAATTTTATTTAAGTAGAAAAATAAGTAAATGTACACATAAGATAAACACGTGAAGGCAAGAGAAGAACAGAAGTTTGGGAAACAGGGATCTTATGAAACCTTGTGAAAAGGTCACTAACTTCCCAGGGCTGAGGAAACTGTTAAGGATAAATATTCAAACCCAGGCATCGTCAGTCCAAGGAAATAGTAGACAAACTATAATTTAATAGCAGAATGAGAAGCAGGTTTCATGAAGGAGGGTTTCACTGGAGTTACCTGTGCTTGGTGACATGAGACAGGTTAAGCAGACTTTAGGCACTGGAAAAGATCACAATCATAACACTCCAGAGGAGTTGGGACACATGACAGCGAGGAAGACTATATTGATAGCATATTCATGTACTTCTAGGATGTGGCTCTGCAATACATGGTCTCTAAATCAGTTGGTAGAGTGTTGATCTGAGGGATGAATCAGAACATGTGCTAATCAGGACATGCTGTGCGAAGGCAAGTGTCGTTTATGAAAGGTTTGGTAGGGGACTATGTGATGGGATTCCTAGTCTGAAAGTTCCAATGAAACAAATCCCCAGTCTCCTGGATTTCAGAAGCCCTTCCAGAGGAACTTTTAGCATCCAGCCATGTCAGTGAACAAGAGACTCATATTTAAATCATGTGGGAGCAACGATAGGCCAAGCCAGGCTAGGCTAGATAATAGGAGGTGGGAAGCAGGTGGCATGGCGGCTGAGCTCTCTCAGATGCTGAGCAAGATGATGTTTTAAAAAGCACCTTCTTTGATAGCCTTCTTTACTTACTTGTGGTCTTGATACTGCTTTTCTTAAGTCTTTTTCTAGAATCTTAACAATATATCACCTTAAAAAGCCATGGCATATATCCTTTAGATGCATGAACACCATGGTATATAAATTATATCTAAACAAAACTTAAAAACTCTGTGGGAATAGGGTCACTTCTGGATCCTATGCTCAAGGAAGCACAATACCTCCTTCTCTCTGCTGTATTTTTAAAACTTTCGGGAAAGCCAACTTACCTCCTTTCTTTCATGTCCATTCTCAGCCTACATGGCCGAGTCCCTGCCACCAGTTTCCCTCCTTCATCCACAGCCCTTGCCCTGTACCATCAGACAGAGTGATGAACACTGCAGATCAATGCTTCGGGCCTCCCAGGCCTGGCCCAGCTTCTCCTCTCACTGTACCACCTTTTTTTGTCTCTTCTCTTTCCAGGCAACAATTTGAACTTTCTCTTTCATCTAATCATAGGGATGATAGGAGTACCAGATGTTGGCTAAGCCTAGGTTAAATAAACCTTAGTTTTCCAATGGTTACCAAAAACAAATTTTGAAAACACCTCTCATCCTTTGATCGATTTTTATTAATTTGCAGATTAAAAGGCTAAAAGTATGCCTGCCTTGTAGTACCAGCACTCTGTCCTCACTTCCAGTTTGTAACTCTATGGTTTGAATGTGCATTTGGTTACAGCATGTATCTTGAAGCCGCTGAGTCCTGGTTCTGACACCAAGGTCCTCAAGCTATTATGAAGTCCCGTAGGAACATGATTACAGAGGTATACTGCCACAGACCTAAAACACAATGCAATTTATTTCTGTGAATCACCTCTCACATGAAAGATATCACAGACAATGCCTTGGCAGCAGCACAGAGAAAGACCCAGGTGACGAGATAGAGCAGGAGATGCACAATAGATTGACTGCGGGTCTGTGGAGGGGGGAGGGAGAAGGAGGGCCAGGGGCATGTGGAGAATGAAGAATGCTCTCACCAGCTGAGCTCCACAGGCTCTCGGCTAGTCAGGTCTGCAGGGGAGAAATCATTAGTTTTCCACAAGGCCTTGATATGTGGGGCTGTTGCAGAATTCCAGAGATGGAGCGTGCTTTGCAGAGCTTGTTTATGATCCTCTGATACACCAGGAGCAGGGATGAGCAGATACCACCTCTTTCCTCACGCAGTTTATAATCTACTGGCGTAGACTCTATGAGGCTGAAAGGGGCCAACGGCTATCTTTGGAATGTTGGAGACTTCCCGGTTTCCAAGAGGTCCCATTGGTGTTATTTTCTCACAGATCCTTGCCTACCAACCAGCCCTATGGAGTATCTGTGCAAAATAGGTAACGTTGTTATTTTCACTTTACAGTTGAGAAAACTGAGACCCAGAAAGAATATGTCATCCAAGGCCTCTCTAAGTATAATAAACAGTAAAGCTTAGATAGTCTGATCTCAGGACCCTTGTCTCATTGGAGGCACTGACACTACCAATGGAGAAGAGACACTGGAGGCAGTAAGGAGGTTAGAAATATAAATCTTCTGCCTTTTTTCTGCAACCCCATGTTACCCAAGAGGTCAACAAGGGTGGAAGAAGTGATGGAATGAGGCGCAATGTTTCTAAAATGAATATAGTTCAGTTTCTCTCCAGCATTTTGTTTGTTGAAATTTTCACTCTCACCCTAGAGATTTCCAATAGCTATTTCCAAAGAAATGGGGTGCAAATTAATGGATTATAGTCAACAAACTTGGCTAGGGTGTCTGTTGTGTGAAGTGCACTGTACTTAGTTGCTTGAGGTGGGGGAGGGAGTGAGGAGGATGGAGGCAAGAGGAAGAATAGAAGAAGATGAAAAGAGAAGTGTGATAAGGCCCTTTCCACCAAAGAAGCTGTGAGGAGGAGACAGTCATTCATGTATTCTTGCTAATGTGGGACAGAATAAGGGATATAGTAGTGGAAGACTGATCCTTGTGCAATCAAGGGGGCTGGAAAGAGTCAGGAAAGCTTACTGGTGGTTAGATCTGTTTGGCCTTCAGAGGTGATTAAAAGTTTTATGGGGTGTGTGTTGAGGGGAATAAAGAAGGAGGAAACTAAAAGGTTTGCTGGAAAATTGAGTAGTTTGATCTGAAGGACAGGAGCAGAAGAGAAATAAAGGAAATATGACTATGGTTTGGAACATGGATATGAATTTGTGGCAGGATTCAGGTGTGGGGAGTAGAATAACAGGGCAGAGTCCAAGTCTGCTGAGCCTTGGATGTCACACAGTGGAGTTTGGAGCTTACTGTGTGCGACAAGGAGTGCCATAGCAGAAGATCTGTTTTAAGGGGATGATTTTGTAACCCTAAGTCTTCCTGGTCTGGCCGAAAGTCTTGTGAGAGCATTTCAGGCATGGAAAGTCAAGACTCTGTGGCAAAAAATATCCTACGAAGGATCTCTGTGAGACCTCAGTGGAAAGAAAGGGCCATCAAAGAAGGATGTACTCTTCTCTGAAGGGAGGAGAGAACTTACACTTTGCTTATGGCTGTGTCCAAATACTGATGGAGTCTATGGTCGCAAAAGGCTTCTATAGCTTTGGCAGCCCCTGGTGAGAGCCTCAAGTGATCACTGACATCATAAATAAGAGTATGAATTGTTAAAGGAACAACAGAAGTCATTGTGCACTTACTCCCCATGTAGGACCTCCATCCTTAATGAGTTGTACTATGAGAATTAACTGCAAATCTTGTTCTCAAACTGTACTCTGTATGATGTGCGTGTGTGTGTGGGTGCAAAATGTTGAAATCTGGCTTAACATGGATTGGTCTTTAGTATATAAAATCAAACTAAAAATGAACCATAATGGAGAAGGGGGTGGGGGAGGGAGAAGGAGGTGGGATGGGACTCAGGGTGGGTATAGGGGAATGAACTAGTATATTCCTATATTTATTTAATGCATGCATTAAATAAAAGCTTAAAAAAAGAGGATGATTCTGACAGCAGGAATGGAGATAGTACTGGTGTAGGGAAAGCCTAGAGGCAGTGACCTATTAGCACCTGCTGTCAGTACTGTCTGCTGATGCTGAGGGGGGACAAGTTAGAGAGAGACAGTATAGGAAAGGTTCAAAGATATATGTTTTTGACAGATCGAAGACATAGGTAAAGTGTAAAGAACCAAAATGTCTTGGTCTCCTTATGGGTAATCCATTCTGCTGTGGCACCATCACTGGTACAGGGAATGGAAGAGGAGAGATGGAAGGTAAAAGTGAAAATTATGTATGTGTGATTAGTAGCTAGTATATAGACTCTTATTTTGTATTAGGAATGAATGTCTGATAGGTAGGGCTAACTTGAGACCTACAAAAAAAAAGCCGCTTGTTTTCACATTATTAACTTTCTAAGCATGAGTTCCGAAATAAGTTAGAATCACTTAGATTCTTTTTTTCCACCTGTTCATTCAGGTTGTTGGAAAATGATGGTCCCAAATCCAAAGTCATAGCTTTGGATTTGGTACACCGCATGTATCAGCTGGATTGCTCTGTTCAATAGACAGAGCAATACCTCTGACCTCAGATAATCTCTTCAAGGGGCTTATGGGACATGGTAAGTCTCAGATATGCAACTGAATGGGGAGCGGTACTAGACAGTGGGTCAGTAGCATTGCTCTGTACATTTGTCCAGCACTCTAAGTGGGAAGGGCACTTTTGCATTTACTTACTCATCTTATGCTAATGCCTGATTTAAAATGATTTATGCCTCTCTAGAATCCTATAAAGTTAAATTAGCTTTTCCACATGCACTACCTCCTCTGATGACATTGATATGTATCCCATAAGGATTATTTGACCCCTCATTTAAGAATGACCAGTAAATTAGGATAATGGAGTTAGAATCTTGCTTCATAAATACCCAGGAAAACTCATGACTTGTCCAGAGTCAAGGAGCTGATAAGTGATGATCCTAAGGCTCATACCAAGATGTATTCATCTCAGTCAAATGTTTACTCTGCAATCTGACACTATTTTTATGTGACTGATAAAATCTTACGATCTATATATTTACTAGGTACATTTCCAGGTAAGAAATCTTTACTCATCCCATTACTGAAGGAGTTCAAAAACAAAACTTAACATGCATGATTTATCAAATTGCTATTGTCAAGGTTTATTGTAGCATTTACTCTGTTAGTTGGCCATTTTGCTTTCCTTAGAATTTTTTTCAGCTGGAATTTAAAGAACTTTCCTCCTGTAGCCTGTTCCAATAGATCCAGGCTAGTCTACAATTCCTTCTCTCCAGAGGGGCATTTATCAGTCAGTCTTTCAGCTAACCCTTCCCTTGGCATCAGATTCAGAAGAAATGTAATTCAGCTATTAGGCCAGCCTGATAATTGCAATCCTTGTAACTCAAGCTTCCGAGAAAAGTTAGGAGCAGAAGTATGGAGAGAAAGAAAAGGAATGATTCTTTTCCCTCTACTTGCTTTGGAAAAAGAATAAGCAATATTTTCAAGTTGGTGACTTCTTCAGAGCAGCCTGAGCAAGCACTAAGGTAGACCTCAAACCTTCAGAGGATATCTTGTACATCAAGTGCAGAAATGTATGGGCCTTGGCCTTGCAGTGGGGGGTTTCCTTGGTCAGTGCTCAAGTTCTGGAGTTTTACAGACCTCAGTTCCATTCCCGGGTCTGTACTTTTTCAGATTGGTGACCTTGAGAAGTTGTTCTACTCTAAACCTAAGATGAGATCCCCATTTATAAACAAGTATTAAAATATCATAGAACTTAGAGAATGGTTGTGAGCATTTAGTGAGATTTTGTAGATGTGCTTAGTAGAGTGCCTGGCACCCTTGTGACATCTGTTGTCATTGTCACAACATTCTATACAAATGTCTTTTTCCTTCCTGATTGCATTTGCACACACAATTTTTCTACTTAGAATAACCTTTCTCCATCACTATTGCCAAGCATAGAAATATGACACCCTTGAAAGATCAGTTCAAATGGCTCTCTCACACACTCTTCCTTGATACCTTTCTAACTGATCAACATCATGTTCCTTTGAGTATTAATTGGTACTTCTCTTCCTCATGATATATTGTCCTTTGTTATTTGAGTCATTATTTTGCTCCTTGAAACACTTAGGGATAGTGTCATTGTCTTATGCTATTTATGTATTCCCATAGACTCTGAACTTCTCTGACTGTCACATTTATCACTCCTTACTGTGATTTAGTATCTGTCTTTCCAACAGGGCCCTGAGGTGTAGCCCTAGTACTTAGCCAATGGCAGGTGTTCAATGGACAGTGGTTGGATCAGTGAATTAATGGATAATTCTGTAAATCATGATTATATTGCATATAGTGACAAATACATAATAGGTCCTCGATATTTACCTAAAGACCAATTCAGTATATGTAATGGGAGGATTCATAGATCCAAATGCCTTTGAGAAGTATGTAGTCAACTAGTCTGAGCAAAAAGACCTGGGGATTATGCAACGTGGAAAACCAAAAACAGTAGGTAAGAAGCATACTTTACTTGATGCTTTTCAAAAAAATTTTAGCTGATTTTTTTTTTTAGTTTTTAACAGGTCCAATAAAGTTCAAAGGTACAATTCCTACATTATAATGACATTCCCTTCCTCTTTCCTTCCCTCTCCTTCTGCTTTCCCTCTTCTTCTCTCTCTCTCTTTCTTTATTTTATTCTTTCTTACTTTTTTAGTTTTTAGGTAGCATATTTTTAATTTTACATTACAGTTAAGGGCTTAATGTTCCACCAAGTTAAAAGTTTAACAAGTAAAAAGCAAAATGATGCTGGTTTAGCAGGATTGTAGGCAAAGACTATAAACAACAGTTGAATGGAAGGATAACCATTTCACTCATATAGCCCTCATATAGATTGTCAGGCAAAAAAAAATCCTGTGGTTCACCCAGTTTTCTATGATTTGTATGTATGAACTGAGTGAAGTTCCTGACCCATAGTGCTTAGAAACTTGTATCAAACAAAAGCAATGACCATTTAACACAGATAGGGAGCATGTCTATGGATTTCTCTTCTGTTCTTTGGGTGACACTTCTTGATTTTTTTTGAAAATGCTTCCCCCATCTATGAATACTCCAACTATATTCATGTTCAGAGTTTGCTTTTGTATAAATTCTCAGATGAACTTACAACTTTTCACACACACACACACACACACACACACACACACGTCCAATAGATAATTATTAAATTTATCCATTCTGAGTAAATTATCACTTAAAACTTCTAATTCTACAATGGAGAGGTAGACATAGGGAGATTGTAACTTGGAAGACACAGGATGTAAGAGGATATCTGAAGGGGACAAAAATTTTTTGGTAAGTATTTCTCTAGTGACATCACATCTCATTCCCCTCCATCCCCCAGTTGAGCCCTGATTTACTAAATAACTGCTGGTATTCTGTAAGCTGAAGCTGATGAAACAGTCAACATGTAGGTCATCAGGTTCAGAGTAAGAATTATTGGAAATGTATTCACTTTCTACAGTTTGGTTTGCAGTTGGAGGCTGACATGTGTTTTCTTGTTGCAACCCCTTGCAGTCTGTTCTGAGCTAATATACAAGCTGTGGGACCAGGAGGTGTAATGGAGCACTCTGTGTTCAGAAGCAGCAATCCTGGTTCTCCTCCCCAGCACCATCTGATGCAATAGGACAACCTGGCTAGGAGAAATGGACCAGAAAGAGAACAAGTGCACACTACCCCCACTCCTGCTCACAAGAGCTTCCTGTAGGCTGCATAACCAAATGATTCCTGGTAAAGAACTGGGACCTTGAGCATCAACACTAGAGATTCTCATTTACCAGTATTATAGACAAGGCTAGGGAGGGGGATTGATTCAAATGAATTCCAAGGGCCCTTTTTGCTCTCACCTTTCACAACTCAACGTCTTTTAATGAGGCTGTTCCTTCTTTGGCTTAAGTGATATAGGATAAATGATCTCAGAGCTTTAGATATCCCCAGAAGAAAACCAGAAACTCACTGTGATCAAATTGTTCATCTGGTCCTTAACAAGCATCACCTTGAATACCTGATTTTTCTAATACAATTATACCATGATTTTTCCAGTTTTCTGACCATTATATGTACCCTTTCTCTGGTTCCTAGTTCCCTAACCCCAGTACCATAACAATTCCTGCCTTCATGCCAACCTCTGGAATCATTGATTTGGAATTCCCCCCACACTCCTAGCCAGGTCCTACTCTTCCTGCAGACCCTGGAAACATCTCACTGAATGACCCAGCCTTCTACAATGTCCTTTTCCTCTGAGTTCTTATTATAGGTTAGATATTCCACGGTTTGTTGCCTGAGATAAACTTTTTTAAAAATATATTTATTTATTTAATGAAAGGCAGAATTACAGAGAGTCAGGCAGAGAGAGAGGCAGGAGGGTCTTCCATTGCACTGGTTCACTCCCCAGATGACTGCAACGGCCAGAGCTGCACTGATCCAAAGCCAGGAGCCAGGAGATACCTCCGGGTCTCCCACGTGCCTTCAGAGGCCCAAGGGCTCAGGCCATCTTCTACTACTTTCTCAGGCCACAGCAGGGAGCTCTATCTGAAGTGGAGCAGCCGAGACCTGAACTTGTGCCCATATGGGATGCTGTCATTGCAGGCAGCAGCCTTACCTGCTACACCACAGTGCCGGCCAAGGATACATTTTTATGCAACTCTATGTTCAACCTTAAATAGCCGCAGAGGCCTCTAGGACCAGACTTTACTTGTATGGTGACTCAGTTGCCTACCTCTCCCCTTAATTTTGCTTGGCTTGTTTCATCTAGGTGATCTTTCTGTTCTTCATATACTCCACATCTATTATTTCCTCATGCACTTGCTTCTCTTGATCTCCATTGCTTGAAATGATTGACACCTTCTCTTCATGGGTCACTCAACTCATATGTTTCTGCCTCACTTCCTGTCTACTCTTCCTAAATGGCTATTACTTCTCCCCTGCATACTCTATCCTATTTCCTTCTATTGCTTAATCACCATCTGTGGGCTTACCCATAGTTTATCTTTCTCTCCACTCACCTGCTAAGAGATTATAAGCATTAAGAGAACAAGGTCTACTTTTATCATCTCTGTATTCCCAATTCCTAGCTTGTGGTGAATTTAAAAACCAACATTTTTTAATGAATGGGTATGAGCGAATGCCTACAACAATTCATGTGTTTAGGACTGTACCCCTTGTTAGATTGTACCTGTCTCAAGGGTGTAAACTTATCAACAAATAAGAAGGAGCAATAAATAGACATCATGTCAAATGAGAAAGTTTTTCAAGTAGTCTAGGATTAACCCAGGGTTAAATCATTCAAGAAACCACAAACAGGCCAAGGATGAAAAGTGACTGTACTAGGAAGGGGAGACTAGTGATCAGCAGATGGTAACAAGACAACTACTCAGTTTTGTAGCTTTCAGTTTCTTAACTTGGAAAGTGAACATATTAATTACTATATGAGAGTTCACATAATGAGCTGGAATGCTGTCTATAAGTTATGTTTTAAATATAAGATGGTTTGAGCAGTTGTGAGATCATTACTTATCTGTCTTGGGAAGAACAGATTAATGATTGTTCCTGGTTGGGCTGGTAAGAAGCTCCTCTAGAGCTGCCTACTGGATAAGGGTTTAGAAGGGAACCATCACACTGTCAGGCTGACATCTGAGCACTCACAAATCAAAGTCAGGCATGGTGAAACATTCTGGAAACCCAAAAGGTATTCCTGTGCTCCCCACAACAGGCCAGCAGATGGCTGGGCTATGGACCATTGGGCAGGAATGCCAAAGGAAAGTAGATGGATTCCTTGCTCCTGTTGACTTATCGAGCATGGGTTTAATGCTCCTAAATCTATCATCTCTGAAGAGAACACTTATGACACCAGCTGCTCCCAGATAAGCAGAGGGAATCCTGCAGGAATTTCTGGCAGAGATAGAACTGGTTAGTCAAGCCCAGCATATTCTGGCAATCAGAGAGGAAGTTTCATTCCTGCTGGGGTCATTGGTTCTAAGGGACTAGAGAATGTATTTCATTTCCCAAACTGAGGCAAGGGGACAAGGAGTAAACTGGATGCAGGTATACACCAAGACAGAAAACTGGGCCCTGGCTTGAATTCAGGTCTTTGGGCCCCCATTTTGAAAATTATTTTTATTGTCATATATTTCATTTCATAAACTACACACTCTGTCCTTTAAGCCAGCTAACTAACCAGAGTTCCATTGTCACAAGCAAGGCTAAATCATGATGTAGACAGAATCTGACTTAATAATAGGTTAGGTATAAAACCTACCAGACTTGAAACCCATCAGAGTCCCAGATGAAGCTACGGAGAGGTTAAGAGCAAAGATAATTTCAGACCAATCTTGAGTCAAAGTCATTTTCTACTACTTATGCCTTAACTTAGGCAAATTCTTTACCCTTTTGGAACAGATGAAAAGCATGGCATCTCAATAAATCGCAGGTGCTCAACAGATGCACATTAAAATGAGTTGTCCTTTGCTACCCCTCCTGGCTACACCTCTGATTTGTCACTCTTCTGTCTCCCTCATCATTTTTCAATAGATCTAGGTAATTTTGCCAGGCTCAGTGAGCAGCATCATCTCTCTTTATTTTCATTGCTCATTCAGGTGAGATAATTCCATATTATGCCACCATGTCAAGTATACTGTCTAATTCAAGGTGAAAGTAAATATGGGAATGTGTAGGATATTCTCTGTCTTTTCTTTAATCCAAGATAGAGAGGGTTGGCCAATGTTCTTTTTATCTGCATAAGAACTCTGTTCCCTTACTGTTATTAATGCTGAAGCCAGAGAGATTGATTTATCACATGAATTCTTTCCACAAATAATTACTGATAATAATCCATAATAATTGCCTGTTTCTAGATCTCATAAATTCTAAGCTGGAAATAAAGTCATAATAGATAGGCATGGTTCATAACTTAACTGGGGTTTACCATCTGGTAGAGAAAGATGACGGGTCATTATGCAAGAAATTGTCTAGTATCTACTGTTACGTGTGACTCCATGGAGAAGTACAGGGTGCTTATTAATGACACCTGGGCAGGGAAGTCAGCGAGGTGCTCCTTAAAGTAATGGTGTTGTTAGCTAGTTAAGCCGCCATCTGTATTGCTGGCATCCCATACGGGCGCTGGTTTGAGTTCTGCTGCTGTACTTCCAATCCAGCTCCCTGCTAATGTGCCTGTGAAAGCAGTGGAAGATGGCCCAAGTGCTTGGACTCCTATATCCATGTGGAAGACCCAGATGAAGCGCCTGGCTCCTGGCTGAGGTTGGCACAGCCCTAGCCATTGTGACCATTTGGGAAGTGAACCAGCAGATGGAAGATCTCTCTCGCTCTGTCTCTTCCTCTAATTCTGACTTTTGAATAAATAAATAAATCTTAAACAAACAAACAAACAAAAAACCAGATGCAGCAAGACTGACAAAGAGCCCCCATCTGCTGGTTTACTCCTCAAATGCTGCCTTCTAGGGTGTGCATTAGCAAGAAGCTAGAATTGAGAATAGAGTCAGGATTCAAACTCAGGTACTCTAATATGGGATAGAACCTGGTATGTCAATTGCCCACCCTTATTTTGAACTTTTTGAGGAGCCACCAATCTGTTTCCATAGTGACTGTGCCATTTTTTTTTTACATCCTCACTAACAAAGCACAAGTGTTTCAATTTCTCCACATCCTCAATAATGCTCATTTTCTACTTTTTGATAATAGCCATCTTAGCTGGTATACAGTGGTATCCGGTTGTGATTCTGATTTGCCATTCCCTGATGACTAAAGTTGTTGAGCATCATTTCATGTGCTTATCGGTGTATCTTCTTTAGAAAAGTGTTTAATTCCTCTCCCTATTATTAAGTTGGGTTGTTTATTTTTATTGTTGAGCTGTAGAGTTCTTTATGTATTCTGGATATTAGTCCTTTTTGAGATATATGACTTGTAAATGTTTTATCCCATTCGATTGTTTTTTTTTTCCACTCTATTGAATGTATCCTTTGATGCCTATAAGTTGTTAACTAAAAAAAAATGGTGCTGAAACAGGGCTGAAGGGTAAAGAGGAGGTTCTGGAATAGAGAGAAAGGACTGGGGGAAGAGTGATCTAGAGGGAGTGCCCACATGTGTGAAGGCCCCAAAGTGGAGGAAGCCTGGCAGAGTTCAGAGCTCAGAGCTCAGGTGTGGAGAGGGCACTGATGTCAGAGTAGAGTGGAAGGTGGGCAGGGGCCACACCCCCAGGGGCATGTAGATCATGGTAAAGGGTTGCATAATTTTAAGAGGGTTGAGAAGCAGCATTCTGGAGAATGAGATGATCAGGGACTTTAGAGGCTAAATTCCCTGTACCCATCCATGCTTCACAGATTGAAAATCGAATTCAGAAAAAGATGAAGGGCTTTCTCAAGGTCAAGCTAGTAAGGAGCAGCATTAGATGTGAGCTAGATGCAGAGCTCTAGGTCAGATCCTCTTCCTACTGCCCCCATGGCCTCTTCCTGTGCAAGCTTTCTTTGAATATGTAAATGAAGACTTTGATTCTGCCAGGACAGGTAGATACTAACAGGTAGATGCTAACCCTGGTTTGTCCAAGGCTTTTTACATGATCATCCACAAGCTATGCCATTTCTTGGTGTTCATTTGTCAGGTTCTAGTGTGTCTTCCAGGGTCTGTTTCCCATCATTGGCTGAAGTAGAACAACTTTTCATTTCTGAGAAAAGGCACAGGTGGCTAAGAATGCCAGTTTCCTTATTCCTGCCGAATTAGAGGGAAGGCAGGAAGGAGTAGGCTGGACCTCTGAATCTTTCTGTGGCAGAGGCAGATTCTCGACTCTCTCTGGGAGACTCCTTCCTTCAAGGTGGGCTCTGCTGGCTTCTACCCAGAGTAACTTCTGCATTGGCAGAGGAGGAAGAAGAAGCACACTCCTTCCAGCTCCTAACTCCTTGTCTCTCACCAGCCTGAGTTCCCTTCTGGGCTCCTGCCTGACAAATCTCCCAACCCTGTGAGAGCTTGTTGGGACATTATTCTAGGTTCCACAGAGACAAATGTCCCACGCATTCCTCCTGGGGAGATGCTGTTCCCTCAGTCTCCTTGTCCCTTCTCCCCCACTTACCTCAGCATGGGCCACCAGACCCATTAATCTAACAGCATATTTATGGGGGTGGTTTCCATAGCTCTAGGCCTCCTGGTTTTTCTCAGGCAAACTAAAGAACAGAGCCAGTCTTCAAGACTCTCTGTTTCACAGGGTGATGCTGGCAGTGAAACAGGGATAGGGCAGCATTTTGAAAAGACAAGTGCTGAGCCAAGCTCAATATATTCTTATGTTTTAAAAACTGGGTCTGTTCACTAAACTCAGACTACTTTGCCTCCTCTAACTTAAGGCTGTTTTGGGCATGTGGATTCTCAGCCACTCTAGAAAGGCTTCCCTGAACTCCTTAGCCCCTGGGAATCTTGCTCCTCTCCCCTCCAGATGTACTTTTCTGGGCCAGGTCGTAGCACCTCTTGGGCCTCAGCTTCCTTGTCTGTGAAAGGAGTTCTACCACGTACCTCACAGGAAATCCAAGAGATGAAACATTTAACGAAGCAGAGGCCATGTCTGGCACCTGCACTGTCACTTGGAGAATTGGTGGCTCAATCACCTGCTCTCCAGAACTGTGACTTCATGGGATGAATTTTGTCTCCCCAGCTCTATCTGGGCAAAGTCTTCCTGGGACTGTGTAAGCTCTTGTTAGGGAACAGCAGACCCTGAACACAAGACAAATTAGTAGGGAAGAGAGAATTAGCTAGGCATCCCCTGCCAGCACCTTCATTTTACGTGGTGGCAAGTTGGCCTACGACCAGGAAAGGGAGGAAAAACAGTTTGCTTGTCTGATCTCAGAGATCCCTAACAAGGGAACACCAGCCATCTGTCCTCGGAGAAAGCAGCAAGAGGCTCTGGGTCTCACTGCCAAGATGAAGCAACAGGATAGGAAGCCTTCACTGGCTTCCCCTGCCTGTGCTTCATCTCGCACCTTCATCTCCATTTGCGATGAAAGAATTAACCCTGGAGAAACATGAGAGACTAGAAGGAATGGAATTTGAGATTCCCTGGGCATCAAAGATGTGCACCATTTCAAAACAACGAGCAGCACTTTGCTATCAAAGACTCTGGGTTATAGATTCAGCTTTGCCACTGATGTGTGTGTGTGTGTGTGTGTGTGTGTGTGTGTGTGATCCTAGCAAGGCATTTTCCTTCCTGGTGCTTAATTTCCCAGGGTAAAGGGTAAGATGGTTATATAAGATGAAAGATAACATTAATTTGGGTGTATTTTGTTAATCTGAAAAATGTTGCATAACATTGAAATTGCTTGCTATCGTTAAACAGTTGAGTACTTTCAACTAGAACTTCAGGTTTTCCACCTCCCTTGAAAAACCAGCAGGTTAAGCAACACGGTGATGGGAGGCTGAAAGTCAGTAATGGTTACTGCCATTTACTTGGATATGCTCTTCAGTTCCCACAGACCCCACAGCGCTCTCTCAGTCTCCCCAGTGTTGAGGCTGTCGTGTATGTGTGTCATTCATCATTATTCTTGATGTTTTTTTCTTTGTCTTTTGGTACTCTCTAGAGCTACTGGTCACATTATCGGACAAACCTTTGTGAGCAGTTAAATTTGGGATTCTAGACCCAAGGATTGTGGTAAAATTTCCTGATGTTTCTTGTTCTGGAGCAGGAGTGCTCCAGCTGTTCATGCTTGCCATTCAACATCAGTTTGGGTGACCTTGAGCAAGGTCCTGAACCTCATGGATCCAGTGAGGAAAAACAATTGCACTGCACAGGTGCCTGGGAAGAGCTAGGCAAGGCAATTTTTAAGAATCTTATCGCAAAGACCTGGCAGATTAAAGCAAGGTTTAGTCAATGGTGTTAGTAACATCATAAAATCTTAAAAACGTTTTATGATGCTCATTTTTGTGCATCTAATCTTATTAGTTCCACTGTGTATACATTGATCCAAGCCCCAACATTCAGAGTTTGTCTTTGAAAGATTTCGCAGGATATTGTCTGAGATAATTTTGTGGATTACTTGTAGCTACAAAGATTTGTGACTTTCGCCAGGAGTCCAAAGGCAAATGCATAGAGGAATCAGACACAAATCATGGATAAGTGAGGTAGGCTAAGCCTGGGAGCCCGTGTGTTTTTCTAACAACATCCAGATTTAGCCTTTTTTTTCCTTTTTTTTTTTTGACAGGCAGAATTAGACAGTGAGAGAGAGAGAGAAAGGTCTTTGTTTTTGTTGGTTCACCCCCCCAAATGACCGCTACAGCCAGCGCTGTGCCAATCCAAAGCCAGGAGCCAGGTGCTTCTCCTGGTCTCCCATGGGGGTGCAGCCCAAGCACTTGGGCCATCCTCCACTGCCTTGCCGGGCCACAGCAGAGAGCTGAACTGGAAGAGGAGCAACCGGGACAGAATCTGGCGCCTCATTCAAGACTAGAACCCGGGGTGCCGGCGCCGCAGGTGGAGGATTAGCCTAGTGAGCCGCGGCGCCAGCCTAGATTTAGCCTTGTTCTAGTGCTGAGGGGCGCTCCCTGGAGGAAACATCACTGTAGGTGAGCCTTAGCTCTAAGGCTGCCTGTTTCAGCCCAAGTAGATCATCTAACACAGAAGAGGCCTCAGAAGTTTTGGAGTGGGGTTCTTGGAAAAAGAACTGTAAAGAAGAAATGTGACTTAGACAAGGCTAGGGATGGCAGGGATTCTTTGGATGGACTGAACTCTGGCTATATTCATTTTCATGCCAAAATTTCCTTTTCATCCCTTAAGTCCCTTTACCTCTCAAGAATTCTGTGTCTCAACTTTCAGAGACCTCTGGCCTCATTTAAAATGCTGTGAACAAAGGTGAAGCAAGCATCAGGTTCCCAGGCCAGTGAATTTTTGTTTTTACTTCTTCATTGACATGATTTAACCTTTGCTTCTGGCAACAAACATATTGCTCAAATAAAGTGAAGAGAAGATAGGGGGGTGGGAAAGCACAACAGGTCTTTTGGAAATGATTTTTCTGGAGGGAAAATATCCTTTCAGCCATTCTTCCCACCACACTCTATTAAATTCAGTTCTATGGGTGTTATTACCTAATGCATGTGAAAAGGCTACAAAGGCTATAAGAGAATTGCAACACTCCCACAGTCATGATAGAGTACACAATAGAAATAAAAGTCCAAGGTATGTAATATAAAAATATGGACTGCGGTCATACAGTTTTTCTGGATAAGTTTCTAAACTAAGGACTTCTAATCTGGATCCTCCACTTACCATATGACACCAGGTCTACAGACCTTAAGATATCACAGTTTCTGTGTCTATGACCAGACTTGCGGATAGTAAGAGTATATCCTTGTAGGGTTTTTAGGACAATTAAGTGAGATACCTCAAGAGTCTTGCATATATGACATCAAATATGTGGAAGTATTACTACTGTTACAATTGGGACAACTACTACTCTACACTTAAAGTGTCTGTCATGTTGACTGCCCAACATGTCGGAGTATTTCTTTTATTACAATTGTAACTACTGCTACTATCAATACCACAAAATACTGTGACTACTGCTTCTTTCCAACTCCTAATTATGTGCTTATATACCTCAACTAACAGGAAACTCAGTATCCACTGAGAAAGTGCATCCTTTTGCAGCATGTAAGATCTTCCTTGACTACAAATGAAATTTGTGTGGTTTGTAACATCTCCTCTAAGCTACCCCTTCAAGTCTTCAGGCTATCTTGAGAATCTGTTATATTTCCAGAATTAAGTAAGATTTGAATGGGTAGCTACAGAAAGAACAAAGAGTCGGAATTTAGAGATTTGTTGAAACACTGAAAGCAGTTCCTGCCTTGGTTGACTAGACCCACAGAGGACTCCTCAAAGAGGAGATGCCCAGGAATGCCCGTGTTAGATTTGCCACACGCTGACTCTCCTACCACTTCTGGCAGGCTTCCTCCAGAGCTCACCACCCCCTAAACACGCGGGTGTCCATTCTATTTCCTGAAGCTTCTCAGTTTTGATCAACTTAGGAACATTTGCACTTGAAGTCCCCTCTGCCTTGAATGTTCTTCAAAAGTATTATATGAGTATTAACCATTTATGAGTATTAACCATATATGAGTATTTACCATTTCCATGTTAGATCAAGTATCTCCTCCTCTGCCAGTCCCTGAGCACCTTCTCCAAAGGGTCTACCCATGTCCAGACCAATAACTCTCTTTCACATCACTCAATCTTATTTTTCCCTGTCCCTTATTATTATCTGAAATTACATCAATCAGTTATCTGCAGAACTGTTCATGTTGTACCTTTTCCCAACCTCCAATAAGAATAGGGATCCTGTCTATCTTATGGCTGTTGCATCCTCAGCTCCTGTAGAATATATGACATATTATAGGTACTTAATTAATACTTGCAGAATATTGGGTAAAAGGTATGAGCTCCTTCTAAGCCCAGCCATATCTGTACATTCTCTATCACCAGGCACACAATCTTTCTTGCCCAGGAGGACAGCTGCTCTCCAGAGCGGGTGCCCTCAGGAGCACACAGAGACAGAACCTCTCTCTCTGAATGCAAACACCCAATCCTGACACTGAACAAATTGTTTTTGATTCCATGCAGTCCTTGGAAGCCAAATAGATTGTAACAGCACAGCGGAAACTGTCCGCCACCTGGTAATGAATTAGTTGTTAGCAGAGGTAGCGACACTCACAATCCCATTTGCAATCGCCAGGGCTCACAGCTGCTTCTCATTTTCATAATGTAAGAGAGGGAAAACAAAGAAAAGATGAACTTAATGTAGGGCAAGAAACCAAGATGGAGGCAGCCAAGACCGGGAGGAATTCGGCTCCTTTGTGATCTGCCTAAAGCTTGGAAAAGCAAGCTGTGGCCTGGCAAAGAAATCCTTTTCCATACATAGAGTTATTCAAAATTCATCCAAAATGATGTTAATATCTACCATGGACCAGTGTCATGTAGCAGTGAAATGCAGGTAAGCCAGATGGCTGGGTTCTGATCCTTACTCTTCCAATAATAGTGGTGTAACCTTAGAGAAGCTATTTCATCTCTGACTGTGTTTCTTTACCTGGAAAATGGCTCTAACTATCTCTCAGGGCTGCTACCAAGATGGGCTAGTATAACACATGAGCCAGTAAAAAAGCTGAGCATACCACAAGTGCTCTCAAACAGTTAGTGTTGGCCTTTATAATATCCCTGTGCGGTAGCCAGATCAGAGGTTACTGTCCATTTTCAAATATGAGGGAACACAGAAGTGAGGCTCAGAGAGGGAGCTCACATTGCCCAAGGTTACACAGAAGAAGGCTGGAATCATCTTCATTGCACTGTGTGAATTTCAGAAAGTTTTTTTTTTTTTTTTTCACACAGGAATCGCCTCCACTCAAAGCAGAGGATCCCGGAGTATGAAGGTGCCCTGCCCAAAGCTTCTGGGGATCCCCTTTTAACTTAAAGCCAGGCTCAGAGTTTGTGAATTGTACTGAGTGCTTCTTTGGGATTCTAAGTCTGCCATCTTGCACATTTCTTCTCAGCTAGATTGTATGGATCCCAGATTTTAGAGTCTTGGTATTCTTGTGTGTGCTTCCCTAGCTGTTTGGCAAAACAGAGTTTTTGATGTTCATCATGAACACCTGAATGTGATGAAGTCCATTCCTGTCCTTCTGGTGTTACTGTTCAACCTTCCTTCTTAGAAAGTTGAATAAGACTGGGTAATCACAATGAGGTCCCACGTGAGTTTACAGGTGTCTCTTCCTAAAGCCTGATCTCAGAGGTTATGCTGACTTCTGGCTCAAAGATCTGGACCTGAGTTCCTTAGTGGCTTTGCTGTGAGAGACAACTATCTGTTATCTTATGTCCTGCCCTCCTGGCACCTGTATGAGAGCTGGCATTCTGGAATGGTGTTTCCCAAGGGAAGTCATGTCAGACAATACAAGAAAGTAATTCACCCCCATGGACTACAAGCCCAGATGCCTCTTATTGTTAAGCAGAAATGAGTGGAATAAGACAACTCAGTTGAAACAAACAACAGTTCTCATTAACACAAAATAGGCAAACATGACCCTAATGAGAAAATCTGCTGTAATTGCTTGTTTGCAGACAAGATACCATACTACATTGTTCCTTTCAGGACACTATTAATCAAGTTCTTGGAGTTGGGGAGACTCATGCATTCTTTGTATACCTACTCTGGGGATCAAGGTCACGTAGCCATCAGGGTGGACTGATGATTCAAACCAGGTGGCACAGGTGTCAGCTGATGGAGAGGCTGGGCCAGGGGCAAGTGCGAGTGAGACAAGAGCTAGAAATAGATGAGTGGTGGGGCAGAGAGAGGAGGTCTGTAGTGGATGCCTTCTTCTTCTGGATGGATGTGGTATCTTCTTCTGGATGGAAGTGATAGGAAATACTGACTGGGAGCCAGATTGGAAAACTAGCCAGAAAAACTGCAACCAACAGTCAGTTGCCACAGGAATGAACTGTTCATGAAAAGAGAAAGAAACATCTAGCCCAGGGATTCTCTCAAAAGGAGATCCCTGAACCAGCAGCACAAGTATCATCTGGAACTTGTTAGAAATGCAAATTCTTGGCCAGTGCCGTGGCTCACTAGGCTAATCCTCCACCTGCATCGCCGGCACCCCGGGTTCTAGTCCCGGTCGGGGCGCCAGTTCTGTCCCGGTTGCTCCTCTTCCAGGCCAGCTCTCTGCTGTGGCCTGGGAGTGCAGTGGAGGATGGCCCAAGTGCTTGGGCCCTCACCCGCATGGGAGACCAGGAGAAGCCCCTGGCTCCTGGCTTCAGATCGGTGCAGTGCCAGCCGTGGCGGCCATTTGCGGGGTGAATCAATGGAAAAGGAAGACCTTTCTCTCTGTCTCTCTCTCTCGCTGACTAACTCTGCCTGTCAAAAAAAAAAAAAAAAAAATCAAATTCTTGTCTTTCCATCAGATCCACTGAGACAGAAATTCTGAATTGGGTCCAGCAAGCTCTGGTTTAACAAGTCATCCAGGTGACTCTGATTGACATGAAAAATTGGAGAAGCTCAGTGCAGCCCTTCAAGCCTGAAGTAAGAGCTGGGGTGAGGAGCCACAGGTATTCAGAGGCAGGAAAGGAATTAGATTCTGGTATGAAGTTGGAGCAGCCTCCATGTCGCAGAAACACCATTCACACACTAAGGAGTACAGGAGATGATTTAAAAGAATTAAAAATTCTGAGTATTCACCAAGTACTAGAGTCCACCTAGCACTTCCCCGTAGGGTCACTTAATCATTCCAACAGCCCAGGGTAGTGTGTTACTATCTTGTCTTTCTGAAGATTTGGCAAATGAGAGTTTTCAAGCTTAGCAGAATCGAGTGGCTGAGCCCAGAGATAATCAGCTGAGTCCAAAGTCCCTGATCTTTCTGCTTTTTTGGACCATGCACCCTTCACTTTCAGTGTATTTCAGTGTGATCCTTGACAATAAGGTCTGCCTCCAGCAGACAACTGCACATATGTAATATCCATTTAGCATGCCGAACACATCTTTGGTTATATGCACAACAATTTATGCACACTGTGTTGTCCACAATAATATATTCCTTTTGAGGTAGCTTTGCAGATTTCCCTTGCATTGGGTTTTAAAGACCAGGAAAATATTTTAGGATATTTCAGGGAGTGAAATGGGTTGTTAATACTTTATGTTTTCATGTAAAGATGTTTTAAAACAAAACAAAATATCCTGCAATCTACCACCACCTTGTTTTGTAATAGAAAAGGCATTTGTACAACAGAAAAGGAACAAAGACTTAAGTAAGAGTCCCATAAAATATACATCTTGTTTTGCTATATTGGCTTCATTTTTCTTATTTGCCTCAGTTACAAAAAGACTTATTCAAATAATAATGCAATGATTCCTAAATATAAATTCCCAGATTGGGATTTTATGGAAGCTTTCCCAATCCAAAATTCTACTTTCGGTGAGTAACAGTGGTACATTTTTACAAACTTAGCAGTCATTTTGTTGAACCACTCCATCTCTGAGGTAACCACAGCAGGTCTTACTTAAAGATAAATAGATGGAGACCACTATCAAGTCTAGATCCTAACCTAGGCCACTGGACCAAACCCAGTGAGGTTTTCAGCACATGACAATGACTATTTAATTTCCACAGAGCTGGCTTTGTTTTATAATGTTGAGTGACTGTTGCTAAGTAGCTAATAGAAAAATTGGCTTCGGTCCTGAAAGTTCTACAGCATGATCACAGCTAACAAAATTTCATCAATCAAAATGCCAGACGTGTACCTAAAGAGGCTCCTCGATTACTGGGCAATCAAACCCAGGGGAAAGAGGAGGAAAACAAGAGGATCTGAAGAACTCCCAGCTTAGCCCCTTCAGTTAACCAGGAGAGAGGGACGGGGTTTGGATGAAAGCTTCAGAGTAACCACTAGTGCTTGATGGGTAACATGGCGTTGACAGTGCTACACATTTTCACTTCCCACTCCACCATGTGAAACCCAACCTCAGGGAAAGGAGGCTGGGGATGACCCTTCTGCCGCAAGCCTCACCTTCCTGCTGTGGTTCAGCTACCTGGAATGAATTCTGAACAAGGAACACTCTGAGTAGCCCATCCAGGTTCCATACAATGAAAGAGCAGACCACTGCCCGATGAAAATGACGGGGGTTTCTTAACCTCAGCATTACTGACATTTTGGACCAGATAATTCTTTGTTGTAGAGTTTTTTCTTGTGCTTGGCAGTATCCATTGCTTCTCCCTAAATACTAGTAGTTCTTCCCCCATCCTGAGTTATATAACAGTAAAAAAAATGTCTCTGGGTATTGCCCTGTATCCCTTGGTAAGGAAAAGAGGCAAAATCACCCCTAGTTGAGAACCATTGTGCTAGACTGAAAAGAGGGAAGGAAAAAGGCAATTTTTTTTTAACAAATGGATGAGATGACTCTGTGTGGAAGCACTGTGTACACTTCTAATGACCTTCTAAGCTCTGGAATTCAATAGGTGATGTGTGTCCCATGAGCTGTACCTCAGTTAAGTAAATAGTTGAATCCTTGAGAGATCCTAAGCTGACATTGCTAAGACCAAATGTGTCTGTTCACTGTTTATCCAAAGACAGTTCTGCCAAAAGACAGTAAATATTTCCCCTGGACTTCTGTCAACTATCAGGTGGATTTGATGGGTGATCTTTGACTTTCAGGGCAATACTTCCTCTAGAGATCTGAAGGAACTTACTACATCACAGATATACTGGAGTTGCAGTCAGGAAATTGTGTTTTAAAATGAATCAACAAAGGTTGTTGGACACTAATGTCCAAATCCTCTAGCTAATGCTAAATGAAAGGCACTAGTTACAAAGATAAATCAAGTGTTACCAGAGAAGACTATTCCAGGTGTTGTCACCAGCTTCACTTTCAAGCACAGTATAATTTAGAAAGCACCCATTGTACCAGTAAGAGGATACAGTTTAATACAGTTTTACTGAATGGAGTTTTAGGAATGCTGTAGTTTAGAATTAAAAGAGTGAGTTACACAGAGAGGCTGGCCCAGAAGGTTGGAAAATTTATTTGTGCTTAATAGATGAGTTGCTTTACAGAGGCCTATATGGAAGACTTTGTAATCCTGTTAAGTGGGGCTCCTCCAAGACAAGGTTTCTCAAAACATAATCTGAAGATGCTTTATCATTACCATTTAGGAACCTTGGTATGGAGCACATTTTTAGACCTCATGCTAGGAATTCTGATTCAGTAAATTTAGATTCCAACAGCTAGAATTTTTACTAGCATTCCTTGCTTTTTCTACCCTGAGGCTCTAAGGAGTATGTATTTTTCGAAGTTCTCTGTCTTCAAGGAACTTGCAGTTTTTGGAGAAAACTAGCATGCAGTAAAGTTGATGGTAGTTGCTAATAATTTATCTAGTCAATAAATAATCGTTGAACTGCCTAACATGTGCCAGGTATCGTTTCAGATGCTAGGGATCCAGCAGTGATGATGGCAGTAATGTATAATATGTTGGTGACTCTAGCTTGTTTCTATGTTGTACTTATATAACATCCTTATGAGGTAAATATAATCACTTGCATGTTACAGGAAAGGAGCAAGACACCAAGGAAGTGGTTGATCTGCTCAGGGTCTCAAGTACAGTAAATATTAAACATGAAATTTAGACCAACAGCTATTGGATGCTGTATTCCATTCTTTCCATCACAGTAGCAACATGAACATAAAAAGATAAAAAGATGTTAAAATCATTCCATGTTTAATACCAAATGAGAAGTGCAGCTCTGGAATACTGAGGAAGTTTAGTTAGTCTGAATTATATAATTTCCTGCTGTAGTGGGGAGTAGACTTACTGCAGAAAATGGTGAAATTCAGGTAAGAAAGAAGCATTTGGGGAGAAGAGATCATACAACAGGAATAAAGTAAGAATATTCAAGGTGAATTTTAGGAACAGGAAGTGGATCTTTTCAGTTAGAACAGAGGCAAAGTTTTAGAGTGGAGTGGGAGAAAAAGTCCAGAGTAGATCAGAACTGGATTATAGAGTACTCTCAGAGTCTGTACTGTAGGCAGTAAGACAGTGGGGAGTCATGAGAGATGATATGCTGAGAAAGATATTTCGAAACCAAGATGGATCAGGTAGTGATCTGGAAGATGGATCTTTGGAAGGCAGACCAGGAACAAGGTAATCAAGTGGCAAATAATTATCTGAAGAGTTACTACTGGAGGCAATTCATTAATTAAGGGCAATTACAATGTAATATTTAAGGAGTTTTAACCATGTTTAGTAAAATTCCATCTTACTAGAAATTTACATAGCTTAAATAATTTGATCCTCAAAAATTCCCTCTAAGATAACACAAGGGCTGTTCACAAGGCCCTGCTGGTCCATTTAGTCATGGCATGATTCCACCTCCCTCACACCTTCAAAAGTCTGCCTGCCTCATAACTTGCTTGGCCATTGAACTGAGAATAGAAATGATGTCTGTTACCTCTGGGACGAAGCCTCAGAGCCAGGGCGTGGTTTGTCACATATGTTTCTCTGCCAGGGTGCTTCTGGAAGGCATTTCTCTGGGCCGGGGTCCCTGAGTGATCATGAGCAACACTGCCCCCATCATCCTTTGCTGCATGTGTAATGTGAGTGAGATATCAGTTCACATTGTATCAGCCTGCTGCAATTTAATGTGTATTTGTTACTGTAGTATACCCTGGTCTGTCCTGATTGATAAAAGCAGTTCCTGATTAAAAATATGAGCTCTGTAGTGAGACTACCTGAATTGGATGTCCTTACTCCATCACGGACAAGTCTGGTAAATCACAATCTCCCTTGCCTCCCCTCTCTCTCTCCTTTTTTAAATTAATTAATTATTTTATTGGAGAGAGTTAAAGAGAGAGAGGGGAAGACAGAGATCTTACATCTGCTGGTTCATTCCCCAAATGGCCACAATGGCTGGAGCTGGACCAGACCAAAGCCAGGAGCCAGTAGCTTCTTCTGGGTCTCCTTTGTGGATGCAGGGGTCCAAGGACTTGGGCCATCTTCTGCTGCTTTCCCAGGTGTGTTACCATGGAGCTGGGTCAGAAGTGGAGCAGCCAGGTCTCAAACTGGTGTCTATATGGGGTGTGGGTGCTGCAGGTGGTGGTTTTACCAGCCATGCCACAGGCTGGCCCACATCACAATCTCTCTGAACTTTATTAATTTCATTCTCAAAATTGGAGTAACTACAGTGGCTACCTTGCAGGACCCTGCGTTACATGTGATGTTATTGGCAGTGTTCTAAACTTTTATGTGTGCTATCTGGTTTAACCTGATAGCACATTTGCAAAAATCCATTTTTGCAAATGAGCAAACTGAAGCACAAACAGGATTATGGCACTTGCCAAAGGTGAGCAATTACTGGGGCCAGGATTCAAACCCAATGCAGTTTAATTCTTGAGTTGTTGTGCTTTTTTGCTGGCAGTGTGTGGGAGCACTGAATTCTCATACACAATAATTACAGTATCGTTTTCTCCACTGGGCAGGATAGGCATGGTGTTTGGGTCCTACAGTCTTTTGAAGGGCAGATGTAAAAATTATTCCTGGCCAGATAAATAAATATGTTGACTCTGAAATATTAAAAGCAAACTATAAAATCAAATTAATAGATATTTAAATGTCTATAAGACATGTCATTATGCCAATGAGTCCACAGCAATAACACATGAATTAGATTTAGTGTGCGATGTGGGCTCATTCTAATATCTTTGGTATAATGAAGGAGATGGGACTTGTAAGACTTGCCTACGGCCTAATATGTGCCTTAAAATGACCCCCTAAATGGAGCTCAATAAATGTTAGGCCTCATGTTTTTTCATTATCATCTTGAGATGCATCCAGCAGAGCGACATCTGAAAACTGCTCAGATTTTTCAGCGAAGCTGAAGTTGGTCCCCTGAGCTACTCCCAATGGCTCTCATCAGCTCATCACTGAGGCTGGCTCTGTCCAGACCCAGTCAGTCACACGACTGAGCATCTTCTCTGTGACTAGATCTTCCTGATCTAGTGCCTCTCACTCACCGATCTGTAATCGGAAGTTGTAGCTCCATCAAAGGGCCCCCAGGCTGCTGATGGTTAGGAGTAAAGTTAAATGCAGTGCACCTCTCACCTTCGGAATCTGCAGCCCTTTGACTCCACCTCTGCCTCCTGGTTTGTCTCCCTGGTCCCTGGTACTTTTCTTCAGTTGATGGCATGTGAGTCACGCTGCTTACTCCTTTCTTGCAGAAGGCTGGCTCTGCCTCTTTAACCTTGACCTGCCCTCAAGGGTCTGCTGCTGAGCCTGGATAATTGGGTGAACTCAGTAGATGAAACCTGGAAACACTCTCCCTCCTAGAGAGCAGGCTCTCAACTCCTGCTCCCTGGCCCTGACGTCTGTTCCCTTTCGGATTCCACCCATCTCATCATCCTGACTTACGGAACCTCCACAGTTAGGTGCAGCGACCTGATACTTCAGAGAGCAGAGAAACCTTAATTCAAACCCTTACTCTACTACTTCCTGAGAGGTGTCCTCTGTAAGTTACTCAATCTCTGTTTTTGTCACCCACAAATGGAGGTCCAAAATCATACCTGCCTCACAGAGATGCCTTGGAAATACATGGGATAAGCCTGTGAAAAACAGTGGGCCATATAATTGCTCAGTAGATGGTATCTAGTAATAGTAATATTTGTGTTGCTGTCATTAACTCTTATATTTGATTTTCAAACCCTTGTACTCGTGCGCAGCACGTGAGTTGAGAATCCCAGTTCCAGTTCCGTGGAGGAAGCAGGGAGTTGAGCAGGTTGAGAGAATGCCCCCAGTGACAGCTTATGAGGGGCCTGTGGAGCCTCAGATCTAGAAAACCTGTTCTTTCCAGCCTTCCTTTTTTCTGGGCACACCTTCCTTACCACATCTTCTTTATCAGTAAGCCCCCAGGAAAGGCCATTTTGATGGTATCTTGGTTTATTTCTCCAAATTCTGTAACTGGCCTCATGTGCCTTGTCTTTGATCAGATCCGCATTGTGTTTTCTTCTTATGCGCCAAGCTCAGCCCACAGAGGACTGCAGAGAACCTTGAATCCAGCAATTTTTGAATTGATAAATAATTTGCGTTTGTCCAGCAAGGCTGCACCGTGGGTGGTGCTGCTTTGGTCCGGGCCCCCTGAGAGAGTTAGCAACTTGTGGGCCAGCATATTCATCTCTGTGCCCTTCAATTGCTCTGCAAGGTAGATGAGCTGAAGGTTGAATACACAAAATAAACAAATGACTGGAGAGTTTGAAGGAAATAAAAGGAAATAACAGTCATGTTTTCTGAAGCAGCTAAGTTGGGAGCCTGGAAGCCTCGGATCTAGAGGTTTTGTTACATTAACCAGCATGATACTTCTAGCAGAGAGCCTGGCTCCATTGGGCTTCTCAGGACACATTACTACTATGAATCTCCCAGGCCATGAGATCTCTGGCCAATCTCTTCAATAACCAGACAGATTCACAATAATTTTACTTCTACTCTACTTTGCATTGCCTGCAGAGATTATTAAGAGAGGAAATAAAATATTAAAGAGAAAATAAGAGCTTATTAGTATGTGAAAATGCTCCCAAATTGTAGCCAATTATGTTGTTGTTAATTTTAGTGATTATTCTTATTGTTGTAAATTGACCTTCACAAGTTGCAATTGGGTCTGCCATGAAGTGTGTCTATTACTAAAAACCAGTCAACTGAATTTGGAAAAGGGCAACTTGGAGATGGTTTCTGGCTTGGAATCCCCTTCTGATTGCCTGATGGAGGACATTTCTTAACGTTGATGGGGTCGTGGACTTCACCCTGCTCAGATCAGCTTTCTTCATAGAGGATAAACATCTGGGTGATATTTACATGTTGCAGATCTCAGGGCCAGGGGCAAGCAGGGGATTGGGATCAGTTCAGGTAACAATGTGGTTCTTCAACTGTGGATCTGAAAACCATCCATGCTCACAGAGATCAAACTGAGATTTCAGTTATAAGAAAAATTTTACGTGTGCTCCAAGTCACTGTCTCACAGAAGTCATCAAGCAGGCAGTGGTTTTCAGACCACCAGGGTGAACATCCTCCATCATCTGGAGTGCTTGTTCAAACAGTGCCGGGTCCCACTCAGAGTTTCTGATTCAAGAAGTTGAAGAGCATTCCGATTGGCATTTCCAGGAAGCTTCTGGGTGATGCTTACACTGCTGATCCAGGAAAATCGCACTTGGAGAACCCCTGGCCTAGGACTTACGGGCATGGACTCTGGGATGGAGTAAGGGTGCCCAGGTTAGAATCTGACTCAGCCACTTAACAGCTGTCCCTTTGACCCAGGGCTTTGTACCTCTCTGCATCTCCATTTCTGCATCTGTCGAATGGATTGCTATGTAATTTAAATGTGATGATACCAGGGATAGTGTGTGGCATAGTGAGAAAAAGCCACTATGGGTACTGGTTCATGTCCTGGATGGTCTGCTTCTGATCCAGCTCCTTGCTAATGGGCTAGGAAAAGCAGTAGAAGATGACCCAAGTACTTGGGCACCTGCCACCCACGTGGGAGACCCAGATGACGCTCCTGGCTTTATCCTGGCTCAATGCTGGCTGTTATGGCCATTTGGGGAATGAATCAGCAGCTGGAAGAGCTCTGTCTCTCCCTCTTCCTGTAGCTCTGACTTTTAAATAAATAAATAAATATTTAAAATAAAAAAATATGATAATATTAACTCATACGATCGCTATAGGAGTTATAGGAAAAAAACGAAAATATTTTGTATAGTGCTGAGCACGGACGTGCTCAGGGTAGCCGCTATTATTATCATGTATATATGTTTTGTTATATTTCTTACTTTGTAATTTCTATTGTCATCTCAGTTTCCCTTTTTAGATCACGGGTAGCTTCAGGGCCATGATCCTGCCTTGTTTATTTCTCTATCCCCAGATTTTAGGTCAATGCCAGGCAGAAACATAGAATACACTATAGTAATTTATTCATTCACTCAGTTACTTTTTCATCCAATTGATAAATGTCAACTGAGTACTTAGTCTGTGCCAGGCCCAGGCTAGGCCTTGGGAATAAAATGAACAAAAAACAGACCCTATATTCATGGAGCTTACATTGGGTGAGTAAAAGAGACGTTAACTAATACAAGTAAATTGGCAAAATAGTAATTATGAAACATGCTTTGAAGGAAATAAAACAGAGGAACAGAGAGGCCGGAACAGAGGGCAGTTAAGGATTTGCTTTTGGTCAAGAAGCTTGCTCTGAGGAAGTCAACAAGTGAACCGGGATTGGATTTGAATAATGAAATTGTGCCAACCATGAGATCTAAGAGCTTTTCCAGGCAGAAGAGACCCCAGTGCAAAGGCACTGAGGGAGGAAGCAGCTGGGCATCAATAAAGAAATCACGGGAGGCCTGGAAGGCTGGGTTCTAATTCCAAGAAGGGGAAACAAGAGGTAAAGTTAGAGGGGGACCTTGGAGGACCTTGTAGACCAAGTAGGGAGTCTGCATTTATTTAAGCAGGATAAACAACACGATCAACTCAATACGTTTAAAAGTTGTTAGTCTTTGGGTGTGGTACATGGCCTGGAAGGAGGTAAGAAGATAAATTAGAAGGTTAATGTAGTGATAAAGGGAAAAGATAATGGTGGCAATGGAGACTTTTAAAAAGTGATTTTGGACTCAAAATTTATTTCGTGGCTGGAACTGACCTGCTGATGAATGAGATTGGGGATTTGGGAGAGAAACAGGACTATTCTGTGAGCTTAATGAACATATATCCAGCTGAGATCTCTTTACAAGAAGCTGCCACAGCTCCTTAGCTTCCCATCTGCTCACGTCCCCTCTTTGTTTTCCTCACCCAACATGATCCCTTCCTTTCTTAGGGCCCAGTGGCCTTTCCAAGGCTTCTGGAGGGTCCCTGCTCTGTTTTGCCAAGCTCTACTGTGGAGAAGCTCAAATGTCTGGTTGCCCACAAGAGAGAGGGAGGCAAGTCCTCAGGGAGAGGGAAGGCATTAGTAGAGAGGCCAGTCAGCAGGCAATGGCTAATAAAATAAAGCCATGCGGGCACTCTGGGGATCTAGGATGCTGGCAGGAAACTGAAAACAAGTTCAGTTGAATATTAAGAGAGAGAGCGACAGAGAGAGAGAGAAAGAAAGAAAAATGTTGTCTTGTTAATTTGAGCCCCCGGTTCTGATGGGAATACAAAGACCATGAACAAAGCAGAGGACATCTTCCCGGCTGGTGTTTCCAGGGTTATTGAGCACAATGTATTCTTTGATGGATGTTAGAAATAAGGAAATCTGACCCTAGGGCCTGCTTTCCTCCTTCCTTCTGCATCTCTCTCATACTCAGTCTCTCTTCATTTATCACAAATCCCAGGCTCTAACCATTGAGGCCAAGCTGAATTTTTTATTAATTTTCCCCAAAATATGACCATGCATGTTTCTGTTAGTAGAATGATTTTTCTTCAGCCTTAGCTCGAGATTGGTTTTTGTGTTTGATTTTTGTTTTTTCATTTTATTCTTTTCTCCCCCCTAGTTGGAGTGGGAACATGGAAGCACTAGTTCAGGAAGTATCCATCAACCTTATCATCATACTCTCCCATGCTGCCCACGTGTTCCGATACATTCAAAGTACATACACGTTACTCTCTCATGATGGGAAATTGGGAAGCAGTCACCCTTACTGTTTTCCAAGATCACATGCTGTCTAGCTCACTTGATTCCAGAAGTAAAAGAGAACTCAAATGAGAGTCCACCCCCAGAGCATGGTAGTTTCCAAGCCAAGGTCACAAATCCAGTCAGCAGTGCACCAAAAACTCAAATCCACATCTTTGTACACTGTTGGAATGCTGTGGAACCCTTTAGAATCATCTTCAAACTTTCTAACCATTTGCTTATAAGTCAAGTTAAGTAAACCATGGCTCTCTTTTCTCTTTCCCCTTAGGTTACAGTGAGGATCAAGTGAGATTCATGGGTTGGTACATATGACAAATGGTAAGCATTTTTGTTTTCTTTGTCTCTCTCCCTTCCTCCCTCCTTCTGCCTCTCTTGCTCTCTCTTTGAGAGGCAGAGGAATTTCTCATCCATTGGTTCACTCCCCAAATTCCCATAACAGCTGGGACTGGGCCAGGAGCCAGAAACTAAACTTAGGTTCCCTATGTGGGTGGTAGAGACCCAATTATTTGAACCATCACCTGCTGCCTCCCAGGTTGTGCGTTAGCAGGAAACTGGAATCAGGAGTGCAGCTGGGACCCGAACCCAGGCACTCTGATATGGGATGCAGATGTTCAAAAGGGCTGTCTCAACTGCTGTGCCAAATACCCACCCTGAATATTTCTTTTTACTTTAAGATTGAAAATGAAAGAAAATGCTTACCTACCAGAAATAGATATAGTGACTTACTGTTTGTTCAGCAATTCACATTTTTATCTATCAACCATTTTTCAGACACTTTAATACTTATTGAAAGCCATGTTAATTTGGCTAAAAATTGGTTTAAAAAGATGTCAACCCCAACCCTGGGGAAATGTGGGATCCAGCAAGAAAGTCTTTTTCAATTTAATTTTTATTTTAATTGCAAAATAATTATATATATTTGTGGGGTACAATGCAATATTTTAGTATATGCATATATTATGGAATGAACAAATAAGGCTAATTAGTGTATTTGTCAGTTCACATACTTACTTATTTGTAGTGAGAACATTTAAAATCTCTTTTAGCAATTTTGCAATTCATACTATATTGTTAGTAACTATTGTGCAATAGATCATTAGAATTTATTCTTCCTGTATAACTAAAATCTTGCATCATTGGACCAATATTCTCCCTTTTCCTGTCTGTTTACCTCCCCAGCCCCCTCAACCTCTAACTATTCTTTTCTATACTTTTCTGAATTCAGCTTTTTTAGATTCCACATGTAAATAAGATTGTGTGACATTTGTCTTTTTGTGCCTGGCTTATTTCACTTAGCATGGTAGCCTCTAGATTCATCCATGTTGTTGCAAATGACAGCAGACTTTTGTTCTTTGTCAGGCTGAATATATTCCACTGTGTGTATAAATGTCATTTTTTGATCCATTCATTTGTTAATGAGCACTTCAGTTGTTTCCATATTTGGGTTATGGTGAATAATGATGCAGTGAATGTGGGAGTACAGACACCTTTATGACCCACTTATTTCAATTCTTTTGAGTATATACTCAGAAGTGGGGTTGCTGGATCACACTGCCATACTGTTTTCCAAAATGGCTATAACTTGTCAAAGAATGAGAGGTGATTTTCCTCTGTATCCTTGCCAGCACTTACTATCTTTCATCATTTGGTAATAGGCAATCTAACAGAAGGGAGGTGATATCTTACTCTGTATTTTTCTGATGATTAATAATGTAGAACTTTTTATATATGTATGTGGCTATCTGTATATCTTCTGAGAAATATCTATTCAGATCCTTTGCCCAGTTTTAATGGGGTTGTTTTGTTGTTAATTACAGTTCCTATAAAAATCCAAATGTGATCCTTTACATAAATGGAAAAATTCTCAAGTTCATGTAGGACCACACAAGACCCCAAATAGGCAAAGCATTCTTGAGCAAAATTAAAGCTAAAGGCATCCTTCTACTTGACTTCAAAATGTATTGCAAAGCTATAGTAATCAAAGCAGCATGGTACTAGCACAGAAACAGAGACCTTGTCCGATGGAATAAGAGAGGGAACCCAGAAACAAACCCACACTTCTTTATTCCATTGTTTTTTGACAAAGGTGTTGAGAACACACAATGAGAAAATGGCAGTCTTTTCATTAAATCATGTTGGTAAAACTGTCTATATGTAGAAAAATGAAATTGAATCCTTATCTCATTCCTTATGTAAGAATCAAGCACAAATGGGTTGGATGCTTTAATGTAAGCCTGAAACTGTAAAACAACTAGAACAAAACATAGGACAAGATGATTTCTTGCATGTGGCCCCAAAACAGGCTATGAAAGTCTTCTAAAAAAATCTCATCACAACATGATTGTATGAGCAATTATGTTTGTAGAAAAGAACAGTGTTACTCCCTTAAGACTGTGGTGTTCACCACCCTGAAATCTGTGGCTTTTCACTTGCATCATAAAGGATGACAAGGAGTGTCTTAGGCAGGCATATCCAAGGCCTTGAGGTTTGTAGTGTTGAAGAAAATAAGGTGAGTATTTACTGGATGCAATAGACTCTATGCTCAGCATTTCACTAATAATTTTACATTTCATGTATGGAAGACAATTTATGATAGGCACTGTTGTTAAATCATTTTGACAGCTATGAAAACTGAAACAGAATTATTACATAATTTTGCCCAAGGATTTGTGGGTGAGAAGTGGTAAATGTGGGACTCATGTGATACTTGATACCGAAATCTGGGTTCATAATTAGTACTGTGTGAGCTCTGTTCAACAAGGAAACAAGAAGGAACAAAGACTGAAAGTAGTTAGGGTCATGGAAGGGAACTCAAATGTAGAGAGAAATAGGGAGTTGTCCAAAGATCACAGCTAATAGGTGACAGATACGAAGCTGAAGCCCACTGACTTCACACAAATTGAGAGACCAAGGTAGAGAGTGTCAGAAAATTCGCCCCTCTTCCTGAGACACACCAAGCACCCTGTGCTTGTCTCCACTGCTCTTTTTGTGTTAGGTTTTCCCCAGGATCTCCGTTGGTGGGGGACTTCAGAGAATTTGTGGATGACACATGTGCATAATTTCTTGATTTAGCGAGATGAAGAGGAGTGGGAAAAGGTTGGGCAGAGGGCCAGTCCATAGTAGAACTATCAATCTTAGGTTTTGTCTACGGATTCCTTCTAGTTCCCAAATGCATCCCCCTACTACCTTTTTGATTAAGTTTCTGATTCCTTACTATTCACCATTTACATTCCTTCACTTTTGGAGGAAACGCCTTGGTTACCAACTGTATCAGGCACTTCAGGTTGCCTTCCCAAGCCACCATAGAATAGGCACTTTCTACACAGCATCAGTTGTGTCCACACAGCCTCTTCTTGGTGCATGTGTACCAAGACTGTGCAAGCTCTCTGGGGCAGTCATCCCAATAATCCCATCATGAG
Source organism: Oryctolagus cuniculus (assembly GCF_051225735.1). Taxonomy (NCBI): domain Eukaryota; kingdom Metazoa; phylum Chordata; class Mammalia; order Lagomorpha; family Leporidae; genus Oryctolagus; species Oryctolagus cuniculus. The sequence goes on along the minus strand of NC_142872.1, from coordinate 41,769,971 downwards.
GACTCCTCACTCATGACTTCATCTAAACCTGATTATTTCCCCAAGACCCCATTTCCTAATGTCATTGGATTGAAGGTTGGGACCTCAAAAATATCAATTTGGGGTGGGCACATATCAGTCCGTAGCATCAGCCCATAGACTTAGTGTCATGCTCAGAAAGGTGGGTCTTTGTTGCTAAGGGATGCTGAAGAGGTAAGTTTGAATCCAATAGATAACTGTTTATCAACAGTGCCACAGGTGCTGCTGGGTCATTAGGTGGAGGTGGTTGGGTAGTCTTTGAAAGAGTCAGGTTTATTGGAAAAGTCCCAGAACCAGATAAAGAGAACCCTCACTACTGATAGCCAGTCCATGCTCTCAAGGTAGGCTCTGTCATGGTGAGCCAACCAATTCCTGTGTCAATACCTCTGTCAAACAATACCTGCTGGTTATTGGTCTGTCACACAGAATAAAGGCCATCTTTTCCCATCGAGGGCCATATAGAAGTTTGGGTTGAAGACTCACCCACACTCAGTCTAAGATTCCTTCTCAGAGTTTCCAACCATTCCTAACTGGAAATACTTTCTATAACTTTACCTTTGGCCATCTAAACATGCTCTGTGCTCATTGCACAAATATTTCTCTAACTTTCCTATAAAGTACTATGTCTCAAGGCAAAGTAGGATCAATCACCAGATTTCTTTCTTTCTTAGGAAAGAAATATATTTTTTTTGAGAGGGTGAGGGAGAGGGAAACAGATAATGATTTTCCATCTGCTGGTTGATTTCCCAAATACCCACAACAGCCAGGGCAGCAAGAACTAGGAATGGAATCCGGGTCTCCCATGTAACAGTACTCAAGTACTCAAGCCATCACCACTGCCTCCCAGGGTCTGCATTAGCATGAAGCCTGTAATTAGAAGCCAGAACCAGAAGTTGAACCCAGACATTCCAGGATGGGACACAAGTACCTTAACTGGTGTCCCAATCACTAGGCCAAATGCCTGCACCAGATTTCTTTACAGTGTCTGTATGAATAGACATGATTCTACCAGATAAAAGCCTGGTCCAAAATGAACATTTCTTCCCTAAGGCACAGCAAACTCCGTACCCAATCTTGTCACCTTCCTTACTATATCTCAGCATCTCCTCCTCAGCCTCTCTATGAAAACTGCCTTTTCAATTTTTGATATTTATGTTCTATGTTGCTTTAAAAATAACTTGTTTTTAACCTGCCTCTTTTTGAAACAAATTTGGGGCTGGTTTATTTATTTATCTAACAGCAGTACAGAGGCTGGGTGTTAGATCCTAGGTGGATGTCAGAAGGTAGGTTCTCAGAACTGGCTTTGCAAGGATGAGAAAAAGAAACACAGCAGCAAGGCTAGTCTGCCAATTTGGCAGGTGTTCGTACCAAGTCTGCCAGCTCTTTCTGAAAGCACCAGTAATTTCTTGTTCTGGGCACAACTGTTTGGAGTATTGGCACAAAAATTTTCTAGAGAGCCTGGAAGAATGGAAGGAGGACTTGTTTGATGCTCAGAAGTCCCATGTTAGAATCATGACCACACCACTCATTGACTGCAAACAATCCCTTTGTACTCTACGGGCCTTATTTTCACCATGTGTAAAAAAGAATTCAACTAAGCATTGACTCTAACAAGATAATACTAGGCAGTAGAGCAAAAGGAAGAGCTTGGAAACATGGACTTTTTATAAACAAGATGCATTAACACACAAAGATTCTCGAAATCCCAAAAAATAACATCTCGGCCTCTCACTTGGCTTGACCAAGCTATGGCCAAGTTTATGACCATGCAACTTTCCCTCATCACTTTCAGACCCAAGGAAAACCTAGTTACATCATAAAAACACCAAAGTTAATGGGAAGCATCAACTGGATGAATTCCTAAAGCCCTTCAAGAACCAAGGCTTTGAAATTCATTATGCAGACATGGGGATATTTGGTGTTATTTGACATCCGGTAACTTTATTTTTGTGGAGGATTAGTCTAATAACTGCTAAATAAAATCATCCTTATTTTCTTATAAAAGGATCTTTGGAATATTAACTATGGAACTTTAACTTATCATTCTGCCCCTGAAATACTTGTTCCGGCCTTCAAAACTTTTCCTATTCTGAAATCAGCCTGCTTCTCCAAATGTATCTTCAAGGGCTACTGAAATCCTCATGCAAATCTCCAAATTCACCAGGTTAACTCTCCACCAGTTCCATGATCTCTTCTGGCTATTTCACCCCAACCTTCACATTCCGATCTACAACCTTAGACAGTCTGTTCACAAGGACCCCTGGGTTTGCAGGATACTTGTGATCAAGTCAGCATTAAATAGAATCAACACAGTCATCTTTCTAAGGCAAAGAATCTGTACAGCACATTCCAGAAACTGTCTCAATTACAAATGTTTTTTTTAAACTAAATTTCTGTTTAATCCTCAGTTTCATCCTAAAAATTACTTTCTCAGAGCAGTTCATTCCTCTAACAATTTAGTCAATGTTGTCCTATATTCCATGCCGGCAAAGACTAGCTATATATGTAGATAAACTATATTGCTTTCATTTTTCCAAGTAAGACCAGGCCCTGATTTAAAATTAATTTCATTATTTTAAGGCAGCAGACTCTAAGCAAGACCTATAGAACTAAAAGAATTATTTTGGCAGCTAGTAAAAGAAAACAAGTAGCAAATTGGTTCTATTTTGGGGGTTTGTCATTGCTGTCATTTTCACATCAAAGAGACTTGAGATCTACTTGTCTCTTAACTATATTACAAAATCCCATCCTAGCATTTTTATTCTCCCTGCTACTCACTTCAACAGGAACACTGATTTCCTGATGAAAACTCTGGAGGGCATTTCCAAAGAATTTTGTCATCACAATTAAATTGAAGAAACAACAATAGCTCCATTTATGGGGCACTTGCTCTATGCCAGGCCTTATGCTAAGCACTTTCATTCAATCCAAAGAACTCTAAGAGGAATGTGTTATCACTACCACTTTATGAAATCAGAAAGCACGCCTTTGAGAGAATAAATTAATTGTAAAGATTACACAGGATCACATATAGGAAAGTATCTCCAAAGTCCTTGCTTTTAACTATTTTTATAAAGTATTTTCTTAATATTTACTTAATAATTTGAAAGGCAGAGTTAGAGAGAAAGGGGCACAGAGAGATCTTCCATCTGTTGGTTCACTACCCATATGGCCACAATGGCCAGGGTGGTGCTAGGCCAAAGCCAGGAGCTAAGAGCTTCTTCTAGGTCTCCCACATGGGTGCAGGGGCTCAAGCACTTGGACCATATTCCACTGCTTCCTCAGGTGCAGTAACAGGGAGGAGGATTGAAAATTGAGCAACTGAGATTCGACCTGGTGACCTGGTGCCCATATCGGAAGCTGGCACCGCAGGCTGCAACTTTACCTGCTATGGCACAGTGCCAGCCTCTTTTATTTTTAACTGTTAGCATGAATGTATTTATTGAGGTTCTTCTCTTGTAATTGTGTTGTAAATACAAACAATCTCACTGTCCCACCTTCAAAGAGCTTAGGGTCCTAACAGTAGAGACAACCTTTGGTCAAGGACAGAAAGTAAAAACTCAAAAGGATCGATAAAATACAAGAAAGGCAGCTAGTAAAATAAAGGGAAAAAAAAATCACCTAACACTGAAGAATGAGAAACATCTTCCAGGACAGTGATATTGTCTGAGAAACTGGAAATAAACACAAGGATATTTTTTTCTTTATCTCATTCTTCACATTAATTTCATCACTAAATCCTATTGATACCATCTTTAAAATACACCAGAGATCTTACTGCTTTAGTTTCCTTTGCCACTATCTTGTCCAAACCAACATCATCTGTCATCTAGACTATTGCAGGCACCTCTCTTACCTGGTCTCCCTGAAACCCCTCTGTGAAAACCTAGATTACTGTTATAGAATTACACAGTTATGTCCTTTTTCATGAGTCTTTGTGATTGTCTTCAAACACAGAGTAAATTTCCTGCCTGAGTGTTAGGTTTAGCCAGGTACTTGAGCCAATGGACTATCAGAGAAGACTTGATCCAAACAGAGCATTTGTATATAGTTGCATAATAAAGCTTACCTTCTCGTGTCTGATCTTCTAGAGAAGATAATTGCTGCCTCTCCACCTTCGCTCTTAAAGCAAAGAGACATGGGCAGACCTAACTTTCTTGGAGTTCAACCCAATCCAGAATAGGTGAACTGTTGTCAACATGCAAATTGAAGATTTAAAAAGTTGTAAGATACTAAGATATTACTTATTATGCAAAAAAACTAATAAATAGTTTTCACATCAGTTTATCAATTGTCCCTTCATTACAGAGGAAGTAGAATGATATTGAAAAAAAAAATCAAATAATGTAACTATACTCCCAAGCTTAAAATCCATTAGTAATTTTATTGTATTTAAAATCAACCTTGGGGCCATTATTGTGGTACAATGGGTTAAAACACAACCCGTGATGCCAGGTTGAATCCTAGCTGCTTAGTTTCAGATCCAGCTCCCAGCTAATGTGTCTGAAAGGCAGCAGACATGGCCCAAGTACCTGGCTAGAATTCCTGGCTCCTAGTTTTGGCTTGGCCCAGTCCTGGCCACTGCAGCCCTTTAGGGAGTAAACCAATGGATGGAATCTCTCTCTCTCTCTCTCTCTCTCTAACTGCCTTTCAAATATGTAATTAATTAAATCTTTTAAAAATCAACTTCAATTCCTTATCATAGTCTGCCCAACTCTGCTCAACATGCATTATCTTTCTGTTCGTTGAATATACAAAATCATTCTCACTTAGTGTTCTCTTTTTTTTGGAAAATTCAGTAATACATTGTATCTATTCAATGGAGAGTATGGCAAAACCTGGGAAGACAATAGCATACTCATATTTTGAGCTTAGATGATTTAATAGAATTAAAGTGAGGGAAGAGCAATGGTTTTGACAATAAAAGATGCCAAGTCTGTTTTGACATGTTGAACTCAAAGCATAGAGGCAAGAATCTTGGAGAGGGGGGAGATGGAAAGGCACAAAAAAGGAGAAGAAATCAGAGAGGGCTCTAAAAGCAGAGTTGAAGAGCACATAGTCTCACAAAGCTTAGGGTTTTGGGGAAGGGATGTGAAGACTCCCAAGGTCTTGGGCTGCATGACACAAACATGTGCGTAGCTATATTTCTTGATAAAAACAATAATCCTAGAGAAATAGAATCATTAAAATAGAGCATAAACCATCTTTTAAAGTATTCAGAATGGACTTGGAGTTAAAAAAAAAAGGAGTAGGGGGAGAAGTTTACCTTAAATAATGTACTGAAAACTAGTAAACTACTTGGCTTCTAAACACCACGTGATGCTTTATGAGTGTCCCATTCTCCAGCACTCTGACTTTCCCGTGCCTGGAATGAAGATTAAATGGAGGCCTTGCCTTAGATGTTCTCTGATCTTTTTTGTACCTTTAACATCTCCATAGTCTTTACAGGATAGTTTAGGGATGCTACAGCTTACTGTGTTTGCTCAAAAGATACTCTTCCCTAATTAACTACCTCAGTTAACAAATGGAATTTGGCACAGAGCTGAGATGAAGTTCTTCAGTTTAACATTTCCTTCACACATAATTTAAATCTCTGAGTCCTATTTATAATCACCCACTTGGAATTAAATCTAGAAGCCATTGTAGTTCACTTTTCTCTTCTATGAAAGAATGAACATATGTCCAAGTGCGCGCATGCACACACACACACACATACACCTCTTGCCATCCTTAAGACTGACAGTTCTTGACTATTCTGGAGCCAAGTCAAGTACAGCCTGTCCCATCACCTCTGTTTGGAATGCCTTAAGAAGAAAAGCTTACGCTGTGCCTTGCAATATGTTCAGTGGCTTCCACTTCTGTGGCTACTGAGCACTGGCATGAAATGCATCATTTCAAGCCCTTGACTCGTACTCACATCCCAGAAAGAAGGCAGCATCTGCCCTAAGCCAAGTAAGTGACCCAGTTTGTGGGAGTTTTTTCCAGGGCACCTCATTCTCCTCTGTCTGGGCCAAGATTTTCAATGCACCTTGTCTATAGAGCTGATTTTTCACATTCCACAGGGGCTCTTACTGTTGTCTAGCTCTTTTCCAAGCTTTATGACTGAGTTCAAAAGTCAACTCCTTGGTGAGCTTTTCCTGACTACCTCTTCCAAAATAGGTGTTTTTCTCTACCACACCGATTTTATCATCACATCCTATTTTCTTTATGGCCCTAGTAATAACTCTAGTTTTTCATTTGTGAATGTATTTATTGCCTATCTTCTTAGTTAAATATACAGGCTCCATGGAGACCAGGACTATATCTGTCATTCTGCAGTGTTCCTCCACTGCCTAGAAACTGTGGGACGCACAGCGGTTGCTTGTATTTTTCAGTTAATGATGCAAAAGAAACTATGGCCAAATTCAATCAAATATAGTAATGAACATTTACTATGATGTTAATAGTTATGTAGATCAGCTAGGACAGCTCCACTCTGGATTTTGTTTGGTAGGTTGACTGGGGCACCTATGCTGCTTGTATTTCTTTTTCTTCTGGGAGCAGTAGGCTCTGTGGGACATGTTCTTCTCATGGCCTTTGCTTGAAACATGTCAACTAGCATCTGGTTTTCCAAAGCGAGTCACCAAGTCGCATGAACAGGCATAAGATTAACAAAACAAGGAAGTATGCTCTTCCCAAGGAATTTGGGGGAGAGATGAACAATTGCCAATTAATAATCTCCTCTACTACAATGCTTCACAAATACCAATGAGCAAATAAATAAATCATTTCTAAATCAGTTGATGTTTTAGCTAAACTACTTTCCAGCCTTTGTGATTCTATTTCTCATCACTGCTAGGACTTCAACTCACTGTAAATCTGTGACCTAATCTGAAAAAGCCATACCACCCTATTTGCCATGGATTGGGGCCAGCTTTAGATTTCTACCTCTTTAACAGAGGTTAAAGCCTCCTTCATTTGATACTGACTCTCCTGCACACCCTCTTCATGCATAAGGAAGGTTTCATTTCTGCCAAAAACCAGAGGGAATGGAACCAATTAGAAGAACTTACCATCTGGTGGTGTGGGCTCATCAGATTTGCAGCCAAGATTCCAACTGGGACTGTTAAAGAGTTAGTGCACAATAGCTTCAGTGAATGGAGCAGATGTCTTGGACACTGGAAGAGAGTCTAGGTGCCTCAGAAACACCAGACATCTTAGGGATTGCAACTCCAATGTATTGTCAAAGAGTAGCCTAAAGGGACTACACATGCCCGCAGTCATACCCATGTGGGTGGACAGCATTTCCTAAAGTGTCTCATGAACACGGGTTTGCTTCCAACTGGCAGGGGTTATCAAAAGCACCTCACGGCTTTGAATGACTCATCAGCCTCAGTTTCAGCCTTTAACCTCTGTGCTTGCCGTATCCATCAGAATCCTGTATATGCTTCTCTTATTGATGGCTCCTCTGGCTTAGTATGTTGACCCTTTGTATTAATCTAACTTCCAGCCACTCTGAATACTCTCTTCTGAAGAAATGTGGAATGGAAGGACATCTGTATTATTTTGCCCACTGAGTATCCAATTTCCATTTTTTGATATTAGCACCTTGACTTTATTTGTGGAAATTACTTTTCCCCCTTATGCATTTCTTAAGGCCAAGGACACATTTTGAAGAATGTTTTGTTAGGCAATTTTGTTAGTGTTTAAACACCACACAGTATACTCACACAAAACTAAATGGCATAGCCTACTACATATGCTTTGATATGGTACATAACATTGTATATATGGTTTGGTCATTGAAAGAAATATTATCAAGTCCATGACTGTATTTTGTGTTGGCTGATTTAAATCAACAGTCAGTCACTTAGTTCTTCTAATCACTTAAGCTTAAGAATGATCATTAGATTAGGCTAACCAAAAACCATAATATCCTGCCCACTGTGTCATATTCAGAAATGAGTAGGATGTCCTGGTTTTTATTCAGTAACCACATGCCTAGGACTTTTGTGGAAATACTGGGAAAGAGAACTGCCCTTTCCAGTGGACTGCGAGCTGGACAGGTAAAGGCTGACAGTGCTAGGATCTTATGTGTGCTACATGCTTATCTGAGAGTAAGGCCAGTCAGGAGAAAAGCTAGAGTACATGCCTCAGCTCTGATGACATCATTCAAGTCCTTTAATCCAACTGTATGGGTACCTGAACTCAAAACTTTCCAGTTAGTCGGATTTCTGTCACCTACCCCCCAGGATTCTTGAGTGTCACTCTTAAATGAAGTTGTTCCTTTGTCCCTATAAACAGTGGTTTTTTTTTTTTTTTTTAAGCCAACAACACCCTATGACCCACATATTTGATTCATTTTTATGGACTGAATCATAAATGAGAAGAGATACTTTCAGATTTAGTGTTGCAACATATTTGGATTTAGGATAAACTTAGCCTTAAGATTTCAGTTTCTCCATCCACATTCATAGATAATGACCACCCTCAAAGGAAAATACTAAAGATTAATTAGTCACATTGTACTTAGGGTACATTTATGTTAATGGATAGGAAGCCTGGATAATTACATTATCCTGTATTTGCCTAGCACTTCTGATTTTTTCCATTTCTTTCATGTTAGTTCATGGTATTTGCTTGTTTTAATAATTTTCACCTTGTATTGTACATCTGGAAACTAAACTGGAAATAAAACTTTCAAGATCATATTATAACTCATTGTCAGAGCTGGCATTGAACAAGTTATATCAAATTCTGCATATGCTAATGTTCTATTGGTCTAGAAAGCTCTTAAAATCAAAATAAAATAGACAAAAAATCAGAATAATCATAACTTTTTAAGAAAAACATTCAAAAAACTAGATATATAATAAATGGCTTAAATTAAGGTACATATGTACAGTTGGAATGATTGCTTTTAGGAATGTGTCACTGTAAAAGAATTACAGTTGTTACAGTAAGTTAAGAATACTCTAAGACATTAAATAAATATATTAATTTTTAAATTGATAGATTGATAAAAAGTTTATCTCTAGTACTGTATGTACACAAGTTTGTGTTCCCATGACTTTCTAAATACATATATTACTTTTGTACACAAAATAAAAGCTATGAACAAAAAGTTCATTTCTATCCTAGAGATTCTACAGAATGAAACTCACTGAAACAGGCTTCACCATTGGGTGTCAATTTCATTAGCCTCCAACTGCGTCATTAACTCCAGTGTTGCCTGCATCCTCTGAGTCCTGGGCCTGTCAATACCTTGGGCTTCCCTGTGCTCTAACAGCAGGCAGGGACACACCAAAGACGCAAGCGCAGTCAGGGGCAGAGGGAGAATTCCAGTAACCTCAGTGCCTGGCACACGTTGACCACAGCTTGCATGAAGCACCACAGGCAGCTTGAAAGGGCAGAGGGTTGTGTGACAAAGGCAGCCTGATCAGTGCAGGCTGATGTAAAAACAGGCATGCTGCTGGCATGGGAGGGGAACTCCTGGCAGTCCACAGGGTGATGAAAGCCCCTGCAACCTGTAGGTATTTAGGCACTGAAAGAGAAAACTCAAATGAGGACTGCTCCCCTGTCTCCCTCCAAGAGCTCCATTTCTTCACTTGTGAAAGGAGGAGAATAAAAGCGCCCACCTCATGGCACTTTGCTATATGGAAAGTTGATTTGAAACCCATTGTCTTTGGCCCCTCTTGGAGTAATCACATACGTTTGATGTCATTATTACCATCTTTTGAAAGAAACCGAGGTTCAAAAGAGGAAAATAGACGTGTACGAGCCGTACAAGGCTCATGCATCAATGGCAAAACCAGGTCTTGGAGCTGCAATCCTTCACTTAGAAAGTGGAACTTTATACCTTATTTAGGACCCTTCATGAAAATAGTCCAGAAGGAACTGGAGTGAGCTTTCAGTATGACTTACACCTGTTTTTCACCATCACTTTCCAGCTACACAATAATCGCCATCCATAGGAATTTACAACACAGACTGCTGGAACTCTCAAAGCTCATAATATCAAAGCATTACTGTTGTACAAAGCAATAAATCAGGTTTATTCTCATCATTGCAACTGCTGTTATATGATCTGCACCATTCATTCATTCATTCATTCCTTTAACTAGCATGACTGAACACTTCTGTGGTAGAGGCTATTATGGCAAGCTGAAGAAAACAAGGCCACTGACCTCAAGTTGCTTAGTGCAGTTGGGCATATAGGACAAGAGTCTGAATGACTAAAACCTAGAGCTAAATGCGACAATTGCTATAGAGAAGTATAAAGGGCCAAGGGGCCAAGAAGGCCATTAACATGAGAAAGCAAGGCAGGCTCAGTGGAAGAACTGAAATAAGAGCTAGTACTGACCAGAAGGACAAAATTTCAACAGCAAGATATTGAAGGAGCAGTTTGTGGATGCAAGTAGGAGGCATAACAGTGTGGATGTTAGGACCACTGAGTCATCTGGTTTGACCAGAGATTGCAATTTCAGTTTCGTGTGTGACTTCCCTGTTGATGAAATAAATGGGGGCTCTAGATGATTCCCTGATTCATACAGCCTTGGCAGATGTCCAGGCCTGGTGCCGGATAAGTGATTTCCACAAACACCCATGGATACCCACAGATCCACATAGAACCACAGCTCATCCCTTCACCCAGCCATTAGCTTCCCCCTTCCCTGTCCCTCTGCTCATCTGCTAAACTTCATCCCAAATTGGTTTCAAGAATGAAAGAGCAAAGGCCATTGCCATGGAAGACTCAAATCTCCGGGGAATGTGAATGTGGCAAAGTGTTCTCAAGCATCTGGTTCCTGGTAAGAGAACAGAACTCTACACAGGGCATTTCTCTGCTGAAAAATCTCTCAGTCAGTTTCCAACAGCTCTTAGGCCACAGACCAAAATCTGTAATGGGGCCTTGCAGGCCTGGTCCTTGCCTCCTTCTCTAGTCCACATTCTCCCAATATCTTGCCCTACCAGGCCTCTGCCAGGGAGGCTTCTTCTAGAATATTCTCCCTGATCCCTACACTACATTGACCAAAGTCTTCATTTCTCAGCTTCAACAGCAACTCACTGCTGTCCAGAGCTGGGTCGTTTATTATAGATCATGGTCCTTTCTTATAGATCGCTTATCAGAACCTCTAGTGATACACTCGTTTGCATATCCCTTACTAGTTGGTAAAAGCTCCAGGAGCACAAGGCTGCTTTCTGTTTTGTCCATAATTGTAAGCATTCAGTAATATGTGTGAAATAGTGAATGAATGTGCCTGAGGCCCATAGTCCCACAGTAGGTATAATACTCCTATATTTGCATATAAAATGTGGCCTGGCTGTTCAAGCTGGTGGGGGTAGGAGATGGTTCAGAACGTTCTTTAAATTCCCATTTAGTTACGAGACCCCACCCCGACCAAAGCCTGGAGAGGTTTTTTCCCCCTGGATTTGTTCATATTCTCTCAGCTTAGCATATAATAGCTTTAGAATGACCTTTGGTGATCATGAGCTTCATTTTATAAATAAGCATGAGAGGGGTGTGTTTCTCCAAAGTCACACTTACCAATTCAAGAAGGTAATCCAGCATTCGATTTCATATCTTCAAATAATAATTGACCATACTTTTCACTGCACTGAATCTTACATACTTACATATGTTCTTCCTGTCTGTACTCTACCTACCTTTTTGAATTCAACTCAAATGCTCTTGTTTTAGGAAGACTAGATTCCTCCAAGCAGGAGTTTCCCTTCCTCCCCCGAATAAGTACAAGAGATAAAAGGCTATTCCTTAAACCAGCTCACACCTATTTCCTCAATAAGAAACTGAGCCCCTTAAAGGGAGACTCAGTGTCTAATACATTTTATTTTCTTCAATCCCTAGTGAAATGCATTGTTACGGCAAATGGATTTCATGTCTGCATCAGCTTGAGCAACATGTAGTCACAGCTTAGAATGCTGTGTTGAGAAGGAGTTTGAGGTCGTATGTAGATTCAGTGGGAGAGAATTTTGTAATAATAAATTCTGTCTGCTGTGATGGTGCATATATCCCATAGAAGGCCATGATAAACATGTTTCAAATGAATGAATGAACAGATAAATTAATCTTATTAGTTTTCCATATCCTGAGCATCTGGGAAGGAGTGGTAATGTCACTCCCCTCATCAGAGGTTTTTAAATTAGAGAATGATATACAAATACTTTTCTATACAGAAAAGCTGCTGATCACTGTTATTATTTGAACATAATTTGAGTCCCAAACTCATGGAGATACTAAACCTTGTAAGTCATAATTGAGAAGGTAAAAACTTAACCCAATTATTGTGTTTAGGTGATAGTTGTCATGGGCAGGTCCTTAGGGCATTGGGAGCATATGCTTGAGAGATAATTTTCATGATATGGCTGGCTATAAAAGCCTGAGTCGGGCCCCACCATTCTGAGTCCACTGCATAGCTCACAGCATGATGGTTCCCCCACGCAGTCTCCACTATTGTCATATCCCAGCCTCATCAGATGTTCAAACCAGTGATCTTGGACTGTGAACTTCCAAAAGCCATAAGCCTAAATAAATCTCCTTCCGTCATAAGCAGCTTAACTTAGATATTTTGATATAGTGATGAAATGTTGACCAATATAATCAATATTATAATAAGAAACAAGATTCAACCTAGAAAAAGGTTTTCACTTGAGCATCTTAATGTGAGGACACAGGCAAAGATAGAAGAGTTAAACTCATGTTGTAACATCAGCCAGAGAACTTTAATCACTTGCTATTAAACTGAGAGCATAATGCAGTTGCAGATGACAAACTCTGAACTCTCTACCTCATGAAAACAAGCATGTGCAATGGTGGTTGAGGGGAGTAGGGGAGGAATACTGTGATTTTACCCACTCAAAATAATCTCCTGTCATTCTACCATGAGCATATGCTTGACCCTTCAGTGGTTGTTCAAGTTTTTCCTTCCCCAATAACTCAGTAAGTCTTCATTATCTACAGCCAAAGCTTCTTCCATGGAAGTCTTAGTTTTAATCCTAAACCATATCTTTCCTAGGTAACTTCTACTCTTGGGCTCTTTCTCTGCGATTTCACTTTTTTTGTGTTCATATAGTCACAAATCTTCAAAAGCAGAAAGTTTGTTGAGTTTAGGAGTGCCAAAAACTGGCTCCAAATCCTAGTTTAGTCTCTTAGTGCAAAATATGAAGACATAATCTTAGTAACATTGTCTATAAAATGGGCAAAATAACTTTTAGAGATTGCTATAAAATATAAATAAGACAGCATTTTGAAAGTATATTGTATACCATAGGTCTTCAAAATAATCCTTGTTTACCCACCACCAACCACTGGGGTGGGGAACCTTTATTTTGCCAAGGGCCAATTGAATGTAACATCATTTGCAGGCCATAGAACATTTCCATATTAAAAATTTGCCTGCTATAGATTTATTACATTTCAAGTCCAACCTGTGGTCGCCTTGGCAGGCCCAGACCAAATGACTTCACACTCCCTACATGATCTATGGGCTGGATATTTTCCACCCCTGCTAGACAAACTAATTTTGAGACCAATAGTTACAATTCTTTTATGTTCTTTACTCTTTGTTACAGGGAGAATAATATATATTATAATGATATAATGATCGATGCTACAGGATATAAATCACAAGTGAACAGGTTGTCCTTCTTACAGGATGGGCCAATCAACATAGTATGTTTATACTGGCTCTATGTATCGCAGGAAGTAAAGACAACTTTGATAAACTTAAGAGATTATACTTTAAAGAGAGTAGCACCTCTCAGTTCTAACAGGAGATGAACAGGAATGTGGATCCAGTGTTGCTTAATGCCCTAAGTTTGTTTCAAAAGAGCCAGAAATCTTGATTTGTGTGCCAAATTTTGACAAATATTGTGCAGGTCAAATAAAACAAGTCTGCCTGTTGACTTAGTTTGGACTGTTCATTTGCAACTCTGAAAATGATGAGTGATACTCAGACAAGAGCTAAGAGGCCATCTGTCTGTTGCTAGTGCCAGAGTCTTGTTAGAATGCCCCTGAGCTTCCCAACTAGGTCCACAACAGAGGAAACCTCACAGTAATTAAGGATGCTACTCGACACCTGATCATCACTTAAGCTCCCAGCATCTTTATGTTGTGTGATTTCCTGGCTCCTGAAGACAGTTATTCATTTGTATTAGGGGGACTACCAGATGTTCTCAGCAATGCCAAACTATAGAAATGTGGGGACTTATGGTGCAAGCAGTTCCTGTTCTGATGGTAGAACAAACCTGTACCTCTTTGAAGGCATAACCACAGCAAACACTGCAGGACAACTCAAACAAGCTATGTAATTTCAACACTTTCAGGAAGCAGCAGACAAATTGGAGAAATGGGTCAGATGGGAAGGAGGACATCCAGATGGGCTTCTCTCTGTTCCATCCCAGCAAATTGAGTACATAGACCTGGGTCCCATTGTTACCAGATGTATTGAAATTGTAGGAGAGGCAAGATACGCAAGTTTGTATGAAACTGTATGATTCTTAAATAGTAAGTGGGCTCACAATATCCACCTCTGATGCTGTACTGGCTTGTTGGTCACTTGGCAACCTTTGTGCAGCATTTGATAAATGGCAAATGAGAAGTCCACCATGGGGGCTCCCTTGGAATCTCACCAAGGCAACAACAATGTAAAGTGTCTTCTGTGCTTTTGTGTGTGCTGTTCCCTCTGCTTGGAAAGTACTATCTCTCCCACCTTCGGGTTCCCTCACCTGGTCTTTGAAAACTTCCATTTACACCTGAGACTCACTTCAACCAAAACCCTCCCATTGGCCAACTCCCCTCCTCTTGGCATCTCTACACTCCATGCAAATTACTGCTGTAGGACTTAGAACATTGCATTTTAATTTTCTCCTGACAGGACAGTCTGCTCCTTTAGGGATAAAGTCCTCCAGGGCAAGAGAATGTGTCTTACTTTTCTCTGCATATCTGGCATTTAACATCATGTCAGAGATTGGTTAAGAACTCAGAAATGCTTGCTGGAGGAATGGAATAATTTTTAAAGAGTTTCTCAAAGTGTGATCCTCATACTAACTACTGCAGAATTCCTCCCGGGTCTGCTCTTGAATATTCTGATTCAGGGAGTAGAGAGTCCATCCTGAGTCTTGCTTTAATCAAACTCCCTGGAAGCATTTTATATGCAGTGAAGTTGAAGGACCTGCAGGTCAAACTGTGGGCTCTATCAGCAAAGTGACTCTGTTGTCTTCCTTGCTCCTGATATTCCTAGCATCTGGCACATGGCTGGCATGAAGTAAGCTTTAGGCATGTGTTTATTAAATGAATAAATGGATGAAAGAATGAGAAGGTAAGAATTAAGTTGCAACAATGTTCCTTATACCTTTAATATGAACCCCAATAGGCATCTCATTCATTCCTTTATTTGCACTTACCACAAAAGCATTGAGATAGGCCAGAGAGCTGGTTAGCACATAATTTCTCTATGAAGAGATTTCCCCGCCCTATCCTTACAGACTTGAAAGACCACTCAGAGAATATCCCAAGCCATATGATTGTTGATTTAATGACTTCACTCTTTAATAATGGTGAACAAAGAAACCAAGAAAGATTGAATGCCAAGAGGATACCAGACTCTCAACTTGACCAGTGGTGTTTATGATTCCTGTCTTCCATTTTCCATACTCTATAACCACTACTCTTCCTTTTTAATCCCATTGCTAACACGTCTAGCAGAAATAGTTCCTCTGCCTTCCCTTCTCTACCCTCTGGTGGAGGGATAATGAATAGCAAAATAGGGGAAAAATGACAGCAGACATATGGGAAAAGGTAGGATTGAGATCATTCATTTATGGTAACTTCTGATTTCAAAACAGCACATGCAATTAAAACTGAACAAGGCATTTTTCTTGTTTAAATAATTAAGCCATTATGACCAGAACTTCTCTGCTCCCTTGACCTCTTTTACTCAATAAATTGAGACAGATGTAAGATTGGTTTTTCCAAACCAGTGGGTGACAATGAGCATAACCTTAAAGTGTTCCCTAGCCCCACACAAAAATTAATAGATATTCTTCCAGTAAGCAGGAATTATGGTGCCACCATTTCCACCCAAATTGCCCAGTGCTCCAACTGATCTTGGAATTAAAAGAAAGCAAAGGTCTAAGCACAAAATGACATTATTGCTTTTCAGATTATCTGTACACCAGTGTCCCCCATTAGATTGTAAGTTATCTGAAAACAAAGACATTTTATCATCTCTACATTCCAATCCATCTCAGTTTATGGCTTTGAAGAAACATTTTAAAAATTATCAAATTAACAAGGTGGGAACTCAAGAAAAACTGTACACTGGTGTATAGAAGGCATCAAGTTCAAGAATCCAGATCCATTTGATCCAAGTCCACTGACCACAAGAAAGAGCATTCCCTGTACCATATTTCTTCCTCCCTGATAAATAGCCAACAATTTCATTAGAGATCATGTCTTAGGCTGTGATAATAACACAGAAGCAGCATCCTTTGCCTTATAACTTTTCTTCCTACTTTTGTCTTTTATTGTATTGTCCTGCCAGTCAGCATCTTGACATTGGAGAGTAGTTAACATCCTTTTCCACCAAGCTCTGCCGTAGACATTTCTTAACAGAATGAGTAAGTACACATGCCAGCTATTATTAATTCCTCTTGATTCTCTAAGCAAGTAATCCTTCTTGAGTAATGAACTTCTTTGAGAGAATGACAAAAGCTAAGGAATATCACAAAGCTGTGGAGCCTTTCCCTGGGAAATATATTAGTACACAGTTGATTTATAGATAAATTGATAGCCACACCCAAATTCTCCATTCATAGACCCTACTCTAAACTATCAAAAGGAATGAAAGGTTATCTAATAGCTAAATACTTTCTCAGTGGTATTCTAACTTCTCAAGAAGATGGTTTCATCAAAACAATCATTCAAGAATTAAGTCTCAGTTCTTTTTTAAGTTTGGTGGGTAACAGAGTAGATAAGATTTTCTACTTCAGCATTATCACAATGCAGAACGGCTATTTTGTTTATTGAGTGAGCCACACCTGTGCAAAATCATAGATACAAATGAAATACTAAGTTTCTGCTCTTATTTTCTTTATCCAATCTCTGCCTTCCAGGACCCCTGACAATTCCCTCCTTGGGTGTATCACTGTAGTTGATTGATTAGTGCATTTATCTCAGTGCCCAGGGAGTCACAGACCCACATTTACTTCCTGGGTGACCTTGGGCATGTTACAAAACCTGTTGCTGACTCAGTTTTCTCTTCTCTAAAAGGAAGATAACAGAGCGCTGTTCAAAGCTCCTGTGGGCTAACACATGAAAAGCAATTAGTGCATTGCATGGGCTGTAGTCAGTGCTTAATAAATGGAAATGAATGTTACTCTAAGAGTCTAAAAAGCACTTATCATCATTCTTGATACATGGCAAGTCCTCAAAAAGTGAAATCTAATATATTCTTGAAATTCATAGAAACACTATCTTAAAAGTGGTCTTAAGGAAAGGGAAAATCTTGGATTTTTATTTTGAGACTTAAAAAGCATGTTCAGCTTAAACTGTTGAGAGAATCCTTGTAAGAATATAAGGAAAAGATGAAGGAAATACATTCTGTCCCTTCAATCATCCACAACTCAGCAGAAGGACCCAAGTCAACAGTGGCTCACAAATCCTGTGGTCCCCTTTTCATACAGTTGTGGGCCTCAAATTGTTCTTACCCACTTAGCCTACACTTCCCTGCCAAAAATTTCTACTTGAACTTAATCCCTGGAGGTGAAGTTTCTCTTTTTTTCTACTGATTAATTTTTATGCTTTCATCTGACATAAAATGAAAATCCTACAACGACATAGGTTCTTTTTCAGTCCTAGTTTCCAGAAAAAAAATCTATATTCTTCGTTTTTTCCTCCCCATTTTTATAATGCATTCAATTCTGATGTCAGAGGTTTAGCTTTCCCTTCTCCTGCTTGAGGTCATTTCTGTTTTACTTTATGCTCAAAGGCTGTCTTACAACCTATATCATGAGCAATCAATCACTCCAAGACCATGTTGGAAATAATCAAGGCACCAGGTTTCAATAATTATTGATCACTTCCAAAAATGGGAACCCAGCTATACAATTTCCCTTCTACTCTTTCTTATCAAGCTACAGGGCCATTTACTTTCTCCTTTTAGCCTTAGACTAGAAATTTCTTAAGCATTTAAAATCACATTCTCCAAAAGTCAGAACCTTTAGTTCTACATCTCTCAGAAGTTTCCTATGTGTGAAATCCTCTCAACACAACCAGAAAACCTTAGTGAGGTAGGAGAGAAGCAGTCAACCTAAGTGCCCATCATGCTGGCATTTAAAGTTGGCTGATGGTGAAAAAGCAAACCCCTCCCATGAAGCATTGCAGGATCTAAAATACCAACTGCTGGAATCACTCAAAAGGCTCTTGAAATTTTTCTTGGAGGGTTTTCTCTTATGAAGACGAATGACAAGTCAAGTCGTTTTTGCAACACCACCACCTCCCCACAGGCCCTCCTTTCACAGTTGTAGCAGGAAGAAATCTCAGAAATAGAAGCAATTACTTACATCTATAGGTCATCTCAAAGCTGTCACTGATGTTCACAATATCAATCTGGGGAAGCAGCTTTGGGGGCTCTGTGAGTTGTGACAAAGCAAATCTAAAAGCGGCATGTTCCTGTGATTGCTGGTTTGGAAATAATCCCCCTATGAGGAAAGAAAAATGCGACATGGTATTTGGACTAGAGACAGGTTTTGGTTCAACAGCCCACCCTAAATGAGCCCCTTTCTTTTCCCTATACCACACTCAGTCGTTATGGCCTTCAGTGGGAGGGGTAAGAGTTGGAGAGACTCAACAGGATGGAGAGGTTTAAACTTCTACAGATGAGTTTTTATGTGATAAGGCCCCCTGATGTCTATCCGTCTGCTCAAACATTGGACTGATTGTGCACCCCACACCTCAGCTAAGGTCAGAGAAAAGAGGAGACTGGCGGCATTTGTCTCCTTCTTCTCTCTCACGAACCACGTGGGAGGCCTATGCTCTTGCATACACATGGAGCCTCACTGTGTCAGAGTTGCCTTGTGTGGGCCCCAGCTTTCACCCCAGAGCCTTACAGGAAGTAGGGGCTGATAAATGTTGCAGAGTGGCTGAAATCTAGCTCTGTGACCCTATGGGCTTCTCCAGAACTATAATCATTTATTT
Source organism: Oryctolagus cuniculus (assembly GCF_051225735.1). Taxonomy (NCBI): domain Eukaryota; kingdom Metazoa; phylum Chordata; class Mammalia; order Lagomorpha; family Leporidae; genus Oryctolagus; species Oryctolagus cuniculus. The sequence continues at coordinate 41,750,761 of NC_142872.1, read as the reverse complement.
CGATACTTTTGGCCTTGGTACTGCCAAGGTTTCAGTGCAATTCAACAACTTTATTGCTCCTAAGTTTTATTCTTCATTTCCTCTGAAAACTCTTGAATTTGTGCAAATAGTGTGTTTCTGTTTCTCTCACCACTCCTGATCCCAGCTACCCAGGAATGGCTTGTTACATAAGGGGTTACTATTGTGTGTTTGCATGATAGATTTTGCTTTTCAAGGATGTGGGGTCTTAAGAATGTCAACAGAATATGAATGCTCCATTCAATGAGAAAGCACTTGAAAGGTGCCTGCCACAGCTCCTGTTCTAAGAAACGAGTACATGGCTTACATTTGTATTTACTATGGCCACATAAACAAATAAACTTCGGTAAATGAAAGTCAGCTATTTTCAGAGATTTAACTGGAATGAATGTTTACACCAAAGTTTATCTCATGTCCAGTGGGAATCATGGTCCCAATAGAATGCACTCCTAAGTTCTTATACAGTGGACACATATTTGTTTTTTAGAACCAGTAAATAAAAGTCAAGTTGGTTTTAAATATGATGAAAAATCTGCAGCAATAAATGAGCAAACATTCCATTTACACATATACAAAACACTCCCAAGCCTTCATACCCATGGTAATACACACAGATATATTTGGCGAGAGCAAGTGCAGATATCACTAGACAAGCATTTACAGTCACTGAAGTATTGGCCATATATAAGTACAAGCATAAACAATGCTACAGGTAAGAGTGATGTCCACATGTATATATACCTCCATTTTAAACAGTAACAAGAAAAAATAATTCTGCTTCTGATGTTTCATCCTCCCTCCCAGATGACCACACCCCAAACACTTCTCTGCCCCTTCCTCCTTGTCCACAATGAATGAAAGAGAAGGGGTGGGGAGGTATGAAGCTACAGGCTGGGCTGCAAGGCAAGTGTCTTGCAAAGGCAGGAAGTTTTGCGTGTAAGGCACTAGCACACATGTACCTATGCACTTGTGAATGTAGCTTAACAGGTGTCAAGAAACAAAGCAAGTTCCTCCATGGCCATTCCAACTACCTTGGGAGCCAGCTTGTTAGGCCGAAAGAGACAGGTATTGCAACACATGTGTGCCTGAGAAAATGCCAACTTCCCCATATTCTCCCACAGACACATCCCACCCAGCAACACGCACACACACAGAGAAGACAAACTACCAGCACTGGGAACTTTCCCTAGGAGACCTGCCTCGCTATAAGCGGAATAAAGAAGAAACTAAGCCAAGCAAGGTGCCTTTAGGCAAAACAGTTCCCTGATTCCGGGACACTGGCAGCACTGATATGCTGGTCACACTGAAGCCCCAGTCCCTTGTGGGCATGCTTTGCTATCGATGTCACTGCTCCTGTTTGTTTTGCTTTTCCCCTGTATTAGGAGTAGCAATATTTGCTAGCTCGCCTATGAATGCGAGGGGTGTAGGTGGAGGTTAGAAGCCCAAAAACTGAGAAAGGGAAATGGGGACCAAACAGCACGAGCATGTTGAAACCTGCCTCCAAGTTGACAGGAGGGAGCCCAGTGTTGAGGACAGCAAACAGGAAGGGGAAAGGAACATGTGTGTATGTGTTTGTGTGTGTGTAAAAGAAAGGCAGTCTCTGTGGACAGGAGATCTAAGAGGATGGCTGATTGAAAGGAAGGAGAAAAGGCTGGCTAGGAAGTTCTAGGTTGGGGAGAGTGGAGACCACCAGTTCAGCATGGCAGACAGCAAAGAGAAGGCAGCTAGAGACCAGAGCTAGAGAGAGCCCCCTTGCCTTCCAGGGGGGGCCTCTGGCATTATTTCAGTGGCTGCAATAAACCCAGCACCCATCACTCCTTCTTTTAGAGGGTCTCTTTCTCCTCCTCTAGAGAACAAGAAATCACTGCCTCCATCAACTGAATAGATATGTGCATATCTAATATGGAACCACACACGTAAATACACACAGCATACATATTTATATAAATAAGTGAAGCCAAGCACCGTCAACCAAGCAACAGAGTTAACTCCTTAAACACCCACCACCCCATTCCATGCCACAGCCTGCTGCTTCTCCTCCGAAGCGTGATTCCTCCATTTCACATGCTTCTGTCGGGAGTGTGAGTGGTGTGCATGTGTACCTGTGTGTGTGTGTGTGTGTGTGTGCAGGTGGGGGGATGGTGGTAAACACTTCTCCCTCTGTCCCTCATGCGATCCAGAGAAGCCCCCCTCCCCTCGCTGGCAGCCTAAGTCTTTCTCCCATCACTGCTGCCGGGAAGCTTTGGATGGCCAAGCACAACAGCTTGGATTGGGGAGGGGCAGCACGGATCCCCCCCCCAAAAAAAAAACCACCCTGGCCAGACCCAGAAAGTCCCTCCCCAGCTGCCCCTCTCACTCACCGATCTGGATATTGTTGGGGAAATTGGCACCTACTACCGCGCCTAGGAAACCGGTGCAGAAGAAGGCAAAAATGTGCTGCATATTCCTTTTTGCATTGGCGAGAAAGAAGCCCAGGTCCAATCATAGATTTGGTGTTTCCCCCCCCTTCCCTTTATTCCTCTCGCTGTTCTGCTGTCCCTTTCCTCCTGCAGTTCCTGCCTTCCTTGCTTGCTTCCTTCCTTCTGTGAGGTTTGTCTGTTTCCCTTGGAATCCACGCACTTGAACTGCAGCGTTAACACCAACTGACAGCCAGATTAACTGAGCAGGGAAAGAGAAGCCCGTCCTCATGCTAGCTGGAGCGCTCGCTCCCCCTCTCCCTCTCCCTCTCCTCTCCTCTCACAGCCTCTCTCTCCCTCCCTTGCGCTTTCGCTCTCGCTCTCCCCCTCACACTCACACAGGCAGCTAGCTCCCTGCTAATACCCGCCGAGCAGCTCAGACTTGCACAGCCATCTCCCCTACCTGTCACCCCTGCCACCCCATCCCCAACTGATCCTCCCTGCTACGTGTGTAGACAGGTGGGTCAGTGGGTGGGTGGGGGTGATTCCTGGCGCTGGATCCTGAAAGGAGCAACCCCAGGGTCCCCTTCGCCCTCCCCCACCTTCCTCAGCTCTCTCTCTTCCCTCCTCCAGCCCCAACCAAGGCTGTTGCTACTGAGAATGTGGGTTCAGCTGCAAGTCAGTAGGTGGCAGGGGGTCCCCACACTAGCCCTCTATCCACGAATTCACCAGCTGCTTGATCTAGGTCACTTTTTCTAGGAGCGCACTGGCCGTGCTGGATATATCTTCTGTACTCCACTGGCCCAATTAGTCCTACAACTAATTCCTGAGGGGAAGACCCTAGAAATCCCTCCTAGGAAATTTTAAAGGGAAAAATAAAAGGAATCTTTCCCCTCTCCAAATGGAAAGAATGGCAGAAAGACAATGAGAGGATCTAGAATGATGGGCAGGTGTGTTGGTTTGTGTATCTGGCAGTTCCTGTCTACCACACTGGTGGTCTCTCTTAAACCCTAGGCATTAACAAGAGGTCCCCTTCCCCCTTTTTCCTGCATTTCACAGGAGTCTATAGCATCAGAATTGTGTGGGTGTACAATAAAGACTAAGGATACTTACACAGAGCAATTACATGAGTCATTTTGCAGGGATTCTAGTGAGAGGATTCAGGCTTCTTTGAGTTGTTTCTGGATGCTGATCAGGTTGAGTATAAGTTAGAACCAGGGTTCCCATTGAAATGAGCTGTAGAACAGTTGTGTTCAGGGCAAATGGGTAGGTTGTGGAGCAGCAGTCACCAGCAGTCACAGAGCACTCTACCATTCATGAAGCAGTTTCACAGTGTTATCTCTGTCACACCAACCTTCTGCAGTGGCTATGAGTCCTGTTTTGTTAATAGAGAAACTGAAGCCACATGGATTTCACCATAAGTTATAGACCTACTAGGGGACATGACTGTATCTATAAACTTGAATGCTGTGGCTATTACCAGCAGACACATTGCTCTGGTCAGGATTCCCAGGATAACCCTCCTGAGGGAAAGTCCACCTTTTTCTTAGTTGGAGAGAGGGAGAACACACTTTAGGCCTGATGGTGCTTTGCCTCTTGAATAGGGTATTTTATCCTATTCAATGAGACTCTTCACTTCCCTCACCAAGACTGCATAAGCACACACACTCAGATCACAGCCATGGGAGCTGGAGCTGGCAAGAAGTGCCTGATGTGTTCAGTGGAGACCCTAAATAAGGTCAGATGCCTGATAATTTCTTATTCACTTTCACATATATTTATTAATTAGCTCAAGTGATTTTTAAAAGCCATTTATCTGTCATCCATCATATGTCAGGGATCATGGCAAGAAACGCACATACATCACTTATTTGTACAACAAAACAACCCCTGTGTAGAAAATCTCATGCTCATCTTATAGATAAGGAAACTGAAGGCTAATAATTTACCCAAGCTTCCGTTGCTAACAAGAAAGAGGTTGAGGGTTTAAATATAGGGAACTTTATCATCAGGCCCAACCTTTTAACTGTTAGGCTCTAACAGCAGTGAGTACTGGGCAGGGACATTGCACATGGGTTGCAAGCCTTGGTTTGGGAAGCTGGGAGAACTGAATCAGGAAAGATCACTTCCAAGGTGCCTGCTAATCTTAAGAATGTGATTTAGGGATTTGATCTTATAATTTCCCCATTTGCACTTTTTCTCATACTATTTTGAATGTCACCTGGAGACCTTTAAGTTCTCTGAGCTTTGTGCCTGGTAATAATAATAATAATTAGGCTGTCACCAAAGGCTTCACACTTCTATGTCATCTTTCAGAGGAAGATCTCAAATCCCTTTACAAGGGTTAATTAGCAAAACCTTAGTGCCCACCTGTAATAAGTAAAACTTGTTTTGCTAACTGGGGGGAGGGGCACTTAAGTCAAAAAGTTGTACTTTCTATGATTGTTATAAATTGTATAGTCAGTCTATATTCCTAAAATATATATCTGTGTCACTGGTCCTGCTCAATATGGTCAGTAGCTTCCCTTGATCTACAAAATACACAATTGTTCCGTGATTCAGTATACATGAAACTTAACATATCTCAAGCTTGAGCATCTAGGTCAAATTACATTTAGGTTCAACTGTTTATCCCATTTCTCTTGGAAATTCTCTCCAATACAAATGTTGGTGGAGAACCTCCTCTGTATGTGACAGGGTGTCAGGTGCTGAGGAATATGGCAACGAGTCAAATGTGGTCTCTGCCTCAAGGCAGGGCATTTGATAGAAGAAGATGACAGATGAACACGGCCAACTGTCCCCCAAAGTAGATCATGACAAGTGCTCTAATAGAGATGTGAACACAACAGTGGGGCGCAAGGCAGGAAGCAATCAGTGTGTCTGTCTGTGCAGATCCAGCAAAGCTTCAAAAGAGCTGGCTGTTAAGGATGGGGGATTACGTACAGAAACCAAGGGCTGGGGAAGATATGTGAACAAAGGAAACTGCACCAGAAAAGGCTGGAGGCAGGAAAGGATGCCATATGTTCTGAGTCTGGTACACGATTGGGAACAGAGGGTGGGGGAAGATGAAACTGTGAAGCAGTCAGGGTCAGGATCTGGAGGCCACTAAATTCTTAGCAGGCAATGGAGAGCCTTTGGGCATTGTTAGTATGACAGTTACAATACCTAGTACGTGAGTTGGTAAAAAGACTGGGCACTGGTGGAAGGTGATTTTCCCATTTTCTCAGCCTCAGAGGCTTTAACTGCATGCCAGACAGTTCAGTTCCCTAAACAATTGGCATAGGTGCTATTCTTTGGAAGTCTCTCATGTTCTCTCTCCTTAGTGCCCCCAGTCCTATTTGACATGCCAATGTCAGTCTTGGAAGACTTGATGCTTTGTAGTTGGTTGTGACTGATGGCAACCAGACCTTGCAAGTAATGTGACCCTCTGATGTACACAGCACCTATACATCTCTCATCTCACTTCATCCTCACAACATCCCCGTATGGACAGGAACTAGAGCCTCTTACAAATTAAGGCTAGATGGTTAGCTGAAGACAATGCTTCCCAATGGGCAGCACCTTTCTCCCCAGGGGGATATGAGGCATTGTCTGGAGATATTTCTGGTTCTCACAACTGAGAAAGTACTACTGGCATCTTGTAAGTAGAAGCCACGGAGATGGCTACATTTTGTACAACACACAGGACATCTGCTTTAACACAAAGAGTAACCTAGTTACACACGTAAGTAGTGCTGAGGCTGAAAAACTTTTCTCAAGGGGATATAGCAATTAGTATCCAAGGGACTAGACGCCAGGGCCCCTGTTCCAGCCTCCCTCTCATTCTGTTACACAGGAGAGGGATTCAGTTTGGTTAACTGAGGATGGCTGCTCCTTGAAGCCTAGAGAGATGTCTAACAGAAGGATTCCAGGAAGTTGAGAGGGCCGCGAGAAAGCTGTCCACCCACTGCTTAATCTATGCCCTGGATATGGCATGGTCCATCTTAGGGACTATTTTGACTTATTCTGGCTTTGATCTTTGCTATGCTTTAAGTTGTATTACCATGTAGCCAAAGTAGCCTCATATTTACATATTTGGCTTGGATTTTACACTGCAAATCAAGGAGAATAGTGTTGGGCAGGGATTTTTTTTTTTTAATGAAATGCCTCCTTGGGCCAAAGAGGGAAATGATTGGAGTGAGCTGAGGTGGGGGAGGAGGCAGGGCTGTGAGGGCAAACAGAACTCTCTGTCAACGTGGGTGGCAAGTCCTCAATGGGATCCCATTGTTGCCATGAGGAAAGGTAGGCCCAGGATGGTCCAGCCTCCACATTACTTTTAAGATAAAGTAGAAATGTGGATTTTTGTTTCGTTGATTGTAATATTTAGTGTGCATTTATGGCAAGGGCCAGGTGGTAGTGGTGGGGAGATGGTCAAGATGGGCTTGATCTGGTACACAGGCCACAGAGTGCTAGTGAAAGCCTGGGGACTGAAGTCCAACCATCTCTGTTTTCTCCTCTTTGGGCCTCTGTTTCTTCATCTGACAGGGTGAAGATGAGGTGATGCCTGCAGACACTTCTGGTTCTGATACCCCAGGACTCCACTTAACAGCAAGAGCTGGGTTGAGGAAGGAAGGGGAGAGGGATCAGGGCTAATGAGGCCCATTGCCCCCTCTACCTCCTGCTCCCTGTGGCTATGGCTGACAAGTTCCCCTCTTCCCTGGGCTCTCACTTCCATCTGTACAATGTGGGGGTTGGACCACAGTTTCCCGTGGCTTGAAAATCTTAGGCTGCCAGTATAAAACAATTCAAGGGGGTAGGGGGACATCAAATTTATGATCTGAGAACAGATCACTGACAGCTAACAAATTGGCAAAAATGCAATCAGAAACAGGGTCCCTCTGTGGCTTTACAAAGGTCCCATTCTTAAAAGAGGTTTACAAAATAATAATGATAATATTTTTCATGTTTCCTACCACAGTTCATACAGAAGCCTCCTGAAATGTTCTGCAGATTGTGTGTGTGCTGAGAACACACCCCAAAGAATGTAATTACCCACCCTGGAGTTCTGCCAGCCTTAACAGCATTTTCTATCCTTTTTTTCCTCTTCTTTCAGTCGGCCCTCCCCTTCTTACACAAATGACAGCATTTTTGTAATCTCTCAGCATTACTGGGTAATTAGGGAGCAGTGAAGGTTCTGGAAAACACCCTGGAGCAGGATCAATGCCTAGGAAGGAAGGCAGGAATGAGGGAAGGAGAAAGAGAGAGAGAGAGAGAGAGAGTCTCTTCCAGGGAGAAGCTCCGTAGTTGCTGGTGGAAAGTGGAGGCACTGAGTACCCTTCAGAAAGGCCACTGGGCAATCTTTACCAGGACACGTGTTCCTGACATGGCACTTTCAGCAGCTCTCCCTGGAGAGCCTGCAACTCTGCTGGCCTTGGCCTAGGAGACAAGAGAGCCAGACTCTCCTCACCAGTTTCACCAGATGAGAGATTTGGGATGAGTCATTCAATCCCTTTGCCTTAGTATCTTGTCTGTGCAGTGTGGACCTTGAGAGAATCTATGTCATGGTGCTGGTGATGCTGTATGTGAAGGCCTCTGCAAGGCTCTAAACATATAGAAAGTGTTGCATTGGCCATTCTCGTGTGCAGAAGTGAAATGCCATCATTGTTGCCTAGCGGATGGAGTCCTGATTCACCCGGCATTGGGAGCCCTTTGCATGGTCCAAGCTACATCTGAAACCTGTAGCTCAATTTGCAATCTTGTGTTAAGTCTGTGCCACATCTGCTCATCCTGAAAACCTTTGCCCACTATATATGCAAACTTCTGATACCTCAGTCTCCCAACTCGCTTCTCCCTCCATTCTTCCTCTCTCTTCTGCATGACATCTTCAGTCACCCCACATCCAACCCATCAACAAATTCTGTGGGCTGTGCTTAAAAAATAGAATCAGCCACTTTGTACCACTTCTCCACTCCATGTCATTCATTCCACCGTCATCTCTCCTTAACCCATGGCAATCTTATCAAGGCTACTCTATCGCCTCTGTGTCTCACCACCAGAACCACATAATTTGTTCTCTGTATAATAGCCAGAGGTAAGTGTTTAAATAAATGGTCCCGTCTTGCCAGTACGCAGCTCTGAAATATCGCAGAACTTCACATCACACTCAGAATTGAATCTCACATCTGGTTGCTAGCTTCATCCCTCCTCCTTTTCCCCTCCTCCCTTGCTCTTTCTGTAAAGTCACTTCGGCCTTCTTGCTGTTCTTTGGACACACTGAGCACCATCTTGCCTGAGAACCTTTGCACTTGGACTTCTGTCTGCCTGGGGCACTCCTGCAGAAATCCACGCTTCTTCCCTCACTTCAGACTTCTGTTCAAAAGTCTTGCATCTATAAGAGCGCCCTGCCTTGTATCATGATTTTTGTTGTCCTTATATTTGTATTATTATATGAATAAATGTATATTATTTGGTTTATATGTTATATATATATGCACTATTACATATAAATGAACATTACACTTAATTTTCTTTGCAGCATTGATCACTGTCTAGTTCACATATTTATTTATCATTTAATCCACTTCTAGAATGAATCTTCTTCACTTCAGTGCCCGGAACAGTGTTTAACACATGGTAAGTTTTTAATAAATGATTGTTGAAAGAATGAATAGATGGTTCAGCCTTATCTGAAGTACTTTTACTTTTCTTTGTCACATACTAACTTTTATGCCTGATTCAATTCCTGTCTTTACCACAATGCTCTCCCATGCTAATTTCAGCCTGCATATCTGTGTTACTTATCACTGACTGATTTTAATTGATATTTTACTTGGTCTTTCCTACTTGATTTTCAGTCCCTTATGGGACAGGAATCATGCCTAAAATAATGAGAGCTCATTTATTTTGAGCATTTACACATACCAGGTTACACACTCGCCTCATTTTATGTGATGTTCACAGAGACCCTAGGAAGTAGGATACTTAACTCCATTTACAAATGAAGAAGGCAGGGTTGGGGAGGTTATTACTTGTCCAAATTTATACAGCTATTTACAGTCAGGGCTGGGATTTCCATTGAGATTGGCCTGGTTTCCAGGGCTGGCTGCCCTCCACACTACTCTCTGTTGTTTCAAGGACTAGCTCATCAGTTTGGCCAATTTGCATTGAAAAGGCTCTGTGTAAGGTGCACAGTACTTCTTGAAGGATAAAGGGCATGACCTTAGGATATGTGACCTAGCTCAGAGAATCTTCATATTCACCCACCCCTTACCCTCACAGTAGCTCAGTCACACACACTGTTCTCAGGAAGGGGCTCGGAAAGCCATTCAGACAATGCACAAGTATGAATTTTGCCTCCAAAAGCCAATGTGTGTTGAAAGAAACCGAGAATCAGAACTTCTCTCCCATATGTGGTAGTCTTGCTTGATAAAGGCCAAATAGTGATCATGATGCTTATTGTAGCTCGCACCCAGCCTTGTGGCCAAAGGGAGGTTTTAGTCAGTTTTCAGGAGATTCAGACATAAATGATTATAATTGACTGTCATAGTCCTGGTATTAAATTTTACTGCTTGCCTAACCTCTAGCCTCTCTTTTATTACTCTAAAGCAGACAAAATCACACAGAATTGAGAAAATAAAATTAAAAAAACACAACAGTGGGAGTGAGGCATGCCATGTGGAAGAGCAGCATTCAGAATGTGAGCGTTGGAAGCAAATGTTGAGATCACAGAGTCCAATGCCTTCAATTTACGAATGAAACCGGATCTCAGAGATCTGAAATCATTTGCCCTGGGTCATCCACCTAGACAGTGGAGACCTAAGTCCAAGGTGGACTTTGTGAGCTGGGTCGTTTGTGTCCTGTCACAGTGAGACCTAACAATGGTCATTTAAAGTGGTTAATGTAATGGCTGTGAAAGCTACAGCCCATAGCAGCACAGGAGTCCGGCCTGAGTTTAGCTCTGTATTTTAAGAGGAGAAAGGGCCTCAGTTAGATCCCTCCTTTAGAAAAGGCAGATGGAGTCTCTGGGGAATGTGATCTGCTGTGTGATCCAGATCTCAAGCATTATGTTTTCTTCTAAAGACTTCTGAGATAATATTTCAAAACAGCACACAGGGAGGGCTAAGTGGTTAGGATGCATAATACCTGACAGTGTGGACTGGCAGAGAAAATATTATCAGAGAATAAACCCATGAGCTTTCTCAGTGTTCCAGCACTGACTGCTAAGACTTGCCTCCTCCCTCCTCTATTACTCCTTTTCCCTCTCTGTTTATCCCTTTAGAAGACACCTCAGATCAAGCATTCCTGGAGCTCCCCATCCCCTATACCTTTTCTCTTGCCACTCCAGTTTTTGTTGTGTTGGATACGCATCATCAGTGACCCAAATCAACATCCACCATCCCTGAGGGGGTCGTCCTACTCCACCATAGTTTCCATTCTCTTTGTCAAGCAGAAGCAGCATGGCCCAGAGGAATCAGCCTTCTGGGGGAAAGTGAGGATGGTAACACAATACCGTCATTAATAACAACTCTGCCGGTGCCGTGGCTCAATAGGCTAATCCTCCGCCTTGCGGCACCGGCACACCGGGTTCTAGTCCCGGTCGGGGCGCCGGATTCTGTCCCGGTTGCCCCTCTTCCAGGCCAGCCCTCTGCTGTGGCCAGGGAGTGCAGTGGAGGATGGCCCAAGTGATTGGGCCCTGCACCCCATGGGAGACCAGGAGAAGTACCTGGCTCCTGCCATCGGATCAGCGCGGTGCGCTGGCCGCAGCGCGCTGGCCACAGTGGCCATTGGAGGGTGAACCAATGGCAAAAGGAAGACCTTTCTCTCTGTCTCTCTGTCTCTCTTTCTCACTGTTCATTCTGCCTGTCAAAAAAAAAAAAAAAAATAACAACTCTGCTTGCCGTCACAGACAGGGTACTGTGCTAAACACTTTACACATATACCAAATCTATTTCACAGGTGAGGCATATTTTGGTCTGTTACCCTTCAAAGTCATTTAGCAATCAGCTCCATGTGCCAGAGAACTCTGCAAGAGTTATCTGTGATGCTACCCCTTAAAAAACCCTAGAAACAGTATCATCAATTCTCCTCTATTTAGCAATTGGGGAAGCTAATGCAGCTAACCTAAGGCCACATAATTGGCAAGTGGTAAAACTGGGATTTATACCAGATCATTCCCCTCCTTAACACAGCCACTTTCTGCTTTCGTTGATGCTCCTCTGCTTTGGGGGTTCAGCAGTTTCCCTACTACACCCTCCCCTCACCCTTGCAATTGGGCAAGCGACGCTTCCTGTCTCGGACTTTTGAGATGAGGCTCTCAGGAAGGATCAATAATGCCAAGAACTTCATGGATTTTTTCTCATATTTTAAATGACATGTTTCTTAAATAAAATAAAACCTGATTCTATAATACTAAAGCTAAATGTTATAGCAAAAGTATAATATTTCTAGTATAGCAATACCAATCTAACTATGGTGGGCTTATTTGGGAAACTGACCACTCTTCATTTAAAACATTTTCTATGGAAAAACTAACCACTATCTGTAACATTTTCTATCTGAATATGAGTAAATGAATGCAAAATGCAAACCAACAGTGAGACTTTGAAACACTGGCAAACAAGTTAAGGCCTAAGATTTCTTTCAGTGGGTATCTCTAGCATTCCCTTCCTGACCCTGGAAGGTACAACAGCCGGGGAGACCAATGTGGCACTGAATTTGACTCTGGTGAGATGAAATAGGCAAGGAAGCGCTTCAGCAGAGCAAGTGGCATCTGGGACACTCAGCAATGGCTTTCCTCACTCAGAGCAAAGCTATAGGTGCCTGGCTTCTCTCTGGAAGCTGTGTGCAAGGATGCACTTCTCCAGCCTCAACTCTCTGGGGCCAGATCAAGACTCATCATAAGGCTTGGACCTCCTGCCAGCCGCACCACTTAGGCTGCCCAGTCAGGACAGAGTCCCATGGCCGGGGCACTCCCCCAAGTGGATGGGTCCCAGAACTGCCTATCATCACCATATGGCAGCCCCAGAATAGTAATGCTTCTAAGGCATCAGGATGCTCTAACAAAGGGCAGAAGTGGGGAATCAGAACAGGAACTGAGGGATCCAGATAGAAGGGCAGCCTTGGAGGAGGTTTCTGTCTTCCATCTGATATGAACATGCACCCACCACTCTGCGTTTCTTCAATAGCTTGTGGTGGGACTAGCCCCTGGAGAGGCAAAGGCAGTCAAGGTTTAGGGTCTGAGGCCATCGGTCTTCTGGATGTCAGACGCTGAGGCTATTGCCACAATGGTCTCCATAATGTGTATCTCAGGGGACCTGGTACCTTCAGCACAATAGTGGAATATCTACCATATTCTCTTTTTTAAAAAAGATTTATTTATTTATTTGAAAGTCAGAGTTACACAGAGAGAGGAGAGGCAGAGAGAGAGAGGTCTTCCATTCAATGGTTCACTCATTAATTGGCTGCAAAAGCAGGAGCGGTGCCGATCTGAAGCCAGGAGCCAGGAGCTTCTTCCAGGTCTCCCATGTGGCTGCAGGGGCCCTAGAACTTGGGCCATCTTCTACTGCTTTCCCAGGCCATAGCAGAGAGCCGGATTGGAAGGGGAGCAGCTGGGTCTCTAACCGGCGCCCATATGGGATGCCAGTACTTCAGGCCAGGGCGTTAAGCAGCTGCACCACAGCGCTAAGTCTCTCCCATGCTCTTGCAATGCTGTAGTTAACTGTGTGTACATGATGGCTGAGCAGGGCAAAGTGACCCACAGCTGGCCAGGTATGGTAGGAGGGATGGGTTGGGGTGGAACATAAACCAGCTCTGACTTTCTCTGTAGACCCGTTCACTTTAATGTCTTGGATGGCCTTCTGCAGGAGGTACTCTCTCCTCTTAGTGTGCTCCCAACTCCTGACCTCCAACAGAGGCCGTCTCTTTTTCACCTTCCAAAGCTGACTGATCCCTCCTGCTCTGCCATCGCAAGGGATTCCTCTCTGACTCAGCTTCAGCTTCTCAAAGTGTTGAAGTCATCTCCCCCAAGGAAAGTCCCAGTGGCAACTGGCCCATAGTAAGGGACCTCAGCAGAGGAAGAATGACTTGGCCCAATCAGTGCTTTGAGAAAGAGAGGTCCTCCAAGGACTGGCTGGGGAGAAACAGATGCCAGCCCTCCCTTCCTTTAAGATCCCCTACAAGTGACAGCCATAGAGCCAGGAGAAGAGTGTCTTCCATTCTGACCACAGTGAGAGCAGAGAGATTAAGGCAGATGGGTTGTTCAATGAGGAATCTCCACAACTGTAAGTGTAGGGATGGAGCCATGGTCTCAGAGCCCTCAAAAACTTCCCCTTTGAAATGCCACCAGAAGAGCTCTGCTGTGCATGGGAGGCCCTTCTGCTCTAGTCCCCACATGTTCCACTTGGAAGTCCACCAACTGGTGGTAGAGGCAGAAGCAGCAGACAGAATCCAAAGCTGTGTGCTGGGCGCAAGGCCCAGGATGTCTGAGTTTGAAGCAGTGAAAATGGCAGCAACTCCTCTTCATGCCCTTCTGGCCTGCAGGGGAATGGGCAGTGCTGGGAAAGGTGGGGTGGTGGTCCAGGGAGGCATGGAAACCTTGACTCTTCCTGACTCACCCTTTGCAGGTGCAGTTCTAGCTTTTTCCAGTCTGCTCCCCCACGTCTAACTTTTCCCTGCTCTCTTACAATAGTCCAGCTTCCTCTGTGTCTATAAGCTCTTCTCTTTATGATATTCACCCTCCACAGTGAGAATCATCTACGTTTTCTCCTTACTGAAAACTGCAGTGCTGAGATCCTGGAATAACCCTCAGGGGACCGTTCTGAGAGGGGTGCAGATGAAAACTTGGTGAGAGTTCTTACTGGCAGCAGAACCTGTCAGTCACACATGCTCCATCTCAGGGAATGAGACAGTCTCTGGACAGGAAGCTGGAACCAGAAGGGGTAGGCCAAACAAGGGAGGGAGATTTGCAATAAGAAATGTAGAGAAACTAAGGATCCTTGTGACTTCTGCTGGGGCCTCTGGAATTGGACAGTATTTATCAAGTACTTCTTGACCACTGTGGAGATGGCCCAGACATCAGCCTAGTGACAGTTGCCAAAAAGTAACCCTTAAAATTAGCTTTGCACTCAACTTACACTTAGAGTGTGGGCTCTGAGGTCAGAATGCATGGCTTTGCAGACTTGTCCCAAGGCTTATAAGCCACATGACTTCAAGCAAGGTAGTTCAGGTCCCTGAATCTCCTTTTCCAATTCATAAAATGGGGATCATAATACCTCGGGTGGCTGTTGTGAACATTAAGTAAAAAGCCGCCTATGTAGAGCTTGGCACATTGCCTTGTGAACAGTTGACCTTCAATACACGTTCATGGTTAGCTACAATTTATTAGCATCCTATACAGGCCAGCATTAAATGGGATACTTGGAACGAGGAAGATGCTTTCTCTACTGAGAAAAATGAAGCGAGGAGTTTTGGGAGGGTGCGGAGATATTTGTGTAGCCTCAGCCCCTGGGAGATTCCGTCCAGCAAGAGGACAGGAGGGAAGAAGGTCAGCATAGGACGGCAGTGGGAAGGTTCTTTGGAGGCTTAAAGATAAGTCTCTTTCAGAGCACGAGGGCAGTGGAGAGACTAGACACTCACGGCTCCCTGAGGATGTGCCTGACACACCTGTAGAACTGAGTTTCTAAATGGGTCTCTATCATGGTTAACTGATACTCGCTTGGGAAGTGGTGGGAAAACTGGCTCCTGAATGTCCTGTGATCTGCAGGAGGAAGGCCCAGTTGGGTGAAGACCTTCTTTTACTTTAGGTTAAGAATGCTGGGCTCCAGAAAGCACTTCTTCATAAGCTACGAGGTGTGATGGGGAAGATCTGAGCCTGCAGAGCCCACGTCCTTGTGTTTGCCTCTCAGCTCTGCTCATTATTAACTGTGGAACTTTTGGGAAAATCACTGAATTTGTTAGTGCTGTGGTATTTTCGTTTATAAAATGGTGATGATACTGACACAGGCCTCAGGAAGGTGTTTGAAATTAAGCAGGACGCCATGTCTGACACATAGTAAATACGAGATGGTAGCTCTCATTATCAATGCCTCTGACCTGCCTAGCCTCTTCCTTCTCATATCGCACATCCTTATTCTGCCTCTCACTGAGTTTCACCACCCACTTCTAAGGGAGGTTCTAAGGAGGAAGTATTTAAGCTGTTCTCTCCTTACCAGAGTCTCTCCACTTGCAGTCGATGGCTTTATTTTTCTGAACTTTAGAAAACCACCCACCATTTCTAGCCTCTACTCAGATGTAGCTTTTAGCCAAGGCAAAACTCAGCCTCCTGAGATTCCGTCCCAGCCCTGGTATAAATCACATACTGGGGACTCAAGGAATGGAAAGACTTTTAGAAAAAGGTGGGCATTGAACACTGTGGGTTGAGGTCATGTCTTAGAGCATTGGTTTACCAGGGGAGGTGCTGGTGTTGTTGGTGTTGGGTTGTGTATGTGATTTTGTTCCCTCATGGCGATTTGGCAATGTTTGGAGACCTTTTTGATTTTTACAACTTTAGGTGGGGGGGGGGGGGGGGCTGTGTGACCCTTCTAAGGATAAAGGGTCAGAATGACGCTTGGCATCAGATAATGCATGGGACAGCTCTGACACCAAAGAAGTTTCTAGCCTAAAATGTCAACAGTGCCAAGGTGGAGAAATGCCTCCCCCCCCCCACCATTTTAGTGAAAGATATTCTGGAAAGAGAGTCTATGGAGAGAGAATAGGGTAAACTAAGGGGAGTAATCTGAGGGTTTTGAGCAAAGGGAGTGTTCCATGCTGTGCTTTAGAGAGATAATGCAGGGGAATGAGAGAATCCAGTTAGGAAACCATTGCAATTATGATTAACTAGCTGAATTCCAGAATTAGGACAATGGGAAGTATTGAATGAGAATCTGGTCTTCATACTGGTTCTCTACCACCTCGCCCCACCTAGTCCCTCCAATACATTATTTGTATTGTGATTACATAAATACCATCCTTTACTGAACCAAGTAGCCAATTATGAACATACTTTCTTTCAGGTATAGCTCTTTACTTTCTAAGTTTAAGGCATTCCTTGCTTTTATGTTTATTTAATTGCCATGCACAAGAAAAATAGAAACAAAATATATAAACAAAATATATGATATATAAAATAAATTTATATAAAATATATAACCAAAAATATAAAACAACTTCAGTTTGGCAGTTACTTCAGGGATGACAAAGGAATAGGATGACAAAGGATTGTTTTAACAGTAATCATAACATTTTACATCTTGAAAGAAAATACTTTGAATCAATGTAGAAGAAATATTTATTGCAATATTCATCTGACTTTTCTTAGGTGATCGAAAATGTTAACTAATTTTTAATATAAAGAAAAAAGTTGTGAGATTACATTTGAGCAAGGTAAGATAGGCAAATATCTTCAATTTATTGGTTGCAGAGAGTTAGGAAGTAAAGTGAAGAGTTGTATGCTAGTGTCCTGGGCCTGGTCAGGTC
Organism: Oryctolagus cuniculus; assembly: GCF_051225735.1. NCBI lineage: Eukaryota > Metazoa > Chordata > Mammalia > Lagomorpha > Leporidae > Oryctolagus > Oryctolagus cuniculus. Next base: position 41,733,857 of record NC_142872.1, on the reverse strand, counting down.
GAGTTCGAGTGTGGAAATGATGACCATGTAAGAACTGAAGAAGGCAGGAAGTGTTGTGAATGTATACTGTTGTACTTACGTATGTACATGCAGTCAAAGGAGAGGGGTTGGCAAGGGAAAAATGAAGGATCCTTTAGATACACTAGGCTGAACTTCCAGTAGCACATTGTCATGATGATTCTGTCATGAGCAGGTTTGGAGATGCAGAATTCTAAGTCACAGGCAACCTCAGAGTCTTGGGTAAAATGTACATGGGATAAGTGTGACTCACTGGATCCATGGGAGTATACAGGATCTTCAAGAGAGACTGTAGAGTGAAGAGAAATAAAGCTAGAAGACAGAGCCTTGAAAACTATCAATATTTTAGGGGCTAAGAAAGAAAACATGTATTAAAGGAAACCAAGGAGAGATTTAAGTAACCAGAAGTGTATGTTGTCATGGAAACCAAGAGAAAAAAATATCTGAAAGGCAAAGGGTAGACCATGGTTTTAAAGCTATGGAACAGGAAGAAGGTCAGGCTAAGAGGGACCCACTAGATTTGCTTAAAGTAGTGCTGTCATCAGAGTAAGGGCCTATCATCCTTTCACTCAAAGTTGTCTATTGATTGCATAATACTATGGTACGGCCCAGTGTCAAGACTTGAGGAAATGAGCTTAACCATGTTCTCCAGGAGTTCAATATGGTTCTTAAATGTACAAATATATAGTATATAATAGGGGAACTTTTCATCTCTATAATAAAAAACATGTATAGAGTATAATGGAATCACATCAGAGAAGCCTTCCTGGAGGAGGTGACATCTAAATGGAATTTTTAAGGATGAAGGATGACTAAGAATCAGCTGTGTGAATGGGGGATGATGGTTCATGTGGAAAAGGAGACAAATTTCTAGGCAGAAGGATCATCACAAGAAAATTCTTTTTCAATGTTTTTTGTATATTTTTGTCTACTTGAAAGGTAAAGCAGCAGAGAGAGGAGGAGGAGGAGAAGCAGGAGAAAGAGAAAGGGGGAAAGGGAGGAAGGGAGAGAGAGAGAGAGAGAGCAAATGAGAATGAATCTTCTAACTGTTTCATGTCCCCAGTATGCACACACAACAGCCAAGGATGGGAGGTAGGATAGTTAGGCTTTTTATCTAATGTCCCCGTTTCAAAACCTAGCATTTTTAGGGTGATAGGAAGTACATATTCCTAACTGCAAATGCTAACTCATAAAAGTACAAAGAAGTTCAAGTCACCTACAAATCTTCCTCATTAAGACAACTGCTATCAGTACTTCCATAACCATTTGTTTCTGTTTCTCTTTCTAAATACATTGACATTCACATATCTATTCATGTAGATGAGATCATAGCTTATGTGTCTTATCATGGATATATTTTGTAATGCTTTGGTTGGCAGCAAGGTAGAAAAATTTTGAACCCATTCGTCTCTTAAGGAAATGTCAAATGGAGGAACCCAAATCAAAGATGAAAGAGAGCAGACCTGGAAATGCAATGAACACAATTCAGAGTATGGAGATGTCTTCAGAGTTTCTACAACAAATAAATCACATGGAAAACAAAGCAAAAGAAGGTGGGAACAAGAACCAGTAAATCATGTAAAACTCAACAAACATGATCAGCATTGTGGCACAGTGAACTAGGCTTCTGCCTGCAGTGCCAGTATCCTGTATCTGAGGGCCAGTTTAAGTTCCAGCTGTTCTACTTCTGATCTGGTTCCCTGCTAAGGTGCCTGGGAAAGCAGTGGAAGATGGCCCAATTACTTGGGCCTCTGACATCCATGTGGGAGACCATGGTGGAATTCCAGGCTCTTGATTCTGGCCTGGCCCAGCCCCAGTCATTCAGTCATTTGGGAAGTAAACCAGTGGATGGAAGATCATTCATTCTCTCTCTCTCTCTCTCTTTCTCTCTTTCTCTCTTTCTCTCTTTCTGTAACTCTGCCTTTCAAATAAATAAGTAAATCTTTTTTAAAAAGGATCAGTAGGATTTTAGAATCACATAGATTATTTGAATCCTGACAGGATATTTGCTATTTAAAAACTATTGTTAAGGGTGGACCTTGTGATACAGTGGTTTAAGTCACTGTTTGGGACACCTGCATCCCATTTCAGAGTGCCTGGTTCAAGTCCTGACTACGCACTCTGGGAAAAGCAGTAGATGATACCATCCATGTAGGAAACTCAGATGGAGTTTCTGGCTCCCAGTGTCAGCCTGGCCACCCTGTGGCTGCTACACACATTTGGAGAGTAAATCAGAGGATGGAAGATATGTCTGTTTTTGTGTCTCTCCACCTCTCTCTGTCAATCTGTCTTTCAAACAATGAAAATTCTTTTTAAAAAGCTATTGTTGGCTGGCACCGCGGCTCAATAGGCTAATCCTCCACCTAGCGGCGCTGGCACACCGGGTTCTAGTCCCGGTCGGGGCGCCGGATTCTTTCCTGGTTCCCCGTCTTCCAGGCCAGCTCTCTGCTGTGGCCAGGAAGTGCAGTGGAGGATGGCCCAAGTGCTTGGGCCCTGCACCCCATGGGAGACCAGGAGAAGCACCTGGTTCCTGCCTTCGGATCAGCCCGGTGCACCGGCTGCAGTGCGCCAGCCATGGTGGCCATTGGAGGGTGAACCAATGGCAAAAGGAAGACCTTTCTCTCTGTCTCTCTCTCTCTCACTACCCACTCTGCCTGTCAAAAAAAAAAAAAAAAAAGCTATTGTTAAATTTGTATGTCTGGTAGTGATGTTGTTTTTTAATAGCAGTTCTTTGTAGAAACACCAAAATGTTTGAGGGTAAAATAGTAATAGCTCTATTTGCCTCAAATTATTCCATTGGGGGCATGTGTTGGGGGTTGATAGATGAGACAGCATCAGGTATGAACTGATAACTTATAAATAATTTGATGGATACACGGGAGTTCATTGAACTATTCCTACTTTTTTGGTTTACAAATTATTTATCATAAAAGTTAAAAAAAAGAAAGCATAAACAAAGAAGAGAAAAAAATCTCTGAAGGAAAAACAAAGGGGAGGGAGGGGCTCCTTGAATGTGCAGCGGATCAGGAGATGTGCAGCAGGTCTCTGATTTTGAGCCTGGGATGAAACATCCTTTTCATAGACAGAGAGAAAGGTAGACACTGGGAAGCTGAGACAGGGGAGAACTCGGTCTGAGAGGATTTAGCTTTGCTAGGGCTCAGAGAGGCAGACCAGCTAGGCATCACCTGAGGTACACGGAGTGCTTGTATCTGGAATCTTAAGCAGAACAGCCTCAGAGGATCCACTGTGAGGGCAGTAATAGGCTGTCAATTAAGGATGGAAAGAAGGATTGTGAAACAGCAGTGGGGGCCCTGCTGTGGGGAGGAAGCATGGATTGGAGGTAGATGCACAGGGCATCGTCAAGACTTTAGCTCCAAGCCCCAAAGTAAGCAAAGGATAGCAGAAAAAATAGTTAAGCTTTCTCAACTCATTTTTACCCCAAATGGACTTTTTCTTCAATGTCCCTAGTATTTAGCCTGAGTCATGTAATTTATCACTGGTATCTATACTACCAGTCAAGAAAGAGCTACAGCTTATTGAATGCTTACTATATGCCAGGCTCAATGCTAAGTGTACTGTGGACATTAATTTGTTGAATCCTCACAACCATATGACTGTGTGAGAAAAGTGGTATTGCCCATATCTCATCCTTTCTTTGATTCAAGAGTAAATTCAGGAACTACTGTATGTCAGGTATTGAATACACTGAGTGTGTAGGGATAAATAAGACATTGATGGATTACTGACTTCCTAGATTTCCACTTACTTAAACAAAGAATTAATTATAGAAAAGTCTGTATTTAATTATATTTGTGATTACTGTTACAGTGGTAAAATACACCACACTGAGAGTATATGACAAAGTGAAACCTTCCCAGTGTTTTCCCTGAGAAAATAATTTGAGACAGAGATTTAAAGTGTGAACATCAATGAATAGGAGAAGTGGCTTAAAAAAAAAAAAAAACATTCTGGGCAGAGAGAGATCAAAGGCCAGAGGGCTCAAAATCACTGATGTCAGACTGGTAAGGGTAGTGACCCACTCAGACACCATTTTTAGTCTTTATTTAAACTGTGGAATTTTAGCCTTAGGGCAAGAGACAGCTAAAGGAGAAAGTCATAGTATTGTGTTTATGGTGGAGAGAGAGGACAGAGTGGGTGGAGTCTAAGAATATTCAAGTTAGAAATTTAACTTTCAGGATTTGGTGATTGACAGACTTATGGGGTGAGGGGTAAGAGAGAAAGAGAGACAGAGAGAGACACAGAGAGAGAGACACACACATACATGCACACAGACATATAAAGAATGACTCTTCAGCCTGGCATGAGAAATGGGAGTTCAGAGTGGTTAAGCCTCATGTAGAAGGTAATGCAGGCAGCCAGGCAATGAGAGAGACCCAGGCCCTCAGGGAGTTCACATCCCTGGCCATCAGTGAACACTTATGGTATACTTATGCTAACAGCATTCCACAGTATTTTCACTGAGCCTTTTTTGCTTTGAAGGAATACTTACCCAAGGTCATTTGAGGTGATCACTTCAAGACTCACAAATGACAGCACGCTTTGCTGGTGAATAGATGTCGCTCACTTGGTTTTCCTTATTGAGTTGGCCTACAGCAAATGAATCATGGTTCCTGTTGAAAACGACCACTTCCACCCACGTGGAAGAGGCAGCCTGGTGTGATGTGGATAAAGTCTAAGAAACCTAATTTGAATTCTGACTTTTAATCAGTTTATATGCCAAGAAAAGATCTAGAGTGCACAGAGGAACTAAGTATTTAGCTACGTAACAAAGCTAACCAAGATCTAAGGCTCAAGTGAGGTGGCCTTGGATTTCTAGATAGGTCTGTGCATATAGGTAGTTGATGAAACAAACCAGAGATTGACATTCAAATGAATTTTTAATGTGCACAGATGCAAAATGCTGGAAATTCTTAAAATACACATCATATCATTGAATCATACAACGAATTGCTGCTATTACTTCAGCTTTCATATTCTGCTACCTCTTGAGCTGAATGGAACATAGGAAATGATCCAGTCCACTCTACTTATATTATAGACATGAAAGCAGATGTCTGCAGAGAAGTAATTTTCCCAGAGACATGAAGCAGGTCAACAAGAAGACAAGAGAGACTAACTTCCTAGTCTCCTAGACTCCCAGGCAGTGTTCTTTCTATGAGGATTGCCTGTCCTTCCTAGTGTACAGCCTGTCTGATGGTGCACTCTAAGTAATGTTCCTGAAAACAATGTATTCATGCTATAGATACACATCAAATGTCTAATTCATACCGCAGTTGTTTTTTGTGTGTTTTTAGAATTTGAAATTTTTATTTAAATAAGGCAAACAAATTTCATGTATATCATATATACATGTATATATATATAAAAGAGCACAATGATACTTCCCATCCCATCCTCCCTCCCACCCACACTCTGACCCTCTCTTCCCCTTCCAGTTTTACCTGCCTGAGAAACAACAGTGAACCGAAAAGACAAATGTTCCTGCCTTTGTAGAGCTTCTATTTTAGCAGGGACACTGATAAACAAGATTAAGTAGGCAGTGAGCTTCTTAGATAGTGGTATGTTTTAGGTATAAAAACTGCCTCACAGTAAGGGCGTATAAGATATTAGAGCCGGGTGAAAATTTAGGTAGAGTAACAAAGAAGACAACCCTATGATGATGTCTTTTGAGTAAAAACCCAAGGGAGTAGGGAGTTCGCTGTGTGAGAGAGAGCCCTAGGTAGGATGAAAATGAATAAAAGAGCTCATAGGTGGGCCTGTTTAGAGTGTTGAGAACAACAAGGAAACTAGCATGGTTGACTCAGAGAAAATGAAAGAGAAAAGATTAAGATATGAGGTCAGAGAGAAAATAGGGTCCAGCAGTGTATGGTGCTGTGAGTCAGAGTAAATACTTGAATTTTATTTTGATTGAAGTGGGAAGTCACTTGGGAGGAGGGACTGAGTGACATTGATCAGGCTGCTGTGTTGAAAATAGGCCAAGGGGGCAAGGGCAGAAGCTTAGAGACCAGTTAGAAAACTATTAGAATCAAAGCTAAAGCTGATGGAGGCTCGGAGCAGAGTGATTTGGTGAAAAGTAATTGAATTCTGGATATATTTTTAAGGTAGAACAAATAGGATTTGTGAAAAGGCTAGAAGTGGAAAATGAGAGAGAAGTCAAAATTACACCCTGGCAAACAGGGGGGATGGAATTGTCATTAATAAGGCATGTTTGGGCAGTGGGGAGAATTTCATGAGCTCATTTTAGACATATGTTTAATTTAAAATGCCTATTAAACATTCAGGTGGAGATGTCAAGCAGATAGTTAACTATGTGAGTCTAGAGTTTAGGGATGACATCCAGATGGGGACTATGCATTTGGCTGCATGTAGATGGTATTTAAAGCAGGGAGACTGGAAATTGACTACAGAGTGAGCATAGATGTGGAAGAGAAGCTGTTCAGGGACTGACCCTTGGAGCACTTGAACATTGCAGATGATGTGTCAAAAGCAGGCAAAGAAAGCATCGAGAAGTATGGGAGAAAATTAGGTGAGTATGGCACCCTGGAAGCCACGTGAAGAAAGGTCTTCAAGAACAAAATGATCCCCAGGGTCAAATGCTGCTGGTAGGAAAGAATTAAGATTGGGATTGAGAGATGCCCATTGTACGAAAAAACATGGAAGTCATTGTTAATCTTGAAGACTAACTATTTTGCAAAATGATTGAGGAAATGACCCCAAAACCCTGGTTGGTATGAATTGAAGAGAGAATGGAATGAGGGAAATTGCAGAGTGAGTTTAGACACATCTTCCAAGGAGTGATGTAAAGGAGCCATTGACGAAGGGGAAGATGGGAGTGAGAACAGCTTGTGTGAGTGCTGACGGACGTGATCCAGTCAAGGAAGGAGAAGATTGTACATGAGAGGAATGAAAGACTGAGTGGTATAATGCCCGTTGCATAGGTAAGAGGATCAGATCCTGATATTCTTTTTCCAAAAGTTTATTTTTGTTAAGTGGGAAGGAAGCAAGGCCAAAATCTGTGAAGCTGGCGAGGAAGGTGTTGGGGACAATGGTCTCCTACAGTGAGTGGGCATTGTTCAGAACTGGAGGTCCCAAGAAGTTGGAGTTTGATTGCTATTCTGTACCAGGCCCTCTGGATCTGCCCTAGAACAAGCACTGCTCACTTCTACCATTCTGGTATCAACTGAATTATTTGTTTGAGGCAGATATTAGCACCATTTACCTCTATTTCTGTGTGTTTGTGTGTGTATTTACCTCTATTTCTATATGTATTCATCTATATACATATGTATGTATGTATATATGTGTATGCATATATATATATATATATGTACATCAGAATCTCTTTGGCTAATGAAATATGAATGAGAGTGATAGGGTCATCAGAAGGGAACATTTATTTGCCAGAGTTTGATCTTCTAAGCTTACTCTTCCCTATAAGTTTGAACTTGAAAGTATGTGTTGACATGGAAGTTGTAGTCACATATATTGAGCCATGATGTAGAAAGTCAGATGCCTTAGAGATCCAGTTATACTTGCAGCGGATTTTGTTTGCACAAGAAATAAATTGATATGGTTTTTTAATGTATCATAACCTAGCCTAAGGTGGCTGATACTTGCATCGTTCTTTAGTTGGCTCTGCGGCACTTGCTGCGATAATAGAGATGAACAAAGCATCCTCTGTGCCCTGAAGGTGCTGGAGTGAGGGTCAGTGTAGCAAAGTAGAGATCTCACACTAGGAGCAATGGAAAAGAGCAGCTGCAGATGGAGCCTCAGGAAGGCTTTGCAACAGACCTGGGGCTCATGCTTTTTTTCACCTTTCCTTGGCATTTGGAAACCTCCAAAATTAGTCTTGTTTCTATTTTTCTGACTCCATTTTAGTTCCTAGGCATCACTCAATATATACTGTGGGTAAGTTTCCATGCCAGAAGTTAAATGCAGCAGAAATGGAGAAACGTCTGTCTTCATGGGACTCACAGTTGAGGGAAAGGTTGTTAAATAATTTATCACTGGAGTGAGTATGAGGAAGGAGCAATGTACAATGGGGGATCCTAACCTGGATTCACCCAGGGCATGAGGAGAGGAAGAGGGAAATACTTCAATTGGTGGATACTGCTTGCTTACATGTCTTTCTGAAGAGACAATATGGTCTGCTCTGGACTCCGGAGTTGATCCGTAGAGTGAAACAGGCCATGAAGGATGTGAGCAGCAGGAAGGGTGTTGCAGAAGCCAGTCATTGAAGGATTTGCAAACTAGGCCAAATGGTTTGCATCTTGACCATAAACACAGAGGAAACCATCTAAATGTTGTACTTTTAGAGAGTAAACTTCTCAAATTTTTATTTTAAGATTGCTCTAGCGATAGTGTTCATATTGGATTTGAAAGGGATAATTGTTTATGCAAGTAGAATTGCGAGGAGACTTCTGCAATCAGCAGATAAGAGAAGGTGGTGGCCTGGAAAAGATGTCTTGGAAGGGAACTGAGTAGAAGTGGGCAGCTTCAAAATACATTTTGAAAGCAAAATTTAGCTTAACATGTGATTATGGTTGATATGAGAGGTATGGGGAAGGGAAGGTTCAAGAATAATTTCAGTTATCTGAACAACTAATGGGACAATAGTGCTGCTTCTCATTTGAGGTGATTGTGAGAGTGAATTAGATTTGAGTCATAAAAACTCTGAAATATCCAATGTACCCATCTCCCTTAGGAAACATCCCACTTTGTGTATGTATGCGCAAATATTCAGTCCACTCAACAGCTAAGCTCTGAGAACCTACACCATATCTGATTCAGTCCTCTCACACACCAAACCCCATCACAAAGACATGCTTGCTCAAGGAGTAAGATGGGACAAGTCTTGTTCTCTGAGCTCAGTTTGGAAGAAGCTGCTCACCTGGCATCCACCGCAGGCTCTTCGTTGGCTCTCTGCTGGTTTCCTAGCCCATATCACCAGGGCAGCTTTGCAAGATGTATATCTGGAGTCAGTATGCCAGAGCCCGATGGCAACTCGACCTTTTCGTACTTAAGAACTTGGAGGTAAGGAGAAGAAATAGCAAATTCAAAATAACTGCATTTCATCACTACCTCTGCAATATAGTTGATGGGATTCAGAATGAACTGGTGTCCCTTTGAAACACATAGGGGATGACTGAAATATCACCATTAGTACAAAATTCTTCAGTTTAAGTCTTTGATTCCTGTTAAAGAATAAATCCATCTCATTTCCCGTGCACTCTCTCCTCTTAAGAGTACTGGGATCATGCTTCAGGCTATTTGCATTCATTTACAGTTGAGTTCAAATGAGATTTAGATTCTTTCTTGAGAACAGGATTGCTTTACAAAAACCATCTGGTGTTCTAGCAAGGGCACAGGGCTCAAAGTCAGAAGTCTGGGGGGCCTTGCACTTTGCCTGCATTGTCTGCCTTGGGAGATCAACTACCTATTTGGTGCTCAATTTCTCATCTGTGTATGGGATATTCTGATGCCCACTCTGCCCAACAACAACTTTTAATGGACAGTTGCAAGGCATTTGTCCAAATCACTACTTCTTTTCTCTAAGAAACATCTTTGCAATTTCCCCCAGTCAAGAAGTGAGTCTCAAGCCATGTGTATCATGGAAGTGACTCTCTTCCTCAGCTGAAGTGGGGATGGTGTGAGTGTAACATAAATCTTAGCTAGATCAGTCACATTCTGTCTTCCAGAACTTCAGAACTGTGATTTAAAGGTGGCACCCCATCCTTGCTGGTGACTGCATTTGAACCTTGCCAACTTGGAAGCTAAGGTGTCCTTATTCTTTCTGAGTTAACTAAGGAATCCGACATCTGATCAGTAGAGAGAAAAAATGAAGCAGAGGCGGCAAAAAGCACAAGGGCTGGAGACGAAGCCCTTTCTGGGTTCCTGCCAATGTTCGAGATAATTATTCTAGGCCTTTCTGGCAGTGTAGGAGCAATGTTCCTGGCCTTGAACTTTTTCAGGTACCCCTGAATCTTTGAAATAATTTCTGTCTTTTTTCCTGCTCTAGCACAGGTTGAGTTCTATTCCATACAAGTAAAATTTCCTTATCAGCTTAGTACATCAGTGCAGGGAGCCACTGGAGATGGGAAAGGATGCCCTTGCCTGTGTAAGTTATTAGGCAGAAAAATAGCCAATTCAAAGCCTGTTTACAACTGTTGGATGTTCACCCATTGATTAAAGTCTACTGTTAACCTGTTGAAATCCATCCTCCTCCCACCTCCACTCTTTCCAGGTTCCCTGGCAACCACGGATCTTTTTGTCCTTATAGATTTGTTTGCATTTTTTAGAATTTATACAAGCAGAATCATATTCAGTGTGCTCTTTTTAGAAACCAGCCCTTCAATAAATGTTTGAGGCTATGCCAAGAATTGAACACATGTGATTCCTGCCATCAGGGAAATTTGATCTGCAATGGAAGGTGGATATTGTAAGACTGTTTATATATATACATATATATATATGTACACATATATAAAGGCTTATATATGTATATATAATATAAAGTTTTATCTATTTACTTATTGCAGAGGGAGAGTACATGTATGCTGCCATTTGCTGGTTCACTCCCCAAATACTCAATGACATACAGTGCTGGGCCAGGCCAAAAATAGGAGCCACAAATGCAATCCTGGTCTCCTACATGAGTGGTTGGGACCTGCCCCTTGAGCCATCACTGTTGCCTTCTAAGTGCGCATTAGTAGGAAACTGGAGTTGGTAGCCAGAGCAGGGTACTGAACCCAGACACTCAGATATGAGGTGCTGGGTGTCTTGGCATCTGAAGCACTAGGCGAAATGCCTAATCTGTGTTGTATGTTTTGATGAGTTGAGTAGCCCCCATGGATATATACACTAGGGGGATGTAATTTAGGGGCTTATGAGAGGTCTGAAATTCTAAGAGGAATAAGGCAGATTGAGAGGACAAGACTGGTGGTGGGGTCTAGGCAGGGGGAACAGAGTATGAGAGGGCCCGTGGGAAGGAGGAAATGCAGCATATTCAGGGAACAGAAAGAAGGGCAGTTTGGTGGAGACCATCAAAGAAGGAGCAACGATAAGGATATGGAGACTTGAGCAAGTCCCTGCTGTCCTTATGGCTCCAGGTCCCTTGCAACCTCTCTGCTGTAGAATTACCCTCTCCTGACTCTCAAGCAACCTTTCCACCACTGCCTTGTCTTCTTTCATTTTTCTTTTGGCTAGCAGGTTTTCGCCATTAGTGTTGAGACAAAGGAAAAAAAAAATAAAATCAGAGGAAGAATTCAGTTACTCAGATTCACATAGTTAGCTGGAGCCAAGGTGTGGTTGTAATGTAGCTGTCCAAACTCCGAGTCCAGTGTTTCTGCATATCCAAGCAGTAAGAATGAGCACCTGACTTGGCAGACTCAGGTGTCATGGCAGAAGTCAAGGAAAGTAGATAGGTCAACTGTCAAAGATCAGGATTCAAAGAAGTGTTCAGTAGCACATAGACAGCTTCCTGCCACTTAGCACTTGATTACCTACTGGCAGGAAAGCCTGTTTATGTCATCCCTTACACTTTTTCTCCAATTTAATGAAGTAATTAATGCTATAAAAAGCTATGAAAATATAAATGTAAGAAAGCATGTTGCATAATTAATAATATATGCATATGCATGGCAGGGTGTTTCTTTCTGGCATACATATGCATATGTTATTAATTGAAACATAAGCACTTTGTTTCAAAATGCCAGGGTGTTGGTCCAAGACATGCTGACTACATGTCAGCTCCCAGCTTGACTCCAGGATGTACTACATTGATCACACAGGTGGACCAGCAGGGCCTGGGAGCAAAGTCCTAGACCAGAGAACTACAGGGATGACTGGCATCTAGACTGAGCTCTGCACTAGCTCACTATGTGATTTAAGTTATTCCCAAGACCTTCATTTCTCCATCTGTAAAACTGAGGGTTAGTTTGCATTGGTTGTAAGGAAGAAAAAAAAGGAAGTGTATCTCTCTATTCAAATAAAATCTTAAGTGGAAAAAATCTGTAACACAAAAAGAGGAATCTGTAGTTGAGGCTGGAGCAGGGACTTCCATCCAGCACCATATTCTCTTACCCCATGTTTCTCTTTGGCCCTTCTATAAGTTAATTTAGAAAGTACTAGACTAGATCGTTGGGTCAATCGCTCTGTAGTACAGTTTTCCCTTTTCAGGAATACCAGCTACACTGGGTCACATTAGGCCATATAATAGAGTGGGGGATGCTCGATAGGATTTGAAAGGTTTGCCCCTCATTAGCAGTGTGTCACTTACTCAACTTGTATGCCTTACACTTCTCATCTGACTAGCAATAACGTAATCCTACTTCCTCATTATCACATAGAACCACCACATTAGATATTGTTTATCAAAGTACTCTGAATGTGATATGTACAGTGAGATCTTTATTTTTAACTTTTATTTAATGAATATAACTTTCCAAAGTACAGCTTATGGATTACAATGGCTCCCCGCCATAACGTCCCTCCCACCTGCAACCCTCCCCTTTCCCACTCCCTCTCCCCTTCCATTCACATCAAGATTCATTTTCGATTCTCTTTATATACAGAAGATCAGTTCAGTATACATTAGGTAAAGATTTCAACAGTTTGCTCCCACACAGAAACACAAAGTGAAAAATACTGTTTGAGTACTAGTTATAGCATTAAATCTCAATGTACAGCACACTAAGGGCAGAGATCCTACATGAGGAGCAAGTGCACAGTGACTCCTGTTGTTGACTTAACAAATTGACACTCTAGTTTATGGCATCAGTAATCACCCTAGGCTCTTGTCATGAGTTGCCAAGGCTATGGAAGCCCCCTGAGTTCACTGACTCTGATCATATTTAGACAAGGCCATGGTCAAAGTGGAAGTTCTCTCCTCCCTTCAGAGAAAGGTACCTCCTTCTTTGATGACCCATTCTTTCCACTGGGATCTCACTCGTGGAGATCTTTCATTTAGTTTTTTTTTTTTTTCCCCAGAGTGTCTTGGCTTTCCATGCCTGAAATACTCTCATGGGCTTTTCAGCCGGATTCACATGCCTTAAGGAATGATTCTGAGGCCAGAGTGCTGTTTAGGACATCTGCCATTCTATGGGTCTGCTGTGTATATCACTTCCCATGTTGGATCGTTCTCTCCCTTTTTTATTCTATCAGCTAGTATTTGCAGACAGTATTCTTGTTTATGTGATCCCTTTGGTTCTTAGTCCTATCATGATCAATTTGAACAGAAATTGATCACTGGGACTAATGAGATGGCATTGGTACATGCCACCTTGATGGGATTGAATTGGAATCCCCTGGTATGTTTCTAACTCTACGGTTTGAGGTAAGTCAGCTTGAGCATGTCCCGAATTGCACATCTCTTCCCTCTCTTATTCCCACTCTTATATTTAACAGCGATCACTTTTCAGTTAAGTTTCAGCACTTAAGAAGAATTGTGTATTGATTACAGTATTCAACCAAAAGTATTAAGTAGAACAAACAAAAAAAATACTAAGAGGTATAGCATATTAAGTTGTTCCTCAACAGTCAGGGCAAGGGCTGATCAAGTCACCATTTCTCATAGTGTTCATTTCACTTTAACAGGTTTCCTTTTTGGTGCTCAGTTAGTTGTCACCTATCAGGGAGAACATGTGGTATTTGTCCCTTTGGGATTGGCTTATTTCACTCAGCATAATTTTTCCAAATTCCTAACAGGGATCACTTTTCAGTTAAAATTTAAACACCTAAGAATAATTGTGTGTTAACCAATGGTACTAGAACAAAAAAATACTAAAATGGATAAAGTATTACATTGTACATCAACCGTCAGGACAAGAGCTGATCAAGTCACTGTTTCTCATAGTGTCCATTTCACTTCAACAAGCTTCCCCTTTAGATATTGTTTATCAAAGTACTCTGAATGTGATATGTACAGTGAGATCTTAAAAACACTCTTCTAACTATTAAGGATGTAGGTTTTAAACCCAGTTATTTTGCTACTTACTGTGACCTTGGTTAAATGACTTAATTTTTCTTTGTGATGGTTTCCTCATTGATAAACCATCCTAATTTCTATGTAATATGCCATTACACTTAAAAATCACATCCACATGCAATAAATGTGGATCATTAGCATTGTTTTTATTATAATCATCATGATAGAAAACATTTGGTCACTGAGCATGAAGAAGCCTGGGTTCCAACCTTGAACCTACTAGTGCCTAAATGTGTGTTTTAACCAAAGAGGCCAACATCAGTGAAAGCTGAAGACCACACAAAAGAAGAGATGGAAAAAATATTGATATTAATATACTTTGAGAAATTAGCATGTATTCACAGACAGGGAGTTTAGATTTGCCTTCCCAAGTGAGACATGAATGAAACAACAGTACTGAAAAATGACATTGGGTTTTAATTTTAAGTTTTACAGGGCATTCAAAATTTCTCTCTCAGTTTTGGGTAAAGCAGGAAAAAAAATTAGATACTATATTTTAAAGTCATTGGTTCTGTTTCATTGGAAGAAATTATGAATGACTGAAAAAAATTGTATATGGGTGAAATGGTCATTTTTCATTCAATTATTATTTATAGCCATTGTCTATATTCCCAGTAAACTAGGATCTTTTTTGCTTTTTACTTATTAAACTTATTCAGTGAAGTAGTAAGCCTTGTTACTGCAATGTAAATTTTTTTTAAGGATTTATTTTATTTATTTGAAAGAGTTACAGAGAGAGGTAGAGACAGAGAGAGAGGTCTTCCATCCGATGGTTCACTCCCCAGATGGCCTCAATGGCTGGAGCTGCGCCTATCCGAAGCCAGGAGCTTCCTCTAGGTGTCCCACATGGGTGCAGGGGCCCAAGGACTTGGGCTATCTTCTGCTGCTTTCCTAGGCCATAGCAGAGAGCTGGATCAGAAGAGGAGCAGCCAGGACTAGAACTGGTTCCCATATGGGATGCCAGCACTTCAGGCCAGGGCTTTAACCCACTGAGCAACAATGCCAGCCCCTGCAATGTAAATTTAAAATGTTATCTCAAAAACAAAACAAAAAAAGGCAGAAATAAAGATAATAGGAAGGAGTTTGTGAGAGAGGAAGGGAATATCATTATGCACTTAGACTAGTATCTATGAATCATTGTTGAATCTATTAAAATTAATTAAAAGTAAAATAAAAATGAACTAAAAAAGGACTGTAGCACATGACAATTAGGAGATAACAGATAAACATTACTGTATTGCAAAAAGGAGGTGACAGATAAATTGTTTACCAACCATGATCATCCATCCACCTCAGCCTATAAAGTTGACACATCCAATCAATGGAGACGAGAGAGACTGAGACAGGATTTTTTGAGAGAAATATTAGTGTGCTGTGAGCCTTTCTGCCATGGGGAAGGCTTGGCCAGAAGCCTACCTTTCACCTAGGTAGAGGGCTTTTAAAACTATTTAGAAAGTTTCTCTGTCTCTGTGCTGGGCTCCAAGGGATGGAGGAGTGGAGCTGGGGGTATTGCAGTAGTAGCTGAAAAACTGGCCAGCTGGCTCCTATTTAAATGGCAAAGCAAAGGAGAGGTTTTGAGTTGGGCATCCTCAGCGCTCCCAAAGAGAAGGTCTTTGGGTGAAAGCTTCCTTAGTGATTCCTGTGGATCCAGTGTGAACCATGTGTGATAGACATTGAAATGGAGTCATCTCAGGCATTACCAAGAGGGCCTCCTGGAGAAAGGAAGGGGAGTCCCCCAGACGCTGGAGGTGTGTGGCCTGATTGCCAGGGATGAGGCACAACAGAGACATGGGCTCTCTTAAAGGGAGCTGTAGATGGTGGATACTTACTAAGAAAGGCTTTCTAGAAACATCTACAAGGAAGACAGTCACCAGTACACAGCTCCCTGTCTGAAGAACATAATGCCAGCACACAAAAGTGTCTGTCAAGCCAGAGCATCCCTAGTCAACCCCACCACATGCACAACACTTGGTTAATGACATGGAAGAAGGCTGAAGCACACAGTGGGGGAAACATTAGAGGCCACCTGTGATCCGTGGTACTGCCCAGTATTTGCAGATTTCCACCTATATAGGGTATAAATTGGATATGGAAAGAAGTTTTCATTTTCAGTTTGAAATTTTCATGATCACATAGGACTAGGTATTTCTTTTTCTGGATTGAGACTATACAGATTATATCAGAGAAACTCTGAAACCACCAGGGACAGAGAAGAACAGGTAGTGCAGTTGAAAGGGATGGGATGATACAGAAATGCAATTGCCTAATGATGACGCTGTCAGATCACGCTTTTCAAATTAATGGTCATCAGGTATCAGGCTGCATGTTATAAAAGCCAGATTTCCTTTTGTGCAGTTGGTTAGAGAAGCGTACTGCTTTATTGTTGTTTGAAAAATTTTAAAAATAACTTTGAGCTCTTAAGATATGTAAAGAAAAGGGTGCAAACAAGATACCTGGAATTGAGAATTAAGTTGTAAACTGAGGCTTATTCTGGAACAGGGCTGGACTTGAATATAGGTGAAGCCGTTTGCTCTCCAAATTACATAATTTTAGAGGGGTTTTACAGTTTGACTATATCCCCTGGGACCTGCCTAGAAATATAAATTCTTATATTCCATTTGACGTTCACAGTTACTTGTTTTATTTCAAACCTTCAGTTTCTGCAGCAATTAACATCCCTGAGAGCAAGTCACACTTGTCGTTCTCAGTACCTTAATACCCCAGACTAATTGGGCAGAAAGCATTTCTGAGTATAAGCTCTGATGGGAAGAGAGAGAGGGGTGGGTGACCCCTGTGCTCATCATGGGGTGATGATGGGGGTGGGGGAAGGAGGCGAGGGGGAGGGAGAGGTCAGGCAATGTCGCTAAAGGAGGACATGCTATGAGTGCATTGGCCACAGTTAAGCATTGCCACCTTCTAGCTGACTCAGATAAACTTTGGCTCCTGGAAGTGTCCTGTTATTTCTCCCATTCTTTGAATTTCTTTCAAGGATGTTAAGGAAGAAACGTTAAAGCTAACAATTGTATTGTAGCTTTGGAAAATCAGAAGCAAACCTAAGCATCAGCCACGACTGGGAAGGTTTCTGCATTTCCCCTTGTGTGTCAACTCCCACAGTGGTACTGACAGCCTGGAGCACAGAGCTGGAGAGGACTGCAAGGCTCCATCCTTCCTGAGGGTAGTGACATGAGATCCATCGGGAAATGAGGGGCAGAAGTCATCTCTCTTCCAGCCTGCCTCTCCGTGCTCTGCCCTCACCCAGCTTCTTTCTGTCTTGCCTGCATCTCCCTACAGTCAGTGCTGTTTCACTTCGTGTGTCCTCTTCTAGATAATGCTGGTAATACCCACACTCAGAATACTTGTGAGGTCTAAATGAGCTAACGCAGATAAAGTGTTAACACACAAACACATCTGGCCTGCACCAGGTATCCAATAATGGTAGCTATCGAGGATTTCAATTATGAGATCTATTCCCATGTTTCAGGTAATTTTCAGATATTGACAAGGATTATAGCTGAGAATCACACCATACAGTTGTGAGTTACCAAACTCAGGTTCAACTCTAGATCTTTTCTGGTTTCAAAGCGTGTGCTTTTCTACTATGGTAGTCTCCTCCTAGCCACTGACCCACAGTGGATGGCTGAAACTGCAGAAAGTGTCAAACCCTGTATGTGCTATGCTTTCTTCTTATCCACACACAGCTACGAAAAACTCACCTTTTCACTGAGAGGAAGGAGTTTGTAGCTTGACATAAATTTGCCAGCATCACTACTCCTGTGCTTTGGGTCCATTACTAAATAGAATAAGGATTATTTGAAGACATGCAATGCAATACAATCGATGCAATAATCAAAATGGTTAGTAAGTGACTAACGGTTGGTAGCATGTACAGTGTGAATATACTGGACAAAGGAATGATTCATGCCCTAGACAGCCTGGAATCCGGCTATGAAAGATTTCATCACACCACTGAGAATTATGCACAACTTAAAACTTAGGAATCGCCTATTTCTGAAGTTTTTCATTTAACAGTTTGACCCTGTTTGGCCTTGGGTAACTAAATCTAGGGGAAGACAAGCTGTGAGTAAAGGGGACTACTTACACCACTCTAGCTTCTAGGAATAAAATCTCACTCTTTGTGATCGTGTGATTGGGGTTCCACCAAGTACAAGTTATCTTCTGTACAGTGGTGTCTACACTTCAGAAGCTCACCAGTTAGTGGAATTCCTGTTACTGCTGATAGCTTAGAATCCACAAGCAAGCCCTCAGGATCGATATG
Source organism: Oryctolagus cuniculus (assembly GCF_051225735.1). Classification (NCBI taxonomy): domain Eukaryota; kingdom Metazoa; phylum Chordata; class Mammalia; order Lagomorpha; family Leporidae; genus Oryctolagus; species Oryctolagus cuniculus. Next base: position 41,715,558 of record NC_142872.1, on the reverse strand, counting down.
TGGATTAGAAAGGGATATCGTATCTGTCCCCATAACCTCAGGGACACAACTCCTGCAAACAGGTCTCTCTTTCCACTGCTATGCCAGTGAGTAAATCTCATTTCCTCATTCAGATGACAGATGGACCCTAACAATGTGCGAGGCATTATACCAAGCAAACAGTAGTGAGCATCCACAGCCAGTGCCCTAATGGAGCGTACCATCTCACGGGAGGGCAGGCGTTCAACAAAGACATACAAATATCTGCGTGTGAGCTTTGATCATCGACAAGAAGGAAAAGTGCAGGGTATATAACAAGGGAATTTGACCTAGTTTAGGGAGTCAGTTTTTGAACCTCTTTTAAAGCACATCTCTTTATTGATATTTTGAGGCTAAGAAAAGTTGTCACCTCATGCTGGTGTTACAAGGATTAAGCAATTTGATGATTTCTAAAAGAATGAGCACAGTGCTTGGCACAAAGGGCATTCTCAAATGTCAGCAATGGCTGCTTCTGTTACCCTTTCTATTCTTCTTATCTTCTGTGAAACAGGGATTTGTACTAAGATTTGAAGGGAATGGAGATCCTTAGCAAGAATTTTAGTTGTAACCTCTCTTCTTTCTTGCTATAGTTAATTGGGCCATGCATGACTAAATCTCAACATACACAATAAGATATGCTAGCACCTGTTTCAAAGAGTCACATGAGTAAGTTGTTCAGAGTCACTAGGAAGGTAGTGGCCGAAACCTGTCTACTAACCCCCATCTGAGGCTCTTTGTTATACTACACATCTTTAATATTTCTCCATTTCAAGGTGATCTTCCAATCAAAAACAAACTTGTAGAAGTTGACAAAATAGCCTACCATGCAAAAACCGAGACTCCAAATGAAAAACACAGCTTTCGAGATATCTGGTTTTGTTATTTGTTTCTTTCTCTTTCATAAATGGATGTTCAAGAGGCCCAGATGGCAATCAGCAGCCTCAGACATAGACAGCTGCATTAGTTGTTTGAAGCCAGGGTCCTCTCACCTGAATTTTCTCAGGAGGAATCCTATTGGGAAAGCCAATGACAGGTTGAGAAGCCTGGGCTGTGCAGATCTCAAATATGATTCAATACTTGTTTTTAATTCCTAGCCTCAAATACCATCAGAGCAGAAAACAAACGTGAAATGAGAAAGATAAAAGGATGCAGATTAAAAAGAGGAGGCCGGGACAGGAGGAGCTTGAAGCAGTAGCAATTGCCACAATTCAGAGCGGCTGGCAGAGATCCCATCTGCCTGGTGGCAGCAGCGTCTCCCAGACTCACTTGCAGCCCCACTCAGTAAACACACACGTGGGCCTCGCCTGCAGTAACTGATCTGGGCTTTCTAATAGTCTGAGGATTCAAAGCTTTGAATGAGACTTGCTTATTCAAGGAGAAGAAATACCAATTTTTTTTTTCCTTGCAGCAGCTGGAGATCTGACTCTCCTCACTATGGCTGTGCTTAAAGAGGATGAACAAGTCATTCAACTAAATACACACTGCTGCATTGCACTGTGGGTGAGACCCCCTACTGGCTGCAGGTGCCCACCATCTATTAACATCCACAACCTACCCTGTCTCAAGTTTTGCCGTCGCTGCACAGATCCTCAAGAAGTTTTATAGCCACAGACAAAGCAAATGTGGCTTTGTCACTAGAGTCTTTACTTTTTGTACAGTAGTTGGTTAGCTCGTTCGTTCCCTCATTCATTCATACAGCTGTTAAGCATATATTTTTGGCAATCAAATTTCTGAGGACAGGGAAGTATGGAATACAAGAGAGCAAGCCACTGCTCCATTGCTCTCACAGAGCTTACATTTCAGTGTCCTTGGATTATCCACCAGTCCTACATTTATTGAAAACCTTTTGTCTTGAAGGATTTATGCCAGGTGCTGGGAAAACAAAGATGAATGGGAACATGGACTGTATCATCAAATGATACCAAGGACTCAAGCGGAGAATTGTATTAGTAAGAGGTAGAGGCAGGATTACAGAGGTTTAGGAGCGGGCAACTAACTTAGAATACGTAGGAAAAAGGAAAATACAAAATATAGTTTCCCAAAGGGATTTATATTGATCTTTCTGTTTCAGAGTTATTCATTTGTGCAAGTAATTGTTGAATATGCCAAAAGTCTTGAAAGAATATCTGGCATATATAAACCCTAGATAAATGTTTGGCTTTGCTGTATCCCTATTATTTTTAACCAGGCATGGTGTTAGGCTCATAGTAATCTGAGGAACTTAGAGGTAGTTGAATCCATGGGGAAAATGATATCAAAGACATTAAGCAACTTTCCCAAAGCTGGAAGTAGAATGCAAATCCCCAGACACCTAGTCTGGTTCCTCTCCAATAGGATGCTGTTGCACACATTATGAACATAGCAGTGGAATTCATTGCATAGGTCTCTATTTTTAAAAATGAATAATGAGTTCTTAACACGCTCTTTGTAGATAGGCCTAGAGAATGAAAATGTCTGAATCCATCCTTTCTCAGCTGTATCAAGCCCAGAAAATTCTGCTGGAGTAATGCTCAGGGGGAGAAAGCTTGGGCTTCTGTCACCATCTGTTCTGAGTAAATACCACTGCTGGCCTTTATTTAGCACTCTCTCTTCCCAGGGTCTCCCTGTTTGACTTTAGAGGAGAAGGACACCAGGACACAGGGCAACCAGCCAAGGTCAATGGGGAACAGCTAAACAATAAAATGAGGTGATCCATAGTCTCCGATAAAGCCACAGAATATTCTGAACACACCAGCACAAGGGTTTGGAAAATCCCTGGAGAACACAATTCCCCAACCACTGCAGGAAAAAAAAATACAGTTTGGATATTTAAATCCAGGCATATCTTGCCCATGGGCTATGCTTCCAAAGGCAAATATTGTTGAGTGAGTCATTCCATCATGCTGTGTTGTGGGTGGCAGCAGGTTGAGGGGACTGGGAACAGAGCCAAGACTGGAGAATACAGCAGCAGGAAGATTGGGGGTGTCAGGAGAGTGGTGGGGTCATAAGCCAGGCAATCAAGTCAGAAATGTCACTGGGTGGAACAGTGTGGGAGGGCTACATGTAAACCCACCAGAAATGAAGTCTGTAAGAGCCTAGAAACTGAGCCAAACCAGGCAAACAGCTGCAATTGCTAGTAGCAAAAACAGCTTGGAGATGATTTCTTTTTAAAGTTATTATTATTATTATCTTGAAAGGCAGAGAGACAGTGAGATTCATCTGCTATTTCATTCCCCAAATACCTGCAACAGCCAAGCCTGGGTCAGACTGAGCCGAGGGGCCCAAATCTCAATCTGGGTCTCCCATGTGGACAGCAGAAACTCAGTATTTGAGCCATCACCTGATGTTTTCTTAGGGTGTAAATTAGCAGGAAGTCAGATCAGAAGCAGAGCCAGGATTTGAACCAGCACTCTGATGTGGGATGAGGATGTCCCAGGTGGCATCTTAATTTCTGTAACAAATGTCCATCAAGAGATGGTGTCTGATACAGTCTAACCCACCTTTCCTTCCTTTTTGTTCTCTTGAGAGCCAATTGCAATAAAAGTCCCTAGGATTTTACCTTTCAGTTGTTACTTGGTTAGGTTCCTGAGCAGGGGTAGGGAACACACAGAATTCTGGCTGGGGCATATTTATGGCACTCAGCCTCAATGAAAAATCTGTGAGCTTTGTAGTAAGAAGTAAAAAAGAGAACATTTATTCATCCAAACACTTATTCAGTACCTTCTATGTGCTAAACACTACCGTAAGTACTGGAGATAAAACTAGCAGGCAAAGGGCGCTGTGGTCTTGGCACTCACAGAGCTTACAAACTGGGGAGAATCAGTGATAATCAAAGAACAAACCATTACAAATGAGAGAGAGAGAGAGAGAGAGAGAGAGATAGAGATAGATAGGGAGAGAGAGAGAGAAGGGAGGAGAAAGGGCAAAGAAAGAAAGCAAAAGACAGAAGAGTGAAGGAGAAGAAAGAGTAGAGAATGAGAGAGAATGGGGGCAGAGGGAGAGCATGAGCAGAGGAGAGAGAGAGAGAGAGAGAGAGAGAGAGAGAGAGAGAGTTGTTGCGGAACATAATCCAAGGGAGAAACATCTATTGCTGTCAAAAGTCAAGACACCGAAGTGGTGCAGGAGGCCAGTGAGTAGTACCTCTTGGGGAAGTGGGAAGCTAGAGCTGGTAGAAAAATCATTAGAATAGGGCAGGAGAGAATATTCTAGTCCTTCTGCAAATGCAGGGAGGTGTATGGCAAGAATGAAGGCCTGCTTTACTCCAAAATTTAAATTTTATAACTCACTAATTCATAAAGCAATTAATAACCTAGCAGTAGGACTCACTGCTAGGTGCTATGTAGAATCTAAGTTTGGAAGTTGCAGACCATGACCTGAGGAAGACAGACCTGAGGAAGAGACCCCCAAATCTGTTACTGAATCCCTCTGATATGCAAGAGGCTTTATGTTTGCTTTTTAACACCAAGAGGCAGCAATTTTTATTTCCATTTTGCAGATGGGAGAACTGAGGTTCAGACAGATGACTTACGGGGCCACAGACCTGAGCCTGCTCATTATATTTGTTGGAATGCTGAGCCCATGCAATTTTTATGTCTTGCAAAATCTCTAATCACAATCCTATGTGAAAACGCACCATAGGATATTTGGATGTCAGCCCACTTCTTTCTTTCAGCAGAGTTCTATTTCAACCTGAACTATGGACATGTTGTGTGTGTAAAATCATCTATGTATATAGTTTAACACTTTATCCTTTTAGGAACATACAGAGTGCACATACACACTCATATGCTCTTGGTCTACTAGTATTCAAAAGATCAGACATACAAAGTCACTGAGTCCTAAACTACGAGAAACATAATCTTTCTTTGTTGGATCAGATCACCTGTCCTCCAGGATCTTAAAACTGTGCAGGTCCTCATAGGAGCATCAGTTATCACAGTGTGGTAATTGGCTTGATGTGCTATTTAATGGAGTGTTATGAAGTTATAAAAAGCCGGTATTTTAAAACCATCAAGTTCTTTAATTATCATTGTAATTTAGCATTTATGAAACTGTGTTCCACAAGAAACTTAGTTCTACAAGAGATGAAGATATGAACCAGAGAGGTGGAAAATATGTTCAAGAAATTTTTAATTTTATTTGAAACCATCAAAGTTCTTTCCGGAACCTGTAAAGCAGTAATAAAAATGTGATCCTACAGAACAAGCAGGTTTTCCTGAAATTACTTACCTGTGGAATGAGACATAATATTCTTTCTTGGAAAAACTTTGGAAAACAGAATACTATTTCTGTAACAGAGGTGATCCCAAGGTACTTGCCTTGTGCATAGGTATAGATGGAGAGATTAGCTCTTCTTTTAGCTAAGGTTTCTGCCTCCAGTTTTTTGCAGTTAGGACCAGAATCTGGGATTTAAATTGTTGTCCTAATCCTTTCACACCCTCTACCCTGAACTGAAAAATCATTTTTCATGTGTGTTTGTGGAATAGAAATGTATTATGTTTAAATCCAGATTTTCTGAGGATGGGTACTGTGGTGCAGTGGGTTAAACTGCTGATTAGATTCCCTCATTCCGGTTCAGGTCCTGGCTACTTGGCTTCCAATCCAGCTTCCTGCTAATGTGCCTAGGAAGTAGCCCATGTACTTGGGTTCCTGCCAAACAGGTGGGAGACCAAGGCCTGCATTTGGGAAGTGAACCAGTGAATGGAAAAATCTCTCTCTTCTGTCTCTCCTTCCATCTTTGTTGCTCTGCCTTTCCAATAAGTAAATAAATCTTAACAAAAATATCACATTTTCTTTTCTTCCTCACCTTTTTTTGCCCCCTGCTCTAGGGTCAGAAATATAAACAGGAAAGCTCGACAATAATAGCTTTCCCAGGTTTAAGAAAAATAAAGGGAAGAAAGAGGTATGGCTTTAAGATTTTACAAAGACACAATTTGCTATTATTGCCTGGGTTTTCCAGGACATAAAAGTTCCCCAGAGGTTTTTTTCTCCTGGTTTTGTAGGTGCACGTTACCGCACGTGGGCCTCCAAGTGGGCGGTGCATGGAATTTGGACGGCACCATCAAAAATCCCAGTGATTTATGTGGAAAACCATCACTCCTCCAGCTTTTGCTACTACGACATTTTTTGCTCCAGACTCTGTGATTATAAAATGTCACCGTGGAAACAGTTCAATACTCTCTTAAAAATATAAAAGCATCTGAAATGAAAAACTACCCAGAATCTCAAGCTCTCTTAAAGTCCAAGATATCCGCAGAAGCAAGCAGGCTGATTTTGTGTACAGCAATGACAATGCTCATATCCTAAAAATAATCTTGCTTGTCACTGCCTGATGATGCATCTGAAATTCCAGCATTAAGGAGCTATGACGCCCCATCACAAGGACAGCTGCTAGCAAACAACTTAGTGTAGGGGCTCTGACATCTGAGAGAGAACACAGATTCAAAGAAACAGGGCAAGATCTAACGTGTCTAGATATTTTCTCAGTAACACCCATGTACCTCACCACCCACTGGGCAACATGCTACATACACTGGAGTGTTTTACCCAACTTAAAACTAGACATCCAGGATGATGAGTCTCGTAGGGTCATACACAGAGATTTAACTCACCAAATTGAACTCAATTTATTGGGTGAACCAGAAAGATTGAGAGGCAGAGAGTCACTGGGGAATTTAAATAGTTGTTTTTTACATGCTTCTTTTTACCTCACCTTCTGCCTGCCCTGGAATCAGTTTGAGGTGGGAAAAGCCCATGTGGTATTTCAAGAGTGGGTCTCAGCCCTCTGAGTTTTCATGGTAGAAGCACCATGACACACTGGGTAAGAACACATATATTTTTGTTCTGCATGGGATAAAGCTGTTGAGAAAATGCCTGTTCTAGAAGACTAATGTGAAATATTTTTAAGGGTAATCTTTTTTTAAGAGGTTTTTATTTATTTATTTGAGAGGTAGAATTACAGTCAGAGGGAGGGAGAAACAGAGAGAGGTCTTTCATCTGCTGGTTCACGCTGCAGATGGCTGCAACAGCTGGAGCTGGGCTGATCCAAAGCCAGGATCAAGAAGCTTCCTCTGGGTCTTCCACGTGGATGCAGGGGCCCAAGCACTTGAACCATCTTCCATTGCTTTCCCAGGCCATAGCAGGAGCTGAATGGGAAGAAGAGCAGCTGGGACACGAACTGGCACTGTAGGTGGAGGCCCAGTCTACTATGCCACAGTGCTGGCTCCAAGAGTAATCTTAAGAGTCCAAGGTTTTCCTGTCACAAACTGATTAGACTCTCAGCACCAAAGGGATCAGATTCCACCAAATCAGTTGTTATTTGTGCTATAGATAAACAAGACCTGATGCCCCTAGTGGTTACTTGCACAAATTCCTACAGCTGATGGCATGAAAAGCCAAGCTCTAAAAGTCTGCTTCTAACACCTGATCTCTATCTCCAGTGACAAACTGATGTCAAGGTGGTGCTCACTGTATTAGGCAGTTCTTTGTCACATTAAATGAGTACCTGGGAGAAACCACACAGGAAGGAGATTCAATCTGGCTCATAGTTTGAGAGGTTCACAGTCCAAGATTGTGTGGCCTTGCTGGCTCAGCATCTGGTGATGGTCTTCTTGCTGGGGAGGTCCTGAGGTGGCACCGAGTACCACATGCAAGTGAGAGGGAGCCCCCTCCGTGTCTCTCCTTAGAAAAAACCATGACTTGATCATGAGGCCTCCACCCCAACAATCTAATCCAATCTAATCACTTCCCTAAGTCCCCACCCCTCAACGCCATGGTTGAGTCATGTCTCTGTTCCCTTAGGATCATTAATAGAAGATTTTGAAAGGCTTTTGGGGACATGCAAGCTGACATCCAAACCACAGCTCTCACCAGAGACTGCCCTCTGTTCAGCTACTGCCAATTCCCTCTTCCACACCTACGCACCCCATATTGTTGAGTCCAAAAGTTTGCCTAGCTGTGAGTCTCTGTTTCCCAGCCTGTCTCCCAAATAAAAGGTGTGTGGGGAAAGCACTGTCAGGGCCTTCAAAAGAGGCTGAATCATCAGGAGCTATGTTCTTTTACTTGTGGTCAAATTATGTTTACTTAGTTATTTTCATCTACTTGAAAGGCAGAGTGGTAGAGAGAGGATGGAGGGGAGAGAGGGAGAGAGGGAGAGAGAATATCTTCCATCTGTTTGTTCATTCCCCAAATGCCCACAATAGCTTGGCCTGGGTCAAGCCAGATCCAAGAGCCCAGAAAAGCATATGGGTTTCCCATATGGGTTGCAGGGACCCAAGCACTTAGGTCTTTATCAGCTGCCTCCCAGAATGGATTAACAGGGAGCTGGATCAGAAGTGGAGGAGCTGAGACTTGAACAGGTTCTCCCATATGGGATGTGGACATCACAAGCAGTAGCTAAATCTTCTATATGACAGTGCTCTTCCATCTTTTACTTTGTTCTTTTTTGTCCCCTCCTTCCAATTTCCTGGAACATTCACTTACTGATTGGAGCTTCAGCAGCCTTTAAAGACCATGAGGCAACCTAGAGGAGAACAGTCAAGGAGAAAGAATGATAGAACATGGGGCAGAGGGATACTGAGTCCCTGAGAGCTCATCTCATTTTTGTGTGGGAGCAAAGTGAACTTGTATCTTACTTAAGACAGGATTATACTTGGCATCTGTCACCATCAGTTTAAAAGAATTCCTAACTGACATAACAGTTTCAGTAAACACTTCTATTATAGATTGTTGAATAATAAGAGACAAAGAATTCAATTTTAGAGATGCAAGGGACTTTAGTCTACCTTCCTTTTTCTACAAACTAAAATAGACAGTTATTTACTCATTTGAAATAGTAACATTTATCAAGTGGATAGGATATATCCAATTCAGGGAAGCAGATAAAGAAGAGATACCAACCTTTCCTAAAAAGCACTCACAGGTTAACCAGTAATTTCCTTATTCAGCTAGATGGAAGCTATAATGGAGGAAGATACTAGGTCACCTTAAGAATACATTATTTGATTATCTAACTTAATTTTGGAAGGACTGGGTGACATCAGGAAATGCTTTCAAAAGAAGTGAGTCATGAGACCAAGGATCCAAGAAAGAGTAAAAGCTAAATAAAAAAAAAAATGAATGACCAATGCTACATAACAAGCAAATGTCAAGGTCAGAACTTCAAGGGTCTTAAATTCTATTTATTCTTTCTGCTATATCAGTTACTGAAAGTATTTGGTACATAACATTTTCACTTTATCCATCCTTTAAAAAAAAGATTGACTTGTTGGAAAGACAATGTTACAGGGTGAGAGGAAAGGACAGAAAGAGAGAAAGAGAGAGAATTGATCTTCCATCATCTAGTTCATTCCCCTGATGGCTACAATGGCCAGGGCTGGTCCAGGCCAAAGCCAAGAGCCAGGAGTTTCATCCAGATCTCTCATGTGGGTGGCAGGAACCCAAGTACTTGGGCCATTTTCCACTGCTTTTCCCAGGCCATTAGTAGGGAGCTGGATCAGAAGTGGAGCAGCTGGGACATGAACCAGCACCCATATGGGATGCCAGTGTCACAGCTGGCGGCTTTACCCACCACACCACACCACAACCCTGACCCCCCACTTTATCCATCTTACTGAATACAAGATGTTTCTTCATCTTGAGAGTGAACAGCCACTCTGGTGAGCCACTGAGACTTTAAGACAAGCTTAGGAAAATATTAAATTGTGAAACATGAAATGCTAATACAAAATTGAATGAAGCTTTTATTTTAAAAAGTATACCTGTTCCTTACAAAAAGAGCAACAATTCAGAAAGGCATGAGGAATAAAGGAATACTTGAGATACCATCTCTGCAGTTGTCCTGGTTTAAAAGAACAAACGTTCTTAGTATTTTAATGAGTGTCTGCTACAGAAAGGAGAGAAGGAAGGAAGGGAGGGAGAGAGGCAGGATGGTAGAGTATATCTCAGTATCATCTGTCACCTGCTACGTTCAACAGGTTATCAATCTCTGGATATCAATCTCTGCTCTGTGGCATATCCTTGACCACCAGGTAAAAGTTAAGGCATAGATCAGACTCCACCCATCACTCCCACAACAACAGAGCAGTTCAGTTTTTATCTGCTTCACTGATACATTTGCAAATGGAATCAAGGGCCTTTTCTCAAAATTGTGCAGGGTGGATGAAAAGCCAGGGACTTGTTGACAATCAGCTACTGCAAATGCTCTATACAGCAACATCTTGACTTAACATGAGATGATTCTTCATCTCAAGAGTGAACAGCCACACTGGTGAGCTACTGAGGCTTTAGGACAAGTTGGAGGACAATAGGCAGACAGGCCAATCAACCAGTGCTCCCTAAAAGTGATAGTCTCCAAACATTGACCAGTTGCTTACAGAGGCTGCAAAGAGGGGAAGAGCAGGGCAATAAGATGTGGGGTGACTGTCGGATCCTTCCTTCCATTCACTGGGAAAATTCAACCTTGGTCCAAATCAGCTACTGTTACTTAGACGTCCTCTTCAGAAAGAAGTTGTGTCTTGTAGGATGCTCCTGGCTCCAGGTAGCTCTACTTCGTCTTAATACTGAGGACATTTCACATGCCAGGGAATACAAAGGAAGGGGCTTCAGGATTGTCTCACTGTGACTCAGCATCCAGTTCTTTTCTCTTTCTCAGCTCCATCATCCTCATTGTTGTCCTCAGGTGTCCATTTGTGGACCCTAGAGTGCTTCTAATGGCCACTGCATCACAACATGCATAGGCATAGACAGGAAAACCTCTTTCATGTGAAGTGGAAATAGGTATCTTCCTTCTATCTGATTGGGTCAAATGCCCACCTTTGGTCAAAAAACAGATTCAAAGCAATGCCAAGCCCTGTGATTGGCTTACACCAGGGATCTAAGGGATCTGCCAATGTGCTGCCTATAGGGCTAGAGAATAAATAACGCAGACTTTGTGGTACATATGGCCTCTGTCACAACAATTCAACTCTGCCACTGTAGTGCAAATGCAGCCACAGACAATATGTAAATGAGTGTGGATGTTTGCCAAGAAAATTTTATGTATGTTAAATGTCCACTACAATCAACTCTACCGAGACTTAAAATAGATTAGTGGCTGCCTAGTGTTTGAAGGGATGGGGGCAGGGGCGGGGTGTGCGGGGATTGAGGGCTGATGGCTTAAGAGACAGGAGGTTTCTTTTCAGGGTAATGAACAGGTTCTAAAATTGATTGTGGTTATGGTCACACAACTCTGTAAATATACCACAAGCCATTGAATTGTATCCTTTACATGGGTAAGTTGTGTAGTATGTGAATTCTAACTCAATAAAGCTGTTTAAAAAACTTTAGGGACACTGCAATTTAAATTCATATCATTTTCACATGCCAAGAAACCCTTCATTTAAAAAAAATTTTTTTCAATCTTTTAAAAGTGTAAAAGCCATCTCTAGTTTTCAGGCAGTAGGGGATGGCCATTTTTGGTCCTTGGTCTTTGCTTTTCCCACCCATGGCTTACTCTAATCAGAATATCATTCTAATGGTAGGGAAGAGGTGTTCCTCTTCTGGATAAAATGAAAGAAAAGTTGACATCAGAACAAAAAAAAAATCAGTAGCAGTGTAGTGTGGAAGAAGAGGGAACTAGATAGCTTGATTACAAACAGCTGTGTCGCTTGGGGCAATTTCGCTCACGATGTCGTTGGTGCTCCCAGGGCACAGGAGTCAAGAGCACCTTTGCTGTCAGAGGCAGACCAAAAGGTTCTGCCCAGGAGGACAGATAGGCCATTCTGGGTGAATGCCTGGGTCACCAGCGCTGACTCAAAGCTTTGGGGCCTTAGGGCACTGTCTTTGTAGCCTCTTTGACAGTGAATGTTACAAAGACTCCCTTTTTTGTTGTCCTTGTTTCTGTTCTGGCTCCTGAATTTGCCTTCCAGAGTTTGTGAGGAAGTTTGATGCTGTACAAAGATCACAGGACAGGAAGTCAAAAGACCTGGCCTCAAGTCACATCATGACCTGCGTACAGTCTTTTGACATCCAAGATAGACAGGAACTAGTGCGAAGGAACAAAGACCAATTACTTTTCTGGGTCTGGAAGATGAGAAGACGTCCCTTCTACCTTGCAGGAGGGAAGAAGGTTCTTGAAGCAGGAGCGAGTAAGATGAGACTTCCAGGAAAGGGCCTGAAGCAGTGAGAGACTGACGTTGATTTAGGGTTCAGAGAATGTACTGGAATGTGCGGGGATGCTGGGGTGTGGGGATAGGGCTGGGAAGATAGGGATGGATCACGTGGGCGGCCTTAGCGTGGGACAGGGTAATTCACCTGCACCCTCAGAAGGGGTCCATTTGTCTGATGGGGTGGGGGAGGTGTTGATTGGCGAGGATGCTCAGGCACTTTGCCTGCTGCTGCACCTCTGCTCCCACAGCTCCGCTCTCCTGAGCACAGCCTGTGGAGAAGCGCCTGGCCACCAATCTGCTGTTCCTGTCTCCTGGGTTGCAGTTTCGTGTATGTTTCATTCTCCTCTAAGAAGGACCGATTTGTCCGCTCCAGTGTGTTAAGGCAAGTTTATTTCCTTTTAAAGTGAACAAAATTGAGTTCATTGACTTTATAAGACTCCTGGTGCACACTCTGTTTGATTTTTCACCACTTTCCCCAGAAAAGCCCTTCCTTAACCATCTCCTCAACCAAGCTGGCAGGTGCAGGGAAGGCGTCTCAGTGTCTCCAAAGGGAATTATTGCTCTCTCTCTCTCCAGGAAAGAGTTTTCAGTAAGGTAGTGAAAAACCAGAACGGTGGGGGAGAGATTTCCCTCAGGGATAATCGGAGGGGCTGTTTTTCAGGCTAACAGGGAGGCGGGTCCTGAGGAGAGCATGCTAACAACCTCAGGAAATTGCCTTGGCTGTAGGGGCTCTTGGCACTGAAGCTTCCATTCTCAGTAATGGAGCAGGCCCTTTCAGTCCTCTAATTGGAAAGAACTGCGGGTAGAGTGGGAGGAAGGCCTGGGGAAAGCAGGTGTTATCAAATGCTGGTGCACCTGAGGTGAACCACTAGACTGGAAGAGAATCCTCTCCCTGCTCTTCAAAAGTCTGTAAGGACACCCTGCTGACATTGGCCTGTGGGTTCACCTTGAGAACTTGACTCTTTGGGTTCAGCATACACTACTCCAGCATGCTTTCCGCAGAGGTACTTTGCAGGTAAGCAGCCTCGTGGATAGTTTTGTAGTTAAAGGCTGGGGTCACACAGTTCTGAATTTGAATATTCCTTCTGCCAGGGGTCAGCAGAGCAAGCCTTGTTGAAATAGCTGCATCATGGGTCCTCAGTTCTCCCGTCTACACAATGGAATAAATTATAATACCTATCCTAAGGTGGTTAGGGGATGAAGTGAGAGGTTTAGGGTTATACCAGGCACAGTTCTGCGTGTCTCCACATGGATTTAATTGTCATTATTTCTCTATGAGGCAGGGATTGTCAGAATTTCCATATTTCAGATGCCAAAACTGGCACATGGCAGAGCTGAGATTTGAACGAGGGCTGTCTGTGTTCAGAGCTTGAGCTCCATGCTGTGTACCTTGGTACTTTACTGGGGCTCAACAGATGGAGGGGCGGTATTGTTAGTGTGCACAGTTTTTAGGATCCCACAGTGTCAGTTTCTAGCCTCTGGAAAATCGTAGAGGCATGAGGGAGAAAAATAAGAAAATGAAAGGTGAAAGGGCCAGTGCAGAAAGGGCCTCTCGTGTCTTTGGGACTGGGCTCTGGGCCAGTGCTGTGTGGGAATGGTTGCTCCCATTTAGTGCTCATGGTGCTTCTGCTCACTTGTCAATCCAACAGCCATGTCTTATCCATAGGGCCAGGCTCTAGGCCCAAAAGGCATAGGCTGGACTGGGCAGCCAGCAAGCTTATATGACCAGTCTGTTCTTGGCTTGGGGGAATTCACAAAAGTCATGAAATCACTGTGAACCTCATTATTTCATCATTGAATAGAGATAATCCTCTTTGCTCCCCTGGGTTTTGAACGTACAGTGCCCAGAAGGAGGTGGGAAATGTTATGTTAGGAAAATACAACATTGATCTGAATAGAAGAAGACAGGTGAGTTGGGTTATTCCTTTACACATTTTTTTCATTCATTAAATAAAGATTGATTTAGTGCCTACTTGGTGATAGGCCTAGTGTTCATTCCAGTGTTCATAAGAGCAAGATAAAGTTTCTGTCCTTAGAAATTTTATTCCAGAGATTGATATGCACATCGTGTGTATACCAAATAAGATACAGTGTTACAGTCATACCACAGAGTTCCATAAAAAGAGAAAAGTAATTCTCACAATTGATAAACCTAGTTCTCATAAATTCATCAGGTTCTTATTTTTTGCCATACAGATAATGAGCTAGTGCTGTAAGTTAGAATCCATTCCAAAGATCTTTGGATAAGAGACAGCATACTCAAGACATCAAGACAACACTGTGAATTTAGGTTGGACTTAGTTTTAATGCACATTTTACAAAGGGACTGGATGATAGCCCACCTTCTGCAACTTTGTCTATTTCCATTTCTGGGAAATGATCACAAACTTGTTATTTGAGATGTACTAGCTTTTGGGAATCCCTCGGATCAGCGTTCTTAATCTTGAACACAGGGACCCAGGGCTAACAAGGACATGGCCAGGGTCAGGCAAGAAAGATGTGTTTCATTTGTTTCACAAGGTACTGCCTCTGCCCAAGTGAGACAAAATTTTTTACAAGCTTAAGCATTGGAGGCTTTTATGTTTTATTAACTAAAATAGCCAATTTAATCAAAACCTCATTCCTCTAGCCATTTGGTAGCTGAGTGTTGATGGCATGTATAAACTACGCAATAACCTTGGGGAGCAGTAGGTCTCTGGGAACAAAGCCATCACCCAGAAAAGCTGTATGGGTCAGCCTGAGGGCATCAGAGCGTTAGAGCTTGATCCCCTCATCTCAACCAGTGACGCAGACCCAAGATGCAGAATGTTAACACTGCTTTCCCAGAGCAAGACATCCAGATGAGCCTTCCATTCCAAAATGACTGCCTGAATATAGCCCTGCAACCATCACCTTTGTTGTTGAGTAAATCTAATTACAGCAGTGACAACCCAGTATAAATTACTATATTTAATAAGGAGAAGGTGTAATGATTAACACTCATTAATTCAACACATTTATTGGATTTCTTTTAGGTAAAGGGCACTAGTGGAAGACTAAGGACAAAGCAATACACAAAGAAATGCTTGATGCAATAGAGACCATTACATGGAATGGAGACAAATAACTAAATAATCAAATGCATGCTTTTGTTTCTGTCAGAGATAAGTAGTAATGAAGAAAAATAGAGTAACAGTAGAGAGACCAAGAAGAGGGGGAAAGGCATCACTTTGAAAAGGTGTTGTGCAATAGCGTCTCTGAGGAATGACCCATGAATAAGATCAGAGTGAGAGGAAGGATCAAGCTAACATCTTGGGAAATAGCTTTCTGTGTAGAGGAAACAGTGAGTACAAGGGACTTGAGGCTGGAGTAAGCCGGGTTCAGTGTTCTAGCAAAGCAAAAAGCTGAAAATGGCTGGAATAGAATGAGCAAAAGGAAGGGAGGCAGGTGAATCAGATGATGCAGGACTTTGAAGTCCATAATAAGAACTTATTTTTATATAGGCATGAGTTGGGGAAGTTTAGAGGTCTTAAAGGCGAAAATGGCATAATCTCATTTACTTTTAAAGACAGGAATAGATTTTATTCCTCACAAGATTAAATTGAGAAATTGATAAATTGCAGTGTCTGAAATCAGAGTAAGTGTTGGGAAGGACAAGTGATGTTTATCATGGGTATGTGGTACACAGAGATAGGTACCACTGCTTCAGTGTCTCCACCCTGCACTCAGACTGCAGCTTCCTTAGTATCTGATCACATGCACATTTCTTAACTTGGGTGTCAACTTCTTCATGTATCAAAAGGATGAAAGCATCTCTTAGGAAATTTTAGGTATTGCAAGAGACAACCTGTTGTCCAGCACATAAACTCTCCATAGCGGTGAACCATTTTTTATCTCGCCTCTCTCAGGGGGAAGTAACCGGAAGTCCAAAGGAAGAACAGACTTTTGTCAGTCACACAGTTCATTAGTGGCAGGTTCAGGACTAGACTACTTTCTGGTTCCCTATGGCAGGATCAAAAGGTGGAGAGGACTGGGAGGGCAGGGTGAACTAGGAGGGGCTCCCAGATACATTGGAACTTGAATTGATGGGTGGCTGTTTAATGCGTAGTTAATATGTACATATCCCGTATTCCAGTGCCTGGGTTTGAGTCCTGGGTCTGCTCCCCATTGCAGGTTTTTGCTGATGCAGAACCTGGGAGGCAGTAGATGATGGCTCTAGTGCTTGAGTCCCTGATAACCATGAGAGACATCAGGATTATGTTCCCAGCTCCCACTTCACCCTGGCCTAGCCCCAGGTGTTGCAGGCATTTGGAGAGTGAACCAGTAGATCAGAGATGTCTGCCTGTCTCTCATACTTTCAAATAAATAGAATAAATTAAAAGTTTTTAAAAACTCGAATTGGTCCTCCTCCTCCCAGTTCTCTCCTTTCAGGGAGGAGTCTGGGAAATCAGGCAAGAATGGGTTCATTATGAAGCAACTGCTTATTTCCTGCCCTTTTTGATGGTGCCATCTCAAGATAACACATCAGCATGGAGCCCATGTGCTCAGAGCTTCCCGCTTGGGCCTTCCCATCCATCTGTTTTCTGAATGTTCTTTCTGTTTATAGCAAGCTGCTACCACCCCTGTCTCAAGTTAGAAGAGGTTTGATGGCTCCTTCTACATCACGTGGTAGCCTCTTCCTGGTCTGTGTGTGGGTGAGGATGTGGGTGGGGTTCCTCGTCACTGAGTCTCCTCATTGGTAACACGTTCTTCTGTTACTAACTATACAAATACACTTCTTCAAATAAGGCATACTAGTCCAGCCTGCTCGGTGAACAGGTGAAGAAACAGAGGCACAGGGACTCAGCCATGGTCAAATAGCCAACTGGAAGCAGAGTTAGAACTATACCTCCAGTCTCTAATTTCCTAACCCAGTGCTGATACCATTCCCCTTTCGTGTTGCAGAATAGATGACCTGACGTTCTTCTGAAAAGATGAAACTGAAGAGCTACAAGGAAGGCTGTAAGAAGTGATGGCAAAGAGGCAGCAAATAAGTAAGGTAGGAGAGAAGTCATCCTCCTAAAGCCTGAGGATAAAATTATTGACAGTCCACTGTGAGGCTAAGTCCCTCACCACCTCCCTTTTCTGGCTGCCTTCTGTCATTGTCATTGGTGATGCATTGTTTTGTGTTGCATCATCTCTTCCTCAGAGGGATGACAACAGGAAGCCATTCATTCTCCACTTAGTATCAGAGCCAGGGGCAGATGGCCAACCCAGAAGAATTAGAAAGCTAGTTAGCAACAGCCTAGCCAACAAAAAAAAAAAAAACAATGAAGGGTCTTCAAGGGCAGGACTGCCATCTCCCTCCCCTTTTTAGTCCTTCCCAGCTTACATGTCATTTACACATCTGAAGCTTCCAAGAGCTCCTTATATGTCAAACAGGAATTAGAATTTCTATTGTACCTAGAGCCTGGGGTGGGGGTGGGGTTAAGCTAGAACTGTGCATCCTCTGCAGCTAAGAGCTAGGGACCTTGGTGAATATGTTGAAACAAAGAATAGAGGAGCAGAAAGTTCAAAGGTAAATCCCAGCTCTGCATTCAGCTGTTTAAATGTCCTAGGGGGAATCACTTTAGCTTTTGTGTCTCAATTTCTTCTGAAAATGGAGATAACATACACCTACCTCATAAGGGCTTTGTGAAGTCCTAGCCATGGTTACCAGCACTATTGTTATTAACCTCAGTTTTCCCTTTAATACTCAGGACCTTGGAGATCTTTATTTCACATTAGATGAAAATGAGAGAAATCTGGCCATCCTCTAAAGCTTCCTTAAATGTCTCCTCTTTCATGTGATCCTCTTGCATCATTCTTAGTCCTTGCAAATAAGAGATAGATCCTCCTCTGAGCTTGCACAACACTTTACCAATAGCATGTCTGTGTCACGGTTGGGTTTCCTGTTGCTCCCTAAGGACAGGACCCAACCTATACTGGTTCCGATGATACAGAAGGAGTCAAGTCTAGAGACACCAGAGTCAGACACAGTGAGCTTCTTCCCAGCTTGATGATCCTTATTACCTCATTATCTAATTAATGAAAGAACAAGAAGGGAAATAAAACTCAAGCAAAGAAGGATCTGAGAGCTGGTGGTACATGTAGGGACTGAAAAAAAAAACACACTGAAATCAGATGGGTAAGATATCTAAGCATATTGCAGAAAGTTTGTGGGAAATGGAATTAAGGTAAGTTCATTTTGGTGCAAAAAACCTTGACATTCATGCAGTTTTTTCATACGGATATTTTCCATTAAATTTCTGAAGACCCTGCATAGGTATAGATTTGATTTTTTTTGCACTAACATAAATTTTAATTCCATTTTCTGAGAACTTTATGGAGTATCTTCATACAGAGTTAATTCATGCTCCATAGGGCATTAAATCACCAATTTGAGGCTTACCTTTTCTATGGAACAGAAATCACTTGTTCTGTACCAGACAAAAGTCATTGTAACTTATTTATAGTCTACAAATTAACATCTTTCATGAAAGGATATGGGCCTAATGAATAGGAAGTTACATAAAGGTTCATTCCCCTTAAGAATCAGATAAACCTTAGATGAACCTGTTAGAAAATGTTTCACTGTTGGAAGGATGTGTGGCGATCCTTTTCCTATAATTCTAAGTTTTGGGTAATTATTATTACCTCTCAAGACTCAACTGTAAAATGAGAATAACAATGCCTATATACCAGAGCTCCATCTGTGATGATGTGAGTCAGTGTACATAAGGCACCCTGTTCACTATTTGCTGTGCTAAGTAGAAGTATTAAGGTGCAAGCTCTGTTCTCTGTAAGGAAAATGATAGTGAGTCTGCTGTGTGCCAGAAACCATGCTACAGGTTTTGTATTTGTGTGTGTGTGTGTGTGTATGCTTCATTTATCTTGAGAAAGGCCTGCCAACTACTTATTAATTTAGTTCCAGTTTATATGCAAGCAAATTTATACCATCAGAAACTAAGTGACTTGCCTGAGTCCTCAGAGCTTGGGTACTGAGTTGGTCTTTGATTCTAAAACTCTATCCATAAATGTTGCTGCCTCTTTAAAAGGAAACAAAAAGAAAGAAAAATCACAGACAAGGATTTGCTACAGCATTTGCATTGAACTTGAATTTGATTTAGCAGCCTTTTTTCACTTTGCTGTTATTCACCCAGATTTTGTTCCTTCCTTCCCTCCTCCCCACCCTCCCCCATTCCTAAGCTAAAAAGCTTTTCTCTCTACCATTCACTTAGCACTTCAAAGTAGGAAGGATGTGCCTTTGAGTGAAACATTGTGCTGGCAAAATGACACTCCATTTTCCAGGAACCCTAACAAAGCCTTTTGATTTGAATGCCAATGCTGTGAGTATGATTAAATGTAAGATTCACTTTTTACATTCACCAGCTGCAAAATAAGTTGTACAGTTCAGTTAGTTTGCCATGTGGTGGAGGATGCAGTTCCTAAAAGTTGCTATGGTGATGCATCTAATGAGAATGGTGTTGGAATGGGGATGGGGCTTGGTGAATTTCCAGGCACTAAAACTGGAAAGGTTACAGGTGGGGAGGATTTAGGGTTCTCTAAAGCTGTTTCTCTGTGCTTTCTGTGATGGTTGGGCTGTCCCTGCTGACACATGAAAATCTATCTTTCCTTCTGAGCTGTAGGCAGGGCCTTAGCTTAGTCTCTTTCTCTCTCCATTTCAAATCATTTGCTGTCCTGTGACATGAATTTGGGATCTAGAAAGAATAATTCAGGAAAAATGTCAAGGCTGTCAACAAAGGATAAAATTAACCTAGCAGAGAACAGAGAAAATTACATTTCTGGAGGGGAGCGGTGGCTAATTAGGATTGCAGTCTGGGAAAACACAGATTGAAGGAGCCCAGAAAATGTTCCCCAAGGCTTTACAAAATAGTGGCCACATTGAAACTTAAAATCATGAAGGAAGTGGTAGTTACATCATTAGCTTGTCTGGAATTGTGATTGGTGCTAAGGAGAGTCAAACTGTTTTGTAAGAAAGGGATGGAATATTGTCCCTATTTGGCCTAGTCCCAAAGTCAACTCCACTGGGAGGGGGCAGGGCTGAGAAGGGGGGACCATAGGAGACTGGGGGTGTCTACAGCCTAGTTCAAAGTTCAGCTAGGGTGTGGCTGTGCCTGAAGCCTGATTGGACATGTTCTCCTGTCTCTGTTGTACCAACCACATGCCACCACATTTAGTTTCTGCTTTGACAAGGCCTTGTTTTATCTCTAGTGCTCTTAGATCTCCTTACTCTCCTTTTGGGTATCTCTTGTCCAGCCTGTATCAGGTGCCCTGTTCCTGTTGACTCTGTGGATATCTGAGAAGACACCTGAATGACAGTAGGAACAAAACATCTCAACATCTGCAGGACACATGTGTGCTTCAGGGCCAGGTTCTGATTTTGTAGTTTCTGTTCCCTCATGGAGCTATATGCATGATAGCAAAGACTGCATTTAACTAGTTGAGTGCTGTGTTTCCCCACATCTAGCAGAGAACCTGGTACTAGTAGGAATGAGCGAATATGAACATGAATCCTGACTCCTGTGGGAAAGCAACTTTATTTTTGCAATTCACTCCTTTGTTAATTGGGAATGACCATTCTCTGCTTGCTTCTACACACTGACAGGAAAGGCTTAGTAATGATCTTGAAGGAGTAATTTAAATGGTAAAATTCCAGTGAAATAAAAGTGCTTTGGGGGCAGAATGGATAGTGCCTTTTGGGTATGTGGCTATGTATTGTCATTGTCGAACTAAACAAGTGCCTCTCATACAAGAACTGACTTGAAGATGTGTGCAGCAAGAGGTTATCAATATCCTCATTAAAATGGCCCCAGAGAGTCACACTCATAAGAGGTTTCCTTAATCTTCTTTGCAGGAGCATCAGGAGAATTCATTAATGTTGGTGGAATGATTTGATAACCTGAAATAATAGGTGTGACTGGAGTGTAAACTTATATTATTAAAACATGAATTGAATTGTTTTCTGGATAACTTAGGCAGGCAACAAGGTGAAGGCAATTTCAAAAGGTGTTTCGCAATGCCTGATACAGAATGCATGCTGAATTTGGCTGCAGTTCTACTTTTCCCCCCCTAGATGAGCCGTGGAGGAAACTGGACTCTTGTCTAACAAATTACTGAGCTCCTCTTCCTGAAGTCTCTGTTTCCCCCTTGGACACACAAAAACACTGTGAAATCTATTCCAGTAACCCAGATCTACAAGCTATCAATTAGAATGGCATGGGAAAAATAAAGGCTATTCTCTGGTCCAATAAGATAGATAGGCTTTGAGTTTAAGATGAACCAAGTTTGCCTTAGGACCACATTTTTGAAGGCTTTTAATAAGTTCCTGTCAATCTTTTGCAGGAAGCAGAGATAGAAGGCAGATATATTGTATTTCCTTAAATTACTTTACTATAGATTTGTTTTTTCCGAGATAACATTTCAGTGAGTAGTGTTCTTTGAGAATTTTGCGAAATACAGGACCCCAAAATGATGTCTTAGGTGACAAACCTCAGCAGCTACTCAGGGAAACATTGTAGGATAGTGTTTTAATTTCACTGAGATAACATTTTCCCTTATTCGAATAAGTGTGAAAAACAAGAAAGCAAGCAAAGAAACAAAGCAAATCCAGCATCTACAGCCACAAACTAATTCTATCCTTTAAAGCAACTTCTTTTGGATATATCAAAGATGTTTCAAGTCAGCGTGCTCAGAGCGACCCCTTCTGCATCTGGCCATCTCAAATGTCCTTTGCATTCACTTTCTCAGTGAGCGGTGCCCAGGGCAGCCAGACTTACCCTTTGGAAATCAGGGGCCATCAGTAGCAGCCCTTGTTCTTGGTTTTCATCTGCATACCCTCTTTGTCCTGAAATCTCTCTAAAACTGATCACTTGTCTTTGTCCCACCCAAGGTGACTGCTGGCAGGCAAGTCTAATGTTGATGGCCTAGCACAAAAGTCCTCTCATTCACTCCTGCTTGTTAATATTTATATTAATTATTATATAAAATTCATATCAATTGTTATATAAATTGTTAATATTGTTAATAAATGTATTATTTATTATAATTTAATATATATAATGCAATATTATATATAAGCAAATTGAGGCTGAGGAACTTAAGGAATTTACTCAGCCAATCTACTAACAGTTAAGACAAGAATCAGTCCCTTGGCCAGTGCTGGCGCTGTGGTGCCGTGGGTTAAAGCCCCAGCCTGCAGCTCCAGCATCCCATATGGATGCTGGTTTGAGACCCAGCTGCTCCTCTTCTGATCCAGC
This sequence comes from Oryctolagus cuniculus, assembly GCF_051225735.1. NCBI lineage: Eukaryota > Metazoa > Chordata > Mammalia > Lagomorpha > Leporidae > Oryctolagus > Oryctolagus cuniculus. Next base: position 41,693,138 of record NC_142872.1, on the reverse strand, counting down.
TCTCTGCTATGGCCTGGGAAAGCAGTGGAAGATGGCCCAAGTCCTTGGGCCCCTGCACCTGCGTGGGAGACCTGGAGGAAGCTCCTGGCTCCTGGCTTTGGATCAGCTCAGCTCTGGCCTTTGCAGTCACTTGAGGAGTGAACCAGTGGAATGGAACACCTCTCTCTGGCTCTACCTCTTGGTGTAACTCTTTCAAATAAATAAAAAAAAAAATTCTTTAAAAAGAAAAGTCAGTCCCAGCTCTGAAGCACATTTTTGAGTATATCATTGCTGCCTCCCTGAGAGCAGCTCAAGTCCAAGTTTCCCAATTGTTCAAATGCCATTTTAAAAACTCCTGTCTTGCCTACATTATAGTATTGATAGAAGTATAAAATTCAGGACAGAGATGGAAAGCACTTCAGAAATGTAAAAATTGCTGTACAAATGCAAGGTCTTATTACTGTGCTAGGCTGCAGAATTCAACCAGCCCTAGAGAATGCATCTCAATTGGAATAATCTCTGTGATAACAGCCCTGGACAATCTTTGGGAAAAAAGGTACTGCCTCAGTGCTCTGTCCATTTCTTCGGATGAGAAGAACTCTTAAAAACTTCATGAAAAGCAGGCAACATTAAGTCATTTGAACTGCATATCTAATTTCCCAGATGGGTCAATCCAGAAACCAAAACCCAAATTCAGAGTTTTAATGTTGCTGAAACATCCAGTCCGTCTCTCGTTTGACACATGTGGAACCTGGGGCCTATAGTCACAATTTTCTTCCTGCTTCCCCCTGGCCTTCCCTTTCCCCCTTCCCTTCTTCCTTCCCCTCAACTCCTAATGCAGGGTACTTTTCAGGTTTTTTTTTCTACCTCTACAATCTCTAAATCCTTAAAATTTTGAGCTAAATTTCTCCTCTGGCCATTAAGAGGTTCTGGTAGCCTAGAAAAAGTGGGACTTGCGGGCATTTGCTTTGGGAAGAAGCAAAGTCACCAAGGGGTTGTTAGACAAAGCCATAGACCATGTAGGGTCCTGGCTAGGCACTTCATGTTTGCTCCCAGTTGCCTGTGAACTTGGTGGGTAGGTTGTGAAGTGACGCCTCAGAATGATACGGAATACCCCGGGTCAGAACCTTTTCTAAGGGCGTCTCTTGCACTTCACATGCCTCACCCTCAAGTGCTCAAGCCACAGCCATCCCTTTCACTGCCTTCTACAAGCACCATTGTCCTCCACGAGAGATAAGCAAACTCTAAATGCATAAAAGGAACCGTGAAAACTGCTCTCTAGCGTCCTAACCCCTTATCACCTTGCCAACTCAGGTTTCCATCAGGTGAAGCAGTTCTGTGCATACTGTCAGGTTCTTCATTAGCCAGGGAAGGCGGTCCATCACCAGAATGTCTAGGAGCACCAGGCATCTGTCAGTAGGTGAGGGTCAAGGGTACATTCCCTATATGTAGATGGAAGCTTCAACTGTTTCTAACCCCCAGCGTTGTCAGATACTTAACTTTCTTAAGTCTGGCCTCAAATCCAGACCATTGCAGGGAAAGCTTCTGACTTTAAAATGTTGGCAGTGAATTTTAATTTTCTTAAGAAATGACACACAGGCCAAATGAGATACTTGTAAGCCAGCTCTAACCCACAGGTTTACAACTTCTGATTCCTGAATGTGAATACATGAATACATTTATGCATGTTCTGAGACTGGTTTATTTTCTCCAACTCCAAACTGTTGGTAGTGATCTTTCTGTCAGCTAATACTGACCATGTGATAAATTTTAAAGGCTATTCACTATATTGTCCTATTGATAGGAATATACGTGTAACCACTTCTTAAGTATTGTAAATTTCCTCCTACGTACACATGCATCCTGAAGTGTGTGTGAGTGAGGACTCTTCAGAATGGATCGTTGATTACTTTCCACCCTGACACTTGCCATTCCATCTCATTTCTGTCAATGAGTATAGCCAATGAGTATAACCATATCTTAATCCTTTGTGTACTTTTCTCAATATTTAATCAAGTATCTATGCCCTGAATGAATGACTTAATTAATGGGCTAAAAAATAAATTAGAAAACATTTTTAAACTCATAAGACTTTTAAATCTGAATTTTAGGTGATTTTAGGTAAATTAGTTACTTGTCTGAACCTTTATTTCTTTATCTGTAAATAGCTCTCATCTATTTGCACAACTTTTATCTTCCATGTGTTGGACACTGTGTTAAGTGTGAGGGACACAACACTGACATTGAAATTATCCTCTTCTGGATCTGCTCTAAGTTCTTACGCAGCTCTAACCTTCCTTGATGCTATGATAACCCACCGTGTCTTTCAACCTCAAGCCAGAAGAAGCTTTTAAAATGGAAACCATGTCACACACTCCCAGAAGCAAGTGCTAAGAGCCTTGCGCTGAACATGTATACCGTGGGGATTATTAAGTGCTATGTACTGACAACTGCTCAGGGCAAAATATCCATAAGGAGGTTTCACTGTCGAAGCATGTTATATTTTAGATAATTCTCTCTGTCCTGTGAAAACTCATTATGGACCTTTTCAAAGAACATATCTTCCAGTAGTTAAGATGACGTAACTGGAAGGCATCTTCTCTTTTTTATGTCAGCTGGGGAACGTAAGGTGTTCTAGCTTTGCTAAACTTTATTGCCTGTGGTCAGAAAACAGTAAAAATAGGAAAAAGTGAAAACAAGTTGGACTTCATACGGTAGGGAATGAGGCAATAAATATTTTAATCATCAAGAAAGGGCACAGGGGAGTCAACATCTTGTAGTAGGAATAGAATCTCGCTGAAAAGGGAGGCAGTATGGCATGGCGGTTTAAATATCTGGCTCTGGATCCATGTGGAGATAGATTTAATTTCTGTTCCAGCAATGAACGGTTACTAGTTGTACAAATTTTAGCCAGTCAGTTGCCTCATTTTCTTGATCTATATTTCACCTTATGAGTTGAACTATTAGGTGCATTAAATGACCATATATATGAGTATATGCTAACACACGCATATATATATATATATATATATAATAGGCATGTTAATGTTCCTGGTAGTTTAATTAATTATGCATGTGTGTATATATATACATATATGTCAGCCTAATTCTGCCTACTAGATAATTATCAGCATTTTTATTGTTATTACAGAGGATGCAAATGATCTATTGTCCAGTTTAATTTCAAACATGCACTAGCTTTATTACCTTGGGAAAGCCATCTTTCTTGGAATTTCTGTTTAATGATTTCTAAAAAGGAGGACAAAAACCTATGATGGCCACCTCTGAGAACTACAGTAACACTCAAGAAAAGGGACAAATGAGTCTGAAAGCATTTTAGAGCCTCAACTATGGGTTGGTAATTAATCTAAACTAATGTTACATGTTAAAGAAAGTTATGGGCCGGCGCCGCAGCTCAGTAGGCTAATCCTCTGCCTTGCGGCGCCGGGACACCAGGTTCTAGTCCCAGTCGGGGCACCGGATTCTGTCCCGGTTGCCCCTCTTCCAGGCCAGCTCTCTGCTGTGGCCAGGGAGTGCAGTGGAGGATGGCCCAAGTGCTTGGGCCCTGCACCCCATGGGAGACCAGGATAAGTACCTGGCTCCTGCCTTTGGATCAGTGCGGAGCGCCAGCCACAGCGCACCGGCCACAGCGGCCATTGGAGGGTGAACCAACGGCAAAGGAAGACCTTTCTCTCTGTCTCTCTCACTGTCCACTCTGCCTGTCAAAAAAAAAAAAAAGTTATGAAATATTTTCCCAGTGTTGGATGTTTATGTTATTCTGCAGTTTTATCAGGGAATGAAAATGGAGTCGGTAGGAATAGAGAACATGACAAAATTAATTAGCTTCAGTTTCTGATCCATTCATGCAAATATTTGAGCATCTCCCAGGCAGCAGTGCAGTGCTAAGGAATGTAATAATGAGCATTAGCTACTAAGCTGCATGTTTTTGTGGAGCTCAGAGTTGAATGTAGGACACATATACTGATCAAATTATCACACAATAACAGGTGCTGAAATAAGTACTATGCCACAAAAGGAACGTAAGAGAGAACTGATTATGATGGAGAGTTCCAGGTGCATGTAGGTTGGTGGTGTTGAAATATGTATATATTGCCTGTATGTGGTTGCTAACCCATTCCTCATACAACCACTATGTCCTTCCTAATGTTATTTTTTTTTTTTTTTTTTGACAGGCAGAGTGGACAGTGAGAGAGAGAGACAGAGAGAAAGGTCTTCCTTTGCCGTTGGTTCACCCTCCAATGGCCGCCGCGGCCGGCGCGCTGCGGCCGGCGCACCGCGCTGATCCGAGGCAGGAGCCAGGAGCCAGGTGCTTTTCCTGGTCTCCCATGGGGTGCAGGGCCCAAGCACCTGGGCCATCCTCCACTGCACTCCCGGGCCACAGCAGAGGGCTGGCCTGGAAGAGGGGCAACCGGGACAGAATCCGGTGCCCCAACCGGGACTAGAACCCGGTGTGCCGGCGCCGCTAGGCGGAGGATTAGCCTAGTGAGCCGCGGCGCCGGCCCTTCCTAATGTTATTTTATTATCAAGAAGTTTGGCCGGCGCCGCTGCTTACTAGGCTAATCCTCCACCTGTGGCACCGGCACTCCAGGTTCTAGTCCCTGTTGGCGCGCTGATTCTGTCCCAGTTGCTCCTCTTCCAGTCCAGCTCTCTGCTGTGGCCCAGGAAGCAGTGGAGGATGGCCCAAGTGCTTGAGCCCTGCACCCGCATGGGAGACCAGGAGGAGGCTCCTGGCTCCTGGCTTTGAGTCGGCACAGTGCCAGCCGTAGCGGCGATTTGGGGGGTGAACCAACAGAAGGAAGACCTTTCTCTTTGTCTCTGTCTCTCTCTCACTGTTCAACTCCGCCTGTCAAAAAAAAAAAAAAAAAAAAAAGAAATTTCCAGTTAAAATTTCCAAAATTATACATGGAAAACAGTTCTACTTTTTCATTGAGTATTATATGTTAAGAAGCATTCTAAATATTTTTCAAGTATTAATATTTACTTTTAAAAGATCTGCCTTTTAAATCTCTATTTCACAGGTATGGAAATAGAGTTGTAGGAGACGCAATTTTAAGTCACAGTTCATCTCTTAGAAACGGAATCTTGAGAATGACTCAGTCTCATTTCTCCTTTCTGTGAGATAGAGTCCCAGCTGGCCTCACAGAGTTGGCACAAATATCACACGGGATAAAAAAGGTGATTCTGTATATTGAAAGATTGAAAACTCCCCTATGCATATAAGGGGATATTATTTACAGTGCCCAGTGCATAGAATCATGAGCTTATGTTGAATGCAGCAAAATACAGGACATGAGCACCGCTCCATTAATATTTTCAACAGTATATTTTGCTCATACCTTATAACTTACCAGTTATTTTTTTCCCCTGCTACTATGTATTTCTGCCTTGATATTCCTGGATCCCATTCACACTCTTCTGGGAAATTTGAAACTATGTTTCTAACTGTTGATAACTGAATACTTACAAGGTATTTAGAATACTTCTCAACACATAATGCTCAATGTAAAATTAGAGCTGTTTTCCATACATCATCTAGTAATTGGAAGTTTCTTGAATAATAAAATCAGCATTAGGAAGGACATATATAGGTACACGTTTTAATACCAGGACTTACCATCATTGAATGTGTGTGTGGAGGTGACTTTATGGGGAGGTATTTCATATTACTGTATATCTTATGATTCTGCTTCTTTTGAAATATGCCCATATGTAACTATGCCCCATATATTGTAATAGGACAAAATCAAGGTAATGAGTACCTACCATGATGATTGTGTGGGAGATACTAAAATTGCTGTCATCATTGGTAACATAGTTTATGCCATCAACAGAGATTTGTCAGATATCCTTCTGCTGATGTGATGTGAAAATCGCCAGGTCTGACTTCCACAGATCATCACAGCCTTCCCTCATGGGGTGGTGTAGGGTATGTAGTATTAGTTCAGATTTGCTAAGAGAGCAAACTGAGGTGCTCTTCTCTGGGCCATACCGCTAACCACTGAGGAATTTTCAAAGATAAGGGGAAGGGCAGAATCATGTCAACATCCTGATAGCTGGAAGCTAAAGATATGTAACTTTCGATGGCAGAAGAGATTGCAAGTGTCATTAAATTAAGGGTCTTGCGATGGAGAGATTATTCTGGATTTGTGAAAAGGCAAAGGGTCAGAGTGAGAGAAGGCGATGTGACAGCGCCAACAGAGTGCAAAGTCTGGGTGGCCTCCACAGGCTTGAAAAGCCAAAGAATGAATTCTCCCCTAGAGTTTGTAAAAGGAATTCAGCTTTTCCAACATCTTGATTTGAGCCCTTAAAGACTTCATTTCAGACTTCTGACCTCCCAAACCAGACATCAGAAATCTCTATTGTTTTTCAAGCCACTAAGTTTGTGATAGTTTGTTATAGCAGCCATAGCAATTGCCTGCAAGTGGCCTGCAGTCCCAGTCTGACTCTGAGAGAACCAGGCAAGTGACTGTATGGGAGGCAAAGCCATTATTCAGAGATGTTGAAAAATCTGGCTGCATTTAAGCAGTATTTACAGGCGATGCAGCCATTTCTATGTACGAAAGATCCAACAAGATGATGTTTGCCTCGTGTGGCCTGCATTTCTGCCAACTAGCACACCATAAGCTAGCTCTGATTTGCCAATCAGCCATTCTCCTGTTGCCCTTACTGCTGAAATGAGCAGGTTTCCCCCCTATAAATGGCAGTATTTTACAAGCACTAGATTTCTCATCAAGACTTTTCCTTGGGCTTCCAGAAGTTGCAACTTTCTGCATAGGCAAAATATCTGACTAAATTAAATTTGGAAAGAGTATTGGGATCAGCTTCAATTCTCTTCATTTTATGCCTTTATTTACAGAAGATGTTTCTATTTTTGCAAGAGTTTAAAATGATACCAATACATACAATAAAACATGAAACACCTACTTTGGTCCTCTCTCAACTATTTCATCTTTCATGTATGTGATTCTTCACACCTTGATACATAGAAATCTTCTTGTTAAAGCTAGTTGCATACAATTCCTGAAGTAAATGTACCCTAATTTAAGTAGTTCCCTATTGATGGACTTGGAAATTGCTTTTGATTTTTTCTTGAGTATAGAAATATGAAAGAAATAGCCTTATAAACATATCAGAATCCTATAAGAGTATTTTAGTAGAACAGAGCTCTCTAAGTGGGATTGCTAGGCCAAAGGATTATACATTTTAGATGACAAGTTTGTCAAAGGTTTTCCTAGTTGACATTCTTTGGATAGTATATGAGAGCATAATTTCTCTAGCCTAAAAATTATAACCTGGTTATGATCTATCTTTTTAATATTTGCTAATTTTATATGTGAAAAACACACTCTGTAGCATTTAGTTGCATTTCCTTGTTTAGTAGTGAGCTTGAACATCTGTCTGCCTATGAATACATGGACCATTTATTTTTCTCCCTGTGTAAATGGGACCCCTTTTCAATGGATCCAACAATGAAAAGGTTATTTCAAGGAATCTCCAGGCAGTGTCTGAGCAGTGGCAGCCTAAATCTTAGACTCCAGCACTTTCCTGTGATGTTTATATCACAGTGAGGAGTAGTGTGCATGCCTGGGGAAGTGCTGGGTCTCTTTTAAATCCTCCAAGGAGAGAAGTGTCAATTGCATTACCATTCTTCTTCTACTGCTCTATCACTTTGTAACCATTGGTACAAATCCTCTCATTTCTCATTTTCAGTTTCCTCCTTTATACAATGAAAAGCCCAGGAAAGGTGATGTATCTCCTATTTTTCTCTCAAATTTTGAAGCTCTGAAAACACTCATGGAATGAACACCAATGTGCTCCAAGAATCAGCCTTTAGCAGAATCATCAAGTTAGTCTCAATGGGCTTTCATGGAGTAAAATATTATTCTTTGTAGAGCAGCCCCACAGGGTGTAGAATGTGGAACATAGAAGGAACAGAAGTATGGCAAGGGTGTGAGCCAACAAGAGTCATGTGAATTAAGGTTTGAAGGGACTTAAGGACCGATGACAGAAGCCTTTTGGACCAGGTTATAGAAATAATCAAACATATCTCTGGAGGGAGAAAAAGCTCTTGAGAGAGAAGTGCAGACTCCGTGGTTTTCAGGTTTCAGTGACCATTTATTAAGCAGTTCCTGCATGTCAGTCATAACACTTACTTTACCTATATGTCATTGAACTATGACTTAGTTGGGTAGATACTATCATTACCATTATTCACTCTTTTTGGTTGTTCAAACTGAGAATCTGGTTAAATGACATTCAAAATTAAACAAGATATGTGATGGAACATTTATCTGAATTGTCTGAATATAGATCTAACTCAAAGTCCTCACCTCAAATGACTACCTGGTCTGACTTAAGGACCAAGGTCAAACGATTCTTGAAAATAAAAAAGTACAATATTGTCTGAAACTGGACTCAATATGTGTGTACCTATGATGTGTTTGACACACTTGTATGACCATGGTATCATATACCTGTACACATTCCCAATCCAACTCCAAGGGCTCCTTGTTGGAATTTCACTCTGTTTCCATCTGTGTGAAAATTTACTATCTAAAGACAGCATGGCATGGAAATCCACTGGGATCTAATCCTAGTTTCCCAATTCTTAGATCTGTGACCTCCTCTGAGAAGTTATTTAATGTTTTGTGCTTAAGTTTCAACCATTGAAAATTGAGATTATAGTATAACATCCTTCATAGAGTCATTGTGAAGAGTTGAGTGACTGGCACAGATAGGAATTTAGTCCGTGTTAGTTGCCTTTAAATTTCTCCAGGTTGTCCAGTAGTCATTATCCAGTTGTCAACAGAAAACTATTGAGTGTCTGCTGTATGTCAAACATTGTACTGGTTATTTTAAATAAAATGGTGTACTAATTATTCTGTTAAAATGAAACAAACTAACCCTAAGGTTAACAACTTGAAAACTTAACATTTTATTAGAATTGATGACTTTGTGGGCTGAGAATTTGAATAGGGCTTTGCTGGGTGATTCTTCTGGTATTTAGTTGGCAGCTGGTCTATTCTGGAGGCTCCAAGATAATTTCATTCATGTGGCTGGAGCTTTGGTGGGGAAAATTAAAACTCCCAATGCAGCTTTAGGTCCTACCACCTGGTTTGCTAGTAGAAAACCACCTGGTTTGCTAGTAGAAAAATACAAGGGTGGTAGGTGTAGAGTCATGAATTAAACCTGAATTGCATGATAACAGAAATCACAACTCCATATCTGCAAGTTATCTATGCTAAGCTTAAGGCTTCTCAGTACTATTTTCCTTGCTTGTAGGTCATTCCTAGGGGAGTATCATAGGGATTAGGAAGCCTGACTCTTGGATTCACCTTAGCAACTTCCCAGTCATGAGATTCTGGGCAAGACACTTTTCTTCTATTTTTCTCACTTGTCTGCATTTTTTTCTCATCATTGTTTTTGTATATAAAATAAATGTACTTTCTTTTCTTGCTCATTTCTCAGGTTCACTTGCAGGACTATATTTGTAGCAATGAGATCAAAAGTAATCAGGACAACCCACTTCTAGCCTTTAGTCTTGTCATACTATGCACTGTTGGACAATTCTGTCTCCAGTTCTGGAACACAAATTTCCCAATGTGTATAATAGTTTCTACAGGTCCTTTCAACTCAGATTTTAGGAGGATACTGACAAAAACACCAAAAATAGTCTCTGAAGCTGAAAGAAAGCATTGTTATGATAAAGATTTAAAAAGATGAAAATTTTGAGAAGGACAAATACACCTTCCTTTACAATGAGCATCCTGTAACTGACCAGAACCAGGGACAGCAACTTTGGGACTGGATCAGAACAAAACCAAATACCCTCTATTGAAGTTTAGTTGACCTTAGCTTTATACCATAATATAATCAAACAACCCATTGCCCCTAAGCACTTCCATATATGACATGACATTACAGATTCTAAGATATCAAAATAATTGTCTGAATTATTTGGGCAATATCTATCCAAAATTAATCAGTGTAGTCTAAGCCCTAAGGCTAGATAATAAATATTAGGATATTTTTAACCAATTATTATATATAAAAGACTTTTCTGTTTATCCGTTTGAATATTCCTGGCACCTAGAAAAGGACCCGACACATAGTGACTACTCATTCACAGCTGAGTAAAATGTATGATGAATGTTTTCTAGAAATACCATTAAATGCTTTCCATTACCCAAGTAATAGGCCTCTTTAAATCCATGCTTCACAGCTGGACTGTCAGTTACAAAATGGCACACCAGATTATTTTATCTACATAGTTGGTTATACTTAATGGATCCTTAATTGAAAGAAGTATCATGTAAGAAAGACCTTGTATTCCAGGCAAACTGAGATTCAGGCAAGGAGGGCCCATCAAGTGTTTGGTGTCCATAAGAAAAGCCCACTATGATAGTAGGGTGTCCTTGGTTACATGTCACCTTTTGAGTCCTCAATCATCATACATAGAATCTGTTTTAATTTTTTAAAGTTTTTTTTAAAGATTTATTTTATTAATTTGAAAGACAGAGTTACAGAGAAAGGTAGAGGCAGAAAAGTCTTCCATCCACTGGTTCACTCCCCAGATGGCCACAATGGCCAGAGCTGTGCCGATATGAAACCAGGAGCCAGGAGCTTCTTCCAGATCTCCTATGTGGATGCAGGGGCCCAAGGACTTGGGCCATCTTCTGCTGCTTTCCCAAGCCACAATAGAGAGCTGGATCAGAAGAGGAGAAGCTGGGACAAGAACGGGCACACATATGGGATGCCAGTGCTTCAGGCCAGGGCTTCAACCTGCTGTGCTGCAGCGCCGGCCCCAGAATCCAATTTAATTTAAAGTTTGTGGGGGCTGGTGCCATGGCACAGTAGGTTAATTCTCTGCCTGTGGTGCTGGCATCCCATATGGGTGCCAGTTCTAGTCCCGGCTGCTCCTCTTCTGATCCAGTTCTCTGCTATGGCCTGGGAAAGCAGTGGAAGATGACCCAAGTCCTTGGACCCTTGACCTACATGGGAGACCAGGAAAAAGCACCTGGCTCCTAGCTTTGGATCGGCACAGTTCCGGCTGTTGTGGCCATTTGGAGAGTGAACCAGCAGATGGAAGACCTTTCTCTCTGTTTCTCCCTCTCACTGTCTTTAACTCTACCTCTCAAATAAATAAATAAAATCTTTTTCTTTCTTTTTTTATAAAATCTTTAAAAAAATCTAAAGTTTGTTGCAGCTGTGAAAGTCTATGAACTTGAGAAAATCCTTATTTTACTATCTTATTACACATTGTGCCAAAGATGGTATTAGTATTCCATACTTTATCTTAAACTGAGAATTCTAACAATAAAGATATTAACCTTGAATTGTTATGTCATGTTTCCAATTTGGTTCTATTTGTCCACAAGACCTTCGGCAAGTCACCTTAGCTCTTGAGGTTTTATTTTCAACATTTATTGTATTACCAACCTACATTAAAAATTTTTGAGGAAATAAAGCTTAATAACAGAACTGTCATTATCTTCTGACTGGAATAGTTTCTTACCTGTCACCGTATAGCCCCACGTAGGTAATTTTACTGAGTCTTCTCATGTTTCTGGCGAAGAAATGAAAACCTAGAACAGAAAGTAGTATGTCTACTGCTAAGCAGTAAATTCATGAATACCTGTGGAAGGATTCTAAGTTGTTCATTCATTGGATATGTTTCTTATTATTTCAGAAATGAGCAAATTGAGATTTGCAGAGTCCGCATGACTTTATCCATTTTGCACAGCTAATTAGACAGCCAGGAGCTACACAGGGATTGTATTGTCCTAACCACTAAGCTGCAGTGATCTCTGACCATGTTAGATGCCAGAGATGCATATTAAGATACAAGTATGTATTTTTTTTCCAGAGCTGGGGTAGATATTTAGTCCAGCAGTTAAGACACCAGTTAGGATGCCCATGTGACACAGTAGAGTTCCCAGGTTGATCTCTGGTTCCAGCTCCTGACTTCAGGTTCCTGATAATGCAGATCCTGGGAACTAAGAACAGTAGCTCAAGTAGTTGGGTTCCTCCACCCATGTAAGACTCGGATTGAGTTCCTAGCTCCTGACTTTGACCATTGGTCATTGAGGAGAGTCAGGTAGTGAACCAGCAAGTGGGAGCTCTTTCTCCGTCTAGCTATCTCTTTGTCTGCCTCAGAAATAAATAATTTCTTATAAAAGAGATAGTTTGGCATATTTTATAAACTGTTTATCTTATATAAACCTCAGTTGCAATACAAAAAAAAAAAAGAAAGAAAAAACCCACAACAGAAACAGAAGTACTATGATCAAAGTGGTCCAGGGCGCTGTGAGATCATAGGGCAGAGCCAAGGGAAGAAAATCAAAGCGCATATCTCACAGCCTTCCAAGAAGCTCTTTCTAGGTTGTGGCTTCAAAATGAGGGTAAGAGTGGGAATAGGATGAAAGGATGTTCCAGGTAGAAGGACCAGCATGTGTGAAGATCTAGAGAGGACAAAGATCAGAGATCATTTGAGGAACTGATGAAATACAGTGAAGGTGAGAGAGGGGAGAGGCAGGAGGATCGCAGTGGCTGTGTGGAGGATGCGTGTGAGACCTGGGCCTGAGTTTAGATGTCATCCTGAGGGCAGTGGGAAGACACGGAAGGGGTTTGGATAGGGAAGTGACACAGTGTGCCTCGCATGTGTGAATGCTCCCCATGAGTCCAGTGGGGAGAACACAAGACATACACACAAGACTGGAGGCTGGAATAGAGGCTAAGGAGTGCCGCAATGATGGTGTTTCCCTTTTGAAATTCTTGACATAAAAGGGGCTTTGAGAATAAAAATAGCAGGCATGGTCTCGGTATATATTGTCTTTTGCCTGGAAATCTGTTGATCTGACCCTACTAGGGATCTGATGATGATAAATCACATACCTAAATAATTTTTCTGGTGCTTTCTGAGACTGAGCTAGAGCCTCACTCTTTCCTTTTGCTCCTTATCTGCCGACAGATGTCAGGACTGCCCAAGTCTATGCAATGATTTGTTGCGAAGACATGGGCAAGCTGGCATTGTCTTTACCCCACACCTTGTCCCTCATATTATAGACAATAGGAAAACTTCAGGATGAGCTGCCTTAAAAGCTAACAGATAGACCAGACCCTGTGTAGAGGCATTTAAGCTTATTTTACAGTTAATACAGCATTTGGGGCACATTTTGCTGCTTTTATGCCAATTTTTATGTGTTTCTGCCTCACAGTCAGAAGCCAGCATCATAAAAAAGAAGGAAAACGGTATGAAAAATAAAAGTAAATAGGCACATTCTGCTTTAACGCTCCCAGGAGCACTGAGTCCAGCAAGTTTATGAGTTAGAGAAGAATGAGGGGGAAAAAAAAAAAAACCATATGCCTCTGTATGCAAAGGGAAGGAAACAGTACCACTTTGTCTTCAAGAACATCAGGCTAAGACAAGAGCCAAAGCTCTGAGCTAAAAGTCAGCAGTGCAGCATTTACTTCACAATCAACTCGTAATTGTGCCAGTGGTCTGGTGTCAATCAAATCTCTTCTCTGGATCTGTTTCTCACATATGAAAAAAAAAAAAAAAAGATAAGTACCAAATGCTCTCCAGCAGTGTCTAGTTCTACAGTTAGATTTATCACCCTCAATGCTATGCTAGACATAGGGGATTCAGGCAGATACATAAGATCTGATTTCTGATCTCAGTGATTTGAAAGATATTATAAAAGAGTAGTTTTGGGGGCTGACACAGTGGCTCACTTGGTTAATCCTCCGCCTGCGGTGCCATTATCCCATATGGGTGCTAGGTTCTAGTCCCGGTTGCTCCTCTTCCAGTCCAGTTCTCTGCTGTGGCCCGGGAGGGCAGTAGAGGATGGCCCAAGTGCTTGGACCCCTGTACCTGCATGGGAGACCAGGAAGAAGCACCTGGCTCCTGGCTTTGGATTGGCACAGCACTCCAGCCATAGCAGCCATTTGGGGAGTGAATCAATGGGAGGAAGACCTTTCTATCTGTCTCTCCCTGTCTCACTCTCTTTAACTCTACCTGTCAAATAATAATAATAAAAAAAAGACCAGTTTTACCATATCTCCTTTATAGTACAGTTTATCTAACCATAGTGCTATGAAACAGACGCCTTTCTTAAAAATTGAATAATACGGTTTTACTTCTAGTTTGTAGGAGCAAATTAAGCAAGTGGATAGTATTTTCAGTGTTGAGGATGCCAGAATAGATGATTTCCATACATTGGTTTACACTATATAAATTAAAGTGTTATTTGATTTAGCACAAAGTGAAATGTAACTATTTTGGTAGAATAAACATTTGCTGTGGTTATCTGTGAATAGTTCCAGATTTTAATTAGGCCAAATTCAGATGTTAAAACAGACTTATATGTTATACCTGAATTTGGCTTTGATATTCTAGCTGTGAGTTTTTAAGAAAAGTTACACTTAGAAAAACATTTCCTTAACTACAAAATAGGGGCAATAATATTACCTATCTCTCATATTTATTGTGAGGAATAGCTGTGAGTATAAAGCTTTTATCATAGTATTTAATAAAATGCTGCATAAATATTAGGTAGTGAGATTCTTCGCATGTAAAGTCAATGAGTTCTAATAGGCCTTCAAGGAATAGTCAGCTCTAAACAAATAAAAAACTAAGCAAAAATTAAACTTGGTCATTACGGTAGATTTACTAGAAAATTAGTCCCAATTGTCTACCGTTTCTTGGATTCATACCCTTTGTATGAGGATTTTGTAGTTCTTCCCAAGATGGTATGGAATCTGTTTCCCCACCTGTTGAGACAACTGGCTCAGTGATTTCCTTTGGCAAATATAATGCAGCAGAAGTAAGGGTGTGCCAGTGTCATGCCTTTGCAGACAAATGCATCCTGACCAGCTGAGGATATGGAGTCATGAACAATAGCCACCTCATTACAAAGATGAGTTAGCCAACATGTGCCGATGAGGTCTCTGGCAGCTGGGAGGTCCAGCCAGAACCACTCACCGACTTTAGCTAACATTAGATACGTGACTGAGCCCGGCCAGACCAGCCCAGAGCAGCAGAACCACCTAAGGATCACTTTGATTTCTGAGTAGTAATAAATGACTGCTCTTTTCAGTCATACAGCATTAGGTTAAAAAAAATTTTTTTTTTGATAGGCAGAGTGGACAGTGAGAGAGAGAGACAGAGAGAAAGGTCTTCCTTTGCCGTTGGTTCACCTCCCCAGTGGCCGCTGCAGCTGGCGCACCGAGCTGATCCGAAGCCAGGAGCCAGGTGCTTCTCCTGGTCTCCCATGGGGTGCAGGGCCCAAGCACTTGGGCCATCCTCCACTGCCTTCCCGGGCCACAGCAGAGAGCTGGACAGGAAGAGGGGCAACCGGGACAGAATCCGGCGCCCTGACGGTGACTAGAACCCGGGGTGCTGGCACCGCAGGCGGAGGATTAGCCTATTGAACCACGGCACCAGCCTAGGTTAATTTTTAATGTAGCAATAGCCAGCAAACACTGTGTTGCTGGTGCTGATGGTAACAGAGAAAGAGGAATAAGGAAAGGGTTTCATCTGTAGGAGGTATTTGTGCTCAGTTAGGTGGATGTCACACATCTATGAGCTGGAGAATATTAGATTTTTGCAGCAGAAATAAAAACAAGTAATAGTGTGTGTTAATGGACACACACAAATAAAGGATAATTTATTTTAATTTTTATTGACCTAGAATTTTTCTAAGTGGAGCCACTATATATTAGAGTATAAGGAAAAAGAAACATGCTGTTTATAACAAATGACGTGAAATATGAATACTGTAACATTGAAGAATCAAGAAAAAATAAACCCTTTCCCCAAAAGCCTTAAAAAATAGAAAGTATTTTTTTCATATCTTAATGATGCAGCTTAATGCCGTTGTACCTTTTGTCACCAGAATTCCCTCTTTACCTAGCTTGAACTTTCAGATTATGACAAGTCCTCTTATTATATGATGCTAAAGCAACCTGCTCTTAGCATTTCACTCACCACTGTTTGTTCAATGTCTGTTAACTCCATTGGATAGTACATTCCATAAAGCATGAATTAAAACTGTTTTGTTTACCAACAAGCATGATGCCAGAATCTGGTAGAATACCTGACATAGGGAAGGCAGACATTCAATGAGTGTTTGAAAATAAATAACTCCTTGAATTATGATAATGAAATAAGATGATTTATGGGAAAAATAAGACAAAACCATGATTAAAAAAGCAAGTACTCATGAATAGCAAGTGCAGTTTAACCATACCAGTAATCATTCAATGCAAAGGAAAGCAGAGTGTTTCATGCAGCTGAAAATAAGATCTAAAATTCCCAATACCTAATGCAAGTGAGGCCTTGACGGTGTGGGGCACTGCACTGATTCTCAACTGAGGCAATCATTACAGAAAGAAATCTAAGAAAGTATTGATTCAAATATCCATATCCTTTAACTCAAGAAATTCATTTTCAGTACAAAATATCAAATGCAGATAAAATTTTATAAAAATGATGGTCATGATCTTGATTTTTAAAAAGCCACATGTGTAATTAGTGGTATAATTTGATTTAGAGTCAGTATAATGTAGAAGGTGAGAATATGGATTCTGGAATGAAAGGGGTAAGTTCTAACGAATGCTGTACCTGTCACGGATCAATTCAGTGGCCATAACCTAGTAATTCACCCTCCCTGATACTCATGGCTTCATCTGTAATAATGACAGTGCATTCATCAATTAATATTTGAGTTTTAGGAATTAGTCATTTATCTCATTTTCAAATTAAACTCTTTTAGCTCTTTGAGGAAGTAGTAGTTCTTGTTGCCATTTTAAATCCTTAATTTGCTATGTCTGTTCTTTGCAGTCCTAAACAGTTGAGGGAGACTGTTCTGAACTCTGTGTTAATGCTTCAACAACCACAGGCAACAATTAATAGGGAAAGGGACTGTTCTATGTGTGTGTGTGTGTGTGTGTGTGTGGTCTTTTGCTACTGTCATTTCCTCTATTCTGAGATATTTTTGTTTTCTCAAAGACTCACTTAAACAAAATATTCTTACTTAAAAAGAAAATAAAAGCTAAAATGAAACAAAACAAAAATCCAGGCCCATGTGGGATGATATAATAACTAGTGATACAATGATATAATGCCATGTAGCATGTCTAAATTCTTGTCAGAAGGAAGACTAAGCTACTAAAAATAGGTAAAATGAGATGTTCGTGGATATTTGGGTTATACAGCTCACATATTAGCTCCATCTTTTAAAAACATTTCTGAAACCTAGTTTTGTATGACAATGAATAAAAGGTTAGAAATCCAGATATCTAAGCTGGTGCCATGGCTCACTAGGCTAATCCTCTGCCTTGCGGCGCCGGCACACCCGGCTCTAGTCCCGGTTGGGGCGCCGGATTCTGTCCCGGTTGCCCCTCTTCCAGGCCAGCTCTCTGCTGTGGCCAGGGAGTGCAGTGGAGGATGACCCAAGTGCTTGGGCTCTGCACCCCATGGGAGACCAGGAGAAACACCTGGCTCCTGCCATTGGATTAGCGCGGTGCGCCGGCCATGGCGGCCATTGGGGGGTGAACCAACGGCAAAAAAAAGGAAGACCTTTCTCTCTGTCTCTCTCTCACTGTCCACTCTGTCTTTAAAAAAAAAAAAAAAAAAAAAAAAAAGAAATCCAGATATCTAGCTATCACTGTTACTATTCCCAAAATTTTGTGACTCAGTTTGTACTTATTCAAGAGTAGACTGCAGGAAGAAGAATTATTTAATTTATGGTCTATAATCCTAAATGGTTTAATTTTTGGTTCCTTTGTTTGTTTTTGTTTTACAATTTAGACTTTGTTTATCAGAGAGCTTAAATCAATTAACCCAATGCTTTATAGAGTAAATATTAATCACGACTAGATACCAATTAAGAATAAATTGAAATGTTTCATTAAAAGTTTTTAAAATAAACTTTTGGTTTTGGAACAATTTTCAATTTATGGAAAAATTGTAAAGAGAGAGAAAAGAGAATTCCTGTATAACCATCAACCGCTTTCCTCCATTATTATCATTGAGCATTACTGTGATACATTTCTCAGAACTAAGAAAGTGTCATAACAATTAACTAAACTGAAGACTTTATTTTTATGTCACTGTTTTGCATTGATGTCCTTTACTGCCCCAAGATTCATCCCGGGATATCACATCGGTGAGTTGTCCTGTCTCCCATTCTCCTGTGATCCAGAACAGCTTCTCAGTCTTTGCTGACTCTTCCTATCTTTGGTGAGCTTGGCAAACACTGGTGAAATATTCTTTAAAATTTCCCTCAACCTGAGTTTGCCTCCTGCTTATCTTGTAACTGGAGGCTGTGGATTTATGCAAAGAATAGCACAATAGTGAAGTGTCATTACAATCATATATCGGGGGTGCATGTTGTGCACAGAACCTGATGGGTGTTGAACTTTACTGCTTTGTTAAGGCAGTAATTGTCAGGCTTTTTCCTCTGTGAAATTATTTGTCTCTTTCTCTCCCCTGTTCTGTGGAAATGAATCGTAAGTATAACATACATTCTAGAGCTAGCAGGAATTATGCTCACCTTCTATGACAGGAAGGGTCTACAAATACTATTTTTAATTTGTATAGGAAAGAATTATTTATACTCCCCACTTATTTCTTTAACAGTGTATTCAGTATAGACTCATGTATATTTTCTACTTTGGGTTAAAAGCCAATATTATGTTATATATTTTTTTGAGGTTTTTTTTTTTTTTTTTTTTTTTTTGGACAGGCAGAGTGGACAGTGAGAGAGAGAGACAGAGAGAAAGGTCTTCCAATGGCCGCTATGGCTGGCGCACCGCGCTGATCTGAAGCCAGGAGCCAGGTGCTTCTCCTGGTCTCCCTTTTGGGTGCAAGGCCCAAGCACTTGGGCCATCCTCCACTGCACTCCCTGGCCACAGCAGAGAGCTGGCCTGGAAGAGGGGCAACCGGGGTGGAATCCGGCGCCCCGACCAGGACTAGAACCCGGGGTGCGGGCACTGCAGGCAGAGGATTAGCCTCTTGAGCCGTGGTGCTGGCCGGTTTTTGGGGTTCTTTAAGGCATGCCCTTCTGTCCCTCTGATATGTCTGTTCTTTTGTTTTTGTAGACTTCTTCACTTCCTACTATTGTAAGATACTTGAGTCTCATCCTGTGTTTTCCTGCTGTAGCTTTAGAATTAGAATTCTGGCATTTTAACTAAGCTTCCTTGATTTTCATCATTTCATTTATACAATTTAAGTGATTGCCACATAGCAAATACCAGTGCTGGAGGGTGCTGGGCACGTAGAGATGCTTTCATCCTGGTAATCTCTCAAGTTCCTCTCTCTGTATTCCCAAGCTTATAGTTAGACCAAAAATATTATACTTAACAATCCTGATGAGTGAAATGAAATTACAGTGGGCTAAGCTGGGAGTTAGTGCCTTAACAGGCTCTTTTTTTTTCTACTAACACAAGTTCTTAAAGCTAGGGTAAGTCTCCTCTCTGTGACATCGTTAGTCAATTTTAAACATGGGCCAGTAACTGCAAGACAAATAGGAGGTTAGAGGAATTACTGTGCCATACGTAACGGTAGGGAGTAGATGAGTGGCCATCTCATCGATCACAGGCCTTCTCCAGGAGGAGATGAAGTGGTCTGGGGAAGGAGAGGGAAAGCTGAAAAGACGTAACTAACCTACCCCTTTGTTCCCATCAATGCCTCATTACCGTCTCCCACACCTCTGATTCCCTAAAGATGCAGGCTGTACCAAGCCCATCTCACACTAATGATGTTGAGTCATCCACACTCTTCATCAGGATTCCTTTCTCTTTACTTACCAATTGCCATTTGGAGAGATGTCAGGAGCTGGCTTTTTCCACCTGCTTTTTATGATGTCAGCAAAGCCTAAGGGTTTCTGTAGCATACTCCAGGGCCCCCATGGCATCATTCATGGGATGCATATTTGACGTCACTCCCTCTCTATTTCTGTATATTTTGTCAAAAACTGGGAAGGGTTTGGCTGTGTTCTCATTAGAAGCAAACACTCCTCTGCAGCTGCAGTGTGCCCTGGGAGACCTGGGCAATGGCTCTTTATTTTTAATCACTTGAACATGAATTTCTCATTGCCACTTTTCCCAAAAAAAAGTCCTGGATTTATGGCAAGGTGTTTCAGGTCTAGTTAAGGGTTAGACCTTAGACCAGTCCTGTTAGAGTTAATGTGGACCTGGTTTCCTCATTTATATAGGGGATAATTTATGTCTGGAGATCCGTACAGCTGATGGGAAGAAGAGCTGAAAGATGAGAAAGTCCTATTTTTTTTAGATAAATGTTATCACATTGGAATAATAATCTATCATTGGACAAATTTGCCCAGTCATACAGATTGGTTGGCTCAGATTGAACAAATACTGAGGTTGAAGACCAGTGGCTTTTTAACATGTAGGGGCCTGATCAAGATAGCTAACACAGCACTGTGCCCTAGCATGCTTGCCGTCCAAGGCCAGTCACTGTCAGCATCAAGGGAAGCAGCATGGAAATGTGACCTTTGAGGACTGTTGCTGGAAGCCCCACATGGTCTTGTTTCCTGGAGTCCTTGTCCACAACATCAGCAGAGTGATTCTCCTCGGTAATTCCCTGAAGCCACTGCATAGTTTCTCGAACTGAAGTGTGCATCAGAGTCGCCTACAGGGCTTCTTAAAATGAATTCTCAGAATCCAATGGGATAGAGTCTTCACTCTGAACAAGTTCTCCAGGTGAGACACCAAGACCAAAACTTGACAGTAGGATGGAGTCCAGTCTCTTCATTCTGGTGTCCAGTTCTCTAGGTCTGCTCCCGGCCTACTTTCTTGCTCTTGTTATTTATCTCACATGCTAATAAAGTTGGCAGCTAAAAGGAGTACGGAATGCAGAAATCTTTCCTTTAGGAAGCATGCCAGTGTCCAGACATATTCTCCCAGCCTGGCTTTAGTCCCTAACCATCTAGGATACTCTCCCTTGTAGTCCTTTGGCTCATAACAATGTCTCCCCCTGCTGAATTTTCATTGCACGAGGAGAGTTGTTGAATCCAATTTTTGGAAAGATGGAGAGAATGGCAGACAGAAAGTTAGCTACACATATGATCATTGGAGTTGAAATTACAAAGAAGGGTAAAGGTTTCTACAAGGAGAATTCATAATACACAAAGAGGAGGCTCTGCAGGTGGAAAATGCAATGCAAGTATAGGTGGTTTCTGTGCACATTTTAAATCCGTGTCTAAATCAAGCTCATTAAACACAGAAGCTGGAAGTTTGGGCAAGATCAGGTCATGGTGAGGACTTTAAAAGCGCTTCAAAACATCATGACCTTTGTTCCCAGAAAAGAGAGTGACTGGGAAGTGGGGTCTGGTGTCATGCTGACTTACAGAGAATTGATCTCATGCAGTTTCAGACAAGATAACAGAGCCTAAGTAGGTCCAAATGTCAGTCTGTCTTTTTCATAACTGTATGATCTTGGACTAACTATTTCACTTCTTTGAGCCTATTTTATCATGCAAATTATGGCAAAAATAGTGGATCTCAGTTTATCGGGTGCTTGAGTAGATGAGAGTACTTGAAAAAAGTTTATGAAAACAAAATTGAAAAATGTTTATTTTGGTGAAAATAATTTTTGGATAATCTATGTGTAGTTTGTTCTTAATACGTGTTTTAATGAACTTTTTTTTTTTTTTTGACAGGCAGAGTGGACAGTGAGAGAGAGAGACAGAGAGAAAGGTCTTCCTTTGCCGTTGGTTCACCCTCCAGTGGCCGCCGCGGCTGGCGCGCTGCAGCCGGCGCACCGCGCTGATCTGATGGCAGGAGCCAGGTGTTTCTCCTGGTCTCCCTTGGGGTGCAGAGCCCAAGTACTTGGGCCATCCTCCACTGCACTCCCTGGCCACAGCAGAGAGCTGGCCTGGAGAAGGGGCAACCGGGACAGAATCCGGCGCCCCGAATGGGACTAGAACCCCGTGTGCCGGTGCCGCAAGGCAGAGGATTAGCCTAGTGAGCTGCGGTGCCGGCCTTAATGAACTTTTAACAGCATTTTGAGTGGCAGAGACTAAAAGAGACAGAGAGTACTCGTCCACTGACTTTTTCCTGCAATGATTAGGTTGGACCGGACTCAAGCTGGTAGCCAGGGACTCAACCCAGACCTCCCATGTGGGTGGCAGGAACTTAATTACTTGAACCATCACTGTTGCAGGGAGAAACCAGTGTCAGGAGCCAGAGCTGAAAATCAAACCCAGGTACTTTGATGGGGGCATGTGTCATCT
The DNA here is from genome assembly GCF_051225735.1 of Oryctolagus cuniculus. Classification (NCBI taxonomy): domain Eukaryota; kingdom Metazoa; phylum Chordata; class Mammalia; order Lagomorpha; family Leporidae; genus Oryctolagus; species Oryctolagus cuniculus. Next base: position 41,670,879 of record NC_142872.1, on the reverse strand, counting down.
TATTTGGTAAGGCTACACACTCAATCCTTCCATGAAGTTTTTGAAGACTCCTACCTAATATATTACAAAGACAGCAGTCTTGGAAATTATATAATAATAATAATAAATATTTAACACCCAAACAACTTATTGGAAATTAGGATTATCCCAACTTCCCTAAATGAAAATACTTTAAGAAGATGAGATTGAATAAGAAGATGATACTAACACAGCTGTTAGAACAGATTTGGGCAGTAATTTTCCCCATGTAATATCCTGAATGAGACTTAAGGGATCACTTACTCCAACTGCCTCATTTTATATGAAAGAAAATTGAGGACCAGCGTAATGAAGCAACTTGATCCATGACACACAGCCAGCACTATGAACACTTCACAATGTTGGTAGTATAAGAGAGCCAAAGGTGAGCAGGACAGTCCCTGCCTGTACTGAAGTTCCTTCCAGACTAGCAGAGAAGGTAGCAGGCATGGTAAGCTGTTCTGAACAGGAAGACATCGTAGGACCAGAGGGGTTACATCTGGGCCCCGAACTTTGGGCCCACTGGCCACTTGCCATGTAAAGGAGAGCTGGAAGTCAAGGTCGGGTATATCCTGAAAATGGCTTACAGCAGTTTCTCAGCAACACGCAGTTCAGTTTTTGGAAAAAAAGCAACATCAGAGCAGCTACAGCCTCCTAAATTTACTGGCTGTAATTAAGTTTGTAAAAAAAATAAAACCCCTAGAATATCAGGGAACAGAACCTATAGTTAGTTCAAAATCTTCCCCCAGCCAATTCCCCAGGGCATATGCCATGGCAGCTGTCACTCCCCAAGCAGCTCAAAATCCTGTACTGGCCTTCAAACAGAGACAAGAGCCAGGGAAGCCGCCTCTGCCCCTGCCCCTGGGGTGGCCTTGCACATGTGCTGGCAGCAGTCTTGGAAGCATAGCACAGAGCCAAGAGGCACCACAGGCCTCAGCAGCTCTGTTCTTTGTCCTGATGGGCAACTGCTGCGCTTCAGTGTGGGCCCTTCTCCCAGCTGGCAAACTATTAAGACAGATCTGAGGGCTGGAATCCCCCTCCGGATGCCTGTGGGCCCCTACATGGCTAATCATTCCCCAGGCCTCATGGCAGAGCAGGGTTGGCATTAAATAGAGACCTCACCGAGACTGGGCTTCTGGACTAAACATCTTTGCTGTCCTTCCAGGAGCTGACGATCCAATTGCAGATTTCAAGGAATTTTTAATTTGAAAGAGATTGGCGCAGTATAAATATATAACTTGAGGAAAGACAAATAACCTCATCAAAATGAAAATTTTGTTAATGAGAAGGAAATCCTCCTTCTCTTATGTTTGAATACCATGCCTGGAATTCTACCATGAGGGCCATAGGCCTTGCTCCTTTGGGTCCTAAAGATTTTCTGGAAAGGATAGCCCTTGAGGCAAGCTTTGGTTTTCAGCTAATACCAAAGACAGGAATTTCATTTAGGCTCCCTCCAAGCCCTGACCACGAGTTCCATGGCCACACTGAAGACCACAGAGAGTTGAGCAGGGCAGGTGGCAGGGGACTTGGTTATATTTTGCTATGATCATGGGTTGGTCCTGAATGCCTCTAACTGAGGGATTCCCTCTTGCTGCTAAATTCTCCAACTCAGCCAGAGTCGGGAAGATTTTAATTAGACCCAAGCTTTACCCATCTCTTCTAGGGGTCGTCCTCTTGATCTCAGATTCTACATCATTTGTTTTAGAGCATACTCTGACCCTTACTTCTACACATGCTCTGAAGTCCTGCAGCTATCCCACCCCTCCCACGGGGCCTTCCTTTCCCTTCAGCAGCCGCAGAGTTTTATACCCCAGACAGTATGAAAACAAAAACCACAAACCCAAAACCTTTACTAACTGACTGACCCCTTGCCAGATACATGTTTATGCAACCAGCTCCATTCACTCAACGATGCCAACATTAACCCAGATGAGAGACTGATCAACTTTGGCTGTGAGGGACTAGACTGTGAATGCTTGGGGCTTTGAGAACCACACATTCAGTCTCTGTGACAACTATTCAACTTTCCTGTTCTAGCATAAAAACTGTCATACACTGTATGCACACAAATGGACATCACTGTACCAGAAAACTTTATTGACAAATCCAGGCAGTGGGCTGGATTTGCTCCTTGGACTATAGTTTGTTAATTCTGATGAAGACCATAACATCACATTTACTTGGCAATTTCTGTTGGCTGTCAGCATTTTGAGTTATATTAGCACACATTATAAGGTAATTGCAAAGGCAATTTACAAAGTACAAGACTTAATGTTATTTATGAAAGTATATTGGATGACTGCTTGAATAATACTTAAACTGTGAATACATAAGAATCTAGCAGAATTAGACCAGTGAAAAAGGAAAAAAGATCAATAAGTCTCAAAATAGTATAGAGACTTCCAGTAAGAAGTCTCAAATACCAAAAGATGTAGAAAAGCTCTTAAAATTGATGAACTAGCAAATATTTTTACAAAAATTATTTTATGATCATGATTTAAGGATCCAGGCTAAAACAAAGGGTAATATATTTGATACTACAAAATCCAGAGAAAAAAGAGGCCAGTAGTTACACAGTTCTTACTCTAGTCATGTATGAGTTAGGATGTTATTATAATTTTAAATACTGAGTAATAAAAAGAATACACCACATTTTATATTTCAACTTTATTATTGAAAGTAAGTTACCATAAAAATGTTTTTCATCATGCATTTACAATGAAAATGTGGTTTCTAATTTCAGGGTTTAAAAGAGAATTCACTAAGTAAATTGTCCTTACATACCTAAGATTTCCTTTTTGTAAAACTTTCACCTTCTTAAAGGAGAGCTGGAAGTCCTTGAGGGGAACAACACCTGTAATTCTTTCTTTGTCCCAACTCTGAGAATGATATTTTATAGCAGGTAGACACTATCTGAATACATACTTCCTTCGTGACTAATGACATTTAGTTCTTCATTCTAAGGAGAGATTTATATATGTAGTCCTCAAGTTAGCATGAGGCCATAAAAATGACTTTGCATACTCCAACCATACAGATCAATTTTAACAGTGTAATAATTATGATTGTCCTGTAATTTTAAACTTTTTTTTTACCAAAATAGTAAAACTATTTGATATACTGTTATTAAGATATTAGAAATAAAGAGAATTAAAGTTTTTCATTATTTAAAGATTGTTTATTTATATGAAAGTCTGAGTTACGGGAATGGTGCTGTGGCTTAGGGAGTAAAACTGCCACCTGAAGTGCTGGCATTCCCTATGGGTGCCAGTTCGAGACCCAGCTACTCTACTTCCGATCCAGCTCTGTGCTATGGCCTGGGAAAGCAGTAGAAGGTCCTTGGAAGATTTGGAAGAAGCTCCTGGTTCCTGGCTTCAGCTCAGCTCAGCTCTGGCCATTGTGGCTATCTGGGGAGTGAACCAGTGTATGGAATACCCCTCTCTCCCTGTCTCCCTGTCTCCCTCTCCCTCTTCCTCTTCCTCTCCCTCCCTCTCTCTGCTTCTGCCTCTCTGTAACTCTGCCCTTCAAATAAGTAAATAAATCTAATAAAAAAGAGTTACCTAGACAAACGGGGCGGGGGGAGGGAGGGAGAGAGGGAGAGAGAGATCTTCTATTTGCTAATTCCCTCTTTTGACTATATATTTTTATAAAATGTCACATGGATTTGTCACTGGAAGATAAGGAAACAACACGACTACATGCTCTGCTGACAGTGAGTAACAGATACGCAGTGATCAGTTATCACAGACTTTGGAAGCCATTAAGTGACTGCTCACATGATTGTGTCTGCTGTTTATGGTGATTTGTGTATTGAAGAGCTAACAGCAAAGTTTGCTTTCTATTCAATTAGCCACAATTAATATCCTGATATAATTGAAGCATATGCCATATTGTTAGGGGAATGCCATTATCAAACTAAAGCATGGCAAATAAAATCTGTATATAATGGGATGGTGCAACATGAACACTATCTGTAGACAATACAAACTTTGATTGTGAACCACATAAAGATATTAGTGATTCAAAAGCTTAATGAAAGTTTCTAAACTCCTTAACTTTCCACACTTATATCCTAAATAATCTCATGGTACTAGGGAGTTTCTCTGCATTTTTCATCCGCTGAAATGAAATTTGCTTTCTGGCCAGTGATTCACAGTGGGGAACATAGTTGTCCTTGTGCACGAGCAGATGGCCTTGCCCACCTCCTGGTGATCCAGAACACAGAGAACCTGCCTATACCTCCCTCCTGGAAATACACCGGGCGGAGCTGAATGGTTAAAGGGAGCAGGAGAATGAGATGCTGGGGTTGGGACTTAGTGTGAAGGAGAACAGGTGAAGCAGAGACCAAGCAGACTTCATGGTAGTTCGTACATTATAATTTGAAATATTATCAAAGGGTCATTCGACTTTTCATACCATTTGACTGTGTCTGTGGAGTGACAATGTCAGGGAATATTTTTGTCCTCAGCAATCCAAAGATGATGTCCACTTACTTCCAGATCCTAGATTTTCCATTGTTAAACACTAAAACACTAATAGTTGCATAAGAAAAAAGTCCTAATTCAGTGAATTCTGAGTTCATGCCAATGTCATGTTAAACATAGGTTTGTTTCTTGATGGACTGAAAGAATGGCTAGAAGGACCAAGGCTCTTATTCAAGTAGCTCACACCACATTTCTGATCTTGCAATGACTTTCAATTTGTTCTCAAATCATTTATGTTCAAGAAATTCTAAAAGGTCATTTTATTTTTTTCTTTTGGATTATTACTTTGTAAAAGGCAAGTTACAGAAAATTACACAGAAATGTGATAAAATTAGAGATGTGGTGGAAATGGTTCTTTGCTATAAACACGATTCTACCAAGAAAGTAAGAATTAAGTACAATTTTCCTTTTTGACTCACTTGTTCATACACTTTCTTCCAGATAGCTCAGAAGAAACATGCAGCAATATTTTGCATTTGTCCTCATCATTCTCAGGAATATATCTGCGTCTCAAGAGCCATTTTGTTTTTGAGAAAATCCTTTATGATATAATGAAATTGAGTGGCGGCCAACCATTTATATTTTTGTTCAGAGCAGAAATATCTAGGAGATTATTGTCCATGTTCAATGACATAGAAATTCAATTCCATCTGTATTTTCCTTTAGTTTCCTGACAATGAGAATAATCCTTACAGATCAGATGGTAGAATGGCCTTTGTTAATGGAGAATGGAAGCTTAGTGTATGAGAATGGATAGTATGAATTACTCTTAAAAAGTTCCATTTTCCTCGCTTCAAAGAAACACGTTGAAAGAATTGTTAAATAAGATTACGGAATCCCTGACTAGCTTTTGAAGAATGCTGTTAAAATAGAAAATGTCATAGTTGATTGGAGATAGGCAAGGAGATTCAAGCAGCTCCTGACCAGTAAGTGTAATGTCAATGTTGGAAGAAAATTTCAAATAAAATATTTGAAGATGTTGTTGGTGATCGATTTAAAATTTTTAATGAACAGAGATAAGATACTATCTATTAGTAGTAACTATTATAAGGAAAAACTTATTAAGTTTATGATATGGTAATATTAATCAGCCCCCCTTTATAATATTATTAGTCTAGAGTAAGTGGTTCTCAAATGGGAACAATTTTGCCTTTCCCCATGAGATGGTTAGGATTGTCTTGAGACATTTTGTGCCATCGCAGGTTATATACAGGAGTGCTACTTGCCTCTAGTGAGTGAAGGCCAGGAATGCTGCTAAGCATCCTGCAAAGCTCAGGACAGCCCCCACAACAAAGAATTATTTGGCCCAAATTATCAACAGCCCTGAAACTGAAAGACTCTACTAGAGCATGCATTTTCAACAGGAGAAATATTATATATAATGATGCAAAGATTGGCTTTTTTTTCAAGATTTATTTATTTTACTTGAAAGTCACAATTACAAAGAGAGACAGAGAGAGAGAGGTCTTCCATCCGCTGGTTCACTCCCCGGATGGCTGCAGTGGCCAGAGCTGCGCCCATCAGTAGCCAGGAGCCAGGAGCATCTTCAAAGTCTCCCATGTGGGTGCAGGGGTCCAAGGACTTGGGCCATCTTCCACTGCTTTCCCAGGCCATAGCAGAGAGCTGGATCAGAAGTGGAGCAGCCAGGTCTTGAACTGGCACACATATGGGCTGCCAGCACTGCAGGCGGTGGCTTTACCCACTATGCCACAGGGCCGGCCCTAAGATTGGTTTTTTAAGAAGAGAAAAGTCTGGCCGGCGCCGTGGCTCAATAGGCTAATCCTCCACCTTGCGGCGCCGGCACACCGGGTTCTAGTCCCGGTCGGGGCGCCGGATTCTGTCCCGGTTGCCCCTCTTCCAGGCCAGCTCTCTGCTATGGCCAGGGAGTGCAGTGGAGGATGGCCCAGGTGCTTGGGCCCTGCACCCCATGGGAGACCAGGAAAAAGCACCTGGATCCTGGATCCTGCCATCGGATCAGCGCGGTGCGCCGGCTGCAGCGGCGGCCATTGGAGGGTGAACCAACGGCAAAGGAAGGCCTTTCTCTATCTGTCTCTCTCTCTCACTGTCCACTCTGCCTGTCAAAAAAAAAAAAAAAAAAAAAAAAGTGAAAAGTCTTACAGTTTTTGTGTGTAGTGTACAACACACAAACAAAATATGGGCACAGGTACAAGGGATATCTCTGGCATTACAATTTCATAGGTCAGAGAGATTAGGAAACAAAGTCTCAAAAGGCTTCTAGGTGGAAAATAATATTGGATAAAGCTAATCTAGAGCAGGCATTAGAGAACTTTTTCTGCATAGTACCAAATAGTTAATATTTTTGCCTTTGTAGCTATATAGTATATGAAGAAGCTATTGAATTCTGCCATTGTAGCCTCAAAGCAGCCATGAACATACATACACAAATGTAATGACTACATTCCAATATAACTTTTTTTTAAAAAAGGGGGGGAGCCATATTTGACTAAAGGGCCTTAGTTTGCTGAACTATGGTTTAGAAGATCAAGGTAAAAGCACAACAAACATACCTTATTAACATGCAAATACATTAAGATGGTTATTAATGTTTGTGTGCATGTGTGTGTGTATGAATATTAAGGCTCAGCTTATGTGACTGAACAGTTGAGGAAATTTTCTATTTTCAATATAATTGAATAAATGTTCACCAAAATTTGATGAATGGGTGCATACAAAACTTGTGAGATATCTTTAATGATATTCCAGAGGGTCATGTCCTTTATATTTTAGTTGAAAACAAAATAAATGCTGGAGGCATGATTATCACATAGCAGAAGGCTACAAGTGAAGATTGGGAAAAATCATATTAAATGTCAGATTGGAGATCACAGTGGAATGGACTTTGGATGTGAAATGAGTAAATATGGGTTCTCAATACCAAACTGCTGTTTGAAACAGCAGTTGGATTGCACTCTGAGATGTTACATAGCATAGTAAGAACACTGTTAAGCTTGCGATATTTACATCTTCTCCATCTGTTTCCTAAATGCTAAGTCAGTGACGTATTTCTCTATCATGTCATTATCTGAAAATAGGCAGTACAAAGCTGACATCACAGCTGTACCCTTCAAGCTTATCCAAGGACCTAGAGACTACTTATTATTTGTTGTCCTTCCATTCCTAAGATGCGTTCCCCTGTCTATGGTGTAAAACGGGCTTACCACAACATCCAAAATCCAGGCAGCTCACTTTAGAGTCATGACTCAGAAGTGCACATTATTTTCATTCATGTCTCATTGTCCAGAATAGCCACACAGTCAAAGTAATGCAGAGAAGGCTGGGAAATGTAGTCTTTAGCTGGGATGGTAGCATCTGCCTACACTATGCTAAAAATGGTAAGTACATGTTGAGGGTGACTGAATACTCTGCTACCAAATTGAAGTAAAAGCAACTAAGTTGAATAGCTCAAGTAGGGCAATCAACATATTAAAGTGATCTGAAATCATGTCACAGAAGAAGGAAATTACATTATGATTATAAATGAAAAGATATTGGGAAATTATGAAATCAGCCTTCAAATGCTTGGAAAAGAGGTAGAAGCTCTTTTTTACATAACGTATGAGGTTAGTCCTGGGATCAGTGGCTCAAAGTTATAAAGGGGAAATTAAGAAACCAGAAAATATATGGTAGGCATTATTGTTTGTCCTAAGGAAACAAAGATAAATTAAACAGTTATGAGCTCTGTCCTACTGGATGATAATTGGCAGTGAGAATACGTGTGTGTGTGTGTGTGTGTGTGTGTGTGTGTGTGTTTTGGAATAAACTGACAGAAATATTTGGAAATTCACATTCAATATTTGGGATTTTTCTACATTCTTAAATTGTCTTTTTATGTCAAAAATGTATGACTCTGTCAAATATGTTTTTCTTTGTCAAATCCTGCCAACCCATTGCCTTAGGATCAAAACCAAGAGATAGTCTGAAGGGTGACAGCCTTTAAAAAAACCCAGATATTTAAAATAAAACGATCCTTGTTTGTTTTAAGGACTCTAAATTAAATATAGTGTTGAGGGAGTCTAATTGGTAGTTGCATTTGTTCTCAAGCCTTGGCCCTTTTCTTCCATGGAGAAAACTATAATCCTTCTGCTGGAGTACTGTGCGTTCTGTCACTGAGGGTTCTGATGCCCAGTGGGGAGCAATTTAAATGGTCCATGCCCTGGTAGAAGCAATCCCATGCATGCCCACAAGCATTGCTCAGGTCCTGATGTGAATAAATGTTTTCATCTTATGAAATCAGAACTTAGTTACAGAAATAAAAATGAGTTGGTTTTCAAGGCGTTAGAGGAGACACACCTAGGGTGGTAGGATGAGAAATGGACAAGGATAAAATGAAGTCTAGGTTCCATGTCGAGCCGTCCCTGACTCCCCAGGGAACAACACAACCCGAGAAGATTCCTCCACTTCAGAAGGCTTCAATTGCTGGCTCAGTAAACTGGGGCCTTAGGATCTCAAAGCAGTCTGCCAGTATGCATTATCTGGTTTATACCTTCTTTTATAAAATGTTGGTTGGGAAACCTGCACACAGTGTGTGACCCATATAGTGCAATCCCCACTATTCCACACTGAACACCTAGGCCCCTTCTACTCCTGCACACTGCCTCTGGTTCTGCTAGACATATGAGTTTGAAATCCTAAATGAGAACATTCTATGTCAGACCTTTGCATGCATGTGTATATGTCATCTGTTTTACTCTGAGAGGGATGCATTTTGTAAACTAAGTTTAGGGATGATTTAAATCTAGGAAGAAGGGTTTTTTTTTTTTTTTTTTCAGAACTTGGATTCTTAATCATTGTTTTCTGTTATCTACAAAATTTCCAAGGTCACTAGCTATGAAGGAAGGATTAAAGAGCTTGGCAGGGTGAGGGTGGGTGGGTAAAAATGTCTGAATTAGAATCCTGGTTCCACTGCTGCTTACCTGTAATTATATTAAGATGACCAAAAATATCTTGGATTTCTTTTATAGGAAGAATGATGTCTTGTAGTGTTTTTGTGAAATATAAATTATCCAAAGCATGTAAAACATTTAGCACAGAAAAATTGTCCTAAAAATAGCCATGACTATATTAGATAAAAAATAATTATTGATCAATAAATATAGATCAAATAAAATATTATTTTATTGGTAATAACAGCATAGCCTAAACTGAGTTGACTTTTTAAGCTGATTATTGGTATACCATGTAGTGGCTTTGTTGGTTTAGTTTTTTTTTAAGAATTAATAATGCAATATACTCTGAGGAACAAACCAGTAGTTTCCAGTAGGAGGGATTTTGACTCCCATAGGATAATTTGCAATGTTCAGAGACATTTTTGTTTGTCACATATAAGGTAAACCTGTCTCTAGTGTCATTGTATTTATCTGCCCTGCCTCTCAACCTGAACCTACCTGGGGTTCATAACACACTTCTGCTGGTGCAGAGAGTTGTATTAATCATGTGGCAAGTTCCAGATGCTCTTGAAGGAAAGGAGTGATTCTTTTTTTTTTTTTTTTTTTTTTTTTGCTGGGGCAGCATTATTCAGCTCCCATGCAGAAATCCAAAGTGGCTGGGTTTTTCTTCTTTTGAGATAGACTAGTTAGTGACCAAATTTTTATTTAACCTGCACCTATGTTGCTTATTTTATAATGTGCACTGTGGTTTGGACCAAGAAAATTTTAGTCCATGGGGGACATGGTTGAGAAATTATAATACCCAGAAATATATACATACATCATTCACATGATTTACTCACCTGGCTTCTGTCTTAAGAATATACAAACTTGATGATCAGGATCTAGAAAAAGCAGCATTTTGTAAGGACTCTATTCTACTTCAGAGATGGAAACTATCTGGCTGTTGATTGATTAACCACTTACCTGTGTTTTCCTGACTTATGAGTTGCACAAAACTTTAACTCCAAAGTGGTCTTTTGAGATAAGAATCAGTGAAGCTGAAACCCAAAGTAATATTCCAATTTATTGTGCAACACTTATGAAGACCCATCTTGAATCTCTGTTATAACTTGATGGATTTGATATACAACTTATTTCATTTAAAATAAATAAAAGAAAAGCCTTAGAAAATTTAATCTCAGTAGCATCTTAGAGTAATTTGGAATACAATAGCCATAATTTGGTTAACCAGATTCAAGATTATATGTTTTATTCCTGTGCTATAAACTTCAAAATGTCCTTGACAAAAAACATTAAAGTACCATTACAGATATAAAAAAGATTCTCTTAAAGTGGTATCCTGGTGTTTCATATTTGTTCCTTCATTGGATAGCACTTGAAATCAATTTTACTTTTTGTAGTTACAGCAGTTTTCTCTCTAATTGGTAATTGGGTGCATTATGAGACTCTAAGAACAAGAGGATAGGAGCTGGAAGACACCATGGGATCATGTGATTCACTTTGTATTTTGCACATGAAGAAAATGGAGACTGAGATAGAAAAACTGTTTGTTCTAGGTCAGTCTGCCGAATGCTTAGGCAAGACACCATTCTTCCCTATCAAGTTTTCTCTGCAGAAGAAATCCAAGATACTTTTCATCATCTTCTCAGTATAATTGACTACTCAATACATTTTGATTGGTTTGTCCTTGGAATTTAACTGAAATAATATGTATGCTTCTGCGATCCTAATCCCAAGTTAGGATTGATTACATGTAGAATTATTGATTGTAAGTAGAATTCTCACCATCCAATTATCTTCCATAATACACCTACTATGTATGTGCTAGTAACTATGCAGGCCATAGGGATATAGCATGAACACTATTCTCATGAAACTCACATTATACTGGAAGAAATAAATCAAATGAGTAAAACAAACATTATACAAAGGCACATCAGAAAGTTCATGGAAAATGGAATTAAAATATCAGGGTTTTTGTTGTAAAATGTTTTGAAATCCATTTGTAGCTTTTCCATAATATTCAATTTGTATGAACTTTTTGAAGATGCATCACTTTCAAAATGTTACGTATGCTAAAATTATAATTCCACTTTCTGTTTACTTGTTGAAACATTCTTGTAATTTTGTAGTTTAATAAATGGTGTGAATAGAATAGATTGTGTTGTGACTGATAATTCGTAGATGGGAAGGCTCGGGGGGTAAGAGGAAATAGCTCCTTTAGCAAAGGAGGCAGGGGTAGCCTCTCTAAGAAGGTGATATCTGAGGTAGGGTTAGAAGAGTGAGACATTTCTTCTAGTGGGAGAAAATTCCAGGCAGAGAGAATACCAAACGCAAAGTTTGTGGTCATGTGATGTTGTGATGTTTGAGATGCAGTAATGGAGCCACAGGAATGGTTTATCATTGATGAGGAATAGCTGTTAAAGAGGAAAGCAGGGAGTAAGATCGTGTTGAATCCTATCAGCCATGATAAGAGTTCTGGTTCTACAAGTCTATATAACCCATACACACAGTGATGTGTACAGACAAATATAGAATTAATTTGCAACATCAGAGAAAATAGTGACATAATGACTTCTAAGAATCCTCTTGCTCATAAAAGAAACATGAATAAGGGAAAATTAACAAAATGAACTCTGGAAATCAGCAAAAGACCTATAGAAACAAAAGGAGCTTTTATATTCAAGAAAAATGGCAGGATATGGGTAAGAATAGTGAGCTTTGTGTTTTAAATTTCTCTGTTGAAATTCCCACTACTAGTTACACATTATCCCTGAAAAGGAAGAGAGTACATTTGCAATGACTGAAACCTGCAGCCTGGCAGCTGCTGAAGGGGGCAGTATAGAGCTGACTATCTTCAAAGCCCCCTTTCTAAGAGAGAGTTAGGATCATCTCACTTGTCTGATGGTTTCTGGGAAGAACTTACTCAAGAGACTGCCATTATTAGACCTGCGTAGCAGCTCACCCAGTGTGAATAGGCTCTTTCCTGGGAATATTTGTTGAAAATAATCAGAGGCAATTTTGTTTTTTTATCATTGAATTACCTTGAGGTGGTGAATAACAGTTGGGGCAAACAATGGACTAACTAGGACTAACTATAAATTTTTAACAGATAAGGAATGAGATATCCATGAGTATGGTATTAGCTTTGTGTTAATATAACTAAGTATTTGACATAGGCTAATGTAGTCTTTGAAAGTTTTGATTTATTCCTTGGAATCTAGAAGGTCATGCATAAATATGAAGGTGCACACATGGCATGTACTGTCTACATGTTCAAGGAGACCTTAGAAGGTCTTAAGCTCCATCTATGATTGGCCCTGAGGCTATATGACAGGAGGACGTTAAGACTAGGAGTTGTGAGCTGTCTGTGTTAGTGTTGAAGGCACACCTCAACGCACAACAAATCCATTCCCCAACACATCACATGTGGGCAGTGGGGGAGTGGCAGAGAGTGAGGGGTAGAGAAAGATTTTCAGATTTGCCCTTTTGTAATATTTAACATGTTTGATTTTCAACAACAAAAAAAAGACATACCTAGATAAAAGAAACTAGCTCATACATAGGTAAAAAGGGTTATCTGGGGCCAGCGCTGTGGCACTGTGGCGTAGCAGGTAAAGCTGCTGTCTGTAGTGCTGGCATCCCATATGGGCGGTGGTTCAAGTTTCAGCTCTTCTATTTCTGATCCAGCTCTCTGCTATGGCCTGGGAAAACAGTAGAAGATTGCCCAAGTCCTTGGGCCCCTGCACCTGCATGGGAGACCCGGAGGATGCTCCTGGCTCCTGGCTTCAGATTAATGCAACTCCAGCTGTTGTGTTCATCTGGGGAGTGAACCAGAAAATGGAAGATTTTTCTCTCTCTCTCTCTCTGCCTCTGCCTCTCTGTAACTCTGCTTTTCAAATAAATAACTAAATCTTAAAAAAAAAAAGTATTTTCCATGAGGGAAGCCCAGATCTTGGACTTACTAAATAAGACTTCACATCAAAATATTTGAAATACGTTCAAAGAACTAAGAAGAAATATGTCTAAACAAATAAAATATGGCAATTAATATCTTGGTAAACAGGGAATATCTATATGGAGATTAAAAATATTAAAAATATTAGGATTTGATTTAGAGGTTAAGGTACCTGCTAAGATACATGTGTCAGTGGGCCTGGATTCAATACTTAGTTCTATTCCTGACACCAGCTTCTTGCTGAAACAAGCCCTAGGAGGCACTGGTGATGGCTCAAGTAATTGAGTTTCTGCCACACATGTAGGGGACCTGGACTGAGTTTCTAGCTCCCAGCTTCAACCCTAGTTGGGGTTTCTTGGGAGAATTTGGGGTGCAAATATGATGAGGGTACTCTCTCTCTTTCAAATAAATAATATTTAAAATGTTAAATTACTTTTTATAAAAATATGTCATCTGGAGTTTAAAAGTACAATAACTGAAATGAAAATTTAATATGAAGAACTAACAGATTTTCAAAAGCAGAAGATAGAGCTAGAAAACATGACAGTGGGTTATTTGGGGTTACCCAATTTGAGGACTAAATAGAAAAGAGAATAAAGAAAAATAAGCACAGTATCATAGACCCATGAGAGGTCATCATGTATGCAAACACATACGTAATGTGAACTGAAGAAGGAAAGGAAAAAAAGGAAAGGGGGAGATAGGGAATATTTAAAGAAATAATAGACACAAATTCTCCAAATTTGGTGAAAAGCGTTAATCTTCAAACCCATGAGGGTCAAAAAGCCACATGCGGGATACAATTAAAGAGATGTACATCTGGACACATAATTAAAATAGCAAAAGCCAAATCTTTTTAAAAAGATTTGTTTATCTATTTAACATCATAGTTACACAAAGAGAGGGAGACAGTAAGAGAGAGCTTCCATTCATTGATTCACTCCCCCAGATGGCTGCAATGGCCAAAGCTGGGCCAAACTAAAGCCAGGAGCCAGAAGTTTATCTGGGTCTCCCAAGTGAATGGCAGGGACTCAAGTACTTAGACCATTTTCTATTTGCCATTAGGGAGCTGGATAGGAAATGGAGTAGCTGGAATATCAACGTGTCACCCATATGGGATGCTGGTATTGCAGGTGGTGACTTTATCTTCTGTGCTACAACCCTACCCATTAAAAGCCACATCTTGAAATCTGCAAGAGAGAAATGAATCTTAATATGCTACGGCTTCTCAATAATATTAACAGCTTATTTATCATGAGAAACTGTGGAGAACAAAAGGCAGTGAAGTAAATATTCAAAGCCCTGAAAGAAAAATTGTGAACAAATAATTTATATACCTGCAACACTGTCACTCAAAAACCAAAGAGAAATTACAATATTCTCAGATCAAGAAAAATAGAAAATTCAGTAGAACTTGCCATAAAAGAAATACTAAAGGAATCCTTCAGGCTGAAATGAAAGGATACATGAAGGATACATGTAACTAACAGATAATAGGATGAATGCATTGTTTATAACACTAATTTCCTTCCTGTCTGATATGAAATCAGAAGACAGCTGAAAACAAAAGCTGTTAGTCTGTGTTTATGGACATAAAATATATATGGATATAATTTGACAATAATAGCATGAAAGAAGATAAGGAAATGGAATTAAATTGAAACAAGGTTTTTGTATACTATTAAAATTCAGTTGATACTAATTTATCAAAAACAAATATGAGAGCTAAAACCATAAAGCTCTTAGAAGAAAATATGAAAATATGTTGACTTTGGATTAAACAAAAACTTCTTAGATATAACACAAAACTAGAAACAACTAAGGTTCCACCTCACTCCAATTAGAAAGGCTCTCATACAGAAATCAACAAATAACAAATTCTGTGAAGGATGTGGGGGAAAAGGTACCCTAATCCACTGCTGGTGAGAATGCAAACTGGTCCAGCCGCTGTGGAAGACAGTATGGAGATACTTCAGAAATCTGAATATAGACCTACCGTATCATCTAGCCATCTATAGAGTTAACTATATGATCATTAAGTAAACCAAAAATATATGTTTGAGCAATTAAGAGTGGGAATTTGAGAGGGAGGAGGAAGAAGGGTTGGAGTGCAGGGGGAGAGATGGTATGGGGGAAAGTATCATTATGTTCTTAAATCTGTATCTATGAAATACATGAAACTTGTAAAATAAAATTTAAAAAAAGAAACAACTCAGTAATTAATTGGTTATTATCAAAATTAAAATCTTTTTACTTCAAGGATTCTTTCAAGAAAGTGAAAAGGCAACCTAAAAAGTAGGAGAAAACATCTACAAATCATATCTGATGAGGGCTGAATAATCACAATAAAAGAGCTCTTAAAAATTGGCCGGCGCTGCGGCTCACTAGGCTAATCCTCCGCCTTGCGGTGCCGGCACACCAGGTTCTAGTCCTGGTCGGGGCGCCGGATTCTGTCCCGGTTGCCCCTCTTCCAGGCCAGCTCTCTGCTGTGGCCAGGGAGTGCAGTGGAGGATGGCCCAGGTGCTTGGGCCCTGCACCCCATGGGAGACCAGGATAAGTACTCTGGCTCCTGCCATCGGATCACCGTGGTACACCGGCCGGCCGGCCGCAGCGCACGGGCCGCGGCGGCCATTGGAGGGTGAACCAACGGCAAAAGGAAGACCTTTCTCTCTGTCTCTCTCACTCACTGTCCACTCTGCCTGTCCAAAAAAAAAAAAAAAAAAAAAAAAATCAACAATGAAAAGACCAATTTCCCAATTAAAATTTAGCAAAGTATTTGAAAAATAGTTCCCCAAGGATAAGTGGCTAATAAGTATGTGAAGACATGCTAACTATTTTCAGTTAGTGGAGAAATTCAAACCAAAAGCACAGTAAAGTAACAGTCCCATCCAGTAGGATGAGTATGATTCAAAACAAATATAATTGTGGGTGTTTGTGAGGAAGTGGATAAGTTAGAATCCTATACATTGCTGGTATGAATGTGATAGTGTACAACTACTTTACAAAATAGTCTGTTAGTTCCTCCACACTTAAATATTGAGTCATCATGTGACTTTGTAATTTCACCCTGAAGCATATATGTGCAAAGGAATTGAAAACACAACACCATTTAGAAACTTGAATATGAATGTTGATAGCGGTGTTGTTGTTTTATAATAGCCCAAAATAGAAACTATTTAAATCCCTATCAACTGTTAATGGAAAAAAATGTGGTATATCACAAAATGAAATGTTAATTTTTAATTTAATTAACAGATTTTCTTTATTTTTAAAAAAGAGTTCTTTTACTTATTTGAAAGGTAGAAATACAGAGAGAGGGAGAGACATAGAGATCTTCCATCTGCTGGTTCACACTCCAAATGGCCAGAGTTGGGCCAGGCTGAAGCCAGGACCCAGGAATTTCTTCTGAGTCTCCCACATGAGTGCAGGGGCCCAAGCACTTGGGCTATCTTCCACTGCTTTCACAGCCCATTAGTGGAAGAGCCAAGATGGGTTGTCATCTCTGTAGGCAGTATTATCATTTACACAAAAAGAAAGAAGTATTGATATGTGTAACAACATGGATGAAACTTCACAATGCTATACCAAGTGAAAGGAACTAGGAATAGAAGGCAATGCATTATACAGTTCCATTTATATGAAATATTCAAAATTGGGAAATCTATAGAGGCAAAAAATATGTTAGTGATTCCCAGGAGCTGGAACAGTGAGAGGAGAGTGAGGAATAGGGGAGTGATTGCTAATGGATGCAGGGATTCTTTATGGGGTGATGGAAATATTCTAGAATTAGACAATGACAGTGCTGTACAACTTTGTGAACGCAATAAAATGCAACGAATCATGCACTTTAAAAAGTACATTGTGTGGTATTAATTTTGCTCCATTAAAAATTTGTGATTTTCACCAGAAGAGCTTATGACCATGCCCAGAAAAGGGATTTCACTAGCATGGTAACTGAGATGGGCTGACTGTTCAGCAGAACAGTGTGGGGGTGGCCCAATCAGTCTGGTTTACATAACTGAAGAATTTGAATGATATCATGAGATTAGTATGAAAATTGAGTATCCTGTGTTGAATTCAGCTATCCACCATTGGGTCAAGGTTAACAGATTTCAGTTTTACGCTACTGCTCATTGATTTGATGTATTAATCTAGAAAGCTGCATTGAAAGGTGTTCTCATGCTGAGTTCAGGCTTGTTTGGAAATTAACTATGACTGCCATAGAGAGTGTTGTGCTTGTGTCATAATTACACTGCTTCTTTAAGCCCTTCTGTGGTTTGAGGATAGAAGTCTTAAAAATATTTAGTAAAATGCTACCCAGCTAGGTGTACTGAATGATCTTGAAGTATTGTTTACTTTTTAAAGCTTTGTGATTACTGATGTAATGGTCTAACTGCTACACCTTTCAACAATGTTTTATGCAGTAGTTTTAAAGAATTTTAAAAAGTAAGCCCTGTCAGTAGCAAGTGTGCACAGTCTGAAATATTTGAGCTGGAGGAGTGTATAAATAGCTGTGGTCGATGATGTTGCCTTGTTCTTTTCTAAATACGGTGCTTCTCAGTGCTAGCATTTAACTATACACTGTGGTTGGATAAAAATGGGCATTAGGAAAGATTAGCTTTTATGATGGATATGTTGAGTCCTAAATATTGTTTAAATCTTTGTTATTGCAATTGGAAAACCAGCAACTCACAGATGAATACTCATTTCTTATGGAAGTGCATTGGGATATATTTGTTTTTATATTTCTTGAAGACATATCTATATGCAATCAGTACAGACTTTACCAGATGACTGGATTTACAGTATTATAAGAGATCTCTATTTCCCGTCAGAATGTCCCACAAATTATTCTAACTCATTTGTCTTGCCAGTCTCTTAATAGAGACTGTGATCAAATCCACTGAGTGCTTAGAAAGACAATTTTCAAGTTTCTCTTTTTCCTCAACTTAAGGAGCAGTCGATATTCAAATGGGTGACCTACTCCAATTGCAGTATCCTAGGGTATGCATAAATTTCCATGGGAATAGCATTAAGTACAATACCATCACTTAAAGGGTAATTATAATAATAATAGCAATGGCAATTGCTAGGATATATGTGGCACATATAAATGAGATGTTAGTATGAGAATTTTGTATACATTAATTCATTTAATTTTTAATATGCACGTGAAATAGTATTATGATTCCAAAACCATCATGAGGCACAATTGAGACAAGGCAAGTTTAAAGACCTTGCACAAAATTATAAATCTAATATGGAGCAAAGCAGTGATCCAAATCTAGACTGTGTATTCAGATGACCATCTTCTCCATCATAAGACTATACTATAGGCCGGCGCCGTGGCTCACTAGGCTAATCCTCCGCCTAGCGGCGCTGGCACACCGGGTTCTAGTCCCGGTCGGGGCGCCGGGTTCTGTCCCGGTTGCCCCTCTTCCAGGCCAGCTCTCTGCTGTGGCCAGGGAGTGCAGTGGAGGATGGCCCAGGTGCTTGGGCCCTGCACCCCATGGGAGACCAGGAAAAGCACCTGGCTCCTGGCTCCTGCCATCGGATCAGCGCGGTGCGCCGGCCGCAGCGTGCCGGCCGCAGCGTGCCGGCCGCGGCGGCCATTGGAGGGTGAACCAACGGCAAAGGAAGACCTTTCTCTCTGTCTCTCTCTCTCACTGTCCACTCTGCCTGTCAAAAAAAAAAAAAAAAAAAAAAAAAAGACTATAGTATAGGGGCCGGAACTGTGACATAGTGGGTAAAGCTGCCCCTGCAGTGCCAGCATCCCATATGGGTGCTGGTTCAAGTCCCAGCTGCTCCACTTCTGAACCAGCTCTCTGCTATTGCCTGGGAGGAAAATAGAAGATGGCCCAAATCCTTGGGCCCCCGCACCCACAAGGGAGACCGGGAAAAAGCTCCTGGCTTCGGATCGGTGCAGCTCTGGCCGGTGTAGCCATCTGGAGAGTGAAACAATGGAAGGAGGATCTCT
This sequence comes from Oryctolagus cuniculus, assembly GCF_051225735.1. Taxonomy (NCBI): domain Eukaryota; kingdom Metazoa; phylum Chordata; class Mammalia; order Lagomorpha; family Leporidae; genus Oryctolagus; species Oryctolagus cuniculus. Next base: position 41,651,532 of record NC_142872.1, on the reverse strand, counting down.
CTCTCTCTGCCTCTGCCTCTGCCTCTCCGTAACTCTGCCTTTCAAATAAATAAATAAATCTTTAAAAATGAGACTATACTCTATCTTGGGATGGATGCTAGCAAGACAGCTGTTACCACAAGGATGACTGTGAGTCTACCTTGGTACATGAGAAAGGAAAAAAAATATAGAAAAGTGAAAAATAAAAACTATGATAGCTTATCTCCTGGAAATAATTATTCAGAATAAAAATCTCAAACTACCTCACATAGAACTGTAAGTCTAGTGTGTTATACTGTTGTGGAGAAGCCATGACCTTGAGCATGAACCCCTATGTTTCTGTGCTTGAAATCCAAGTCCTCATCTGAGCAAACTTTGTTCTATGTGGTGGTTATTCCACACTATCTTTTGATAGAATTTTTTTTTTACTACCAGCAACCATGCTCTTAAGTATATCCTTTGGTTTTTAGAGATTAGCATATCACATTTTTAATAGGATGTACTGATTTTACACCAGAAAGTAATCTGTGCATTCCACATTCATCCAGATATGAGGGACATCCTGTCTAGCTAAGACAGCAGACATTATTGTCTCTTGGTCCAAAAGATCACTTTCATTTTAGGATTACCTGCTCCTCTAACATTTTCCTAACCCTCCATGTGATATACCCCCAGTCACAGGGATGTACACAGCATCGACCTGGGCATGATAAAGTGTTGCCATTCCCAGTGATCTAGAGATAGGAACACGGTCTAAGTCAGACCAATTGCAATTCTTCCCTAAGATTTAACTGGAGCTACCAGGCAGGAAGGAATAGTGTTTGGTTTCCAGCCACACAGTTAGCTTCATAAAAGCTATGTAAAAAGTGGTATAACTTCTTTTGAAAAGGAAGCCAAAATGTAGAATAGAAATCAGAAAAGAAAGAGGAAGCGCTCATGTGTTATTTAAGTTCATGGTTCCAACTGTCATGAAGGCCACATCCCCTCTTATGGAAATTGAGTTATGTGAGACAACATAGCCTTTCTTTTTATGTGTAAACTGGGAGAATGTGAGTTTCTGTCACTTTCAGCAAAGAGATTTAACGAATACAAACTGAACCTAAAATACATATATTCACATATAGGATCGGTCCTATAAGGAAGTAAAGAAACAGAAAACCAGGCCCCACCAAGGAAGAAAAATGGCAAAAGGGGGGCGTTTCTTAGAAGACTGGCAGGCTCTGTCTTTAAGTACCAAAAAGCCTAAGTACCAGGTATCTAGGCTATGTAGCAAATTATGCTGAAGCTCAGTGTCTTAAAACCCTTAAGTCGTATGAGGAATCTTCAAAAAGCTCATCAGAAAATACATACTATTAATAAACGAAGGATTTCAAAAAATTTTGCACTAGAAAAAAATTATCTTGTTCTGTTTTCCACATTCTTTGGTAATGCCTTTATATTACCTGACACATTTTCTTTGTCAGGAATCTAGGAGCAGCATAGCTGGGGGTTTCTGGCTCGGGGTCTCTCACGAACTTGCAGTCAAAATGTTGGCTGCACTTGTAGTCATCTGAAAGCTTGGCGAACAATGAGGATCCATTTCCAAAACAGCTGACTTGGATGACTCTTGGCAGATTTCAGTTCTTCCCTATGTAGACCTCTCTACAGGACTTCTTGGTTATCCTCACGACATGGCTGTGGCTTTCCTCTGTGAATAATCTGAAACTATAGTAACTTCTGTGACTTAGTATTTGAAGTTGCATTCTGTCATTTCTATAGTGTTCTGTTGGGTACATGAATAAGCTTTATTCAGTGTGGGAGGAGTTTATACAACATCTTAGATTCTAGAAGGTGGGAATCATGGCGGACTACATTGTAATCTGGCTCTTATAGGGAGTCATTGAGAAGATATTTTGATTGTATTTTGTGTAGCTTCAAAATAGAAGTTGGCCACCAGTGGAAGACCCCTGTAAATTTTTTCTCCACATAAATTAAAGCAACAAAGGATGGAGATGACCTTGAAAAAAAAAAAGCAACACCACAAACAAGCAAACAAACAAAAAAACTATGTTTTAATATTGAAGATAATAGAATAGATTGTTATTTTAACTTGTATTAAATAGAGAATCTTAATTTTACGTCATTTACATCCGTTATATAAGAGGTTGTAGTAATAGATGACTTATAAAATTCCCCTTTCCCCCACATGTTATGATCTACTGGTACTCAAATCCACAGATATGTCTTCCTTCCTTTACCTCTTAAAACATCTCTTAACAGGTGTTGTGAAAACCTTCCTGTCCCTGGGTGTTTCTGGGAGACAGTGCCCATATATGATTCCCATATCATTTCTTTATGGCCAAGAAAATTCCTCAGTTAGTGACAGATGGCAGGTAAAAGATAAGTGGCACTTCTTTCTTGCCCTTATGGAGGCGTATCTATGAGCCATGAGGTCCCAAGATGGTGCCCTATTTCCATAGTGTTACCCTTGTAATTCCTATACCAGTCACTGACTTTTATCCCTTCTCTGTCTTATTCCCTTACTCCCTCATAGATTCCTGGCATCACCAACAAATTAAATTATTTAAGTCCAAGTGCCTATCTCAGGTTCTTTTCTGGGGAAATTCAAACTAAGAAACTCCACTATTCCAAATCTTAGATATAAATGCACTCAATATATCAACCTCCTATTCTTGAGCAAAATATTTTAAGTTTCTGTTTTCTGACAATCCTAGTTATAGGCTGCAGCTCAGATGCAGCCACAGAAGAAATCCTACCATTGTAGGTCACTTAGAAGAAGTGTGTGAGCCTTGGTCTGGGAATCAGAAGAGACGATGACTGGCAGTTCTGCTTCTCTCCAGCTTTATGATTCTGTAACATCACCTGACCTCCCTGGACACCAGTATGCTCACAGATAAACAAACATTGATCAAAATCAGTGGCACCTAAACCTTTAAAACATGGATAGATGTTTTCTACTTTCTTCTCTAGAGAAAAACTAATGAAACAAATATTTACACATGAACATGAATAAATCTGTGTGTATTTATTATTAATGAGACCACTGAGGTCTACCTACAATCTCTAGGAAGACTCCACAGACCTGAGGTCATAATCTCCTGATCCAGATGCTTTATGTCCCTATAAATTCAGCACTTTATGATTCCTTGAGTAATTGGTTAAATAATTTCCTTTAGGATGAGATTTCTCAATAAAGCAATCTTCCTGGTTAAGTTCAGCTACTTTATTAAACCTGACATTATATTGAACATCCAGTCCATTGAAAATCCTTGCTTGAACTCCCACATAGTGTAGCTTTCCTGGAAGAAAACAGAGATCTGGTCACATAAGCAAGAGTAGCTCCCATGCCAAATTTATATCAACATTTGGTATTTTTCTTAAGCTGATGGATTACTTTCAGAAAACACATGATTTCCTAAAATAAACCTTCTCACTCTACTAAAATACTCAGAGGGGCAGGAAATTCAGTCCCATTTCTGAAGATTAGTACTATCTCTGGACCACTTTTGTTTTGTTTTGTTTTTAAGAAAACTTTTGGTCCAGCGTCAAGGCTCAGTAGGCTAATCCTCCGCCTGTCGGGGTGCCAGATTCTGTCCTGGTTGCCCCTCTTCCTGTCCAGCTCTCTGCTGTGGCCCGGGCGTGCAGTGGAGGATGGCCCAAGTGCTTGGGCCCTGCACCCCAAGGGAGACCAGCAGAAGCACCTGGCTCCTGCCTTTGGATCAGTGCGGTGCGCAGGCCGCAGTGCGCCGGCCGTGGCGGCCACTGGAGGGTGAACCAACGGCAAAGGAAGACCTTTCTCTCTGTCTCTCTCTCTCACTGTCCACTCCGCCTGTGTAAAAACAAAACAAAACAAAACAAAACAAAAAAACAAACAAAAAAACCACTTTTATTTAATAAATAGAAATTTTGAAAATACGACTTTTGGTTTATAGTGGTTCCCCGCCCCATAACCACCCTCCCACACTGAAACCATTCTATCTCCTACTCCCTCTCCCATCTCATTCTTCATTAAGATCCATTTTTAATTTTCTTTATATACAGAAGATCAACTTAGTATATACTAAGTAAAGATTTCAACAGACTGCACTCACACAGAAACACAAAGTATAGAGTACTATTTGAAGGCTGGTTTTACTATTAATTTGCATAGTACTATACATTAAGGACAGAGATCCTACATGGGGAGTAAGTGCACAATGAATCCTGTTGTTGATTTAACAGTTGGCACTCTTATTTATGACATCAGTAATCTCCTGAGGCTCTTGTCATGAGCTGCCAAGGCTATGGAAGCCTCTTGAGTTCACAAAATTTGACCTTATTTAGACAAGTCCATAATCAAAATGCAAGTTCTCTCCTCCCTTTAGAGAAAGGTACCTCCTTCTTTGATGGCCCGTTCTTTCCTCTGGGATCTCACTCACAGAGATCTTTCAATAGGTCATTTTTTGCCACAGTGTCTTGGCTTTACATGCCTGAAATACTCTCATGGATTTTTTAGCCAGATCCGAATGCTTTAAGAGCTGATTCTGAGGCCAGAGTGCTGTTTATAGCATTTGCCATTCTATGAGTCTGCTGTTGTATCATGCTTCTCTCTGGACCACTTTGATGGAGTCTTATTGAAGTCTTCTTTCTGATAGAACAAAAGACAAGGATCTTAAATCAGGTCTTAGACTTGTATAGGAGGAAATGAGGTTTTAGGCCTTATAAAACACCCATTTCAACCACCCCATTACTTTCTACACAGCTTTTTCCACAGTGTTCTTTTTGGCTATTGCAGATGGGCGTATCTAGGTTTTGCATAATTTATTGGAATTTGGTCTCTAAAAGAAGTCATAATGAAATCTTGACCGCAAAGTCTCAACTAAGACAACACAAGTCTTTTTCTTCTCCAAATACTGTTTGGACTGTTTCTCCTCTATGGTGTCCACAAAAGACATATTAATTCAGATTACTATGGAACTAACCTGCAGAGCTGTAGAGGGTGAAAATATGGTTTCAGATGTTTAGAATGATATTTAACAGCAGGTCCACTAGTATTCATGATGCATCTAGTTTGGAGATCACTCAGCTTGAGTAGTATTTGATTTGATTTGAAAGAAGACAAACCAACCTTGCATTTATACAAAGATGTGGTAGTAATTTCTACTAACCAGTAGTTTATTTAAGTACTGGTTTATTTCTGTTAAAGGATGGTTTTCAACTTGCACTGTTGGTTTAAACTTTTTAAATAACAAGCTTCTAACATTTTTGGCCAAAGAATTTTGAGTTGTGATGAAAAACATTGTATCAGAATAGGACAGAGGTTCCAGGCATGAATTTAGACTCAAGTAATCCTAAAATCAAGTAAGAATTTTTATATATAATAGCTGTGTGTTTGTGTATCAGTTACTGTACATCTACCGGACTCAATTTTCTCATCCAGGGGACCCCTTTTTACCTTCTGGGGCTGTGCAGTGGTTAAATGAGATAATGTATGCAACATCCTTATATAGTGCTTGGAGCACAGCAAGTATTCAAATAGTAAATGTTCTTATCTTCATTTAAAACATGTAGTAGATATTATATATGTCTTTCACACAAATATATGCACATACATATGCACATGTAGAGAGTGGGAGAGACTAGATTGAGAGCCGAATGAAATTTCAAAGAAGGAAATGCAGCAAAGTGCTTATTTCCACTTTTGGAAAGTAAGTTTGGCGCTGGATGGATGATTTAAGGGCTCAGCTGCTCTAGATGGAGTCTGAGCATGCTGTCTGTAGACTGTGACAAACAGCAGACAAGAGCAGGTGTTGGCAACTACTCTATTCTAACAGAGAAAGACTCAACAACACAGCGAGCAACTCGAGGTATGAATAATAAACACAGAACTAGAACAACACCGGGCATAGACAATCCTGGACCTCAGAGCACCATCTGAAACACAGAGAGCATCAGGCTTATGTGTGGAATCAGCATGCTCTCTCTCGCTGGAAGTGCTCTGGGTAAGAACTAGGGGTAGGGTGACTTTAGCACAGTGCTACATGCTAATCATGTTTCTGAATCTTCATCTGAGGATTGCCAGTTGACTCAAATATGATTTTATCTGAAAAATTGCTGTCCTGCACCCCTCCATCTAGTCTGTCCTGCTTCTCTCTCTGCTCACATGGCATGTTCTACCTCTCCATTTATCACCCATCCAATTGATCTAAAGGCCCCTTTACCCAAATGTTTTCTCCTCTGGGTTGTGAATGGCAGGATCAGTGGTCATGCTTGAGGTGTTTTCACTTCCTCTCCATCTCATGGATGAAGAAGGGATTCTCATTCTTGGGCTGCGGGGATGGCCATACACACAACACCCAGTACTGGGAAGGTCCACTGTGGTAATCATCCCGTATACTCACTGCCTGGGAAAGGGGACACTGCTAGCCATGCAGGGGGCTGCACTTAGCTGCAGAGTGAACAACTAGGGGCTGTAGGCAAGAAGCTCTGTAGTATTAGGAGGATGGGGTACTTCTAATTTCTTTTTAGAAGCTGTGATCCATTTGTTTGAATAATTCTGTAGGCTAGTAGAAAATGGAACTTACTATCTAGGGAAGAACAAGAATGCTGTCTAGTCTTCTTGTTAAGGAAGGCCACTTGGTGAAAGAGCTTTATCTGGGAAGGCGGATGGGAAGAGTGGAATGGGAACTTATGGTCAGGGTAATTGTGGCCTTGCTGGTTTTTACCATTTGTCAAGGCAACACATAATACTGACCCTAAATTTCAGGCCTTTCACTACGGTGTATGTCCTGCACTGTTTATTGAACAAATGAAGTCACTGAAATTTATGTTGATATTGGCTGTGAGGTGACGATGATGGTAGTGCTGATAGCAACAATAACAATATCCTATCGTTTATCACCACCATCACCATTTGTGGAGAACTTACTGTGTTCTTGGCACTGTGTTTTCAGAACCCATTGTCTTACTTAATCCTTACTGCCACTCTTTGATGTAGATATTGCATTATTAACCTCATTTTCTACAGAAAAACACCGAAACTTAGAGGATAAATAACTTGTCCCTGTGGTATAGCTACGAAGTGGTAGAACTGTGTTGTCCTTTTCTCCTACAAGAAATTATTTAAATTTAATAATTTAGAAGAATGCATGCTTCTGCAAGAATAATTTTTGAAAGGCTTCTGACCCAGATTTTAAGAAGGTCTAATCTATTCTATTTAACTGCTACTGACAATGCTCCAGTGAACAGTGAAATGAGCCCACTTTTTGTTGTTGAATTTTGTTTTCTTTCTTAGGCTAGAAAATGTGAACCTGATTTCAATGTATCTAAAATCTTCCTAAGAACTGGATTTTGAATTCAGGTTTTTATGCTCCAGGTCTCGATTTTGTTATAATTTTTACATCAAGGGATTATTATTTTTGTGTAATGAATGGATACCCTGAGGGTGTCTTGTATAGACAATGCACAGAATCATGATCTGAATCCAGGCTCCTGATGAAGAATCCAATGGCCTGTTACACCATGAACTAATTATTCTGCCCTAGCACTTGGGACCCTGTGTGGATGAGCGCTGTAGCTACTGATGTAACTGAGCATGAACATGGACTAGACAGGAACGTGGGACCAGGAAGGCTTGCTTGTGTCTGAATACCAGGAATGTATTGGAATCAGCATGAGATCAACCATACAAATTGGTACCTCAGAGGAGGCAGAAGCCTTAGGCAAGAAAAACAACAAAACTCGGAAAACATAAAATAATGAAAAAAATAACGCCATACAAAACAGAAACTCAGGGATGTGTTCTGGCTTCTCCTGTTCAGAAGCAAATCTCAGCCAGGTCCTACAGGCAGTGTCAGGTCTGCGGTGGTGAAAGTAGGTGGTGCTGAAGAGAGGCAGGGGCAGGGAAGCAGAGCCTGGCGTGCTCCCCAGGCCACTGTGTCATGTGATTTCTTTTTCTTTTTCTTTTTTTTTTTTTGACAGACAGAGTTAGACAGTGAGAGAGAGAGAGAGAAAGGTCTTCCTTTCCTTGGTTCACCCCCCCCCCCCCCCCCCGCCAAGTGGCCACTACGACCGGCGCTGTGCCGATCTGAAGCCAGGAGCCAGGTGCTTCCTCCTGGCTTCCTCCTCAAGGGTGCAGGGCCCAAGCACTTGGGCCATCCTCCACTGCCCTCCCAGGCCACAGCAGAGAGCTGGACTGGAAGAGGAGCAACCGAGACAGGACCAGCACCCCGACCAGGACTAGAACCCTGGGGTACCGGCGCTGCAGGTGGAGGATTAGCCTAGTGAGCCATGGTGCTGGTCCATGTGTCACGTGGTTTCTAACACTACCTCAGAACCATCTGGAATCCTGTTGGAAATAGAGTACTTGCTGGTACCCTTACCAAGCCTGCTAAGTTGGATCTTCTTGAGGGCAAGGCTGGGATGGCAGTCCACTTGCAAAGAAGCAATAGTTTATTAAGCGCCCCAGGCTACTCTTTGACACACTGAACTTTGCAGGGTCTGTCCTAGGCTGAGGATTGGTGATGCAGTACTCCTGCATCTCCACCCACCGTGCTGCAAACATGAAATTCCCGTATACGTCCCAGTGCTTTGTGGTCAGTAACCATGGAGCCCTGCGGTCCTTAACAGCCATGCCTTCTCCGCCCTAAAGTCCATATCTTCTCTCCCTTGCTCTCTAGCTTGTTTTTTTTCCCCACTATTCTTCTTTGTGTCCTTTTCTTTTTCTTTCCTTCTCTCTATTTCTCTAGCATCTCTGTGCACACTTTGTACTAATTAGTGCAGGGGATAAAAAAAGTCATTTGCTGGTTCCTAAATTCTAGGAATTTACAGTCTACGTGGAGAGTTAACACAGAGCCATCAAATGTTGCCCTACAAGATGGACTATTTCCAGAGGCCCAAGAGATTGAACGTTTAACAAATAATGGCTTTTTTGATTAGGATGAGATAAAGGTGAATTCCAGCAAATCATCCTGGAAGAGAAGTATTTGATTGAGTCTTTAGAATATCAGGATAGGGCATTCAGTGGAAGAAACAGCATGTACGAAGGCAGGTAACTTGGAGAGTGAGGGCCATGTATTATGAATTCTGCCTGGTTCTTGCAGGATTATTAAAAGGAAGGGGAGGACTGAGGGTGAAAATGTTAACACTTCCAAGCACTCTGGGATTCAAGGAGGATCTGTTTCATTTATTGCCCTGAAAATGTCCTAGAGCTTTGTTCAATAATACTCCACTGAAAAGGAAAAATATAGAAGAGCTGTCCAGTACTTATTAATCTGATGTGGAAAAATTGTGCTGTACTGAGTTTTAGCAAATTAAAAAAAATGGTTTGAGGAAAGAGTAGCAATGACATTTACATTAGTTGTAGCTAATGTACATTGATTGGATTAAAATATGACATTATGAATAAAAAAGGACTGTGTGGAAAATGAAATGCCATTGCATTCAGAGAGGGGGCGGGAAATAAAGCAGGCAGCCTGGATTCTGTTTGCCTGAATGCTCTGGTTTTAGTGGGAGTAGGGTCATTGATTTAAGCTCTTTCCCTGAAAACGCATTAATAAAATGCAGTTTTAAAGTTAAATTGAATCCATCTGGGGCTTTTTTTCCCCAAGGATGTAGTATTTGTACATGCATAATGCATGTATCTGCGTTGCGTACCTCAATTAATTTAAAAAGTACAGTTTCTATGCAAAACAATTTATCCATTGCATAGCACAATTGAAAAATGTCTGCTTGTTTGTACAAGGAATCACACTCTGCGAATCAATGCAGGTAATAAATTACAATCACTGTCACTTTTGAAACCACAAGGCCTGCTCCCAACCTATGCCAGGGATGCCGGTGGACTGAATGTCACTGCCCTGGGGCTGGTGGTTGCCTGGGTAAAGAATGCAGATTTTACAGACAACTGGGGCTCCGATGGGCTCAGGATGCTGTGCTAAATTCTGGGCTTGCTGCTGCTAATGAGAAAAGAAATCCCTGCTCATGAAATCCTGCTAACAGGTGAAGAATACACATGCTCTCTATACTAGGTAAACATTTTCCTGAGCTGGGGATTCAGATAAACATAAACGTTAGAAAGGAAACCTGCTTGAATGTTTTTCCCTTCTTTCTAATTATGTAAATATGTATTACTTGTTCCCTTTTTCTCTTTTCAGCTGCTGGCAGCTCCTACACTTGAGAAGGTATGTTTTATTCAGGAGAACAAAACAGGCAGGGACCTGAGACTTTGGTGAATAATAAATTGATTTTGACTTGGCCTTTTAGCTCATTATGAATCTTTAAAATGGTGAAATGTGCTGCTTTTCCCTCTCTGCTGAACTCCCAGTAACATGCTGGGACCTAGAAGAGAAAACTGTAACTCAAAGGATGTCTTGAATTTGGATTCCAAGGATGCAGATCCTGTGCTTCTGCTCACCATTCATTTTAGCCATCCTTCCATCCGTCTGACCCTCCATCCAGTCATTGATCCTTCCTTTGTAATAGTTAACATCATGAGCTTTGGAGACATTCAGTTAGCCAAAATTCAAATCCTGACATCACGTGTAAAATGGGTAAAATAAGTATCTGCCTTTCAAGTTGCATGGAATAAATTAGATCTGTATATAAAGTGCTTTAACTCTGTTCAGGATCTGGCAGCCGAAAACTTCAAACAAATGATAGTTATCATTATTAACTCAGTTGGTGTTTATTAATAATCACCTTTGTGCTCCACACTAAACTGCATATAATCTGACTCTGAGATAGTATTTTCATTCCAGAACTTTGTGGTTGAGTAAGGGGGACATGGTATGCTTGCATGTTACTGCAGAGGAAGATTGGAAATGATGAAGGCAAAAAGGAAATGACTGGACTTCAGGTTATGCTGGCCAGGAACGGCAGACTGCTCTTCTTGCTGTAGGTAAATGGTGAAGCCCTGTGGAGCTAGATTTGGAGGATGTGTAGAATTCATAATGGAAGAGTTTAGCAGAGGAAGGATTCTAGCATGTATTCACTGCCTGTTATAAATCTGCTACTCCCATGGAAATTCATGTACATTATTTCCCTTAATGCTCACTACAGTTTATACCATGATTGGATGTACTACAAGTGATTGATATTATTATGCTAGTTCACTGTTGCTTGGAGAGATTTATAACACACCCAAATTTATAGAAACAGGTTTTAAAACTAGTTGTATTCCTCTGTCATATAAGGATAATAATAACGCTCACTGTGAAAGATGTCTGTGGTGATTAAATGAGTAATGCACAGGAACACCTAGCATGGTGTAGGCATACAATAAATCGTAGCCGGAATATTGTGTTGGGGGCTAAAGATGATAATTAGCGTAGTGTGGATGTGCTGAGGTCATCAACTTTGAATGCAATATTTTCCCTATAGGTTTGAAAATTGAGAAAACTATGAAGTAATTGGTTGAAAGTGTTTGCATGAAAATAGTGAAGAGAATATTTCTTACTACAGGGCTTGCCTATTGTGTTCCAGGACAGGAAATGGCCTGTAACCCTAGTCTGAGTAGAATCCCAACATTTCTGCAGTAGGAAATACCTAAGGGAATATTCAAGTTGATCATGTTAAGATAGGAACTTGAAAGTCAGAATGGTTAAGATACTTTTCTAAGGCAACACAGTTAGTTGGAAGTATACTTTTGTTGAAAACCTTTTCTTTATTTTTTTCTAAAGAAACCTTTTATTTAATACAAATTTCGCAAGTACAAGTTTAAGAATACGGTGATACTTCTCAGCATACCCAACCCCCCCCCCCGCCCCTACTCCCACTCTTCCTTCTCTCTCTCACATTTCCTGACCCATTCTCCATTAAGATTTTCAATTAACTTTATACACAGAGTACTAACTCTATAGTAAGTAAAGATTTCAACAATTTGTGCATGTGCATGCATGTGTATACACACACACAACTGTTTGAGAGCAAGTTTTACAGTTAATGCTCATAAGTCATTGAGGACAGAGGTCCTGCATGGGAATTAAGTGCACAGTGACTCCTGCTGTTGATTTAACAATTAACACTCTTATGTATGATGTCAGTGACGACCTGAGGCTCTTGATATGAGCTGCCATGGCTATGGAAGCCTTTTGAATCCATAGTCTCCATTACTGTTTAGATTATGCCATAAGAAAAGTCGAAGTTCTCTCCTCCCTTCAGAGAAAAGTACATCTGTTTATTGATGGCCCTTTCTTTCCACTGGGGTCTCAGTCACAGAGATCATTCTAGTAGGGCATTTTTTGGCCACAGTGTCTTGACTTTCCATGCCTGAAATGCTCTTATGGACTTTTCAGCCAGACCAGAATGCCTTAAGGGCTGATTCTGAGCTCAGAGTGCTGTTTAGAGTGATTGTCATTCTATGAGTCTGCTGTGTGGACTGCTTCCCATGTTGGAACATTCTCTCTTTTTAAATTCTGTCTATTATTATTACCAGACCCTTTTTATAAGTTTTTTTTTTGACAGGCAGAGTTAATGAGAGAGAGAGAGAGACAGAGAGAAAGGTCTTCCTTCTGTTGGTTCACCCCCTAAATGCTGCCATGGCTGATCCGAAGCCTGGAGCCAGGTGCTTCCTCCTGGTCTCCCATGTGGATGCAGGGCCCAAGCACTTGGACCATCCTCCGCTGCCTTCCCGGGCCAAAGCAGAGAGCTGGACTGGAAGAGGAGCAACCAGGACAGAATCCAGCACCCCAACTGGGATTAGAACCTGGGGTGCCGGCTTCACAGGCAGAGGATTAGCCAAGTGAGCCATGGCGATCTTATTTATGTGATCCCTTTAACACTTAATGCTATCTATATGATCACTTTAACATTTAAAATGGGATTTTGGGTCCTATGGCAAGTTTTTAAACTGTACCCTTAGGTGTAGGTCCATAGGCATGTATGCAGAACTATACAGCTTTATAGTTATAAACTTCCTTCTCCCTCTGTTATTCCCACTCTTATTTTTTACTGAGATCTATTTTCAGTTGATTTTATAAACATATGATTACTTCTATGTTAAGTAAAGAGTTCAACAAATAGTATGAAGAAGCAAAAAGAAAAAAAAAAAAAATCCTGTTCCTTGACAGTCAAGACAAGGGCTGTTCAAGTCATTGCTTCTCAAAGTGTCCATTTCACTTCCACAGATTTTGTTTTAGGTGCTCTATTAGTTCTCACAGATCAGGGAGAACATATAGTATTTGTCCCTTTGGGACTGGCTTATTTCACTAAGTATCATGGAAAACTTTCTCTTTGATTCATAGCCCTGTAGAGAGGCATCCCCTAAATAATATAATCTAAAGAGTCCTATAAAGTCTACCTCAATCTTAATCCCTTCTCCTCACTAATTGTTTTTCTAACATGGTTCTAACCAGTGGAAGGAGTAGAATCTACAAATGTGAGCCATTTAGATAATTTAAAGTTTTCAGTAGCCACATTATAAAAGGAACAAAGTGATGGTGAAATTAACAATATTTTATTCAGCCTACAATATTTTATTCAGCCTGATATATCCAAAATATTAGCATGTTATTAAAGAAATATTACATTTTTAACACCAAGCCTTTAAAATCTGGTATATATTTTGTACTTACAGCATATCTCTGTTTGAATTAATAATATATTTAAAGTGCCCAATAGCCCCGTGTGGCTATTCAGCTGAACAGAACAGTACTAAACAATTCTAACCTATTCTTGGATGTTCATTGTGCCACATTATAGGGCCATCAATCTGAACCTGATTCACACATCTGTATGAGTTGTTTTACTTCAACATCCTTAGTTCTTTCAATAGTTTCTCAAACACAGGGCTTTGGATCCCTTCTTCATCCTCTATTCTCTTCTGAATATGCTACCTCTCCCTATTTATTTATTTATTTATTTATTTTTTTGACAGGCAGAGTGGACAGTGAGAGAGAGAGAGACAGAGAGAAAGGTCTTCCTTTGCCGTTGGTTCACCCTCCAATGGCCGCCACGGCCAGCGCGATGTGACCGGCGCACTGCGCTGATCCAATGGTTTTGGACACAAATGAATCTGACACTCCAAGGAAGGCCTGGCCAATACAGATATGTCTAACATCTTCTTCAATTTAAATATTCCATTATTTCTAATGCACATTTGAAAGAATTAGCTTTTCTGGTTTCAGCCTTATCACATTGTTTATGTGGCACTTATGGGATATTAAACTTCCCCAAGTATATACATGTGAGCTATTTCTAAGCTCCATGTCTTCTATCTTGTGCTTATGCCTTTGGTATTTGAACTTCAGGGTAAGGCTTTGCATTTATGTGTTTCATCCTGCTCTATTCGGCTCACAATGCTGACATATTAAGAACACTGCTTCTATCATTCTATGTATTCACTATCCATTTTTGCTTAGCATTTTAAAATGTGATAAATGTCCCTTTTACACCAGCACCCAAAGAATTAATTAATATGTTCTTTGTGTCAGGAGCTGGTCTGAAAATTTTGTTATGTAGCTTTTATCTCCATAGTTCTTTCCATTTCATTGTTTTTAACCCATAGTTCCCTATGTACTCTCTAGTGAGAGGATGAGTTAAAAAAACAGGTTACTGAAAGCCACATGAATAATCCTACTAGTCAGTTCTTATCACTAAAAAACCTGGTCTCATTTCTTCTACACCCTGCCTCACATTAAATTTTACCTTCTCTCAACCTCAGCATCACTTGTCATAGTATCTGTCTTTTTCCGATCTATGATGTCCTGAATGGCACAGATAAAATTGTCCAACCAAAACCTTCATTGTTCTGGAACACTGGATCCTTCTTCAAATTCACTGAGATCTTTGGACTTCAGCCTTCCTCTTGGTAAAGTGTATCTGTACAATTAAAATATTTATAAAAGTAGAAAAATGTATAATTACCCCCTGGTAATGGCACCATCACATCTACTCAGAACCAGTCTTATTATACCTGCCATTCTCCCCTCTATTGTTTTGAAGAAAATCCTAGATGCCATATTTAATGTTAAACTTTTATGACATTACCTATAAAGAATAATGACTTTATAAGAAATAGAACCACAATACTACACTGAAAAAGTTCATAGTGATTCTCCGTATTATCAAACATGCTAGGCTATTTTCATATGCCCAACCAAATTTCCGAAAGTAGGATTTGCTTTGGAGTACATTTCTTAGACCATGACCTTGCCAATGAAATAAGAGACTTTCTAAGATGTAAGGAGAGCAACTAATTCAAAGAGTATAGAAATATATAGATGTTTAATATGTATTGCTTTCCTCAACACAATCAAGGCAATTTATGACAAACCCATGGCCAGCATCTTACTGAATGGGGAAAAGTTGGAAGCATTTCCACTAAGATGTGGTACCAGACAAGGATGCCTAGTTTCACCATTGCTTTTCAATAGAGTCCTGGAAGTTTTAGCCAGAGCTATTAGGCAAGAGAAAGAAATCAAAGCTATAGAAATTGGGGAAGAGGAAGTAAAATGTTTTGCCTTGGCCATTTATCTGCACAGCTTGAGAGCAGAAGAAGGTGAGCGGGAGTGGAAAAAGGAGGATATTTAAACATTTCACTTGTTCATTTGGGAACACTCAGTATGTTCTAATAGTGAAGTGTGTTATAGCCCTAGAAATATACAAGCTCTCTCTGGACCAACTCTTGTAAGAGGTATGTGTGGACGGCTAGCTTTCTGTGAAATATTTCCCAAGCATCTCATATTTTCCCAGTAGGAATAGGAATGTGTTGCTGCTTACCAAGAAGAGCTATTTGCCTCAGGCTGCCCAGCAACTGAATTAGTGGATCCAGAAAGAAAAGAGTGAAAGGGCAAGTGAGCAAAAGATCCATTTAGAAATAACTTTCTTGGGTAATTACACCCCACATGACCATGTAGTTGAACATAACCACAGTTGTTTCCTCTTTCTTTTTCTTAGAACTTTCCTCTTTTGTTCCCCTGGAAGGCAGCAAAGTGAATTGAATTTAGCTCCTCAGCACCACTTATCACTGTGGCCATTGGAACTCAACATTGCTTATGTGAAGTCACTTTGGCCAGGAGCTATATGAATCAAGCTGTCTACAAACTTGCAGCAGTTTTATAAGTCACTGAGTTCATGGTTTACTAGTGCCATCTGGAAGGGAAGCACAATTTTTTAGTGTCATCAGTCCATCGCTAGATAGATGTGAGACACATGTTCTGACCTGCTCGAATTTCTCATCTCCCACAGGAGACCATCATATTTAGACCCAGTTGGAATTCATGTCCTCTCTATTCTGCCATTAGGTATGCCCCCCCACCTCTGCACCTTTATAAAATTTTTAATAGTCTCTCTTGAATTATTTTTTTTGACAGGCAGAGTTAGAAAGTGAGAGAGAGAGAGAGAGACAGAGAGAAAGGTCTTCCTTTTGTTGGTTCACCCCCCAAATGGTTGCCACGGCTGGCACGCTGCACTGATCCGAAGCCAGGAGCCAGGTGCTTCCTCCTAGTCTTCCATGCGGGTGCAGGGCCCAAGCACCTGGGCCATCCTCCACTGCCCTCCCGGGCCACAGTGGAGAACTGGACTGGAAGAGGAACAACCGGAACAGAATCTGGCACCCCAACTGGGACTAGAACCCCGAGGACCGGTGCCACAGGCAGAGGATTAGCCTAGTGAGCCATGGTGCTGGCCCCTCTTGAATTATAATCACTTTTGTGCCTCTGTCTCTTCCATTCCTGTCCCTGTAAAACAGACTTGTTCTTACTCATCCATGAAATGCATCTGAGCACAAAATAAGCATTAATAAGCATTTGTTGAAATACAATTCTGAAATGCATATTTGATGATATATAAGAGGTAATATTAGCACACAAATTCCAAATATAGTGGTTCTGAAAGTTCAATTCCGTAAACATTTGTTGGTGTCTACTATTTAAAAAAAAAGAAAAATAGTGAAAATTTTGGAGAGTTTACTATGCTTCCAATACTGTGCTGAAAATTTTGCACATCATCTTATTTCGTCCTCAGAAAACCTCAATGATATGGAGCCGCAGTTGTTTCTACTGTATGGGGGAAGAAATCGAGGCAAGGCAAAGGAAGCAGCTGTGCAGCTGACATGGTAGGGTTAATATTTGACAATTGGTCTGTCAGAGTCCAGTGACAATGTCAGAGCCTTGCACCATTGCATCTTAGGATATATCTCAGTTTTAGACAGGATATAAAATTACACATATTGGTCCTGTCTGGAACAGTCTGTTAGAATACAGTTTATGTAAACTTGTCTATTTCCCATGATCTGCCTGTGCCAGTTGTCATAGACATAATAAAATTAGAAAATTCTTGAATTTAAGAGCTAGATGAGATCTCAGGAAGAATCTAGTCTCCATGCCGTATATAGAATTGAAGGCCATTCCACCCAGATGAAGCCCTCTGCAGAGTTTGCAATACTCAGTGTCTTTCTTGCCTCCTTGGCTCTTCTTTGCTCCACTTCAAAGTAGCTACACTGGGCTCCTGTGCTGCTTAGACACATCTACTCAGGGTCTTGATCTGTGTGTTCTCTCTGTACCCATGGTCTTCACCAAATACTGGCTGCCCTTCACTTCTTTCAGGTCATTGCTGATATTTCACTCCCTCATGAGGCTGAGGAGGTGTGTAAGCCCTGCCTCCCCACCCAGCACTTTTTATTGCCCTGCATCCTGTGCAAATGGTTTTTTATTTGTTGTATACCTAAGACTCTTGGGAGGCTTCTCAGGATATTAAGCTTGGGCATTTTGATAGTTGTTTAGACCTCCTTTGAACCTCAATGTGGTCATAGTGTAGGACCCCATTGGGCTTGCCTTACCTCATGTGTCGATGATCTTCCCACAGTGACCCATCTTAACATTTCCAGCATCCACATGTGGCCCAGGAGGCAGTGAGCAAATTATTGTCCGATGAATGAATGCCATACACCAGATGAAGAGAACAGAACAGATGGATTAGCTTCCAATCCTAGAAACTTCATTTGTCCACGCCTAAGGACACACCTTCATATTACCATGAAATGACTCTGGTTTAATGGGTTTCATCCTGAATGTAGGACTTAGTACTAAGAGTTATTTGAGTCTTTCTGTTTTCCTCTCCAGGGTAATCAGAGTCCCTGAATCCCACTTAAAGGCCTTCCTTTCTCACTCTTCAAGCGGCATTGCCCTTTGCCTGGAAACAGTAATGTTCCTTTGCTCTGACATTTGAGAATCATCCTAGCCCTTCCTGTGAGCAAAGGCCCTCATGCCATGGCCTGGTTTTAAAGGTATTTTTGTAATAACTTTTAAGGTCGTGGTGTCAGTGGGGCCTTGTCAGATCCCTTCCTAGGATGAGTCACAGACTGACCGAGGTGTCCTCATATGACGGAGGCAAGTATCTCAGAATCTGTTTGGATCATCACTATTCAGGGGATAATATGGCTGGTGGGATCACCTTTAAGATACGGGTTCTGGAGATTTAAAATTCCCCCATTTGAAATAGTCTCATGTCTTTCCCCAAACTCAGAAATCCACAGTGCATGCAGTTGATATCCCAATTAATTTTTTCTGGCTTTCGCAGAAATAACCATTTTACCCTGGCTTTTCTCATAAATAAATAATATGTTTAACTCCTATTCTGGACCAGTCATTGTTCTAGAATTTTTGAATAGAATGGTAAATAGATAAGATACTACTCTTGCCTTCCTAGGATTTAGAAGCCAACAGGAAAATTGGTCTAAAGTAAGATAAGTAGAGGCTGGCGCTGGTTCAGGTCCAGCATCTCATATGGGCGCTGGTTCAGGTCCCGGCTGCTCCTCTTCCCATCCAGCTCTCTGCTATGGCCTGGGAAAGCAATAGAAGATGGCCCAGGTCCTTGGCCCCTGCACCTGCATGGGAGACCCAGAAGAAGTCTCATGGGAGATTCAGAAGAAGCTCCTGGCTCCTGGTTTCAGATGGGCGCAGTTCTGGCCACTGTAGCCAATTGGGGAGTGAACCAGTGAATGGAAGATCTCTTTCTCTCTCTCTGCCTCTCCTTCTCTGTGTAATTCTGACTTTCAAATTAAAAAAAAGTAAGATAAGTACAATGAGTTAATAGAAATAGGCTCAGTCTGGTCCTGGTGCTTAGAGAAGGCTTTTATGTGGACTTAAATGTGTCCTGAAAGAGAGTACAATTCAGCTTCAATTATTATTACATACCCTCATACAACCCTTAATGCACTGAACATTGATATTTGCCTTGATATATTCTCATGTAATCTTTTAAAAATTTTTTATTTCGTTTACTTGAAAGATTGGGAGTGGGGGAGATTGATTGATTGCGTACGTTGGTTCACTCTAAATGCCTATAAGAGCCATGGCTGGGCTAGGCTTCCAGGAGCCAGGAACACAATCTGGTTCTCCCCTGTTGGTGGCAGTGACCCGAATATGCGAGATGTTACCTGCTACCTCCTGGGATGTTCATTAGCAGGGAGCTGGAATCATGAGCACATCTGGGACTCAATCCCAGGCATTTGGATATGGAATGTAGGTATCCAAAGTGCCATCTCAATCCCTCTGCCTTTACTCATCTCTTATTTAATCTATAATAACATGAAGAACAGTAGAAAATCTGAGTAACTTGCTAAAGGTCACACAGGTGGTAGGTATCAGGACCATGTTTCAACGTAGCAGTTTGAATTCATAATCCTTGTTAGTGATGACCAATTTAAATCTGCCTCTCTTATTCATAATACCAACCTGGTAACTATTCTTTCAGTAAAGGAATAAGGAGAACTACCATGAGAATGAGAGTAAGCAAGTGAGAGAGAAACATGGTGGGCAGAGATCAGCAAGTGTAAAATACCCTCTGGCCAGAGAGAGCAGAAGGCTTTATGTCAACTGGAAGACATTCAGCATGGCTGGAGCTTGAAGAGCAGCTCACACTAGACCACTTGGGATGTAATGTGACCAGTGCATTGTAATACAGAAGAAGATGCGGGGAGAAGCAGTTAGGGGTTACTGAGATAGTCCAAGTGAAAGATGAAAGGGCCAGAGTGAGGGCAGTGGAGGAGAGAAATGGAAAGCTAAAGGCTCTGTTTCCCGCACACTTTGTCTACTCCCACTTTAGCTCCTTTGTTCGTGTCTTTCTGGTGTGTGAAAGGCCCTCTCCCTCCTCCTGCCTGTCTAAATTCCTTATTTTCTGATGATTCCAGCCCAAGACTGACATAGTCATTACTTCAGTTCTATCTATGTGAAGCCAATATTGGTATTTTTAGTTACCATATCTGCATCTATCTTATCTCTTCAATTAGACAAATTCCCTGAGTATCAGGCCAGCTATGGGACCAGATGTCTCTGAAGCTACACAGCTGCTCACATACTGTTTGGTGTTTAGCAGGCATGGTGTGATGTAGGGAGATAACTGTTGAACAGAACACTGCACTGAGAGTCCAGAGTCCTTCCCTCACTAGCTGCAAAGTGAAATAGCAAAACATTTTTTGCAACTGTGCTTCCTCATTGGCAAACTGGGCGCAGTTTCCTCTCTATATTAATTATTTCCCAGGAGTTGTGAATTATTTTGAAGATTAGTCAGATGATAATTGTCAACATGTTTTTTGAACTAAAGAATGCTTTACAACTTGGTAGGCTTGTGAATCGTATAATTGCAAAAGGAAGTACCCCTGAGAGAAAGTTAACTTAAAGAAAATATGGGCTTTACAGAAAGGATACTGGTATACCTCACACAACACAAAAGAATCAGGGAAACTTCGCATTCTTAGGGACTTAAACTAGAGACTGAAATCCATCAACATTTCTCTCAATTTCTTCTTATGTTCTGTTTCTCTCTCCTTTGTATCTCTTCCCTCTTTTACTTCATGTGTCTTTCTCATAACCTTATTCTATTTCTATTTCATTTGACTATCTTCATATGATTATTTGCCTCTCTGCTCTGGCTTTCTATGTTGGGATATGTTTTATGGACTGTAGATGAGCCTGCTGCACACAGCAGAAGTTATCAGTACAGGAAGTGCTAGACTTATACTTCATTTTAGAGAGATGAGCGGAGACAATTCCCCAAAGATTGGTCAGACTTGTGCCATGAGCCCATCCTGAACCAAGCCCAAAGACCAGAGAAGGGAACACCATTTTTTTTTCTTGTAATGTGTGTTTCTGAGGCCAAAAGTGTATTCAGATTTGCAGCACTAACCCTAATTTTTATGACTATAGTCTCCAAAGGTATAGGATTGCTGTTAACATAATAAGGGGAGGGTAATGACAGACAGACAAAGCCACTTATGTATGCTACGATGCCTGATAAGAAATGTTTGTGGCATTGATTTAAGTAGACAGAACTAGTTGGCATGATAGAAAGGAAGCAAGAAGCTATATTAAACATAAGCAGTATACTGCAAAATTAAGTTACTCTGCACAGATGATATGCTCAGAATTAATGAGCAGATATGACCTACAGATTTCATCCAATGACACCTGGATTGATAGCAACTCACAACAAAAGATGGAATTTTACAGAAGGAAATCAAGACAGATTGAATCATGTGTGATGGTGAAGGGTAGCATGTTAGGAAATGACAAAAGGCACAAATAAATCAACACATGCAAGGTGCAAGACTATTAATGTCCTTCCCCTGATGGAGATGGATTGTAATTACAAACTGAAGTCAGTTGAATGTGTGAAGATTTTATTTATGATCAGATTTGATTAGACAAATGATGACAAATGAGAAATGGTTGTAAATGCCCAGTGATAAGCCCTGTGTTGCTAGGTAACAAAACAATATGATTCCCAGTAGAACCAAAACAGAAACATTGAGAGGATAGAATATTTTCTGGAACTTCTCTTTTTACCCTTGTTTTGGTGGACTCCCACAGTGTGCTAAGATTTTAGGATTCCTGCCTGGCTTCTCACATCTAATGCAAAGTGAAATATCAATTTTGTTTCGATTGTATGACTAGAACTTTCTTTAAAAACCGAGATCAAGTGAATGTGACATGAACAGACATAGAGAAAATTGTCATATCTGTCTGAAATATGTAAATTCAGTTTGTCAGACATTTTTCTACCTTCTCCCATGTAGGAGGCATAGTTCTAGATATTGTGAAGTATAGAAGAGAGTAAGCATAACAGATTCTGTCCTTGTGATATGTGGGGGTTGGGGCATGTAAATAGTCAACTACAAGATAATACAAGAGCTATGTATGGCCCATGTAACGCAGACCGGGATGGTTATATGATAATTTATGGATGGGGATATGGATCTGCAACTCTCAGGAGACAAGGATCCAGAAAACAGCTTTAGATTTGGAGGCTTATCCTGTGGGTGATGTTTTGTATGACTCCTTGGGAGCACCACTATCAGTAGGTAAAAGCTCCAAGGAAGATATTTCAGTGTCAGAGGGAAGGGCTGGCAGCTAGACATGTCTGTAAATAGAGGAGGCTTTCTTGTGAGGTTGTATCTCTACCCAGTAGGGGCTACCTATACTCAAGAATCTTCTCTTATTACCCTAAACATTCTCCTTTTCTGATTATTGCCATTGTAATAAATGGCACCATCATTGTCAATCAAGAAAAACAAATTTGGTTCTCAGTTGAATCCATTATTTCTACCATTACCTCTGAACTGCATTCTACACACAGCAGTCAAGATAATTTTAAAAACTAGTATTCAAACAGTACTTTATACTTTGTGTGTCTGTGTGGGTGCAAACTGTTGAAATCTTTACTTAGTATATGCTAAGTTGATCTTCTGTATATAAAGAGAATTATAAATGAATCTTAATGAAGAATGGGATGGGAGAGGGAGTAGGAGATAAGATGGTTTGTGGGTGGGAGGGTAGTTATGGAGGGGGGACCACTACAACCCAAAAGTTGTACTTTCGAAATTTATATTTATTAAATAAAAGTTTAAAAGAATATATAAATTGGGAGTGGGCATTGGGCATAGCACATGAGATGTTATTTGGGATGCTTGCATACAATACTGGAGTGCCTAGGCTTGTGTCTGGCTCCACTTCTGATTCCAGCTTCCTGCTAATACATAGCCTGGGAGGCAGAAGCTGATGGATCAAGTACTCTTGTTCCTGCTGACCCCATGGGAAACTCCAATTGAGTTCCTGGCGTTTGGCTTCATCCTAACCCAGTCCCAGCCATTGAAGGCATTTGGAGAGTGGGCCAGCAGGTGGGGATCTCTGTATTTCTGCCTTTTAAATAAAAGTAATTAATTAATTATAAGAAAATAAAGTTCTTGGAAAAAATAAAAAATTATAAATCAGACCTTGCCGATGCTCTGTTTGATAGCCTCAGTGCCTTCCCATTGCTCCTGTTTGTCAACTGTTGCAGCAATAATGCTGTAAATAACAAATCCCACCAAAGTTCAATGACTTGAAGCAACAGTCATTTCTTCTCACTCAAACGCTTGTGAGTTGAGGGATTTCACTGCACATCTTATTTAGACTGGTCTAGTCTGGACTCTAGGTTACAGGTCTGGGTTAGGTCTACTCAGCATATCGCCCATCTCTTGAGGCCAGCAGGCTCCCTCAAGAGTATGCCTCTCATAGTTATGGCAGAAGCTTGAGAGCCAACCTAACTGTGCAAGTACATTGGAAATTCCTGTGTGTGTCATGTCTGCCAACAGGCCACTCGCCAAAGCAAGTTTGCATGGCCAAGCCCAAATTTGAGGACTGGGGAAATAGCATTCTTCTCACTGTGGGATTCTCCCAAGAATATAGATTTGACATACTTGTACATGGTGCAAAAACAATGAGAAGTACTTTCAGGTACCCCACAATTAGAATAACATTCCAACTCCAGAGGACAGTCTCAATGCCCTAAGTCATTTGTCAATTGACTTCTGCAATGTTCATTTCATGCCACATCTGTCTCTCCCATTGCGTTCTGCACACACTGATCGTCTTTTCATTAAATATACCAAGCTTATTCCTCCCCTAACTTGGAATCTACTTTCCTTGGACGTGAACTATTCTTCCCTAATTCTGATCTATACCAGGCTGGCACTTGTTGTCTTTTCAGTTCTACAGTACTTCTGTGAATAGCCTGACCCTTGATTTACAGAAGTCTCCCTTGCTCCATCTATTCCTTATTGCCTCAACTTGTGTTATTATATTTTCAAAGTGTATCTCTGCCCAATACATTGTTGTTAATCATTTGTTGGTTGGATAGATACTTGTTTGTTTCTGTCCTGGAAAGTAAGCTTCATGGGATAAGCCATCATGTTTATCTTACTCAATTTTACATTTTTAACATAAAGAAAATGATTGGCATTTCACTTTTGAATGAATAAGAATTTGTATGTTTCCTCAGGAAATATTTCTGAAGACCTGGCAAATAAGTACTTAATATGGCAACATTTCTGCCTCCCTTTTTCCATTTATTTGCACAAACATTACACTTTCATTGTAGGATTAAAAAATAGGAATCTACAAAATAATCATTTAATCACCAGAAAAAAAACAGAGTGTGAATCCGTGTACTGTTCCAAGCTCTTTTCTGTGCAAATGTGTGCATATGCAATTATTTTATATGCTTCATATCACTTTTACTTTCTGTTTTGTCATCTTTTCATGTCAATAACCATGGATGTACACCATCATTTAAAAAAAGATTTATTTATTTGAAAGGCAGAGCTATGGTGGGGGGGAGGGAGGGAAAGAGAGAGAAAGAGAAAGAAGGCAAGAGAAAGAGAGAGAGCACAAAAGAGAGAGAGAAAAAAAGAGAGAAAGATCTTGCATTCGTTGGCTCACTCCCCAAATGGCCTCAAGGACTGGCTGGGCCAGGCTGAAGCTAGGACTAGGAGCTTCCTCCAAGTCTCTCATGTAGGTGCATGGGCCTATGGACTTGGGCCGTTCTCCACTGCTTTCCCAGACACATGAACAGGGAGCTGAATCTGAAGTGGAGCAGCTGGGACTCGAACAGGTGCCCACATGGGATGCCAGCACTCTAGCGTTCATTATGCCTTGCCATACCTTGTAGGAACTTGAGTTTGCAACTTCAGAGAGGAATGGGCATTAGAATTTGTTGGAGCATGCGGTAAGCATCCCTATGGTGAAGAATTTGTGTCCTTACCCATGATTCCTGCTAGAACACAAGCTCCAGTTGGGCAGCAGTTTTGGCTGTGTTGTAAACTGTGATGGCACCACTACCATGAATACCAAAAGTATTCCACAAATGTTTATCAACAGCTTGTGGGGCTAAGGACAAATCTCCAGTCTCCAGGATACAAGAACACCCAAGTATCTGGAGTAAACCAAGGTTTTAGGTATAGGAACAAGGGTCAGGACTCAAGAGCCAGGAATGAGGTCCAAGCTAGAAATATAGATGCTGAGTTCAAAGGTGGCCGATAATAATTTAAAATAAAAGACAAAAATTTGACTGTAGAAAGAAATCCGCCTAAAGCAGAATTAATCAATTCTTTGCCTTGTCTTGAATTTTCCAAATTGAATATTTGGTTCAAGAGCTTGGCTGGAGAATGAACTGACAAACACTGGCACAGTAGAAATAAAGGAGAAAGCCATGGCCTAGAGTGGCCCATGTCAGAGAGCCTTTACTTGGCTGGTGTCTGATAGAAGACTGGAACATTGAGTTAAGCATAATCTCACCCCTGTTTCTATGTGTAGCCTCCTGCTATATCAGGGATCACAAAAAGCAAATGCCCAGAGAGGCCAGTTTGGACACATAAAGGATTGAAGTGGTATCTATGCAAGTGTTGTTTTTGTTTGGTTTTACCTGCTGCACCGTAGCAGTACTTCCTAACCTGTGGCCCATTGTCTGTAGCCCACCTGAAAGGGGGCAGTAGCTGCTTACCCTTAGTCAACTGGTATCATTAGGGGGCCCACCAAAAAAATAATCTTCATGTTTTTCACGGTTGGGTGTAAGTTTTTAAAAATATTAAATTTCCTGACTTTAAAAAGTGAATTGCTTCTATAGATTGTTATGAGGGCAATTCAAAAATTTGGTAGCAAATAGAATTAGAAGGTAAGTTTATTTTGGTGCAAAAAATTTGAAATTCATGCATAGCTTTTTCCTAATATGCATTTTCAACAAACTTTTTGAAATACCCTTGTATTTGTCATGGTCGCCATCAAGTTTCACTATTTACCCAAATGTACAATGAGGTGAGTGAGGTACTTCTTTTGGTTGTAAAGAAATTATGACGACACTTAAGAAGCCTTAGAAACCAAGATAAATCATATTTTATAGACTACTTTCAAAAAGAATCAGTGAGAGTGCCAAGCTGAGCAATATTTAAGCCTGAGAAAAAGGGAAACATCAATGATATTGATCTGTCTTCATTTAAAACTGCTATTTTGTTCGTTCTGGGATTTTGATATTAATTTCCATTTTCAAAACTGTTGCATTAAAATTTTATTTATCTTGATAGTTTAGATTTTGGGCTCCCCTTACATTTTAAGCTTGGTGCCCAGTGCCTCTGTCTCCTTTTCACTTCTTGGCCATGCTACATTCGTTTCCTTCACCTGTGAATTAAGGAGCCCCAAACCCGCCTCATGACCACAAGAACCCAGAGACCATCATACAATGACGACTTCTTGTATCTGACCTCTGGAGAGTCTGGCTTGTTAGATCTGGTTATATTCTGGGGAAACTCTGTGTCTGAAGGGACCAGGTAATTCGGTCATTGATTGTTTCCAAAACACTGAGTTAGATGATTTTTATACTCTTTGCAGCTCTATGTCATAGGATTTTTCCTTTTGTTGATTTTTCTCTTTTTATTGTAAAGATGCCTGGGACTCTAGTCCATTAAGTCAGTAACATCTGCATGTGAATTAATTTAATAGCTTGTTTTTCTCCTGACTGCAAGGCCCCTGGACACAGGATGTGGAGGGGTGGGGAGGGAAGGAGGGTGCTCCTAAGAGAGTGGAGCTCAAAGAGCTCCTCCCCCCGGAGGCTTCACTGCATTGGAGGGACTAGAAATGCCCCTTGTTGAACTATGAACAACAGGAAATTGCTTTTAATCAATGTGAAAATAAATGGAAGTGCATGCCAGAGCATCCTCTCTTTGAAGAGATGTCAGGAACACTTTCAATCTTTTTTTTTCCCCAAAACAGCGGGAGGAACACCACTGGATTCAGCCCTGTAATTTCTACTCAGTAATTATACCTGTCAACACTTCCGACACAGCAGATATAAATAGCCAGTTATCTTACTTTTACTGCTTCCTTTTGTATTTCTTCCTCCAACCACAGACTTCAGTGCCTGATACTATTATCCATCCAGAACACAAAGCATTTGCAGAACGTGCGCTGCTAGACGTTAGACCCGAGTTCCAAAAAGCCACATGCAAGGATTGGGGGAATCTCATTTGCCCATAGAACTCTGGTCTCCAGGATTTATGACAGGTGACGGGTAGAGACAGGCACCAAGGGAAGGGGTTTTGCTTTCCATTTCTATTTTCATTTCACTCTCAGTAGGGATGCACACGTGCATGCATGCCTACTGCGCTGTGTGTGTTATTACACCCACGTACCTGGTCTCCTCTGTGGCCTAGTGACTCACTGCGAGGAAGTCGAGAAAGTGGGGGCTTCTGGGAGGTGGATTAACCCTTTCAGATCCTGGAAAAGCCATGTCAGGAAGTCACTAACCTGAGGACCAGACACACCAGAGTTGTGCCCAGAGGTACTCCTTAGGATGATGGTTGTTGCTGTTGTTTCCAGCTACACTGTCATAGTCACCTATGTTCTCTGAAGGAATTTGACACAGATGATTTTGGAGCTTCTCATAGGAAGAAATATGCTACAGGGGAAAGAAGATGAGATTTGAAGTCAGATATTAGAGAATTCACATCTTTTCTAATTGCTTGTTTTATTCATCTGAAGTGAAGTAATTCCACTGAGCGGCAGTCTGTAAGTCTGTTCCATAGGGACAGTAAGAGTACCTTACCTGGAGAATTTCTCTTAGGGCATTTTGAAGAATAGCATATATAGAAGGGCAGGCCTTGTGGCACAGCCGGTTAAGCTGCTGCCTGGACCTCCTGCATCCCATATTGGAATGCTGGTTTGGGCTACTCTGCGCCTCTGATCCAGCTTCCTGCTAATGTTCCAGGGAAGGCAGCGGATGGTACTTGGGTCCCTGCCACCTGCCAGGGGGAGCCACATGGTGTTGCTGGGCTTCAGCCTGGCCCACCTATAGCTGTTACAGGAATTTGGAGAGTTAATGAGAAAGTATAAATGTGTACGTGTGTGTGTGTGTCTGTCTGTCTGTCTTACACTAGCTTTCTTTCTTTTTATTTATTTGAGAGGTAGAGTTACAGCCAGTGAGATGGAGAGACAGAGAGAAAGGGGGAGAGAAAGGTCTTCCATCTGCTGGTTCACTCCCCAGATGGCTGCAATGGCCGGAGCTGTGATGATCCGAAGCCAGGAGCCAGGTGCTTCTTCACAGTCTCCCAAGAGGGTGCAGGGGCCCAAGGACTTGGGCCATCTTCTACTGCTTTTCTGGGCCACAGCAGAGAGCTGGATTGGAAGAGGGGCAGCTGGGACTAGAACCGGCGCCCATATGAAATGGCAGCACCACAGGCGGAGGATTAACCAAGTGAGCCACGGCGACGGCCCTTACTAGCTCACTTTCTCTCTTGTTCTCACTTCCACTGTTTCTCACTCTGCCTTTTAAATACATAAATATATAAACCTTAAAAAATAATAGCATATATAGAGACCTTGCCATTATCTGTTAAAACAGCTGACAAACTGCAATGTCCTCAAATTCATACAGGGGGTTTGCAAAAACAAAATCCTGGACTATGTTCCTAGATTTTCTGACTTAGTAGTTCTGGAGTAGAACCTGAGAATTTGCATCTCTAACTAGTTCCCTTCTACTGCTGCTGCTACTGCTGGTTCAGGGACCATACTTTAGAAACCGCTGATTGCTAGTGAATATATATTAGGTTTTCCTGTTTTATGTATTTAATACAAGCTGATTATTAAGTACTGTCAATGTTATAGGAAAAGTGCTTTTTAGAAAGAAGAGAAAAATAAGTCCTTTCCTTTATAAAATTATTCCATTAGCAGGGAAGGTGTTTATTCTAGCAGTTAAGATGGCCACATCCCACATCGGAGTGTCTGGGCTCAAGTTCCTGCTTTGACTTTTGCTTCCACCTTCCACTGCTGCAGACCATGGGAGGCAGCAGCTGAGGGCTTAAGTGCTTGGGTCTCTGCTACACACATGGGAATCCTGGATTACATTCCTAGTTCCCATCTTCCACCTAACCCATCGATGGCCACTGTGGGCATTTTGGGGAATGGAATCGCAGAGGAGAGCCCCATCTGTCTCTGTCTCTATCACTCTACCTCTCAAATCATAGTAATAATAAGCATACAAAGCTAGAGCTCTATATTTTAAAAAACTATCCTACTGGGGAAGACAGTATCCTTCTTTTTCCCCTCTACCATTACTACCAAAGGAGAAAAATATGGCATGTTTCAGTTACTCAGAGCAAGACAGTAAGGGCTGAGTTACCTGAGCTGTGAGGGAAAGAAAGGGTAATGAAATGCTGAGACCCACCACGCTTCAGTGCTATGCTTTAGGCTGCATGAGTATGTTCAGATGAATCCCCAGAGATGGGCTCCATCTCTTATATGATGTCCTATATATTTTAGGGACTTGTTTTAAGAAAATAAATGCAAAATAATGATTGCAAAATTAGGGCTAAATTTGTGCAAGAAGCCCCTACAAGAGAGAGGCTCTGTAACTTCCTGAGCTTTATTAACTCCTTGTAAATCCTTCTCCATATGTACCTTAAAGTATACTATCAAGGTTCCGGACATGAAGGAACCTATAGAGTAGTTGGAAAATCATCAACCTGGTGTCCATGTTCTAGAGCTAAGAACATCTGTGAGAAATGAGAACATCAAAGCAGGGGACTAGAGAGACGCTGGGCAAAGGGATCTTGGTTATCACGAGTGAGTGAGTGCTACTGGCACCTACTGGAGAACGCAGAGATGCCACTGCGCATCTGCAAAGTGCAGGACAAGCCACCACAACAGCGATCTGGCCCCAGACGTCACTACTAACAAATCTAAGAAAGCCTGTCATAGGACAGAACTGTTTTCCAGGAATGCCAAGTAGGAGATGACTAAATATCTATTTTGGGAACCACATCCTTGCTTCTTCCTGCTGCAGAGCCCCTGGCTCCTCCCTGCTCTGTTGGGGCCGCTATTCTGCAGGCACCTGCTTGGCTGGCTTGCTCACTTTAAGTCAGGCCCTTTTCAGGCATTGCTTCCTGGGAAGCCTCCCCTGACCAGCCACTCATTCCAAACTGTCCCCACTCCCTTATGTGCCTCCTAACCACTTTCCCTGCGTTTTTTGTTTTTTAATTTTTGCTACTTGACATCATAGTGTACTGTTGATGGTTTATTTTGGTGTCCCTCTTTCAGATGTTAGTCTCATCAGATCAAGAACTTTGTCTTGTTCATTGCTCCAACTTTGTAGCATGCTTCACCCACAGCATCAGTGAATATCTGTGGAATGGAAGTGGGAAAAAAAGGCTTTACTGACACGCTAGGGTTGAAGTACTCAGCGAATACAGCTTATTGTTAACATTGTAACTAGTGTAATTGTGTCCCATTTAGACTGCAATGTGATACTGAGCAGAGGTTTCTCCTTTTACCTACCTTTGTGAGGAGGCCCTGATTCTCCCTGGGTCCTGTGGGTTGGCTCCATCCTTACATTTTCTCAGTGTGTGCTTTGAGAATGAAGCTGATGGGCTCTGAAGGGACTGCCATCCGTCACTCAGTCCTTCTGTCATCACTCTGCAGATGACAGCCTCTCATGGCAAAGCAGGGGGAGCTGACTCAGAGTTAACGCCCTGCATCTGGAAGGGGACAGGTTAAGACAGCAATTATTCAGGGAGCAAATCGAAACCGTCAGATGAACAACAGAGACAGAAGCCCAGCTGCCTGGGCTGAGTTTGACTTTGCACCTGGACAACTGCTTGGGGAAAGGCCTTAAGTACATGTGACTTGATTTGTCTTTTGTTCTTTAACATGGGGGGAGAGAGAGAACCCTGGCAGTGGAAAATTTCCCAGATGGCCCCTTTTGACATGATCTTGAGCCATGGGTGAAATGAACAAAGAATGGAATTGATGTCACTTATTTAGCAAACATTACTGAGTGCTTATCACTTGCCAGGTCATGTGAAGAAAGGGTTCTTGTTCCCAGGAATGAGAAAAGTTACTCTTAGAGAAATGTAACTTGCCCGAAGAAAACCAGCCAGTGAGTGGCTATTGCTCAAATGTTTGAGCTCACTGTCCCTTCAGGGCTCTTGTTTGTGCAATTCTCCAGGGTTTCCATGACTGCTTCCTCCAGTTAGAGTCAGTTCAGCTGTCACCACCTCACAGAGGCATTCAATCACCCTGTCCACAGTTAACTTTCCTTTTACTCTGTCACATGATCTCTTTTTTTTTAAATTATTTTACCATTTTAATCCCTTCTTGAAATTACCAAATCTAATCTTATCAGTGTCCACCTATCAGTCGGTTAACTTGTCAAAATAGAAGGTCCTATTCATTAAAGCAGGACCCTCTCAGTTTTGCTCACAGTTTCCAGCAACCAAGTTTGGACATACACATCCGAATTACTCCATAAATCGTTACTGAATGAGTGCATCGAAGGTGATGGGCCTCAAATAAGGTATGTCTGAGACTGAATCCCATGTTTCTCGGTGCTAGGAGTCTTGCCTCTTGAGGAGCTTGTGTTAATGTTTTCATCCAACATTGAAGAGCATTAAGAACTTTAGTGAGTGATTTTCCCTCTGTGGGTCTCATTTTCTTCATCCGTGGAATGGGTCTGTATTCATTTGAATACAATCAAACAACAACGACATAGCCAGTGTCAATACCATGAAGACCAGGGGCTGGCGTTGTGGCACAGTGGGTTAAACTACCACCAGAGACTCTGGCATCCCATATGAGCATCAATTCAAGTCCCAGCTATTCTACTTCTGATCCAGCTCCCTGCTAATGAACCTGGGAAAGCAGCAGAGGATGGCCCACGTGCCTGGATCCCTGCCACCCACATGGGAGCACTGGATGGAGTTCTAGCCTCCTGGCTTCGGCCTGGCCCAATCCTGTCATTGTGGCCATTTGGAGAATGAGCCAGCAGATGGAAGATCTCTTTCTAATTCTGCCTTTAAAATAAATAAATATTTTTTTAAAAAAATCCAGACTCACAGCTCGTATTAATGCCAGGAGTAAACCTGGGGAGAAAATATGAGGAGGGAGAAGGTGGTTAAAACAGTGAATTAATAATCATTAGTAAGCAAATTATTTTGTGTCCAGCCATATGATGGATGATACAATCTTCAAATCTAATGAGGCAGACATGTGAACAGTCTTTTGTTTTTTGGCCATTTCTTGATGCTATTTTCAGGGTTTTTTTTTTTCCTTCTTAATGTTCTTTTCCTCCTACTCTCTGTTTTGTGATCAAGTATAATGTCCATGGGTTAGGGATCAGAGAATCTTAGATGGGTGGTTCTAGCTCAGGATTGTCCAAGAGACTGTGATTGAAGTACTGGTTGGAGTTGTACTTGTTCCAAAGCTTGACCTGGGTTGAAATCTTTCTGATAAGCATCATACTCATGTGGCTGTTGGTTGATCTCAGAAAACCCATTTGTTCGCCCACTCGTGGACGTTCCCACAAAGTTATTTCACAACATGGCCCCAGAATTGCCTTAGAAGCAAATGATAGAAGAAAGAGCAGGGAGAGAACCCAAGATGGGAACTGCAGTGATGTCCAGTTATTCTGTGGTATTCTATGCTTCTTTAGATAGTAAGATCAGGCCATATTCAAGAAGAGAAAATTACATAAGAACATACCCCATCTAGTTTATAATTTTATTTGATGAAATAATTCGCCTACTACAAACAAACAAAAATATGTAAGAACAACTTCTGTAGAGTATGACTCTGATAATGTCAGCATCCTGGCTGCACATTGGAATGCTCAGATTATTATTATTTTTTTTAAATACTGATGTCTGGATCTTATGCTAAGATTGTTGTTTAATAGCTCTGTGTTTCAGTATGGAAATTAGGATTTTTCAAAAGATTCCCCAGGTAATTCTAACACGTGGCCAAGGCTGAGGAGTGACTGGTGTGGAATGTTTACCCAGTAGGTGTTTGCCATGAACCAGTATGTCCATTTCGACATGCCTCAGTAGGATTCTTTAAAAACCACAACTTCCAGTCTTGTGACACCCTGGTGTACTCCCAAGAGATAAACTAGTTGTGAAATGTAATGAATTAATCAAGTGAGATGATTTGCTGATAGAACTGTTGGTATTGGCCAAGTTCAGTGCCATGGGGTGGCAAAGGGCATTTGCCAAACACGATTTCAGTTGTGATTTGGATCCGTTGTTTTTGACAACAATTCAATAGCAGACTGGAGGTGTACTGAGGACACCCTCATCAGGCATGCTGGATGAATGTGCCATCTCTCTTGTCACAGTGGCAGGAGAACCTGCAACTAGCCTACCCAGGAGAGGGGTGAAGGGCAAGAAAATACTGATTTAAAAGAACAGATCCCTATTTTATTCCCATGTGAACTATTATTTGACCCAACAAGGGAGTGTTTGTCCCTGTGTGCCCTCTCTTTCTCCGTGGGATTAAGGTAAATGTCCTGTATAAATGGAACTGTTGGAGTGCTGAGAGAGGGGGACTGGGATGCATGCTGATAGCTCAGCTGAGTTTTTGAGAGTTGATTTCAAATGGGTTAATAATACCTCCTAGATGAAAGGGGAAAGCAGATAGTCATGTGAGCTACAGTTTACATTATTTTGCAAAAGGAAATATTATTTAATACATAGCCAAAGACAACGAGGATGATAAGAAAGAGATTCAGGATCTGGCTTTGTGGTGAAGCAGGTTAAGTCCCTGCCTGTGATGCTGGCATTGCACCATCAGTTTAAGTCCCGGATGCTCAGTTTCCAATCCAGCTTCCTGCTATTGTACCTGGAAAAGCAATAGAAGATGGTCCAAGTTCTTGGGCCCCTGCCACCCACATTTGAGACCCAGATGGAGTTCCAGGCTCCTTACTTTGCCCTGGCTCACCCCTAGCCATTGCAGTTATTTGGGGGATTGAACCAGTGGAAGGAAGATCTCTGGTTCTTTCTCTGTCTCGTTCTCTCTTTCTTTCTCTCTCTCTCTCTCCCCCCATTGCTCTGTCCCTCTTCCATTAAAATATATCAATAAATACTTTTTAAACTTTTACTTAATAAATATAAATTTCCAAAGTACAGACTATGGATTACAATGGCTTCCCCCCCATAACTTCCCTCCCACCTGCAACCCTCCCATCTCGAGCTCCCTCTCCCATTCCATTCGCATCAAGATTTATTTTCAATTCTCTTTATATACAGAAGATTCATTTCATATATATTAAGTAAAGATTTCAACAGTCAACAGTTTACACCCACACAGAAACACAAAGTGTAAAATACTGTTTGAGTACTAGTTATAGCATTAAATCA
This sequence comes from Oryctolagus cuniculus, assembly GCF_051225735.1. Classification (NCBI taxonomy): domain Eukaryota; kingdom Metazoa; phylum Chordata; class Mammalia; order Lagomorpha; family Leporidae; genus Oryctolagus; species Oryctolagus cuniculus. The sequence goes on along the minus strand of NC_142872.1, from coordinate 41,617,145 downwards.
CAATGTACAGCACATTAAGGACAGAGATCCTACATGAGGAGTAAGTGCACAGTGACTCCTGTTGCTGACTTAACACATTGACACTCTTGTTTATGGCGTCAGTAATCACCCTAGGCTCTTGTCATGAGTTGCCAAGGCTATGGAAGCCTTTTGAGTTCTCCGACTCTTATCTTACTTAGACAAGGTCATAGTCAAAGTGGAAGTTCTCTCCTCCCTTCAGAGAAAGGTACCTCCTTCTTTGAAGACCTGTTCTTTCCACTGGAATCTCACTCACAGAGATCTTTCATTTAGGTTGTCTTTTTTTTTTTTTTTTTTTCCCAGAGTGTCTTGGCTTTCCATGCCTAAAATACTCTCATGGGCTCTTCAGCCGGATCTGAATGCCTTGAGGGTTGATTATGAGGCCAGAGAGCTGTTTAGGACATCTGCCATTCTATGAGTCTGCTGTGTATCCTGCTTCCCATGTTGGATCGTTCTATCCCTTTTTAATTCTATCAGTTAGTATTAGCAGACACTAGTCTTGTTTATGTGATCCCTTTGACTCTGAGACCTATCAGTATGATCAACTGTGAACTGAAATTGATCACTTGGACTAGTGAGATGGCATTGGTACATTCCCCCTTGATGGGATTGAATTGGAATCCCCTGGCATGTTTCTAACTCAACCATTTGGGGCAAGTCAGATTGAGCATGTCCCAAATTGTACATCTCCTCTTTCTCTTATTCCCACTTTTATATTTAACAGAGATCACTTTTCAGTTAAATTTAAACACCTAAGAATAATTGTGTGTTAATTACAGAATTCAACCAATAGTATTAAGTAGAATAAAAAAAATACTAAAAGGAATAAAGTATTAAGTTGTTCATCAACAGTCTGGACAAGGGCTGATCAAGTCACTGTTTCTCATAGTATCCATTTCACTTCAACAGGTTTCCTTTTTGGTGCTCGGTTAGTTGTCACCAATCAGGGAGAAGATATGATATTTGTCCCTTTGGGACTGGCTTATTTCACTCAGCATGATGTTTTCCAGATTCCTCCATTTTGTTGCAAATGACCGGATTTCATTGTTTTTGACTGCTGTATAGTATTCTATAGAGTACATGTCCCATAACTTCTTTTTTTTTTTTTTTTTTTTTTTTCCCATAACTTCTTTATCCAGTCTACTGTTGATGGGCATTTAGGTTGATTCCACGTCTTAGCTATTGTGAATTGAGCTGCAATAAACATTAAGGTGCAGACAGCTTTTTTGTTTGCCAGTTTAAAAAAGAGGATAAAGGGAAATACTAATGATAACAACAAACTTCACACATCTGTTATACATTAACCGTTTCTCCTAGTAGCACAAGTATTACATATGTTAGCATCACACATATCTCTTGCTGCCAGGAAAGGTTTGGAAGAGATGAACCTACAGAGAAACTGAATGACATTTTATACATTGAAATTGCTAATTTCTGGATTTGGATTTTAAAATGTACTATTATGATTACTATTACCACTACTGTACTGGCTAGGGGCCTAGTTACACTAAGCATTATTTTATCTAAGCAATTTAAAAACTTTAGAATTAGACTATTATTTTTATTATCATTACTGCTTCAATTTTACTTATGAGAGAATTGAGGTAGAGAGAGGAAATAATTTGTCCAAAGTCAAATAGCTAGAATATGCTAGGGCTGGAACTTTATGTTGGGTCTGTTGAAATTTAAGCATTCACTCTTTGCAATATAAAAATATTATAGTGAGAGAAGCAAAAATGCAGTCTACAGCTTTGGGAAAAAATTGTTCTGTAGGCAGAGTCTGAGATAACATTTTGCTAACGCCTTTGATTGTGAATCACTGGTTGGTAGATTCTGAATGCCAGGTTCTTTCAGTTTACAACGTCTCATAGCCCTTGATTCCTGTGCACTAAATGAAGGAATGAAACACAGAATTGATGTGCATGTTATATCTTACAGATTTGTCTGCAAAATAATAACATACACTATATTAAATGGTGGAGTAATACCAAGTCTAAAACACAGCTGGTGCTCATGGAGATGATCAACATGAGAAACCAAAAATGCAATATATTATGAAGGAACAATCATACATTTTAGATAGCTTCATTGTTAGCTAACCTCCAGGCTAGGATTTAAGATGGAATGAAAAAATTACTATCAATAGATTCAAATCCTGTTCAGTGAAGTCAAATGGAAGAGGGAATGATTATAAATGATCCAGACTTGAGATAAAAGGTAAAATCCTAACAGTCTGCAGAAAATGCAGCCGCAGAAGCTGACCTTTCAAGGGTGTGTAGGCTTCCAGAAGCAGACAGATGGACTGCTGATGTGTTGGAATTACCTTATGAGAGCTGAATATTCACACCTCTCCCCAGCCCTGCCTTCTGTAACTTCCGATTGGTAACCTGAAATTGACCATTGTAAGACTATTTACACCATGAAAATTGCCAAATATTACAAATAAGTACCCGCACAGGAGGCAAAGGGAGGCTAGGACTCCCTTGCAGTTGCGAATGCCCAGGAGTATGAATACACACTGGGAGAAGTCTGGTCACATACAGTAGGAGGAGGGTAAAGCAGATTGAAGCAGTCCTTGAATGCCAAGCCAAAGAGGCTCAATTCTGTTTTATAGGCCCTGTACCCATCTGATATAACCATATTTGTATTTTAAGCTGAAAATGAGAGATTGGAAATGGGAGACCAGTTAAGATTCTTTGGTAGTAAATAGCATAACAGGAAGAGAACAGAGACCTAGACAGGGAAGTGAATTATGTGTGAGAGAAGGAGATAGACAGAAATGGCACAGGAAAAGAATTTAGAAAACTTGACAGTAGATAGAATGGCAGTTATTGAGAAAAGGTATTATTACTAAGTCACTTGGTCTGGGGACTGAAGGTTAGTGAGGTTATTTACAGAGACAGGAAATATAAGGAGAAGAATGTGGTTGAGTAGAAGGTGATACTCTCAGTTGCAAACGTGATGAACTTGAAGAAATTCAAAGGAATTGAGAAGTTATAGCCTGGATCTCCAGGGAAATATCAGATAGCTCTCAGAGATAAACAGGTGGTAATAAAGATCAAGGAAGTAAAGGACAGAATACAGGAAGAGGGCAAAGAGTAGCAGGACCTAAGGGAGATGATGGAACATTCCACTAAACTCTCCATCAATTCTTTGATGTGCTAGCTTAGATATTAAGCATTGCTTTTGTTGGGTAACTGAATGTCCTATTTTGTCTGAGATACTACCAGTTAATGTTGTCTTGACCCAGTATAATTATAAATAGCATCCCTGTCTACTCTCAGAATTGTCCCAGTTTGGATGACAAATTGCCTCTAATTATGTGCCACAGACTGTGCTGACAATTGAGATTTTAATGAAAAGCTCACCTACACCCTGGCCTTAAAACTACATATTACTTGTGTGTATGTGTGTGTGCGTGTATGCACACATGTTGTGTGTGTGTTGAGGGACATGGAAATAAGGTAAAAGTTACGGCTTTTTCCCTCGTGTAACCTGATACCTGCAAATGAGGATGCCACTAACCATCTACTAAGTGTCAATGCCATCACATCAGTCAATAAACACTAAAGGACTGAGAAAGGGTTAGGGTGGAAACCCTCCTTTTGCCTCTCCAGATCCATTTTCTGACTTCTCCATTCTTCTTTGTCAGAGAATCTGATATTCCTGGACTGTATTAATCGTTTAATTAATTGTTCTGACTTTCAGAGGGCTTGGCAAATGGATGGCACCAACAGGGAATATTAGGAGAGTGAGATTGGAAAATGTGTTCCTTTGACTCTCCTCATATTGGATCACCATAGGTAAACCGTATTCCTGTGCTAAAGCACAGATCTATATGGTACACTCTTTGGGTTCCAGGAACTGTTTCCTTCCCAGTTCCTGATTGGCTAGAGACATCAAAACTCAGAGGAGGATTTAACATTTCCCTTCAGTGTCCTTCACTTGCTCAAACTCCTTCCAGTCTCTAGGAGGGGGCCTAGCCATGTGTTGATGTGGTCATATTGTTTAGATGCTTTGCTAAAGTAAGATCTTGCAGTAGTTAAGGTTCTAAAAATCATCCCCAAGATGCATGCTCTAATTGCTGGGACTATGGATATGCTGAAATGTGATGTTGTGTAAGGGAGATTATCTGGGTATTCTTAACTGATCACATGAGCCATTGGGAGTGCCACTGCTGGTGGCAGAAGAGGTCAGAGAGGTTTGGTGCGTGAGCAAGATTGGATGTTCTGTCATTGGCTGGAGAATGAATGGGTTCACATAAGAACGTGTGCAGGCACTTTAAGGTGCTTCCTCCTGGTCTCCCATGTGGGTGAAGGGCCCAGGCACTTGGGCCATCCTCCACTGCACTCCTGGGCCACAGCAGAGAGCTGGACTGGAAGAGGAGCAACCGGGACTAGAACCCTGAATGCCGGCACCACAGGTGGAGGACTAGCTAAGTGAGCTGTGGCGCCGGCCTGATTTAAATTTTTAAAATGAAACATGAAAGATGCCAGCCTTGTGGCACAGAGGTTGAATCACCATTTCTGATGCTAGCATCCCATGTGGGTATGCTGGTTCAAGTCCTGACATCTCTGTTTCTGATCCAGCTGCCTAATAATGCATCTGGGAGGGCAACAGGCAGAGAATGATGGCCCAACTATTTGGGCCCCTGCCACCCAAGTGGTAGGCACAGATTGAGTTTCAGACTTTGGGTTTAAGCCTGGCTCAGACATAGCTTTTGTGGCCGTTTGTGGCCATTTATGGATTGAACCAGTAGGTGGAAGATCTCTCTCTCTTTTTCCATGAACAGTTAAGTATAATATATTTGTCTCTCCCTCTATCACTGTGCCTTTCAAATAAATGAATTAAACAAGTGTTAACAAAAGCTCATGTCATTAACAATAATAACCTGGAAGGCAAACCTTGTTTTATCCGGAGGTAACCAAAGATTCTGCAGCCAATATTAAGGGAAAAAAAGTTATGACATGTCATCAGATGGTCAATTAGAATTATCAATATTATTTTGTAGTCTTTGTACTTGTTTTGTTTGACCATAGAAGTTATAGTAATTTATTTTCTCATTTGAAGCCATCTATTTGCATTATTTTATAATTTGTTATTTTATAGTACTTTTATTAAAGAGAAAGTTTATTTACCTTGTATAAATAAATAAATTAAAAAGTAAAGCAGCTGGGACTCTAACCAGACAGTCCAATGGGATGTTGACATCTCAGGTGCTGATTTAACCACTGAGCCACGTAACCACCACTGTTTTAGCTCTTATGGCTTTATAGAAATACTAAAAATACCCATTACCATCAATTCTATTTTCCTTCTAATATATATATAGATTCATCTTGTCTATTTTCAATTTCAATTTTTTATTTAAATCATACTAATTTTATGGATTATATCTTAGTTTAAATTGACATATTTGAAATTCAATTTTTTTACCTAAGTACAGAATATGTTTCCTGTTATTTAATTTTGGGAGTGGAAATGTTCATCAACACTCATTTGAATATTCTTGATATCTGTCTTACACTTTTCATGTAAAGTTTATTCCTAGATATTTAATTTCTGATGGTATTAAAATAATTTGTGTTTTCTTCTAATTGTTTATGACAACTATTGGTTTTGTTCTAAGAAAGTTACTGAATTTTTTTCTTTAAATAATTTTATATTTGATTTTAAACAATTTTCTTTAACTTTGCAAGTTGACAATAAAATTATATACAAATTTTAAAAAGAGAAAGTTAATAAAGTGATTTAATGAATAAACTTTGAGTACTGAAGTGGTTCCATGAATAAACATCAGCCCTGAATCTTCCCCATAACCTCCCTGCTGTTTCTAGTCTTTGGGTGCTACACTATTTTTTATTAATTCCTCTAAGCCTTGCCTACAGTTTAGAAAACTGCTTTATTAAATTCCCCTCCACTTGTTCAGTAGAGTGGGCCACCTCTTTCTATGAGGGATCCCACCTGATACCCTTGTGTTGTGTTGATGGATCTGGCCTAACAATAGGGTTCTCAGTGGAGAGCAGGAGGAAGGGGGCTATTTTAGTCAACAGAGTTGCAGGAGCCAAGCAAAATACAGAGGGAAAGAAAGATCCTGGGTCTGGCTGGATCAGTAGTGGAGTTCACGCTGGGGATTGGCCATGTACAATTTAGATTTGATCATTTAAAAATTTCAAGTCCAGAAGTGAGTACCTGCTGAAGTGTCCAGCTATTGTTTTTGCTTATAGTTCATGTAATTTTTATCTTATTCCCATTTTTGTGTTGATCTTACAGATAGCAACCAGAGACAGAAGCTTCTTTCTGCTACATTGCTGAAGAGCTCGGGTTTCTCTAGAAGAATCAACGTAGTGTTTGTCATTGTGTGTGTGTGTGTGTGTGTGACAGAGAGCATGCGCAAAGAGAGATATATGTATGCATATATTTGTGCTCATACATGAACACAGACACATTATTACCAGGATAGAGGCCATTTCACAGAACATAAATTAGGCCTCTCAGTGGGCCATGGAGAATGCTGTTTCCCCATACCATGGCTGGCACTATCTGAAACTGCAGATGGCCAAAAGGAATGGCTAAATGTGTATACTCAGTCCCTAGACCCTAGACAGGACTGGTTGTTAAAGTAGAAACGTTCTGATGATGGAATTTCGCACCTCTTGGTTCTGGTTTACTTTAAAAAATCTTTAGAAATTTAACTTATGCTTAGTGTAGAAAACTTGAAAAACATAGCAAGAGAATAAACCACAATAAATATAATTACCCATCAACGTTTTACTGCATGCCTTTTAAACAGTTTTTGGTGCATACCTACCTTTTAGGTGACATTGCCCTGCAAATCTCTCTTTGCTTAGCAATACAGAATGGCTTTATCATCTTCTCCACACAATTTTAATAGTTTTTACTGTTTTGATTGTTACAGAAGTTAAATGTGACCATTTTAGAAAATGTAGAAAGAAAGCAGCCAAAAATAAAATAAGCACCATCCAGAACTAAACTAATAATGATAGTCTCTGTTGGCATTTTGATGCAACAGAATTTTTAATGGTTGCATTATATTTCACCATTAGATATGCTGTATTAATAAAATCATTTGATAGTAGGTTCTCAGTTTTTCTGTTGTACATAAACCATAAAGGAGTATCCTTGTTCATATATTTTGTGTATATCTATACATCTGATTATTTCCTTTGGAGGAATTCCATTTTTAATGCTTGACATGTTTAATGCTGCAGGAGTCTAAAATGATAAATGGTGATTAATTAGCCAGGTGCCCAGGGCTTTGCAACCTTTCTCAAAGAAATGAGCTCCCTGGGGCAGCTGCTTTATCTGTTGACTTGCTGGGAGAGCAGTGGAATCAAAAGCCAATGATATTCAAGGAACATAATGTGCTATGTCTTAAACTCTAATTACATCTAATCTATTATCAAATGTGTTGCTGACATTTCAAAATGTTTTCCTTTGTATATTTTAAATATGTATTTGGAGAAAAATCATCTTTTCTGTATCACTTTTGTCCCTTTTTGACTTCCCAATTTCCTCCACCTTTCAACAACTAGTTCAATGATTCATGGTAATTTTAGGGATCAGAGAACACTTAGCAGAGAACCTAAGAAACTTAGCTTCCATCAAAACCACATGTATTTCCTGTTTCTAAGCCAATAGATCTTCAAAGAATCCTGTTTCTTTATAGGACCTCATTAACATCAAGTGCATCCTTAGTGAGCATGGCGAGCCCCGTTCTGCCCCTGCACATTTCTGGCCTCTTTCAGAAATCTGCCTGCTGTCATCGCTGTTTGTCCCCCACTGTCCTGAACTTATTGTGGCTCCAAAGCTCTTCTTTGCACTGCTGCAACATTCTGTGGCCTTCTTGGACCTGGGCAAGATCATAGACTTTCTCTTAGTTTGCAAAAGTAAATGTCAAAATGCATTATCAACAGAACTTTATTAAAAGTCAGGGATAGAAGAATTATAGTGCAGAAATGGGAGAGAAATCAAATTGAATATTGGAGACAATTGCTGTAGGATCTAATTACTGGAAGCCTCACAGTTCTCCCAGTGGTTGCCTTTCTCTTACATGCCCTAGCGTAGCTGTGCCACAGGCCCCAACCCGATCTTCTCTATTCTGATTCTTAACTCAAAAGTTCCCTTTTCTGAGAGGGGGGGTCGGGGAGTTGGGAGTCACAGCATATGTCACTCAGTGAAGGTGTAAGAAACTTTACGGTGAAGCGATTACGTCCCTGTGAAGGGCACTCTCTTTATATTTAGAGTGCTTGGCCTGAAGCATTTGGAATATGTCACTGTTTTAGTGTTTTCTGAGAACAATGAGTAGATACTTGCCTGAAATATCTATAACTACATGACTCATCAAAGTGGTCTCTCACATTAAAGTGCAGATCTGTGTGGAAAAAAAGATTCTTGCTTCACTGTGGAATGCAGAAAAGATTTTTGGTGTATTTTCCTATTTGATCATTATTATAAGCCCATTGATAAACTAAATTCCTGGAAGATTTAAATATCAGTTTGACCCAATTATAAAATCACACATTGGGTCAAATATTGTAGAATGCTTTAGACCCACTCCCTTCTACCCAGGCACTTGGTTCATCTCAAGCCTTTTTTATTTTTCTCTCTGACCTGCTCTGAAACCTTCTTCCGAAAAATTCCCACCTCACGAACGATTACCTGTTGGAGCGTGTTAGGAGGGCATTGGTTCAGATTGTTTGACTGCAAACTCTTTGAGGGCAGACAATTTACTTTTAGCTTTAGCAATGCCAGATGCATCATGTAATAAATGCTGAGCTGTGTTTTCTTAACTTCTTTATTTAGGGGACCCAAAGAACTCTACTAAGAGACTAGTGGAACTCATAGAAGATTTTGGCAAAGTAGCAGGGTATAAAATCAATGCACAAAAATCAACAGCCTTTGTATACACAGGCAATGCCAGGGCTGAGGAAGAACTTCTAAGATCAATCCCATTCACAATAGCTACAAAAACAATCAAATACCTTGGAATAAACTTAACCAAGGACGTTAAAGATCTCTATGATGAAAATTACAAAACCTTAAAGAAAGAAATAAAAGAAGATACCAAGAAATGGAAAAATCTTCCATGCTCATGGATTGGAAGAATCAATATCATCAAAATGTCCATTCTCCCAAAAGCAATTTATAGATTCAATGCAATACCAATCAAGATACCGAAGACCTTCTTCTCAGATCTGGTAAAAATGGTGCTGAAATTTATATGGAGACATAGGAGACCTCGAATAGCTAAAGCAATCTTGTAAAACAAAAACAAAGCAGGAGGCATCACAATACCAGATTTCAGAACATACTACAGGGCAGTTGTAATCAAAACAGCATGGTACTGGTACAGAAACAGATGGATAGACCAATGGAACAGAATTGAAACACCAGAAATCAATCCAAACATCTACAGCCAACTCATATTTGATCAAGGATCCAAAACCAATCCCTGGAGTAAGGACAGTCTATTCAATAAATGGTGCTGGGAAAATTGGATTTCCACGTGCAGAATCATGAAGCAAGACCCCTACCTTTCACCTTACACAAAAATCCACTCAACATGTATTAAAGACTTAAATCTACGACATGACACCATCAAATTATTAGAGAGCATTGGAAAAACCCTGCAAGATATAGGTACCGGCAATAACTTCTTGGAAAACACCCCAGAAGCACAGGCAGTCAAAGCCAAAATTAACATTTGGGATTGCATCAAATTGAGAAGTTTCTGTACTGCAAAAGAAACAGTCAGGAAAGTGAAGAGACAACCGACAGAATGGGAAAATATATTTGCAAACTATGCAACTGATAGAGGGTTGATAACCAGAATCTACAAAGAAATCAAGAAACTCCACAACATCAAAACAAACAACCCACTTAGGAGATGGGCCAAGGACCTCAATAGACATTTTTCAAAAGAGGAAATCCAAATGGCCAACAGACACATGAAAAAATGTTCAAGATCACTAGCAATCAGGGAAATGCAAATCAAAGCCACAATGAGGTTCCACCTCACCCCAGTTAGAATGGCTCACATTCAGAAATCTACCAACAATAGATGCTGGAGAGGATGTGGGGAAAAAGGGACACTAACCTACTGTTGGTGGGAATGCAAATTGGTTAAACCACTATGGAAGTCAGTTTGGAGATTCCTCAGGAACCTGGATATAACCCTACCATTCAACCCAGCCATCGCACTACTTGGTATTTACCCAAAGGAAATTAAATTGGCGAACAAACAAGCTGTCTGCACATTAATGTTTATTGCAGCTCAATTCACAATAGCTAAGACCTGGAACCAACCCAAATGCCCATCAACAGTAGAATGGATAAAGAAATTATGGGACATGTACTCTATAGAATACTATACAGCAGTCAAAAACAATGAAACCCGGTTGTGGGGAGCAACCGGACTAGACTGAGTTACTGGAATTAAGACTTATTCTATGCATCTGCTCTCCCACAATATGGCGCTGGGAGAGAAGTAAACAGCTTCCGCACAGCTGCCTCCAGTTCAACCAATAAACTGTAGGACTTGCTCCTGATTGGAGGAGAGCAGCGTACTCGGCGTGTGGGCAGCCGAGTTAGGATTGGCGGAGGAGGACTATAAAGGAGGAGAGAGACGGCATGCACCGGGAACATCTATGGGGAACATCTAAGGGAACCCGTGCAGCCCCCGAGAAAGCCGGCCAGCGGTGTGCCGCTCCCCTGCGGAAGTGGGGAATGTGGCTAGGGGGAACTGCCCTTCCACGGAGGTGGAAGGGATAGTAGCCAACCCGGGAAGAACCAGCAGCAAACCCGGGGAGGGCCGAGCAGACGAAAGAACAGCGCAGGGTCCTGTGTCGTTCCTCCACGAAGAGGGGGAGCGACACCCGGTCATTTGCAACAAGATGGAGGAATTTGGAAAACATCATGATGAGTGAATTAAGCCAGTCCCAAAGGGACAAATATCATATGTTCTCCCTGATCGATGACAACTAACTGAGCACCAAAGGGGAAACTTGTTGAAATGAAATGGACACTATGAGAAACAGTGACTTGATCAGCTCTTGTCCTGACGGTTGATGTACAATGTAATACTTTATCCATTTTAGTATATTTTTTTTGTTCTAGTGACATTGGTTGAACTCTGTAATTAACACACAATTATTCTCAGGTGTTTAAATTTTAACTGAAAAGTGATCCCTGTTAGGAATTTGGAAAACATTATGTTAAGTGAAATAAGCCAGTCCCAAAGGGACAAATACCACTTGTTCTCCTTGATAGATGACAACTAACTGAGCACCAAAAAGGAAACCTGTTAAAGTGAAATGAACACTATGAGAAACGGTGACTTGATCAGCCCTCACCCTGACTGTTGATGAGCAGCTTAATATGTTATCCCTCTTAGTATTTTTTGTTTGTTTGTTCTACTTAATACTTTTGGTTGAATACTGTAATCAATACACAATTCTTCTTAAGTGCTGAAACTTAACTGAAAAGTGATCGCTGTTAAATATAAGAGTGGGAATAAGAGAGGGAAGAGATGTGCAATTCGGGACATGCTCAAGCTGACTTACCTCAAATGGTAGAGTTAGAAACATACCAGGGGATTCCAATTCAATCCCATCAAGGTGGCATGTACCAATGCCATCTCACTAGTCCCAGTGATCTATTTCTGTTCACAATTGATCATAATGATAGGACTAAGAACCAAAGGGATCACAGAAACAAGAATAGTGTCTGCAAATACTAGCTGATAGAATCAAAAAGGGAGAGAATGGTCCAACATGGGAAGTGAGATACACAGCAGACCCATAGAATGGCAGATGTCCTAAACAGCTCTCTGGCCTCAGAATCAACCCTTAAGGCATGCGGATCTGGCTGAAAAGCCCATGAGAGTATTTTAGGCATGGAAAGCCAAGACACTCTGGAAAAAAAAAAAAAAAAGTAAATGAAAGATCTCCACGAGTGAGATCCCAGTGGAAAGAATGGGTCATCAAAAAGAAGGTACCTTTCTCTGAAGGGAAGAAAGAACTTCCACTTTGACCATGGCCTTGTCTAAAAATGATCAGAGTCAGTGAACTCAGGGGGCTTCCATAGCCTTGGCAGCTCATGACAAGAGCCTAGGTTGATTACTGATGCCATAAACTAGAGTGTCAATTTGTTAAGTCAACAACAGGAGTCACTGTGCACTTACTCCTCATGTAGGATCTTTGTCCTTAGTGTGCTGTACATTGAGATTTAATGCTATAACTAGTACTCAAACAGTATTTTTCACTTGATGTTTCTGTGTGGGAGCAAACTGTTGAAATCTTTACTTAATGTATGCTAAACTGATCTTCTGTATATAAAGAAAAACAAAAATGAATCTTGATGTGAATGGAAGGGGAGAGGGAGTAGGAAAGGGAAGGGTTGCGGTGGGAGGGATGTTATTGGGGGGGAAGCCATTGTAATCCATAGTCTGTACTTTGGAAATTTATATTCATTAAATAAAAGGTAAAAAAAAAGAAACATAAAAAAAAACCAAGTTGTGTGTATGTGTGTGCATCCACTTTTCTTAGGAAAGGATCTACATGTGTTGTTAGCATCTTATAATCTCACTGACTTAAACATTCTTTAGAGTATTGTAGGGTAACCCTTACTGTCTCTCATTCAGTATGAGATAGAAAAAATCTCCATGGAGTGTTTACAAATGTTTAACTCTTCTATTAAAAAGCCTTTGCTCACTCGACCTAAAATTTTCTACCACATACACCGTGGTCCAAGTTCACAAAATCTATTTTATTTTGAATGTCATAAGTAATAATGAGAGACACTGTTTGTTTTGTATTTTATTGAAATTTCTTACTAATGTAAGAAAGAGCTATGTAAAGACACTGCTATCTGATTAAACTCTTTCAGTGAGTTTAGCCTATTTTTGTTCTTTTTGTAGTATAATTTCGCATATGAATAATTTAGGAAGTAAATAATTTTGGTCAATTTATGTCATATACTTAATACATGTTGACTAGATCAATTAAATGAATAATGAATGAACATGTGAATGGAAGAAAGGATAAATGAAAATTGTGTAATATAAATTTATGATCAAGCTGACTATGTAGATGAATATAATGAGTAATTTTTAACATGTGAGCTAAGACCCTGGTCTTCATATATGAGCTATTCAGATTTATGGCTGGTTTATGAGAGTATTATTAACAGTCACAAACAATTTCAATGTAAGGATTAAAAGCTGATAAAAGGGGCTGGCGCCGTGGCTCAATAGGCTAATCCTCTGCCTGCAGCGCCAGCACACCGGGTTCTAGTCCCGGTCGGGGCGCCGGATTCTGTCCCGGTTGCCCCTCTTCCAATCCAGCTCTCTGCTGTGGCCAGGGAGTGCAGTGGAGGATGGCCCAAGTGCTTAGGCCCTGCACTCCATGGGAGACCAGGATAAGCACCTGGCTCCTAGCCGTGGCGGCCATTGGAGGGTGAACCAATGGCAAAAGGAAGACCTTTCTCTCTGTCTCTCTCTCTCACCGTCCACTCTGCCTATCAAAAAAAAAAAAAAAAAAAAAAAAAAAAAAAAAACTGATAAAAGGGCAGAACTTTGATGCAGCCAATAGTGAATAGGGCAGAGATTCCAATACAGAGACACTACCTCTGGATGAATTTTGGGCAATAGCACTTTCTGGGGTGTTAGCAATGTTCTGGGGCAGCCCTGGTTTACTGGACTGTTTGTGATGGTTGTATATGTTCATGTCCAATAAAGTCGTATGCATCTGTGTCACATGAACAGTGGAAACCTGGTTGGGATGACTGAGGAACTAAATATTTACTTGTACTTGACTTAAAGCAATTGAAATTTAAAGAGCCTTGTGTGTTGAGTGGTTGCATATGAGCTAGTGTAACACTAGGGCCCATCCTCTTCATTAACTCATTGAACAGCCTCAAAAAAGTACTTAACAACTTTTTAAAATCTCTTATAAACTTATACAGCGCAAGTACATTAGACTCTGTTTCTGACAGAAACAGAAAAAGTCTAACTCAGTAAATAGCTTAATTTAAGTTCATCTCTTATGATGATTTGCAAAAACAAAGTAGGAAAGAAACCTACTAGATAGGCCATTTTATCTTGTCTTCCACTTCTGTGTGACACAAATCACTTGTGTTGACACAGTGTTATGGCATGTAACACTGTGATGTATTAGCAAAGGTTTTCTCCACAAATGTAAATTACCTTTCTGTTTAAATTTTTGTCTTTATTATGGAAATCTTCAAACATAAAATGTGGAAAGTTGTATATTGACATTCCCTATCTTCACTTACCAGCCTTAAAAAAGATCAGTTCAGAGATACTCTTTTTGGCTTCCAGTAGGGAGATGCATTCTAGGGATGAGTTTCAATTAATGATGATTATTATCCTAATTGATGCTCAGATATTCCTGATTTTGTTTGCTGGAAGATTATCCAATTAGCTGATGATTCATTTTTTGTTCTTTGTTTTATTCTATCAACTACATGTTCAAGTTAATTTTTTATTTAATTTTTAAAATAATTTATTTCAGAGGCAGAGTTAGAGAGAGAGAGAGAGAGAGAGAAGGAGGGAGGGAGGGAGGGAGGGGGAGAGGGAGAGAGGGAGAGAGAAAAAGGTCTTCTATCCACTGATTCACTCCCCAAATGGCCACAATGACTAGAGGTGGGCTCATCTGAAGCCAGTATTCAGAAGCTTCCTCTGGTTCTCCCACATGGGTGCAGGTGCCCAAGTACCTGGGCCATCTTCTACTGCTTTCCCAGGCCATAGCAGAGAGCTGGATCAGAAGAGGAGCAGCTGGGACTCAAACCAGTGCCCATATGGGATGTCTGAGCCACAGGCAGAGGCTTAACATACCACATCACAGTGCCACCCTGTTTTATCTAGATGATTTCAGTGATTTTATTCTAAGTTAATGTTATAATACTGTAAAACAATTTCACAAGATTCTGTAGTAAAAATGAATATATACTAAAAAAAAAAAAAACCTGTTCCCATATTTTTCCCCTCTGGGTAAGCATTTCTGTATTGTCAGACTTATCTTTCCATTAAAATCTATAAATAACAAAAAAAATACACTCCTGAAATTAGATTCATTTAATCCTCCATTTTCCCATGTACCTATTAAATCACCCAAGAATTGTCTACTGACTGTACTCCATATCTTAGATGAAATTTATATGGGATAGTGAATTACATTAGATGCTAGGAAACAAGAGACCAAGAAAGCCTAAGCCATTGTTTAATACCTTCAAAATCACTAGGACCATAGAATTTGCCATTATTGATTGGAAAAACCAACTCCGAAATGATGGTAACTAGTAGAAGATCTATATTCAATAGATTCTTGTCCCCTAAAAATATAAAACAAGGAAAAGAGAATGAGGCACACATAATCAAGAAGGCCCTTAGGATCAAGGAAATGTGTCATTGATCTCTTATCAATTTAAGAACCTTAGGGGCCTGCACTGTGATAAAGCAAGTAAAGCTGCTTCCTGCCAGTGCCAGCATTCCATACGGGCACTGGTTCAAGTCCCGGCCACTCCACTTCTGATTCAGCTCTCTGCTATGGCCTGGGAAAGCAGTAAAAGATGGCCCAAGTCCTTGGGCCCCTGCACCCACTTTGGAAGACCTGGCTCCTGGCTTCGGATCAGTGCAGCTCCAGCCATTGAGGCCAATTGGGGAGTGGACCAGTGGTTGGAAGTCTCTCTCTCTCTCTCTCTCTCTCTCTCTCTCTCTCTGCCTCTGCCTCTCTGTAACTCTGCCTTTCAAATAAACAGATCTTTCGGATTTTGTCCCGGTTGCCCCTCTTCCAGGACTTTGTTGTTGTTGTTTTCTGTTTGAAAGTATTGCCCAGAAGCTGGAGGGTGGCAGGGGTGAGCTGAAAGGTAGTCTCATATTTTGGCAGGCCACAGATCTCTTACTCCATGCCAATTAGTATGACACTGGATAGTCAAGGCATAGGAAACAGGACATTGTTTCTTTCAAACATTTTCTTTTCTCCTCCTTCCCCTTTTCACCTTTACCGACTTGGATACATATCTTGGAATATGCGGGGAAAAATGCTCAGGAATCCATTATAGATTTTTTTTTAGCACCATGGAAACCCCATGAGGCATTGATTGGCACCGCTGTAACTGTTTTTTGCTGTAGCTGCTAATTGAGGCTATTACATTAAAAGGTGAGTGCAAACAGCAAAGCAATTCAAAGCAGAAAACTGACAGTGATGAGTATATAAAAAACTTCCCAGATGCTGGATTTCTGAGGGCGAGGAGAGGCAGGACATGGAACAGGAAAAGTCCCAAGGATTTTGAATCCTGCCAGCCACCCATGTACCACCAAGAACAGACCCAGAAGAGGTGAAATGGATATTACAGAGTGTATCTTGACACCTAGAGAGAATGATAACTTTGAAAAATATCTTGTTGTAAATTCTTCATGACCATCAACAACTAAAATCCAATTAATTCAATTGTTCCTTCACCAGATACTTCTCTAAAACCTGTTCCATGCTGGATACTGTGCTGTGTGCTAGGTATTTTGTAGTGAGCAAAATGGCTCTGCCTCTCTTGGAATTTAGCAATGGTGCTTGTGATGTGCCTTTTTGTTTTTAAATTTTACTTAGTAAATATAATTTCCAAAGTACAGTTTTTGGATTACAACGGCTTTTCCCCCCTCTAACTTCCCTTCCATCCGCACCCCTCCCATCTCCCGCTCCCTCTCCCATTCCATTCGCATCAAGATTCATTTTCAATTATCTTTATATACAGAAGATCGATTTAGTATATATTAAGTAAAGATTTCATCAGTTTGCACCCACACAGAACATAAAGTGTAAAATACTGTTTGAGTATTAAATCACATTGGACAACACATTAAGGACAGAGATCCTACATGAGGAGTAAGTGCACAGTGACTCCTGTTGTTGACTTAACAATTTGACACTCTTGTTTATGGTGTCAGAAATCTCCCTAGGCTCTAGTCATGAGTTTCCCTCTTTGCATAGGCACAATGGAGCTTAGCCAAGCAAGAACAGAGACAAACATTTGGGTGCAAATTGATATATTTGGGGGTTCATCCAAGGAAGCACAGTGAGGGAAAGGGCAAGTGAGATGAGGGGATGGAGGGAAACCAGTAAGGGATTTGTAAATGAGGGTATCAGTGGTGTGGGCAACTGAAGGTCAGCCTTCTGCTGGGGCGCCCCTGAGACCTGGATGGAGCACACCTCGTTTTAGTCTATGCAGCATATTAAAAAACTGAGGGATTCACCCAGCAGCTTCCGTCCTCCCAACACTTTGAGAATGGCTTGTCATCAGGCCTAGCATTCTGCTGTGGCCAGAGAGCACACTCAGCCAGTGGGGATACAGGAAGCCGTGGGAGTGTCCAGGGACCATCTGGTGAGAGCTGAGAACACACAGGCAGGCCACTGACAATGTGTGCACCTATTACGCACACGTGAAAGGGAACTGAGGCTTGAGAGATCACCCAGCTGGTGGGAATGATGGTCCAGACTAGAACCCAGTGCTCTTGTATTGCACTTGAATCCTAAAATAGGGTCTGAC
This sequence comes from Oryctolagus cuniculus, assembly GCF_051225735.1. Taxonomy (NCBI): domain Eukaryota; kingdom Metazoa; phylum Chordata; class Mammalia; order Lagomorpha; family Leporidae; genus Oryctolagus; species Oryctolagus cuniculus. The sequence goes on along the minus strand of NC_142872.1, from coordinate 41,599,544 downwards.
CTGTGAAGCCTAACTTCTCCCTTTCAGTCCCAGAAGAGCTTGGTAGAAGCACTGAATGGCAATGCAGTAATATCTCTAGAGGGAGTGGAGATTAGATGGGATTCATGGTGGAGAATCAAGCTCACATCAGGCAGGGCCTCGTTGATTTTAGACCAAGTCCTTCTCTGCTGTTTCTGGGTGAGCAGATGCAGGCTCCAATACCTGAGTTGACATGGAATGAGACTGAGAGAAGAGAATGAATGGACTTTGTTTTGTTCACTCCAAAGCCTTCTGAGACCCATTTGGAAGAACACTGTGTTAACAGCTTAGTGTCCTAGAAATTCATTAAGAGTCAAGTGGCACCGTCTAGTTTTGGCTTCCTGATACAAACACTTCTTCTCTAGGAGTAAATCATTTCCTTCTTATAAAAATAAGCTTGTTGTTTGGATTGTCATGATGGTTAAACAAGATATCATGTGTATCTTCTCCTGGGTTCCCTGGACAGCAGAGCCTGAGGCAGGCCTTGGTGCTAACACACACTTACATGTTAACACGTTACTGGAGGTGGAGATTAAATACAGTTGGCATCCTCAGAAGAGTCTGAGAGATGGAGGGAGTGCGAGTGGTGCGTCTGCACGCTCCTGTCGGTCTCCTGTCTCTCACTGGAAAGAAACAGACTGCCCCATCTTAGCAAAGCTCCCTGAATATCTCTGGATTGTGTTGCTTGGAAAGCAGAACAATCATTTGTTCAGTGTTGGGGGATGGAATCTGGTATGTGGGCCCTTGTGACTGTCACGCATGGGGAAGCTATTAAGACTGGGGGAGAAGGCCAGAGCCACTGTGGGTGTGACCAGAACTTCATACTGTGCAGGTATACATTCTGCCACCACTGAGCTCCTGGGAGGTGCTGAGACCTGTAAGCTGGCAGAACTGAGATCTGTAGAGGTGCGTAAACTAGGTCAGGTACTGTATGAGAAGAATGTGTAAAGAATACAGCAGGCTGTTGTTAACAAAGACTTCAGATCTCTAGGCTTCCATTCTTGTACCAAGTTTTCTTATGTACCTTTGTTGTCCAAGGCATGCATGTTTCTTCTTGGGCTATAATTAGAAAATGATTAATGAACAGATGAAGTGAGGGACCTAGGGTGGTCTCTGACTAGAAACATGACATTTATTGTACACTTATTCCCTATACTGGGGCCAATTCTTCTCTCATATGTCCTCGCTTAATCCTCACCCAGTCTCATTACCATCCCCATTGCACAGATGAGGAAACAGGCTTAGGAAACTTACAGATATTGCTTAAGGTCATAGAATGAGTGAGTTGCAAAAAATGCACTAGAATTTTGTGACTTCTCTTTTCTGCTCGGCTACAATGTTCTTTCATCACTTCAGCTTTCCAGGTTTGGTTTGTATGTCTGATGCAACAGAAGTGTTGTGGTATCATCGCCATGTTTCTGTGATCCTGAAATGACCATAGATGCTCCATTACAAATGGTGAATCAATGTGTATTTCTAATAGAACCTTACTTTCAGATCAGTGTTATAGAATATTAAATTCTACTAGGGCAGGACCTGTGTCTATTTCACCATTGTGTTACCTAAGCCTAGAAGAACAGTGGTAGATTTAAAGTTCATGGTATGGTAAGATAGGCCTCATGAGATGGAGATAAGACTATGAACCTAGGCACAGGTAGGCAAACTGTGGCCCATGGGCCAAATCTAAGTACTTGCCAACTTAACTGAATACCTGCTGAAGCACAGTTATGGCCATTTCTATATGCATTATCTTTGGGTGTTTTTGTGCCTGTGAAACAACAGCTGATATGAGAACTTGCAGAAACCCTGTGGCCTTCAAAGCTAAAATACATTATCCTTTATGGAAAAATCTCATCCTTTATGGAAAAATCTGACCAGTCTGAGGTGTGCTTGGAGAAGACTCAGAGGCTGCTGTAAGAGTTCAGAGCAGAAAAGAATCCATGTGATACAAGTGCCCTCCAAACCTCCATTCACTCTAAGGAAACATAATATACAGTTGTAGCAATATCTTATTAATGTATAAAAATAGAACCAACTTAATTGCCCAACAATAGAGATGGGTTAAATGTACAGTGCTGTGTCACCACTAGAAATCCTGTCACAGAAAATAAAATTTATAAACAATAAAAAAAGCCTACAGGATAAAAAAAAGTTAAAAAAACAAAATACTAAATGCTATTTGATTCTACTTTTGTGCCAAAATGTCACATACGTTTACAAAATCAATATAGAAAAAAAATCAGAATGTTACAAATGTTCAGCTAATAGGATTATGGCTCATTTTTGTTTTCTATTTTATGCTCATCTCCATTTTCTACTTTTCTACAATGCATAGACTTTTTTTTAATAAAGTGTTAGATTCTGAGAACACTTTTTTCTTAGATTTATTTATTTATTTGAAAGGCAGAGTTACAGAGAGAGGAAGAAAAAGAGACAGAGACAGAGAGAGAGAGAGAGAGATCGAGATCTTCCATCTGCTGGTTCACTCCCCAAATGGCCACAACTTCCACAGCTGGGCTGGTTCGAAGCTAAGAGCTAGGAGCTTCTTCCAGGTCTCTCATTTGTTTGGCAGGGGGACAAGCACTTGGGCCAATCTTCTGCTGCTTTCTCAGGAGCATTAGCAGGGAGCCAGATCAGAAGTGGAGCAGTCGGGACTTGAACTGTGTCCATATTGGATGCCAGCGCTTCAGGCAGTGACCTTTCCTGCTATGCACAGTGTTGACCTCAAAAACACGTGTTTTTAAAGTTTTTTTTTTTTTAATGAATGCATTTTTTCATAGATACAACTTTAGGAATATAGTGGTTCTTTCCCCCATATCCCCCCACCCCCAGGTCCCATCCCACCTTTCTCTCCTTCTCCCACCTCCTTCTTCATTATGGTTCATTTTTAGTATACAGAGGACTAGCTCCATGCTAAGTATAGACTTCAACAATTTGATCCCACGCACACACACAACATATAGAGTACAGTTCGTTGAGAAAATTTGCGGTGGATTCTCATATTACAATTCATTAGAGATAGAGGTGCTACATGAGAAGCAAGTGCACAGTGATTTCTGTTTTTCGTTTAACAATTATTTATGACAGCAGTGATCTCCTGAGGCTCTTGCCATGGGCATGCTGAGGCTATGGAAGCCTTTTGTGACTGCAGACTCTATCAGTATTTGGACACAGCCATAGGCAAAGTGGGTGTTCTTTTCTCCCTTCAGAGAAGAGTACATCCTTCTTTGATGATCCTTTTTTTCCACTGAGGTCTCGCAGAGATCCTCCATGTAGGATATTTTTTTGCCACAGGGTCTTGGCTTTCCATGCCTGAGGTACCCTCACAAGCCTTTCAGCCTGAGCAGGAAGCCTTAAAGGTTGATTCTGAGGTCAGAGTGTTATTTACAGCGAATGTCATTCTAGGAGTCTGCTGTGTGGACTGCTTCTCATGTTGTACTTTCCTTCCTTGTTAATCCTGTTTTTATTTTATTTCAGTTATAGACTACCATCTCTTATTTCCTGTCTTATTTTTAACTGGGTTATTTTTCCAATGGCCTTAAAATACATTTGATTAACTCTGTTACATAGAGAGTTCAGCATATAGTATGAGGAAGAGAAAAGAGGGAAAAAGAAAACAGAAAAAAAAACCGAAAAGGATATACAAAGTAAAAAGTATCAATGATAAACTGTCCCTCAACAGTCAGGTCAAGGACATTGGTTCTAAAAGTGACAATTTTTCTTCTATAACTTTCATTTTAGGAGCACTATTAATTCTCCAAAGTCAGGGAGACCATATAGTATTTGTCTATTTGGGACTGGGTTATTTCACTAAGTATGAGGTTTTCCAGCCTGCTCCATTTTGTTGCAAAGGACTGGATTTCATCCTTTTTTACTGCTGTGTAGTATTCCATAGTGTACATATCCCACAATTTTTGTTATCTAGTCTTTGGATGATGAGCATTTAGGTTGCTTCCATGTCTTAGCGATTGTGAATTGAGCTGCAATAAACATGGAGGTGCAGATAGTTCTTTTGTTTACTGATTTCATTCCCTGGAGTGGGATGGTTGGGTCATATGGTGGGTTTGTATTCAGATTTTTGAGGTATCTCCCTACTGTTTTCCATAGTGGCTTTACCAGTTAACAGTGGGTTAGGGTGCCCTTTTCCCCACATCCTCTCCAGCATTTATTGTTTGTTGATTTCTGTATGAAGGCCACTCTAACTGGGGTGAAGTGAAACTTCATTGTTGTTTTTATTTGCATTTCCCTGATGACTAAAGATCCTGAGCATTTTTTCATGTGTCTGTTGGCTATTTGGATTTCCTCTTTTGAAAAATGCCTGTTAAGTCCTTGGCCCATCTCTTAACTGGGTTGTTTATTTTGTTACTGTGGAGTTTGTTGATCTCTTTATAGATTCTGGTTATTAATCCTTTATCAGTTGTGTAATTTGCAAATAATTTCTCTGATTCTGTTGGTTGCCTCTTTACTTTCCTGACTGTTTCTTTTGCTGTACAGAAGCTTTTCAATTTGAGGTAATCCCCTTTGTTCCTTTTGGCTTTGACTGCCTGTGCCTCTGGGGTCTTTTCCAGGAATTCTTTGCCTGTGCCAAGTCTTGAAGGGTTTCCCCTATGCTCTTGATTAATTTGATGGTGTTGTGGCATACATTTAGATCTTTAATCCATGTTGAGTGGATTTTTGTATAGTGTGTAAGGTAGGGGTCGTACTTCATACTCCTACATGTGGACACCCAGTTTTCCTAGCACCATTTGTTGAAGAGGCTGGCCCTGTTCCAGGGGTTGGTTTTAGCTCCTTTGTCGAATATAAGTTGGTTGTAGATGTTTGGAGATTTCAGGTGTTTCTATTCTGTTCCATTGGTCTATCCATCTGTTTTTATACCGGTACCAGGCTGCAAAAACGCGTTTTAAATATAAGAACCTTTGAGAGCAGAAGTATTGCTGTGGTTAAGCTGATGCTTATAACACTGGTATTCCTTATTGGAGTGCAATTTTCAGTTGCAGCTGCTTCACTTCCAATCCAGCTTCCTACTTATGCACATGAAAAAGCACTGGGAGATGGCCCAAGTGCTGGCATCCATACCACTCAAATAACAAACCTGGATAGAGTTCCAGACTCTAGCTTTGGCTTGGCCCAACCCTGGTTGTTGTGGCCATTTGAGGAGTGAGCCAGTGGATGGAAGATGCTTGCTTGGTTGCTTGCTTTTTCTCTCTCTCTCTCTGTTTCAACTAACCAGATAACAATAACTAAGTAAGTAAGTAAATAAATAAACCTTTTTAAACAAATACAGAAACTTTCATAATGTGACAAAATAAACAGTCCAGGAAATTGTATGAAGAGCAGGATCTGGGTAAACCATTCTGTTTGTTTCCCCCAAATTTCTTCTTTAATAGGTGGTTTCTGCATGACACTAGGACACCTTAAAACTGGGATCCCTCTTCCTCCTTAAAAACTGAAAATGCATGAGTTGAAACAACTTCTCTTATTTCCTTTTGCTCAGCTGAGACAGGTTGACATATTTAAAAGAATTTTAGTACTCAGAGAACAAAAAGGCAATACTTGCAGAAAATATAAAAGGCATGCCAGTTTTCATATTTAAAACACAAGCTTCTACTCCTCTACAGGGCTGGCCAGTTGCGTGTGGAATCAGAAGCCCACGTGGTCTCCCCCTGGAGCCTAATTCGCGTCGAGTGTGCTCCGCTGCGTTTCTGTTACCTGGAACTGGACAGCAGGCAGTCACGTGCTGTTAGTCAAGAGTAAGATAACACTTGGCAAAGCTCTGTCCACCCTGGTCTTTTCCACCTGACTCTCCTCCAAAGTGAACTATGGTCTCTCGGAGATACTGACAGGAGGAGATCTCACTTTTGGCCAGTTTAGCTGTACTTTACACATCATGGTGTGTGTGTGTGTGTGTGTGTGTGTGTATGGCATGAAGTTGTAGAGAACACACCAACCAATTTTTGAGGTGATCATCTCTTGCCCCTCACATGCAGAGAAGCGGCCAAGTTACTGTTCATTCATGATGGGATCACAGTGTAAAAGCTTGTGGCATGCCCTATGTCAACAATGGCATATACTCAATGAGAACATTTTTAGGGTTCTCCATGTTACTACCCAAGCTGGTGATTAAATCCAGGAGGCATCAAATCTATGGGCTGTTTTGTTTTTGCCCCTTCACATGCTGTTGAATCTTCTGTTAAACCACTTCCCACTTTCTTGGTACCTTGTCTGTGTACCATAAAAAGAAGTGATTCTTCTGTCCACTGAAACAATGAAATGTTGCCTACATTTCCCTAATGGCTTGTGCCATAAAGTTGGCCTCTACTGAAACTTACCATGTCCCTCCTCTGTAAGTAGCTTGAGGGCAGCGACTTTTGTTTGCTTTCTTTATTGTGTCTTAAAACAGGTGTTAAATGAGTGTCTTGTATGTGAAATAGGCTCCATAATTGGTTAATAACCAGCTACAGTTTTTAATAATTAGAGAAAAGGTCTAAAGAAATTAATCTGCCATCAGTGGGAGGAAGTAAACTAGGAGATCAATTTATAGTTTGCTAACAGAAATTTCTCACTCTGCACTGTCTAATATTGCAATGGACTGTTCTGGAAAATAGCACTGAGCACATTCTAATCAAGATGAAAGACTGCTTTTGGGGAATATCATAATGGGGAATTCATTCAAGAGATGAAGGATCGGACTAAATGTCCTATAATTCCTCCTAGTTTTATCTTCTTGGTACCACCAAGCTCAAATGGAGGCGAGAAATCTCACTGGAATAAGTGCTTTTTTCTCTTCATTTGCTCAGGCTGTCAGCAAGCTATGCTCTCTCTGCATCGTGCATATCCATCAGTAGCTATTTTTCTTTCCCTGCCTAGTCTTCCTTTCTTGACTATTGCTGTTAAACTATAAAAATGTCATCATAAGAGCTAAAAAGCATTAGCAGCCACTGAAGAGTCTCTGACAACTCTTGGAAATCCATGAAATGCATATATTTTATTTGAGGGTAATTTGGCCTTGCATTAATCGTTTGCTATATTTATCTCTTCATTCTTTCCTTTAAAGGCTAGTTTTATGAAACTGGGCTTGGGTTTCAGAGAATTGCCTTGATCCACTGCCTAGCCTACCTGTGTTACTGAAATCCTATTTGCAACATCCAAATTACTTTTCTGAACCCAATTTATACAGTAACAGATGGGGGATTCCAAAAGGGAAAGTTTCCGTTCATATCCAGCAAATCATCTTTATGGGAAAAAAAATCAGAAGCAAACTCGGTGGCATACACAGAGATTTAACTTCCGGAAACCCTCATTGTCCATTTAATTTTTTTTTTTCTGTTTAAAGTAGTCAGACCCAGAGTAAACCTCACTGTTTTCAGACGTTCAAATGAACAATTAATGCATAATGAAAAATTTACATTACTAAGCACTGTTATGAAACTGGTTTTCAGTTTCTTTATATCTCTCTCTTTGAATGGTTTTGCTGTTCATTTCCTAAATATTCCTTGGTAAAAGCACAATTCATTTCAGAAAATTAAATGCCCAGTTTTTTATTTTTTTCCTTTTCTCTTTATTTAAAAATGAATGACTTTTGTTCTGAAATATTGAATGTATGCGATTCAAAAACTTTTCTTATTTATACAGGGTGAACAAATTTCGTGTTTTTCATAGATACAGACTTAGAGCATAATGATACTTCCTACCCTACCCTCCCTCCCGCCCACACTATTCACCATTCCTCCTCCTTTGTTTCTTATTTTTTCTTTTAATTTTTACAATTATTTGTAATTATATTGAAATACTTTCAGTTTATTGTAATCACATACTTAGCCATCCACCAAATAAAGAATTTAGCAAGTAATGAGTAGAAAAATCACTGTTCCTCAAGAATATAGACAAGTGCTGTAAACAATAAATCTCAAAATGTCAATTTCATATAAGCTACATTATTTTGTGCTCTGTATATTAGTAATGTATGGACTTTTTAACAAGTAGTCATTATTAGTTCATTTTCCTTACTTGTTAAGGTGTCTTTCTGGGTTTTTCTTTGGGAGGCAGGATCTGCACGCTCATAATGTTGTTTTGGTTATTGTTTGACATGAACCTGAGGAAAATCACAAGACTGAAAATGCCCTGAGCAAAGTGTACTTAGCATAATAGAATTCTATAGGAAACTTATCTCTAGGAATATAACATTATAAAGGAGTGGAAACTGTGGCCCAGAGAGGGTAAGTGATTTGCTCAAAATCACAAAGGAAATTGTTGACAGTAACAGTAATTCTAATCTTTATTGTATAATCTAAATACACATATCTTTTTTATAAGTGTGTACTTATTTAATTCAATCACCCATTTTATGGAATTGTTTCTATTATTAGTAGCAGATGTGCAGAATTGAGGGCTATAAAAGATTAAATAGCTTTCATAAGGTTACAAAGTTAGGAAATCATATAGCCAGGATTTGAACAAGGGAAGATGGTCCCTAAACTTTGCCATCACATATTTTGTACATGTTTTGTTGCTGTAGTTGTTGTTCCTGTTAGAAATATGTGCACTCATTTTATGCATTGTCTAGAAAAGTCTGCATATACATCAGAGGAGGGAAATACACAGGCACACACAAATGTGAATGTGTACATATACATACTTGTGTCCTTCATGTATATTGTTCTCTTTCATTTCAAAGCTCTGCCTTTAAACATGGAAAGGATGACTAACAATTCCTTCTGGTTGGTTGATTACCATATTACAAATGCCTACAAATGGAAAACCGTTGCCCTAGCTAATCTTAACATCCCCACATCAGTAGCTATTTCAAGAAAAAGCAATTCCCATCTGTTATAGAAACATTCAGTGACAGAACACATCTCCTTATCCTAGTGCCATCCCATAGCAGTACAATGTTAAAAACAGCATGGTTCTCTTATTTAATTCTGGAAAGCTCTCTCTAAGCCAAAACGTATGAGGGGTTTCAAGGCCTTCTTGCTTCTGCTCTGTAAAAGAATTGTCATAACCTTTGTCATCTTTTCTGTATCCACTTGAATGATGATCAGACGTATGTAACAATCAAACCTTTCTATTTTAAGTGCTTTTCTCAGGATATAATGGACATGTTACTTTACTCAGCATGTTTTCCTTTGGGGGTTTTCTACCCTCACTTGATGGGACTGTCCTTCATCTGGTCCTGTCCTTCTTTGACAGGCATGGACCCTTGATTCGGGATGGCTGTGCAGTGGGACCCACCTACTTGGATATTGAGATCATTTCACAGAAGCATTCACGGCCAAAAGTGTGTGTGTCTGTGTGTGTGTGAGAGAGAGAGAGAGAGAGAGAGAGAGATCCTTTAGACTTACATGAACCACTGAGGAAGGAAATCTTTGTAGTCTTGAGTATTTCTAATATGAGGATAATTAATGTGAGGCTAGCATTGGCGAGAACCTTTACTGTGTGGCATGTGAAATGAGTCTGCCTGAGAATCAAGCCAAAAAAGAAAAAGTTTTAAGAAAAGGAGAAAACAGATTCCAAACCTTCAACTCTTAAATTGAAGCAAATCTTGAGTGAGGGTTTAGTTTTGGGTTTTTAATTGTGCATGCTTAAGCAACAGCAGGGTTTCTGTCACTTGCAACTAAGAATCCTGAAACATGAATCCCTAGAGCCTGAGCATTAGAAGTGATCTTAATGATATAATTCCTCACCTAGTAAGTAATGACACGTATCTTTAAAATAAGTTACCATATTTGTCCCAGGGGCCTTCAACAAGTTCATGGAAAAATGGAGTTATTATGTAAAGATTCCATAAACTTTTTGAGGTCCCTTTATGTAAGTATAAATCTATAGCTTGTTTGCCATTGGTCACCTAGGCTCTGTCTGCTGGAGTCCTGCAGCGAAGAGATTTGTTGTCTGTTACACTTGACAGTCCATTTCACTACTGGCCAAGTACATTTGCCAAACAATCCATCTTTCCTATTATCAGGCAAGTGGCCTTCTTAAACCTTCCCTTCACTAATCTTATGTTCTCTGGAGCTTTGCAGAAAAATCAACTTACTTATTTAAAATAATTGAAGACAGTTATCTTGTCTCATTTCTTTCAAATATTCCTTTAACTTTATTCCAAAGTTAAAAATTGCTGTGCTCTGCATCCTGCCCATATTGTGGGTTGTGAATACGTTGGCTTCATGAATACCTAAAACATCTGTTGGGCTCTCGGTTACTGGTTGAGAAGAGGCCAGGGGCTGTTGTACAGCTCCATCCCCTTTTAGCTGTTTCTGCACACTGCTTCGTTCAAAAAATGTAACTGAGTACTCATTGGTTTTTAGCCTCCTTAAACCATTCCCGAATGCCCACATTAACCAGAGCATGAAAAAAAGCCCTCTGGATGAGGCTTGGTTTGCTTGAAGTTCATATATACTCTCTACGGTCATGTTCCAAAGCCTGTGCTTATCCTGGGGAAGCATGGAGTAGCTTCCGCATCTGGGAAGGTGAGAATCCACTGGAATTTCTACATCTTCTATGGTTTAAAGAGCTAAGAAGCCTGAATACATATTTGCCTTCCATTAAAATTCTAATAATAATGATGAAAAGGGAGAAATGATTTAATCTTTGGATTTAAGGGTTTTAAGTTCACATGCCTGTGAACATCAATATGCTTTACATAAAAATGAATTGTGCTTTTCAAAAAGTCACAAATGTATCCCCTATCATAAGAATTCCTTTGGGGCTAGTGACATAGCTCAGTAGGTTAATCCTCCACCTGTGGCGCCAGCATCCCATACAGGTGCCCGTTCTAGTCCCGGTTGCTCCTTTTCCAATCCAGCTCTCTGCTATGACCTGAGAAAGTAGTAGAAGATGGCCCAAATGCTTGGGCAATTCTACCCGCATGGAAGACCAGGAAGAAGCTCCTGGCTCCTGGCTTCAGATCGGCACAACTCTGGCCATTGCAGCCATTTGGGGAGTGAACCAGCGGAAGGAAGACCTTTCTGTCTCTGTTTCTATCTCTCCTTCTCACTGTCTGTGACTCTACCTGTCAAATAAATAAATAAAATCTTTATAAAAAGAATTCAATTCATTGGGAGATGCTAAAGAAAAACCTTAATGGCTATCTGTTTCCCTGAATTCTGCTCCCTTGAAGGAGCCAATGTGAACAGTCTGTTTTGTATTCTCCTGACCTGATCTCTATATTCACACATACTTTACATGGATCAATTTACTTTTGTGAGTACCTTTTTTGTAAGGATTTATTTTATTTATTTGGAAGAGCTACAGTGAGAGGTAGGTGGGTGCAGGGGCCCAAGGACTTGGGCCATCTTCTATTGCTTTCCCAGGCTACAGCAGAGAGCCGGATCAAAAAAGAAGCAGCCAGATCTTGAACCAGTGCCCATATGGGATGTTGGCGCTTTCAGGCCAGGGCTTTAACCCACTGCGCCACAGCACCGGCCATGAGTGTCTTTTTTTTAAAATTTTTATTTATTTATTTGGAAGGCAGAGGCAGAATGAGAGAAGTCTTCCATTTGCTGGTTCACTCCCCAGATGGCCTCAGTGGCTAGAACTGGGCTGATCCGAAGCCAGGAGCCAGGAGCTTCTTCCGGGTTTACCATGTGGGTGCAGGGGCCCAAGAACTTGGGTCATCCTCTACTGCTTTCCCAGGCCACAGCAGAGAGCTGGATCAGAAGAGGAGCAGTGGAGCTTTACCCACTCCATCACAGTGCCGGCCTCTCTAAGTGTCTTTTAAAACAATGAAGTACTCATGTATTCAACAAATTCTTAAGTAGTGTGTAACATGTGTCGGACTTTGTTTAGGACACGCGGGATATGGAACAAATGAGCCAAACAGGACTCTGGCTTTTCTGCTGTTTGTATCCTAACAGAGGTGTACATGTAGGAGTCACAGGCCTGCATCCCTGTAACGAAAGACAGGTCAGCGAGAGAAAAGCTTAACAAATGTATTTAATAAAAAGCTTACATGACACAGAAACCTTCAGGAGGAAGACCGCAAACCCAGGAAAAACTGTCTTTTTAGTTTTAGGTTCAGTGAACCCTAAGCAGGCGTATAGATGTGTGATTAGACGGAAGTGTATCATCTGTGTTAGTGGACTCCAAGAGGAAAGCAGGCAGAGCATCCCGCTCAGACTCTTCGTGTCCTGTCTGTGTAGCCTTCCCTCTACCCGGGCTATGGGGCAAGACTTCTGTGATGAAGGTTTTGTAACCTGTTAGCAGTCAGAAGGCCACAGAAGTTTTTATGACAAGCTCCTGCGCAGAAAGACAAGGGAAAGGTTTCAGTTATATACCTAATTTCTGTGACTTGACTTGCAGAAGATGAATTCTGGTGTCTGTGAATTGCTTTGAAACAGGAAATGTGGGTGGGAGACAGGAGGGCAGGAAAAGGTCAGAGAGACTTTGCTTCTGACGCTGCTTGGGAGGCCTTCCGATCTCTTCAATTTAAAATACTCGGCATGTTAAAGTCGTCTATTTTGGGGTAGTGTTTTCTATGTTCATAGAGTAATTGAGTAAAATATGTAGTATTATATATATATATATATATATATATATACGCACACACACACGTATGGAATATGGTAGGCACACATTAAGAAGGAAAGTAAAATAAGAAAGGAATAAGAAGTATATATGGTTACGTTTTATTTATTATTTATTTGAGAGGGAGAGAGAGAGAACACTTACATCTACTGGTTCACATTCTAAATGCCTGTGGCTGGGCCAAGACGAAACCATGAACCACGAACTCAGTCTAGTTCTCTCATGTGGGTGACATTAGCCTGAATACTTGAACCATCACCAGTTACCTCCCAGGGTCTGTATTAGTAGGAAACTGGCATTGGGAGCAGGTCACACAGACTTTGAGCCCAGGCACTCTGATCGAACCCACTGGTGTCTTAAGGGAGCTTCTACTATGCCAAACACCGTTTCTACGGGAGCACTACTTGAGTTAGGGTAGCCTGCGAGGATTTTCAGAAATGCATTTGAGTCAGAAACTCCATCCTTGTCTCCCACATGGATGGCAGGGACCCAAGCATTTGGGAGCTGTTCCACTGCCTTCCAAGGTTCAGTACCAGAGACCTGGATGGGAAGTGGGGCTTCCAGTACTCAAACAGGTACTCTGTTAGGGTATACAGCCTTGCGCCAGCCCTGGCTGTGCAGCCATTTGGGAAGTGAACCAGAGGATGGAAGATTCATTCATTCATTCATTCATTATCTCTCTCTCTTCACCACCACACTCCCTCTCTGTCACTTTGCCTTTCAAATAAATCAATGTCTTTAAAATAATGAAAAAAATATTTTAAAGGCAGAGAAACACAGAGAGCAGCATATAGACACAGAAAGAGAGAGAACTCTTATCCACTGGTTCATTCCCCAAATGCCTGTGACACCTGGTGCTGGGCCATGGCCAAAGCTGGGAGCCAGGAACACATTCCATGGTCTCCCACATGGGTGACAGTAAGTGGCACAATTACGTGAGCCATCACTTCTATCTCCTAGGGTGCGTATTAGCAGGAGAGCGAGTTTTGAGCTAGAGCGAAGCATTGAAAACAGGTGGGTCTTAATTGGTATCTTCACCACTAGACTAAATGCCCACTCTGCCAGTGAGAATTTTAATGTAAACAGCAAGTTATATTTGAGGACTGTGAAGAGTAAAGTAACAAACCCATGCGAGAGGAGTGTCCTTGCAAATTCAAGGTTAAGTTTCCCAATTCTCCTGGACTGAGTGACTGGGTAAGAACTGAGGAGGGGTAAACTTAAAGTCCCTGTGCCCCTTAAAGATCTTGTTAAGAGCTTTAGATTTTTAAAAGAGACTGAGTGGTGTTGATCGCAGGACTAGCGCAGCCCCAGGAACACAACCCAACAGGATCTCTCTGGCTGCTGTGCCACTTAGACTGGAGTTTGGTTAGGGGATGAGCAGAGGACCTTGTTAGAAGGACATTGCAAGAATCCAGGCAAAAAGCAATTGAGCAGGGAGGTGTGAGTGGATATGCTTTGAGGTGATGGGATTATGGATTTGTTTTCAAGATTGGGTCACAGTGTTTTTTTGAGGACCAGATGTGAAGTGTAAGACAAAATACAGAACCAAGGATGATACGAATGTTTAAGCCCCAAACCTGGAATAAACAGAAGTCTCTGCACAGCACTTCAATAAATTTAGATGAAGAAAACTGAAAAATAGCAAGATTTTTCAGGGGAAAGATCAGATAAAGCTTAAGCATCTTTAAGTCTGAGATGCCAATTGGATGTTAATAATTCTGTCATATCCTATAATATGAATATAACATACTTGATTTAGCCATTCCATCATTGGTGAAATTCACATCATTATCAGGTTTTGCAGGTGTAAACATCACTGTAATGTTTCTAAAATTGGATTTTTTACTGGTCAGTTCTCAGGTTAACCATCACCTGCTGTGCCTAGCAATCCTTTCTTGGTTGTTCATTCCAAAATGACAAGTTATCACATGTCCCATTTAGAGTCTATGTAGCATTCATTTCTGCCTGATATTTTCTTTACATATTTATTTTCTATCTCTCTCCCATATAAGGCAAGTATTATAAGAACATGGCCCTTGTCTGCCTTTTATGACTGACACAGCATAGGTACTCAATGAATAATGAAAGAATAAAAATTATCTACACAGGTTTGGACTCACAATACTTTCGTTATTCTCTGATGGATTTCCCAAAAGTAGTTTTGCTGTGCCAAATCATATTTTTAATCGTCCTGATATTGCCAGATTAAATTTCTTAAGAGATTACAGCAAACCATTCTCCATGCAACAATGTAAGGAAGCAATCATTTCCCTGTATCACTTGAAGCTCTAGATGAATTTATCCTTTAATGTTTTTACTTCAAAACCATTTTATAAACATTTCGATCTATCTACTTCTAACAGCTCCACATAACTGAAGTCATTCACATATCCTATCGTTAATGAACTCCTAAGTAAGGCAGCAGTTTGTTTAGATCTCTTTGAAATTATCTTAAAGACAGTATTTACTTTCAACTTCTAGAGTTGTTTGATGTTGTAAATATAAATAGTTTATCAAGGATAGATTTAACTCTTCAGTCATTTATCTTTAGTGCCTGCAAGCTTGAAACCATGAAGAGAGCAAGTTTTTTTTCTATTAAAACACCTGATGGTGTTTTTTTTTAGGTAGATTTATGAGATGAAATTGTGTAAATCCATATTTTAAAATGCATGTGTGTTGGGCCATTCTAGGAGAGGGATGTGAATAATGATATAATTAGTGTAATAAATACTGGGTCCCTGTTGAAAATCATTTATATCTGAATAAAATCTCTGAGGCTGTGTGGCCTCTTAGCTGAAATATTATTTATATTTCCTTTCAGGAGAGGTAAACACTGCTTCCTGCGCCCCTCCACAAGGTCTTTTCAACATCTTCGCATCAGTCATTGATGAGAGAGCTTTTCTTTAGTTCTTTGACTACTTTTGCCTTTGCTTGTATGGTTGGAATCTCTTGTTTACATCCAGCTGTGATGTTTTTCTTCTCACTCTAAGAAATAGGATGTTTTTAAAATAAGACCCTGAGGAGTCTGAGACTTGAAGTTCAGATGCCTCTTCTACTCTAAACCTATATACAGTTAAGCTCTGCATTCTCACTGTGGCCACTTGTGCAGCCCAGCTGTTTTGGCCTCAGGAATGTTTGCAGGCTAGGTGGGTGGGCTTGCAGCTCTCACATCACAGCACCCACACTTCTGCCATCCCAATAGGAAGACTGTGCGAAGTGGAAATCTCCTTGCCTACAAATCAGGTCAACAACAGCATTGGCTGAACTCTTTCTGAAGACCAGTCACTGTTTAAATCTCATCTCCCATCTGTCAGTTACAATTCCAAACCTAAAAACTTGAGCAAACTGCAAGGTTTGATGTGAACTTACCTGGTGGGAAGCCTGACCTGAACTGATTGGGGGTTGTGGATAGTCTTTATTTATGCCATTTAAAATGAATAGTTTTCCACTTCTTCACAGAGAGATTACTGAAGACACATAATCAAAACATAACATAAAGAGAGATTTCATGTGAAGACATAGAAAACCTAAACAGACCTATAACCAAGAAAGAAATTAAATCAGTAATAAAGGCCTTCCCAGCAAACAAAAGCCCAGGACCAGATGGATTCACTGCTGAATTCTACCAGACATTTAAAGAAGAACTAACTCTAGTTCCTCTCAAGTGATTCAAAACCATTGAAAGAGAGGGAATCCTCCCAAATTCTTTCTATGAATCCAGCATCACCTTAATTCCTAAACCTGAAAAAGATGCAGCATTGAAAGAGAATTACAGACCAATTTCCCTGATGAACATAGACACAAAAATCTTCAATAAAATTCTAGCCAATAGAATACAACAACACATCAGAAAGATCATCCACCCAGACCAAGTGTGATTTATCCCTGGTATGCAGGGATGGTTCAACGTTCGCAAATCAATCAATGTGATACACCACATTAACAGACTGCAGAAGAAAAGCCATATGATTATCTCAATAGATGCAGAGAAGGCATTTGATAAAATACAATACCCTTTCATGATGAAAACTCTAAGCAGATTGGGTATAGAAGGTACATTCCTCTACACAATCAAGGCAATTTATGAAAAACCCATGGCCAGCATCATATTAAATGGGGAAAAATTGGAAGCATTCCCACTGAGATCTGGTACCAGACAGGGATGCCCACTCTCACCATTTGTATTCAATATAGTACTAGAAGTTTTATCCAGAGCCATTAGGCAATAAAAATAAATCAAAGGGATACAAATTGGGAAGGAAGACGTCAAACTATCCCTGTTTGTAGATGATATGATTCTTTATTTAGAGGATCCAAAGAATTCCACTAAGATATTATTGGACTTATAAAAGAGTTTGGTAAAGTAGCAGGATATAAAGTCAGTATACAAAATTCAACAGCCTTTGTATACACAGACAATGCTGCAGCTGAGAATGAACTTCTAAGATCAATCCCATTCATAATAGCTACAAAAAAAATCCAATACCTTGGAATGAACTTAACCAAGGATGCCAAAGATCTCTACAATGAGAATTCCAAAACTTTGAAGAAAGAAATAGAAGAAGATACAAAAAAATGGAAAAAAATCTTCCATGTTCATGAATTGGAAGATATAAGAGAGAGACAGAGAGAGATCTTCCATCTGCTGGAATGATCGCAACAGCCGGTGTGGGGCCAGGCCAAAGCCAGGATCCTGGAGCTTCTTCTGGGTCTCCCCCATAGACAATAGGGGCCCACGCACTTGGGCTATCCTCTGCTGCTCTCCTAGACTTTTATAGCAGGGAGCTGAATTGGAAGTGGAGCAGTTGTGATAGGAACCGGCCCATAGGGAAGCCACAATTGTAGCCAGCGGCTTTACCTACTGTGCCACAATGCTGGCCCTAAGGTGATTCATCTTTTTGAGTCTTAGATTCCCAATGACAAAAAATGGACTAGATCTGTGGTTTCTTATATTTTAGTATATGTAAGAAACATCTCAGGAATTTAATAAAAAGCAATTTCCATGGCCCTGTCAATTCTGATTCTTTGTTTTGGGTAGGACCCTTGAATCTGCATTGTGTTAAGCTCCTAAGATTCTGTAGGATTTCCACATGGGACCATACTTGAAAAACTGAAAACATACTAGGGGGAAGTAAAAACATCAGAAATCTAATATTTTGCTGCTTTTGCTTTTCACCTGCTTAAACCCAACAAAATTGAAATTCTCTGCCATTTAATAGCATTTTCAGAACACAGCATGTTTGTTGTTTTGATTCATACTGCCATATATTCAATTTATGTAGCAAACCATGTGCTTTTGTGGAGGTCAGTGCAGCTCAGCAGGAGGGAACATGAGTCTGAATTCCAATACAACATGTTAGCCTATTTGGCCATGACGGTACATCCTTTTACTCCCCATGGAGATGTTAAAGATCTCTTGGTGCTTTCAAATAGTTGGGAAAGGAGAGGCTCTTCCAAACTTTTATATAAGGAAATGTTGACCTTCAAGACTCTAATTGTTCTTGATATCTAACTTAGTGCTTAATTAAAACACAGTGAGGTATGAGACCTCCCTTCTGGAAAAGTGAAGAGTCATAGTTATTTCTGCTTTTATTTAAGTCTCCCTTTTATCTGGAAGGAAGGTATGGGTTGAGATTGTCATAGAGTAATATCCCATTGCAGGGAGGAAGGATGCAGCAGGCACCAAACCTGAGTGAGTCATTATCCTTTTGAAACAACTGGAGCTTGGGAAATCATCAGGCAGAGAGGGGAAAAAAGAACTTAATCACTTTGCTCAGTTGTGTCAGATGAAGAAACAATGAAAAATTAAGAATGATGGCATTTCAATGAGTAATTGAATAGGAATAATCATTTTTTCCATTTAAAAACAAATATAAAATGATATCAATTTTCTTTCTTTATGTGCTTTTTTATTGCTTTTTAAAGTGCCTCTGCATTTGCAGGGGAAAATATTTGAGGAGGCCTTTTCTTGACAAAGTCATTAAAGGTTTTCAATGCAAGTGTTGAAAAAGGGCAGCATGTTTTCTTTCTTCTATTTTCAGAAGGCTTGTCAAAAAATCAAGGGCAACGGTAAAAGAAAATTGAAAATATGGAAATATAGGTGATTTATCTAGATCAATCCTGGTAACTTGGAAGATGTTTAGAAGAAGTAATTACTGTACCATGAAATCTATTTGAGTGTCTTACTCACTTAACTAGATAACTTCATGGAGCTTTAGTTCACCGAAGAATTGTCAGCCTTCCAGTTTAATCGGCTGGAATGACTCAGTATAGAGCTAATAATGATGACATCATTGAATCCTAATGTGGTGAAATGGGAAGAGGTCTTAGACATCATTGGTTCTAGATCTTTCCTTTTCACAGATTTGGAAGCTGAGGCAGAGAGAAGGACACATGAAAACAATACCTGTAGGGTAGATTCAGGAAGCAAATTCATTCCTTCCTGACTTGCCTCTGGCAATCCAGTGTCATTTTCCCATGATTTTAGAACTGAGATATAGCCTATATGGCCACAGTGGCCATCCTCTCCAGATTTCTCTGTTGAAAAGAGAAAGAAAGCTAGTTCACTCATACGAGAGTAACAAATACATATAAAAACTTTTTTAAAGAGCATTGAATGTGTATGTTTACTATCTTATGCAAATTATGCCATCTTTCTTTTTTAATATTTATTTATTTATTTGAAAGGCAGAAATACAGAGAGGGACACAGGGAGAAAGAGAGAGAGAGAGAGACAGACAGACAGACAAGAGGATCACTCTCCCAATGGCTGCAATGGCAGGTAAAGTTGTGGTTAAGAGTGTCACTGAAGCCAGCAGCTTCTTTCAGATCTCCCACATGAGTGCAGGGGCCAAGTACTTGGTCCATTTTCTGCTGGTTTCCCAGGCCATTAGCAGGGAGCTGGATCTGAAGTGGAACAGCCAGAACTCATGTGATGTACTGGCACTGCAGGCAGAGACTTAACCTTCTACACCACAGCGCCTGCCCCAGCTGATGCCATCTTTCACTTAACATTGTTCCATATGGATTTCTGTCATTAAATATTCTATGAGAAGAGTGATTTGGCAGGATTGAATGCAGTTTTATCACATGATAATAAAAGAATCTCCATTTAATGGATATTCATTTGTAAATTAGTATTTACTTTTTTATAAAGATTTATTTTATTTATTTGAAAGACAGAGTTACAGAGAGAGGTAGAGACAGAGGGAGAGAGAGGTCTTCTATCCTCTGGTTCACTCCCCAAATGACCACAATGGCTAGAGCTGAGCCGATCCAAAGCCAGGAGCCAGGTGACTCCTCTGAGTCTCCCACATGGGTGCAGGGGCCCAAAGACTTGGGCCATCCTCCGTTGCTGTGCCAGGTGCAGTAGCAGGGAGCTGGATCAAAAGTGGAGCAGCCAGAACTCAAACCAGAGCCCGTGTGGGATGCTGGTGCTGCAGGCCAGGCTTTAACTAACTGCACCACAGCACCGGCCCCAGTATTTAAAAACTTTGTAGTGAATTTAAATATTTAATTGATAGATAATAATTTTACATGTTTATAAGGTACAGTGTGGTATTTTGATACATGTATAGAATATATAATTATTAAATCAGAGTAATTAGCATATCCATCATCTCAAATATTTATCATTTCTTTGTGATGGTATCATTCAAAATATTCTCTTGTAGCTATTTTTTTTTTTTTTTTTTTTTTTTTTTTTTTTTTTGACAGGCAGAGTGGACAGTGAGAGAGAGAGACAGAGAGAGAAAGGTCTTCCTTTGCCGCTGGTTCACCCTCCAATGGCCGCCGCTGCAGCCGGCGCACCGCGCTGATCCTGGCAGGAGCCAGGAGCCAGGTGCTTTTCCTGGTCTCCCATGGGGTGCAGGGCCCAAGCACCTGGGCCATCCTCCACTGCACTCCCTGGCCATAGCAGAGGGCTGGCCTGGAAGAGGGGCAACCGGGACAGAATCCGGCGCCCCAACCGGGACTAGAACCCGGTGTGCCGGCGCCGCAAGGTGGAGGATTAGCCTATTGAGCCACGGCGCCGGCTCTTTTTTTTTTTTTTTTTTTATTTTTTTTTGACAGGCAGAGTGGACAGTGAGAGAGAGAGACAGAGAGAAAGGTCTTCCTTTTGCCGTTGGTTCACCCTCCAATGGCCGCCGCGGCCGGCACGCTGCGGCCGGCGCACCGCGCTGATCCGATGGCAGGAGCCAGGAGCCAGGTGCTTTTCCTGGTCTCCCATGGGGTGCAGGGCCCAAGCACCTGGGCCATCCTCCACTGCACTCCCTGGCCACAGCAGAGGGCTGGCCTGGAAGAGGGGCAACCGGGACAGAATCCGGCGCCCCGACCGGGACTAGAACCCGGTGTGCCGGCGCCGCTAGGCGGAGGATTAGCCTATTGAGCCGCGGCGCCGGCCCTCTTGTAGCTATTTTGAAATATATAAATTATGATTTACTATAGTAATCCTACTATGATATAAAAGACTAGAAGTTTTTTTCCTTTCTAACTATCATTTTCTACCTATTAAACAGTGTTTTCTAGTTCCTCTCTCCTGTCCTTTCCAACCTCTGATAGCAACAACTTCTATATCTATGAAATCAACATTTTAGATTCCACATGAATGAGAACAGGCAGCATTTATCTTTCTGTGCCTGAATTATTTCATTCCACATACTGTCTTCTAGTTCTTTCTGTGTTGCCGCAAATAACAAGATTGCATTCTTTTTGTGACTGAATACTATTTCTCTCTCTCTATATATATATACACACACACACACACACATATATATATGGCATTTTCTTAATCCATTTATCTGTTGAAAAACACTGAAGCTGATTCTGTGTCTTGACCATTGTGAATAATAATGCAGTAAACATGAGGGCGTGGATATCTCTTGAACATACTGATATTCTGTCTTTGGATCTATGCCCAGCAGTGAGATACTGGATCAATTAATATTTCTGTCTTTTGAGGAAGTTCTGCATTGTTTTCTTTAGTGGCCATAAGATTTGCAGCCCCCTAACAGTATATTTGTATGAGTTTCCCAATCTCTGCATCCTCATCAGCATTCGTTTTTTTTTTTCTTTGTTTGATGTTAGTCATTTAAATGGAGGAAGATTGTATCTCCCAATAGTTTTGATTTGAATTTCCATGATAATTAGTGATGTTGAACATTATTTTCATATAACTGTTGAACATTTGTGTTTTTGCCTTTGAGAAATGTCCATTCATATTGTGTCCTAAATACCTGGCAAAATCCACAGCAAAAGGCACAAAGCTGGAGGCATAGAGTACTTGCCGTTAAGACAGACCACAAAGCTGTAATAGCCAAAGCAGCATGAGCCTGACCTCAAAACAGACATATGAAGAAAGGGAATAGTACTGAGAACACAGAAATAAATTTACATTTTTATAGCCAAATGATTTTTTTGACAGAGATAAAAAAAATATACATTAGGTAAACAGTAGTCTTTTTCATAAGTAGTGCTGGGAAAATTTGATATCCAGATGCAGAACAATGAAGCCAGATGCCTGTTTCACACTATGTACAAAAATCAACTAAAAAACTTATAAAAGAAAACACAAGAGACATATTTTGGGACACTGGTCTGGGCAAAGCATTTTGGATAAAGCCTTAGTATCACTGGCAGCAAAAGCCAAAATAGATAACTTGGATTATATCAAACTAAAAAGCTTCTGCACAGCAAAGGAAATAATCAACAGCATGAAGAGACAGCCTATTAAATGGAAGAAAATATTGGCAAACTATCCATGCAACAAGGGGTTAATATCCAAGCTATGTGTGGGGTCTTCAGAAAGTTTGTTGAAAAGGTGTATTATGAAAAAACTATGCATATGTTTAAAATATTTTAATTCCATTTTCTGTAACTGTTTGAAGTACCCTCATGTAAGGAACTCACATAACTCAACAGTAAGTTTTTCAATAGTGAGGGACTTTTGTTTACAAATATCTTTGAATATATTACTAGTTTTCTTTATATAACTTTCTAGACTCAGAAAATAAGTAAACCCATTTTTAGGCTTTTGACATATTCTGCCTTTGCAGTCTTCAAAGGAAGTAATAAATAATATCCCTCTTTCCCTGTCTGGATACAGAGCAAATTGACCATTAAAGGGTTAGACAATTGGAAGTCAAAACATCACAAGTGTCAAGACTAGAGTGGAGGATGCATCTTACCCTAAGTGCTCAGTGGGCTTCCCAACTGGACACCATGATTAGAGATATGGCATGTCAGAGGTGAAAGAGAACTCTGGCTTCCTGTGGACAGTGCATACCCAGGAGGAAAAAGGGGATCAGTTTAGGCAAACATGCTAATTTCTCTTTCTGTAAATTATCAATCAGATAAACCACTCAGTTTCCTCTTGGTGCAGGCAGTATATATGCAGAAAACATCTAAAGGAATCAGATGCTGTAATTCCCTCTACATAGAAGGATGCATCACAGAGGAAGAAGCATCTCCTTCGGCCACATATATACCAAATTGGTTTTTTATTCACCATCTCTTGACTCTAAGTGCTTGGTACTTGGCATCTCTCAAGGACCTTTCCCCATTCTTAATTAGATGAAGTTTACTTTGCATAGCTCCCTGTGAAGTATGACAGCATCCAGTCTTCTAACCTGGCTTTTGGCAAAATGGAGCCAGAGAGAGAGACAGTACCTGGAACTGTATTGATCATTTATTCTCTGAAACTAAGACAAGAACTGAGAAATTAATCTGGCTTGAAGACAGAGTATGTTATTCAAAGGAAACATTACTACTTGGCCTATCCAAATGGTAATGATAATAGTAGTAGTATGTGTTGAACATTTATTATGTCTCTGTCTCTATTCTAAGTCTTTTATGCATATTTCTCCTTAAATATTCTCTGAAACTCTAAGAGTCAGGCTCAAAGAGGTTGTTAGTAACATATCCAAGGACATTTAGCTACTTGGAAAAGATGAAATTCAAACTCAGACTTCAAGGCTTGGACTTTTAACTGTTACATTTTAGAATAAAATAGAGTAGCAAGCAATGCCATTGTTAAGTAGAGCATAATAATGGGAAATCTTGACAAAAGGGACAATTCATATGTTCAGGCAAATGATGAGTGGGTTAAGGTCAAAGACAAAATGGGAGAAATGCAGAAAAGATCAGGTCACAACCTTAAGAGGTGTCTGTGGTTAGCAAAAGCAGGATTTTCAGGAAAAGTGACTATAATGAAGGTTTTATATGAAGCAGAAGTTTTGTTTTTAAAATATGGGGCCAAGAAAGACAAATGTAGAATATTCCTATTTTATCCATATCCTCTTCTAATAAATCTAATCATAAAACAAGATTTATACTTTATGATTGGTAAGTCTGAAATGGGGTTATTAGCTTACTTATCTAAGGCAGAATATACAACTTCTCAATGATATTCTCTTAAATAGGTAATTGGTGAAGATATGTATCTTACTCGGGGTCCTCTTTCAAGCATACAGAGATGGGACCAAATGTGTTACGATTTTCTTAGGAAAAAGGCCTATGTAAAAGGAAATAGAGAATCAGTATGCCTGGGAGAGCTGTGATGTCATGAACCCTAAGTATAAGCATGAGAGAACTTGAGTAGAATCTCTCTAAATTGTCATGTGGTCTACAGATTGTTCAGCAAAGCAATGAGAAAGTTCCCATCAAATTTGTCCACATCTCCCAGGATGGAACTGTTTTAATATCCTCTATGAACCCAGTCTTTGCCTGGCAGCCTGTGAAAGGCATGGTTTCAGTGTGGATGGATTTCAAAATGCATCAGCTGCGACTCAGTGAGGAACTCAATCATTTTCCCTAGCAGGCGGTCAGCTAGACACATTTCCATGAAGACTACATGTATGGTTCGGATCATGCCTCAAAAGCAGAGAGGAGTATTGTTTCCATTTTGAAGGTGAGAAACTGAGACACACTGACAATATGATAGAGACTGAGTTTGCCTATTGTGTGAAT
The DNA here is from genome assembly GCF_051225735.1 of Oryctolagus cuniculus. Taxonomy (NCBI): domain Eukaryota; kingdom Metazoa; phylum Chordata; class Mammalia; order Lagomorpha; family Leporidae; genus Oryctolagus; species Oryctolagus cuniculus. Next base: position 41,575,040 of record NC_142872.1, on the reverse strand, counting down.
CACCTCTGTCTCAGAAAATACTCAGAATAAAGTTCTTCTACGGCCGACGCCGCGGCTCACTAGGCTAATCCTCCGCCTTGCGGCGCCGGCACCCAGGGTTCTAGTCCCGGTTGGGGCACCAGATTCTGTCCCGGTTGCCCCTGTTCCAGGCCAGCTCTCCACTGTGGCCAGGGAGTGCAGTGGAGGATGGCCCAAGTACTTGGGCCCTGCACCCCATGGGAGACCAGGATAAGTACCTGGCTCTTGCCATCGGATCAGGGCGGTGCGCCGGCCACGGCGGCCATTGGAGGGTGAACCAATGGCAAAGGAAGACCTTTCTCTCTGTCTCTCTCTCTCACTGTCCACTCTGACTGTCAAAAAAAAAAAAAAAAAAAAAAAGAATAAAGTTCTTCTAGAGAAGTCTCTCACACTGGAGTGCATATCAGAATGCCCTAGAGGGCATATACATGCATCCCCAAAGTTTCTGATTCTAGAGATTAGGAGTGAGGCTTGAGAATTTGTACTTTTAACTAATTCCCAGGTGATGCTGACACTGCTGGTTGGGTAGAGAAACATTGAGAACCACTGTATTTTTATTGTTATGCCTTCCTTAATGGTGTGTGTTTGTGGGTGTGTGTGTGTGTGTGTGTGTGTGTAGTTACAGTGTGGTGAGGTCTGGGATGGAGAGCAAAAGAATGTATCTTATTTATCATACAAATTTTCCTTCCTTACATACCCCAAACATTATGCATCAGTTATGAAAAGTACACAGTAAATATCTGTAAAATTAAGTTTCTTTTACTTTGGAAAAATTTGATGAGATAGTACAGTAGAAGCAAGCCTGTCTCCAAATGAAAAATATTGGAAGTAACTCATTTAATCTTTTCTGCTCCAACCACGTTGCTGAAACAGAAGTAAACGTGAGTAGGTAGCAGACTCAGTATAATTCTAGGTTGTAGATGTTTTAATTAATTTTTTATTCATTTTGATGCATGGAACAATAAGCAGAAAGAAAAATGGACTCACTCTAAGTTCTTATGTATGTGATCATGCTGAGTATTCACCTCTTCAATCAGGCTGCTGTATTTTTTGTTGTATGTAGTTAAATCATCAGCAGAAGAGCTTGGAAAGACCTAATCTTAGCTGCAGCTATTGCATGATGGGGAAATGAACTGAAAAGTTTATGGGGCTGGCAGTGTATTAAGATGCTGTCTGTGAAAATCTTATTCAGTACTGTAATCATATAATGTTGATATTATTGCTATTTGCATCTAACCAATTAAAAGAATCAGAGAGGTTAAATAACATAGTTGACATATGTGACTGATAAGAGGTAGAACCAAGACTTGAACCTTGATCTGTTTGACTGACCATACCATCTTTACTCTTGAAGACAAAATATGTTGCATCTGAGTACATCTCAGTGGATCCCATGGGACAGGCTTTCTGAACCCACCCACCCAGAGCATACAGCAAAGAGATTGCTGAACAGGGGAGAAGGCATGTGATGTTCCTGATGTCATGCAGTGAATTAGTAACAGAATCAGAACGAGGATAAAGGTCTCCCTGTTCTCTCTGTCAATGTCAATGGTTTTTCTAGTTACCATGTACTTTTATTTAAGCATCATTACCACACTGTCTCTCTCTGTTCCTCTCCATGACAACTGAGTGTTTTCTAGTCATCTCTCTCATGACTCAATACTGACATGATTTGCACCCTATCTATACTTATCTAGCCTACAAGTTCGCTTACATTTCCCCCTGTCCCTGTCAGCCCGGTGAGCCTTACTTATGTGCTCCAATTATTTTCTTTGCATTTTATCTCTAAGCTATTTTACTTGGACATTAACCCTGATTCAGCAGAAATTTTAGAACAAAGGATAACAGTTACACCTCGCCTGTCTCATTGCTAAGGGAATGATCCTGTGGAAGTCTATAGAATATTATTTTCTCATGCTTCTTATTGCAAATAAGTACAAAGGAACCTCCACACTAAACTTAACAGAACCTTTATCATATGGCCAAATAAATGACAACTTGACTCAGGCAATGATTATAAACAGAACACTCATTAATCTTATTCAGACCTGGAGAAGACCTGGGGAAGTTTACTTCAGTGGCTTTATAATCACATTTCCCAAGGTACAACAACTACACACATTGAAAGAATTGATTTGTTATCGCTTCCCAGAAACATTGCGTTGTCTCTGTGGGAGTAGGGTGCCACCCCCCCATTTTTGGTTAACAGAGAAGGTAGTGCATTGATTATGATATTTATAACCAATAGTAGCTAGAATGTTCTGGCAGGTCAGTAGAAAATAATGTATTCTGAGGGTAAAGACTGCATGACTACCTCATTTCTCACCAAAGTCATATGAAAATAAAATGCCTTCCATATCCTTGCAAACTCTTTCAGTGAGTATAAATTATGCGAAGCGACACTGATACTTCCTTGTTCGTACTTAATGGGAATCATGCTTCCTGCTTTGTAGTCATAGAATGTCCATTGGTTGAGGTTGCTAAACATATCGCTGAACTTCTGCTGAGCACTAATCAAAGCTGGCACAGATAATAGTAAAAGGGATCCTACTAACCATCATACTTGTTTTGTAGTATAAATGGAGACAGGGAAGCAGATGTTTGGACCTGACATGTAAACCAAGTAAAATATGTTACCTGATCAGTCTCAAATAGGGCAAGAGACCTCCTCATAAAGGTGGAAAAACAAGCAGAGTTTTCATCAGGAATGTGAGTTCTTAAACTCTGTTTGGGAAAGTGATTGATGTCTCCTGCCCACCCAACCCTCAAAGCCGCAAAAATGGATAAAGAAGGACATATTTTTTGCATCTTATTGAACACTATGGTATCATAAAAAGGACCACATTTCAATATTTAAACTAAAATATGTCTATCTAAGCACTTAACTAAAATTATGTCTATTAATGAATCAATGAAAAATAGGCAAGTCAGTAAGAAATGTTATACTTTACCTTGTTCTAGGCATTTTTTGTGGATTGTCTTAAAAGAAATAGCAGGCCTTTTTTAGTTCTATTCTATTAAACTTTTGCCACCTTTTACTTTATCTATTAGTTATTCAGAAAAATATAATTAGCAATTTGGTTGAAAGCTTTTACAGTAATTGGTCAAAATAAATATTTTTACTAAAATAGTATAGACTATTACCTCCCTGTTTAGTTCTAATTTCAATTATCCTTAATTTTGTTTCTAACTTCAATGGTAATTTCTTTTTATAAGTTTGTCCTCTTTCTTCTTAAAGGGAAAACTTCTTGAATCTTAAACAGGAATGAGTTAGGGATGGATTCTTCTTTAGTCTTTGTTATTTCATATTTTCTGTGTTTATCTACTTGCACACATTAACTATTCAATCTAAAAAACACACAATAAAAATTAAAATTAAGCAATAATATTGTAAAGACCATGTTCCTATGTATTTGACTTGATTATAAACTTATATAATGAAGCCTATTTAAATAAATAATGATTAAACTTGAGGAAATATTTTTCTGTAATTTTTTATTATTGATATTCTTTGAACACTTATTGGGACAAGCACAGCCGTAACTGTTGCCATAACAAAGATCATGAAGCATGTGCCCTGATGGCGGCTTGGTTTCCAGTGCAGAATGCTCATATACCAAAAGGAGGGAGGAAGGGTAACTTGGGTTTGGCAGCTCTGAGGATACACGTTCAGTATCAATATTTCAGCAAACACTTGGCTGTGTGTCTTTGGCTGTCACTTGTCTTCCTCCTGCTGCTGAATGTCAGGTGGGGATAGCCTGTTCTTAAGAAGAAGAGAAAAAGAGAAGCAATCCTTTTGCAATTTCTTTGTTGTCATTTCAGGTGCTCTCAGGGCAGTGAGCCTCAGGGGTTCAATTCATCCAGGCAGACTGTTGACATTTAGGGGCCCAGCACCCCATCCCATGTCTGCTCTTGGAGATTTATTAATTGTTCAGAGAATGGCAGAATTGCTCTTGTATATTTCATAGACAGGAATCAAATCAGTTAGGTCCAGTCCACCCATGTGCTTCGTCAGCTCATTCTTTGTGGATTAGTTTGACTTTATAGGCAGATTGAGGTGTGTGTGTGTGTGTGTGTGTGTGTGTGTGGTGTGAGTTTAAGCATGTAAATAGACCTGGGATTCAGATCTATCATAATAATGCAATGGCAGAACAAAACTTTCTGAAGAATTTGAGGCTGATGAAATATAAGAAGGGTTACGTTTTAACTTCTAGCTATTACTACACTTGTATAACACATCTCTATTTACAAAGTGCTTTTGCATTGCAATCTCCAGTTTGATCCTAAAAAGATTTAATTACTAAGACAGGAATTATTATCCCTATTTTTTTTTAATTTTTCATGTGATGCAAATAAATAAAAGGTTTCCTGAGGTTACATCATTTGCCTAAGGTCACATATTAATTCAATGGCACAGTCAGTTCTCTAACACAGAAATATTATCTGTAAACAGAGTGTTCTCTCCCTATTCCCCAATTTGCTGACCAGTAACTGTATAATAACTAGTATGTTTGCCTCTCTGTTAACTTTACATTCTGAATGTACCAAAATTGCTATAGGTTCTGTTTTATCTTTTAAATGCTTAGGGCATTTTTTTCTGATGTAAACTGAAAATCTTCTCATACAGTTGTAATAATACTGCTAACATTCAGGTTGTCATGCCACAGGATCTCCCTTAAATTATATAAAATTGCATTACTCTTCAGGGTGGATAGGCAAGATAGAGTCCTTGTGATAACTGCTTTAGTGTCCATAGAAGTTCATTTCATACAAATACAAAGGACCTTATCCACCCTTCAAATTTCCTTTGATTTTGAAGAATTTCTCCAGATCTTTTTTTGGTAGCATTCTTTATTTTTCTTGAGCCTGAATTTATCCGTGGACATATTTCCCTTCTTTCCTTTCTCCATGTCTTACAGCCTGTAAATCCTATCTCCTTCTTAGAGGAATCCAGTACTTAAACTTACAAAGAATTGCATATCCCTATTCATTTAGTAATCAAACTTGACAGGAAATCTGAGGCTCACAAGTTAGATAAGTTACCCCAAGATTGCCTATAATTCTTGAACAGTAAGGATATTGGAACTTGGTCATTATGAAGGCCCATTGAGAAGTCTCCCATATTACTGTTAGCCTCTGGAGCAAGCTAATTAACCATATTTCTTTGATATGCCTCTTTTTGAAAATTTGTTTTCAAGAAATTCCATCTATACTGTTTCACAGTTTGGATTATATTTTTCTATACTTGTTTTATATATTCAAATATATATCTGTCTGTATTTTCAAGTACAGCTACAATTGGAAAATATATCTAAATATTAAGAATAGTTATCTCTCAATAAAAAGTATGTTGACTTAGAAAATAAAAAAAATACTCAAAAAAAAGGAAAAAAAATAAAAAAAAATAAAATAAAAAAAATAAAATGTGCTTTTATTTGTTTGAAAAAGAGACACACATATAAACATACACACACACGCACACACACACAGAGTGAGAACTTCGATCTGTTGATTCACTCTCCAATTGCATACAATAACATGGGCTGGGCCAGTCTAAAGCCAGAAGTCTAAAACTCAATCTGGCTGTCCCATGTGGGTAACGTGGACCTAAACAGTTGAAATATAACCTGCTGTTTCCCAGTGTGTGCATCTGTAGGAAGCTGGATTAGAAGAGGTAGGACTTGAACTCAGGCACCACCATATGGAATGTGGATATCATAACTGGCATCTTTTGTGCCAAACATTTGTCCCATGGTATACTTCTCTTTATTTCAGGAAAATGGAGGCTTTTTTAAAAGATTTTTTTATTTATTTAGCTTTATTTATATAAAGAGAACACATTTCCTATATTTCATAGGTACATTTCTAAGATGATAAGCATACTTCCTTCCTTCCCTCTCTCCATCCCTCAATCTCATTCCTTGCTTTCTTTTTTTCTTTAATTTATGCAAAAACATAATTTCTTTTTTTAAGATTTATTTATTTGAAAGTCAGAGATACAGAGATAGAGGAAGAGGGGGAAAGAGAGATCTTTTATCTGCTGGTTCAATCCCCAGATGGCCACAACAGCTAGGGCTGGGCCATGCTGAAGATATAGAAGCCTGGAGCTTTAACTGGGTCTTCCACGTGGATGCAGGAACCCAAGCACTTGGGCCATCTTCAGCTGCTTTTCCAGGTACATTAGCAGGGAGCTGGAATGGAAGTGGAGCAGCCTGAATTTGAACTAGCTCCCATATGAGATGTGGGTGTCACAAGCAGTGGCTTAATCCACTACACCACAATGCCAGCCCAGGTAGACTTCTTATATGTCATCTAAGAAGACATTATCTTCACATGATTTTAGATTGTCACATTTTCCTAAACAGATGCTGCAGTGATGGGCTTATAGGTAGAATTCCACCACTGAATAAATATTCCATTTATTTCATTATCTATAGCTGATGTCTTGTGGGATAACATTAAATCTGTTTAATCACTAGCCCATTGTCATAAGCTAAAATTTCTTCTGTTTAGTAGAATAGGAGGGAGAAGTGAGAAGAGGATAGATTGTAGAGTGAAGGTGTTTATTAATGGTCACAATAATTGCTACTTGTTCTAGGTATTGTTATACAGCTTTACTCTTTATTATCTATTCTTCAAAACAAAACAGCTGTATGAGGCATAATGTAATCAGAATGGAATTTACTTATACAGATTGAGTCATTTTTTTCATGGCTATAGGTTGAAACATTTTTGTTTGTTTTGATACAGCTTAGATGATGCCTTTTCTACTCTATTCTTCTGCCTCAGGCAAGATATTTCCAAGGAATCCAGATAAACCAGGTTGATTTATTTAAATGTAAAAGTAACCATAGAGCTTGCTGTTATTTCTACAGAGAAGACACATTTGTCTTATTTCTCTGTGTAGGTCCATTCGTGTTCTACACCCTTACCCTGGGACCTTCACATTACTCATTGACATTCCTTTTCAATTGTATTGATCTCAGACCTGAAGAATTTGAGTCTACTCTGCGATTTTATATATATATATAAATATATTTATATTATATATTATTATAATATATTATATATATAAAATAGTCCTTCTTAGTCACTGAAACATTGAGCAGTTAGTGTTCTGGGAGCAGCGTAGCCCACACCTTCCTCCGGGACAGGCCTCCCTCAAGGAGGGAAGTCAGCATTGAGTCTTTGGCTTTCCCAGGATCTCTCGCTGTTCTCTTCATAAGCCCTTCACTTTTACTGGGAGGCCAAGGGTGTATGTTGCTGTACAGTGTTGTGCAGTATTGCCCTTTTCTGCATGTTCAAAGAAAGATGAGATCAGAAATGACTACCAGGCATTGCTTAGCATGTTAGGGAAGGGAGAGATTTGAGGTTAGATTTCCGTTAGGGGCGTTTTTTGCACCTTTAAAATCTTATCCCACAGAAGGCAGTGTGATGATAGAAAGAGCCTGGTACTGGGAATCAGGGGTAGCTGTTGGGAGCTGAGCTCCTACACTCACAGATTCTTTTTGTTTTGTTTTTTCAAATATTTATTTACTTAAAAGGCAAAGTTACAGAGAGAGGGAGAGAAAGATCTTCCATCTGCTGGTTCACTCCTCAAATGATTGCAACAGCCAGGGCTGGGCAACACTGAAGCCACGAACCAGGAACTTTTTCCAGGTCTCTCACTTGGGTGTGGGGCACAAGGACTTGGGCCATCCTCCACGACTTTCCCAGGTGCATTAGCAGAGTGCTGGTTTGGAAGTAGAGCAGCCAGGAGCGGAACTGGAGCCCATTTGGAATGGCAACATTGCAGGCAGCAGCTTAACCCACAATGCCAAAATGCCAGCCCCAGTCTTGGAAGTTTCTCTGTGGCCGTTAATAGCCATGTTGACTTGTGTCATGCTTCAACAACAATTCGGTGTGCCCATGCTTCAAAACAGACCAGTAATCAATCCATCCCTGTAGAAGACAGTTTCACTCTTGTTGGAGTGCCCACATGAGATCCTTCCAAAGCTGTTAACCTTTTAAAGTAAGTGGACAAATTTGACACACAGAAGGATCATCGACAGTACTTCCACCAGGGACCAGTTTTCTCTGATTGTTAAATGAAGAGTGACAGCTGACGAGTACATGGTTTCTTTAGGGGGGTGATCAAGTGTTCTAATACTAATTGTGGTGATGACTGGAAAACTGTGACTATACTAAAGAATGTTTAATTATATTACTTAAAAGGAGTGAATTATATGGCATGGGGATTATATCTCCGTAAAGCTGGGTTGGTTTCTTTCTTTTAAAGAAAAAGTGCTTAGTCATCATAACCTTGTTTTCTCCAGTGTCTTGGCCCATTCTCTTACCTGCTTTTATCACGAGAAATGGGTGCCTTGTCTGTTCCTCACAAGATATTTAGGGTAAAGGTCACAGTGGGCTTACTATTTGTGTAGCTCACAGGCTAGGAATCTGTAATTTCCTCTTTGATTTGACATTAGCCTCCCTATTCTCAGGAAAAATTAAGTACAATTTGATAAGAAATAAGGAGGAAGTTATATCTCAAATAGCAACCTCTAACTTCAGTCCTTAGAAGTAAGCTTAGCAATCTAGCCTCTTGAGATTTTTTTGTAAATACTAATCTCACTTAGAATGACTACTGAAATACTTACCATTTGAACAAGTTCATGCCATCTGATCTATATATATTAATGCAAATGATTATAATAGTATTGAAACATTTGAAAGTGAAGAGGGTGAGGTAGCGACTGAAAGTGGAGGAATATGGAGCAAAATATAGGAGCAGCAATTATAGCCTTTGCTAAATATGTAATCTATAAATACTACACAGTAGTAAACAAACAACAACAAAATGAAATCCTGTCATTTGCAACAAAACATATGCAACTGGAAACCGTTATACCTAGTGAAATAAGCCAGTCACAAAAAGACAAACACCATATGGTCTCTATGATCTCTGGTAACTAACAGAGTACTTAAAATGTAGTGTATAGGAGCAGAGCTGACACTTTGAGATAGGATGATTTTGAACAGCCCTTGCCTTAAACTGTTAGAAAGCAGTGTTTTTCTTGTTTGTTTTGTTCTTTACTTCTTTTTTTCTTTATAGTTATTGGTGAACTCTCTACTTAATGTTGGGTTAATCTTATGAGTATACATATTAACTGAAAATTGAATTTTTGTAAAAAATAAGAATGGGAAAGGAAGAGGGAGGAGGAAGAAGGCGGGAGTATGGGTGTCAGGGAGGTGGTGGGGGGAAGCATCATGTTCCCAAATCTGTATATATTAAATGCAGGAATTTGTATTCCTTAACCAAAACAAATAAATAAAAAAATTTAGAATTGCCTCAAATGTTGAAGAGAGTTGAAAAATCAGAAGTCATGACTTTGTTTCTTTCACAAAGTAGATGAAAGTTGAAACTGATAAAAGAAAACTATCCATATAAAAAGAAAAGGAAAAGCTATTCAGCTGGAGTTACCAGAAAGCAGTCACTCTTTGGGTGAGTGTGCTTAGGAAAATCTGTTTGGTTACAAAAGGAAAAGGAGGAAGAAAAAAATGTTTAAAAAATGAGGTGACATGGCATCCACACAATTTTTATTCTCTCTGTATATTAACTACCACTACCACAAATAAGAGTAAACATGTGACATTTATCTTTTTGTTTCTGGCTTCTTTCACTTAGCATAATGTTCTCCAGTTGCATCCATTTTGTTGTAGATGTCAAGATTTCATTCTTTTCTGTGGATGACATATCATTCAGTATATAGTTATAAATAGTGCTTCCATGAATCATACCATAGAAATGACAGTATACTCTCACTGCACATGTTAAAAACATAAAAATGGAGGGGTGAATAATGAGGATCCTGGGGTACGAGTAATGCTCTGTTCTTAATTTGGGTGTTGGTTATGAATGTGATCATCTGATATCAGAAAAACCCACCAGAACCTCATTTATCTGTACACTCAGGGACATTTCTTGGTACGTATACTGCATTTCAATAAAATATTAAAAATCACTTGGAAAAAGTAGAATATAGAACAGCTGACTCTCAAAGTAAATCTGATAGAATATAAATATAAAATTACTAAGCATAAATATATTAATAAAAAGTATCCAAACCAAAGAGGATGATCGTAGCACAGTCAAGGTCAAATCCCTTGGAGACCAATGATGTTCCTTTTATCCATGATGCCAGTAGCCCTTAAGCTCCCTCTTTCTTCTTCCTCAGCAACTTGAGGGACTCAACACAAGATGAGCTTCAGAGAATGGTGGTAAGGGAGATCTGTGGCAGACTTTATACACTTCACAGAAGAAAGACTCTTTGGGGGAACAACCCTTACAAATACACTTGTAAAGCTCCTGGAGAAGTCGCTGTGTTTTTGCAACATCCTTCTAGCTGGCCAGAGTTGTTTTCTAGGAGTGAGCATGTGCCCAAAATAAATAAAGAGGCAAGTTCCCCTTAGGATTTCTGGCATCTAATACTTGTTTTTCAACAAGTGATTAAGCCATGTTCATTATAGACCACAATGTTATTTTAGCACCCAGGGACCCAAAGCGTACTCAGAATAGAATATTTTTAGCTGGTATTTCTAACAAAAGTTTGTGTTATTTTCCCCATAGAAAGTTAATGCATACCTCATGGACTTAAAAACAGCAAAAACCACAAAGTAACTCTAAGGCTACTGAGGAATTAGCATTACTTGAATTGATTTATAATAGTCCAAACCACACACAATAAACCAGTAATTGAATCTAAACATCCATTTTCATTTTATCTCCGAGCTAATTAGATGGTGCTGCCTTAAATTTTTTAATGTCATGATCAAATGCTTAAACAGGTGTTAAGATAATAACAGGACGTTAAACATCAGGGGTAAGGAAACCTCTGTCCTGCTCTGCTATTTATGGAATGGGAAAATGTGTGCTATTCCTGATGATATTTCATGGTGCAAATCGGGGATATTGATAGGCATTTTTTTTTCATAGAAGGACCTATTGAAAGTAGAGAAAAATCTTAAGATTCTGTTCATCTTTCAATTCTGCCCAATATTAATTATGTGAATCAAACCAAAACACTACCCTCTCTGGGCCTTGATTTCCTCTTATGTAGCATGATGACGTTAAATTTGATAAGCTTTAAGTCTTGAATCTGAACTGTGACATGAAACACTTAGACCAGAGCATTAAGCAGCACAGACTCAAAAAGTCAGTGCTGCTGTATGTGTACACGACTTTATAAAAAGAATTCAAAACATGGGTTCAGATGAACTAGTTTGTAAATATCAGGTCTGCCACCTTTTAGTTTGTGATCTATTTACTAAGTCACTTAGAAACTAAAGCTATCTCTCAACGTTAAAAAGGGGTATAGTTTGGTATGATATCTGCTCTCTCTTGTGAGGTTCTTGTGCAGTACAAATGAAACAGCACATGGAAACATGCTTAATGTTTAATGTGTTTTTCATGGCAGTAAAATTGGTAGATAATAATTAGTAGTAGCAGGCAAGTAATTGTGATGCCTGCTGGTGTTTGTTGAGCACTTACTTATTGTATCTCACTTCCTGCCTTGAGCATTGTACATAGCATCCTCATCAGAGACCTTTGAGAAAAGTACCTTACTCACCACACCCTCCACCGCCATTTCATACTTACAGTAACTGGTTCACAAAGTTCAAGCTTCTTGCTCAGTGACACAGTTAATAATAAATGATGGCACTCAGATTCAGACCTGTGGCAATCTGACTCAGGAGCAGGAGCTGTTATTCACTGTATTATACTGATTTATTCCTGCAGGATAAGATAGATTTCAGATTTATATGTGAAGATTTCTACTTCTAGCAGTATTCTTGTTTGAAACCAAGACTTCCATTGAGATTACAGAAAAGTTATATCACAAAAATCTGTTTAAAGGTCATAGAGAGCTATAAGCACAATGAGAAATCAAGGAGTTATGATCATAGATCGAAGAGAAACTCAGAAATGTGAAGATGGTATTCAGTACCATTTTCTATTTGAGTCACTGGTTGATTGAAAAAACTATGCAAGACTACAAAGTTAAGCAGAATTTTTGATAATTTCGTGGAGCTGGGGAGCAGAAATTGTAGTTCGAAGCACATAAACAGTAGGACAAAGCAACACTAGTGACACACAAAACTTCTTTGTGTTGTGTTTTCTCTTAGAAAATCTTACCATAATTCAGTGATTCCAGTGACTTTATTTAGGTAATGTAATTTTGTTTGATGTTATAAGTATGTAAATTATCCCCGATTTTGATGTCAGTTTTTCAATAAAGTTTTGATTATTGGCAAAAATACTTGGTAAATACTCGAGGTATAAAGTTGTAACCTCAACATAATAGTAAAAATGAATTGGAATAGATCAACCCTCAAAATAGTCTGAAGTTTTCCCTTAATCATTTCAGTATCTGATTGTATAATGGTGATGTGGACCTATTCAAGCTGTCTGCTAGGGATAAAAGCAGATCTTTGCAGGCAGATACCATCAGCCAGGGCCTCAAAGATTCTCTGTGATTTTTCACATACAGTGAAAACTTTCAAATCTAATAAAAAACTACCAGATATCAATAATTGACATATAATTATGGGAAAATTTTAAAAATTCATGAGAATTATGAATTCAAAGTCATGAGAGCTAATTTGCTTAAACATTAAAAGATGGGAATTTCCATAGAAAATGAATAGATATAAAAATTATAGTACTAAAAACTACAATACATACTTCAAAAGATCCCAAACCTTTCTCTTATATGTTGTTGTATTACTATGTTTATGAAGTGGTAATATTGTTGTGAAGATGGGATTAGGTGCTATATGGGAAGGCTTTCAATCTGGAAAGTTTTAATAAATATTAGTTATTATAATGGTGAAATTGATGATGACAATGGTTGCAAGTATTTTCCAGCGAAGTTGAAGATAAGTGTAAGTATAAGATAAGTATAAGATAGGTAAAAGGAAGTAATTCTTCTCCATGGCAAAATGTGTAAAGCATGCTAGACAAGGAGACACTAGAGGTTGAAACTATAAGATTTTTGGAAAGCAGAAATTAATTCATGACTGGCTGCTAGGTCTACCAGGTAATCTAGGGGAAGAGAACACTCTAACTTGAGATCCTAGAAATCACTAATCTAGAACATCTTCAAAGTTGAGTAGCCCTATGTTCTGGAATAAAAACTCATTCTCCTACAAACTACAAGCAAATCAGACAGTTTGCTACTTGAGGTAATTCAGACTATCGTACAGTAGTCCTGTGTTAGAGACTTTTCTCTCTGGTTCTAGCATCTTTCAGGACAAACTGTAGTATAAAAGGAAGATTCAAGATCACAAACTTTGCTACACATTTGCTTGAATTTCCACATTAATTTGTAGTCCAGGCACATTGTCTACAAACAAGTTTCATAGTATTTGGAAAGCAAAAGGGCATCCTCACTTAAACTTTAAAAAGGTCAGAAAAACCTGGATTGGATAGGTGATGGCTGGTAAAGGTGATGGAAGAGGAATGTGCTCTACAGGTTCCCCTTCAAGGAGGACTTGTGATGGTCTGAACTATCAGAAATGCTCTCCGCAAACAGTCTTCCACTGTCAGAATCCTTAGGGATTGTGTTAGTTGGAGCAGTGGCCTCATTGAAGGTCATACGCTTCCCTGGTGGCCCAATTCAGTAGCTGGAGGAGTTGGGCCTAGTTTGGGATAATGGGGCACAAATCTGTTGTGCCCAAGATGGCCTGTAAGGTTGAGCAGGAATCACTATTAGGTATATTTCACAGCTCAGCTTCTCTGCCTAATCCTGTTGCCTTCTTTTCTCTTATGTGTTTTTTTTCAATTCCAAGAGTTTTCTCCAATAAATATTCTGCATGTTAAAAACTCTTACAGAGTCTGCATCCCAAAAGCTGAATCCATGACAGATTTCCACATAGGGTGTTAGGAAAAATAATGGGCTTGAGGACTGAAATGTCTGAGACCTAGGTCTGTGCCACGTACTAATGTGACCTTGGGTGACTCATCCTGTATCCCTCAATAATAAGCCTTTGTATATGTGCAAGCATGAAACAGATACAGCTATCTGCCCTGTAGTGTTTTATAAGAAATGGAAGAAAGAATGGCGACAAAAGTGCTATAATAAAGGATGTTCTAAATCCCAAAGAATAATGATGGTGATAATTACTTAACCTTCAATGTTTATTTTTTTAACTTTTGAGCAAACTTATGGCAAATTACTGCTCCTGTATTCATACATACACACAAGTGCTAACACTTTGTTCTCTTGAATACTCTGGAACAACATTTGGAAGGAACTGTTAGATAATCACCAAGCTTAGAAAACACAGGAATATGTGTTTTTCTCAAAATGAATAGGCATAAATATAACTTGCAAAAAAAATAGATGGCTGGGCCCTTTGTTGTAATTATCCATATTTGTATTCATGAAGCATAACTTCGTATTCTTTCATCTCAAAATTGAGATTTCTGTGTGGAGAAAGGAATGTGGAGAGCTACTGTATGATATTTAGTTTGAATTGCGTGATGATTTCATTTTCTTCCAGAGAGAAATTTCAATGTTTTATATTTTGAAAATGCCACAAAAAACAAAACCACATAAAATTTGAACAATTTGGTAAACATTCACCTTACAGCTCTCTAAAGGAATCATGAAATCACACATTCGAATTCTCAGGCCAAAAATTAGACATTCACATCTGGTTTTATGGAGCCCGTAGTTAAGTCTATGTGTGATAAATGGAAAGGATGTCTATCAGTTAACCATGTGTCCAAACCCAGATGTTCATTGTTATTTACTCATTAACTCACAATAACTTCATGCACAGTATAGGAAGTGCATGGCTTCTTGAAAGTAGTTTTTGCTTCCTGAGAGCTCACCATTGTGTCGTCAGAGTTTGTCACAGTAGTTGTCATGTCAGTGCTTTGAAGTATTTGTTGAATTAATGCATAAAAAATGAAAGAAAGCATTGTTTCGGGTTCTTTAGCTGACCGCCAGAACGAATCAAGCATATTGGAAGATTTGATGTCCTTTTATCCTTCCAATGCCTCCACCAAATGTCCCCTCCTCTGCTGAGGTCATACATAGTTTTGGTTGTCAGAGTTTTCACTCTGTATCTTTTATGGAGGCATGTTCATTGAACTCAGTTTTCTTCTTTCTTTTCATGAAATGGAAACATTACAGCCAGAAAAATACCCTACACAGGAGTGGGAAATATCGTGAATTTATATAAGGTAGATGCACTCATGAAACCTGTGCCTAGACCGGGATGTAGAATATTACCAAAAGCTCATAAACATCCTTCAAGCTCAGTCTCAGGCACTGTTTCCTATATTTCACAGTGATTTGTTTTCACAATATTTTAGTTTTTACCTGTTTTTGAACTTCATATTAACCAAACTACACAGTATACTCTTCCGTGTCTGACTTCTTTTACTCAAGATTATGCGTGTGAGATTCATCTATGTTGTTGGGCATAATAATAATTCCTTCATTTTTCATTTCTGGATACTATACATTATATTAATTGTTGAGGTTGATTCGTCCTGAGAGGAGGAGCGTGGTGGGGGCAAGAGGCGCAGAGTCACTACACAGTCTCCAGGAGCCGGATGAAAGCCGGCTAGAGGCAAGCAGCCTGCAGACTCGTTTATTTCAGTTGCTACAGCAGCTTATATAGCCAAGGCAGCCAATCTGGTCAAGGGGCAGTCTATGCCTTAACCAGTCACGGCCTGTTGTCAGTGGCCATCCTGGCATAGCATTCTCATTCCACCACATTTCCCCCTTTTTGTTTACTTTTGAGCAACGGGAGGCATGATTCTTGGCTATACCATTGTTGACCCCGTTTCCATGTGGTCTCCTTATATGGCTGTGCCTGTCTTAGGTTGTCCCCCAGGGGATCTTACCCATCATTGACTAACCAGTGCTCAAAACGGTAGACCACAGGAGTGTTTGCTCAGATGGGGGTAGGAATGAGGAACAATGTTAGTCAGGAATGGCATGACTGCACACAGGCTGTGGGCTCTTTGAGTGGCTGCTCAGAGCTAGTGGGGTATAAAACAGTAGTGGATGTGGCTATGGGCAATTCCTCAGGGTATGATGATAGGGCAGGTGCGTCCGCTAACAAGGCAGACTCTCAGTCTTGTTCAGCTGGTTTGGTTGGCTATCAGTTGCAGGCTTGATGTTTCTGGCTGGTACCCAAATCGGCTGTCCCACATTCTCTGGAAAGACACAAGCATATCCTTGACCCTTGGTTAGCAGAAGCCTTTCTAAGGGCATTGTAATCCAGGGCCTGAATTTTGCGTCCACTCCTACATTTACAGCAAACATGCGGGTGGGATGGGGTCTAGCGGCTGCCCTGAGAGTCTGGGGTGCCTGAGTACTGCCACATGTGTGGGAATCCTTATTGGGTGTGGATGGGATGACCTCTCTTGGGTTATCGCCTCAAGGTCGTCTAAGTTCATCTCATGGGTATTTAAGGGATGGCTGACTAGGCATTCCTACATTGTCATTTTCACTGTTGGAGCTCTCTCTCCCTAAGTCATCAACTGTTGCCTGTGAGACAGGGACCTGGAGTGTCAGGCTCTGATCACTTACAGATACAGATTCACTTTGGTAATATGTGTGCACTTCTGGGGCGGGGGGGATCTTTCCCATGTTTGAGTGTTTAAGAGCAGTGCACCACACCAACTCTAGCCAAAGGAAAGACACACATAGCACTGCTGCCATAACAAAACAAATTCCTAGCACCTCAGTGGCTGATGGCATTCTACAGGGGGTTCCCTACGTTAGACAAAGAGACAGTGGTGTATCCAATCGTACAATCGTATGTCCTGTGCTTAGTGGGGGACTTCCTTGATTCATTAGGTCAAGGCCGTATGCCCGCACGGTGTCTCCGGAGCGTCACCTCTCTCAAATGAGGGAAGATGACTTGGTTCCGAATTCTGGGATGATCAGTCCCTTATGTGAATTCGCCGGGCAAACTGAAAGTAAAAGGAGGAGCCGAGAAGCAGCATACGCTTCTGGGCGGTGTGTGCCTAACCGGGGGTCACTTAGACCAAGGACAAGGAAAAGGGTGTAGGAGGGGGTTCTATGTTCACCCTCACAGAACCGAACAGCACACAAAACACCGGGGGCCTACTTGCCGAAATCAAGAGGGGACCTTGCTGAGTCCAACACGATGTCTCTCTCTCAGTCACATTGGTGCGCCAGATGTTGAGGTTGATTCCTTCTGAGAGGAGGAGTGTGGTGGGGGCAAGAGGCATGGAGTCACCACATAGACCCCTGGAATCAGGTGAAAGCAGGCCTGAGGCGAGCAGCCCGTAGACTGGTTTATTTCGGGTGCTATAGCAGGCAGCCAATCCAGTCAAGGGGCGGTCTATGCCCTAACCAATCACAGCCTGTTGCCAGGCAGTTTCTAAAGCCATCCAATCACAGCCTGTTGCCAGGCAGGCTCCGTTGCCATGTGGTTTCCAAAACCATCCAATCAGGACCTGTTGCCAGGCAGTTTCTGTTGCTAGTGGCCATCTTGGCATGGCCTTCTCTTTCCACCACAATTAATATACCAAAATATGTGTATCCATTCTAACATTAATAAGCATTTTTCCTAATTTTTAGCTACTATGACTAATGCTATTTTGAATAAGCTTGATAAGCTTGTGTGCACTTTTAGTGTGTATGGTTAAAAGCTTTATTGAGTATATATTTAGGAAAGTAATAGGGTGCCTACATTTTAGTTTAAATACAAAATACTTGAAAAAATTTTTTGGAAAATGGAATTGAAAGCTAAATTTACTTTGGTGCAGAAACACTTTTGAAGTCCATGCATTTTTTAATAATATGCTTTTTTAAAAAAGATTTATTTATTTACTTGAAAGTCAGAGTTACACAGAGAGAAGGAGAGGCAGAGAGAGAGAGAGAGAGAGAGAGGTCTTCCATCCACTGGTTCACTCCCCAGTTGGCCACACGGCCAGAGCTGTGCTGATTTGAAGCAAGGAGCCAGGAGCTTCCTCTGGGTCTCCCACATAGGTACAGGGGCCCAAGACCTTGGGCCACCTCCCACTGCTTTCACAGCCATAGCAGAGAGTTGGATCGGAAGTGGAGCAGCCAGGACACAAACTGGTGCCTATATGGGATGCCGGCACTGCAAGTGGTGGCTTTACCTCCTATGCCACAGTGATGGCCCCTGTATTGTGCTTTTTGCATGAACTTTTTGAAGATCCCACATGTGCATATATTACCAAAGACTTCAAATCAGTTGTATTGGATCAGCAGTATATGAGATGTATATCCCTGTTGACAAGAATTTTAGTTCTCTCATTTTATCCTTTGTGCTGGAGGTATAATGGTTTCTCATTTTGTTTACACGTTGCATTTTCTTAATAAATAATGAACTTGAGCTCCTTTTCCTGTGTTATTGATTATTTGGATACTTTCTTTGGTGAGATGTCTTTTGCTCATTTTTCTATAGATTTTTAGAAGTTTTAATGTACTCTGGTTGTAGATACTTATCAGACAAATGAACTGCAAACATGTTCTTCCACTATGGTGCTTGACATTTTATTTTCTATCATGAGTCTGTCTTGTTTTTGCTCAAGTTCATGAAGAATATCTTCTCTGGTATCATTTAAGCCTTGTCATTAGGTGACCGTATGTATAAGATGCTATTTTTGAACTCTTTCTTTTTACACTTATGTTAATGTAGCATGGTCATAATTAATGTTACTGTATAATAAATTCTGGTACTTATAAATATTCCAACTTTTTTGCAAATACATTAGATTTTAATCTTTAATATTTAACATTATTGCTTTAGGAAATGTTTTCCCTGAACCAAGAATGCTAATTACATAAAAATATACACATATAAAAAGTCATTCTCCAATTTCCCAGAAAAAAAAAATCCAGGTGTAACTTATAGAATAATCAAGTTTTTTTAAAATTATAATTAAAATCTTGGTCATCTCATTTATTATCTCTAAGTAACATATTTAAATTAAACATTAGACAGCTGTTACAATTTACAAATACAAGGTGCCATTACCAAGAAAAAGATTCCTCTTCAGTGGATGTGTGCCTTCTCCCGCCATCTATTGAAACAGCAGCACTGTATATTAGTTTAATTCCTTTAGATGGCTCACTGCTGCAAAGGCTAACTCTCTGATCCACCCCGTGTTTATGTTGAGTACATGTATGAGTGGGTTAGATAGATTGCAACAGCAAGATGAGCTAGGCTTGGGCTTTTGGTGAATTTTGCCTTGTCTGTCTGAATCAACTGATCTAACCTATCCTCTGTAGCAAGAACTCTTCGAGCTGCTTCCTCAAAGGCCGCTGCGGCATCGGTAGCATCTTTTGCACTTGTTTTCAAAGTAAGGATAGTTGCCATCGTTGGTGCACCAGGTGTAGGCTTCTTCTGTAGACACCTGTTGTTCACTTAGGAAAGCTTTTGGGCGCTTTTACATCTATTTAATGTATGAATTTTTCTAGTTACTCAAGTTCTGCAATGTTTATGAATCATCCACACTGAAACTAAGCAGGCAACAGTCAGAACTCCGGTAAAATGGGGTCCTCAGGCATCAGAATCGCACTTGACCTGCTGTGTCCCAAGTCTGCATGGTAACAAAATGACCATCCACCCCCAAATCTTTATTTAAAAATTCCACAGCTAAGTATGGAAGCATTAGGCATCAAGCTTATTAGTTACATATCTGTTCATAAGAGAACTCTTCCCAACTCCATCATCTCCAAGGAGAATTACTTTAAAAAGTGATGGTTTCCCTACCATTATTACTCTCAGAACCCTTAATTATCCTATACATACATCATTATCTTCTGGCGTTACTGGGAAGAATCACTAAGCCAATAGGGAGAAGTATTGCATCACAGTGGAATTTCCTTGCATGAACACGGACAATGCCCTGGGAGCTCTGGCAGGCTTGTCTAGGTGCAGTGAGCACAGGGAAAAAGCCAGGGACCCAGTGGACAGGAGACAGCTCAGGCAGCTCCACGCCAGCTGCTTGGGTCCGGAGCGGAGGGAACAACATGACGGCAAGCCGGCAAATGTTCCAACTTGTTAAAAATTGCCTTGGCTGTTCTTTTCCCTTTGAACTTGCATCTTATTTTAGAATTAGTCTATGAATTCTGTCTCTCAACCTCTCACAAAATTGGTTGAAAATTTGGAAAATTAATAATTACAGCTCACCACACTGACAGAAAAAGGAAGTATACGCATACACCTTAACCCTATATATACTTTGAATTCTACAATACATAATTAATAATGGTTTTATTTTAAACGTGTTATTAATTTTTTAAAGATTTTATTTATTTATTTGAGAGATAGCGTTTCAGACAGTGAGAGGGAGAGATGGAGAGAAAGGACTTCCTTCCGTCGGTTCACACCCTAGATGGCCACAATGGCCAGAGCTGCGCTGATCCGAAGCCAGGAGCCAGGTACCTCCTCCCAGTCTCCCATGTGGGTGCAGGGGCCCAAAGACTTGAGCCATCTTCTACTGCTTTCCCAGGCCACAGCAGAGAGCTGGTTTGGAAGCGGAGCAGCAGGGACTAGAACCGGCACCCATATGGCATGCTGCTGCCGAAGGTGGAGGATTAACCAAGTGAGCCACGGCGCCAGCCCCTGTTATTAATATTGATTGTTATTACTATTTCCTAGTTTCTTCACTTACTGCATTTCCATGCTTACATGTGATCTCATATTTTTCTATCTCAAAAATTCCAATGCCTGTCTATATTCTGTTCCATCTTAGCTGATTTACCATCTTACTAATTAATTAGCCACTTTCTCCTTGAATTGTTCTCATTGTTTGCATGACTCAGCTCTCTCCTAATTTTCCTTATTTCATACCAGTCCCAGCTTTTGTTTGTGGGATCCTTCTCTTCTGTCCAACTCTTAAATGTTAGTGTTTTACTGACTTTATATGATATTGCCCAGGTCAAGCAGAGGAGCAGGTGGGCCCCTTTGGGAAAGCAGAGAAAAACATCCTCATGGCAAGGTGTAGGTCACAGAGTTTGTATCTTTGTCAAAAGGGGAAATGTGTGAAATGACAGACAGTAGTACTGTTTCACGTCTTGCTGGGGGTTGAAGCACTCCTCGCTTTACTTACTCAATGCTGATTCTATAACTTCCTTAGAACTCTGACCTGAGCAGAATCACATATGTAAATATCAAATCAATGATTAAACCTAAATGTCCTGTGAACACCAGACACACAACATGCTCCAAAATTAACCTGTAACCCATCTCTAGATATGGCATTGCTGAGAAAGGTGCTATTGCAGATCCAGTTGCTCAAGCCAGAAGCCATCTGTATTGTGCTCCTATCAATACTCACATATCACCTGCTTCCAACTGTCTCTTTCAGAGTTTTCAGCTTCATTCTGTGCATATATGAAATGCTAAAATATTGCACGATATTATTTTATATATGTAGTACTGTATTACATTATTTTTGGCATGTCTATCCTCTGTACCTGACTATAAATTTCTCAGTTGTAGGTACTAATTCTTATTCACTTCTTACTTCCAGTGCCTAAAATTACTGACTACTTGTAAATTTTTTTGAAAAGATATGTGTATTCCAAGGTTAAATGAATGTGTCATGGAAGTAGAATAGATGGATGGCTGTAGGGGACTCTAGGAAGAAAGGATTCTTGAGAGTGGGTACATCCTGAAAGAGTTCATTGAGCAAGTGCAGTTAGAACTGGACACTGGACACTTCACGGAGGGGGTTCTGGACTGCTTTGTGTTACTTATGTCTCCAGGGACAAGTTATAGAACATGCATCAACCTCAGTGTACTCATATGTAATAAGGGGATTGTTTTTTATTATATCTATGAGAATTAAGTGAACACATAGGAGACTGCCCAATAACCACTCAGTAGGTGTTAGTTGTTAATAATAGTAATGGAAAAAGAATTCACATATTTGCATAATGAAGAAAGTACGTGGGGGAGGTAAATGATAGTGTAGTTTAAAAGCAAGAAATGGAAAAAATTGAAAATTTAGATTGGAAAATGAAGAGATTTAATTTGCATAAGACACATAATAACCTCCTGAGTGATATGAATTCTGAAGTAGATAATGATCTACCAGTTCTTACTTAACAGAAATGGGACAGAGGGGAAATATAGCCAACATATAGTTGTCACCACCTCAATTCTATACTCACATCAGTAGTACTTAATGCCACATCCAGATGTGGCTTCCAAACTCTCAATAGACTAGTTCAGGCAGGCATTGCTAATCAATCAGGGACATACTTACTATCTATTGATAGTGATAGTCTCTACATTTAATTTTGCTTTTGCAAATACAGCTAAAATACAGAGAGAGGGGCCAGAGCTACTGTGTAGCAGGTTAAGCCCCTGTCGGTGGCACTGGCATCCCATATGGGACCAGTTTGAATTCTTGCTGCTGCACTTCCAATCCAACTCCCTGCTAATTCACCTGGGAAGGCAGTGGAAGATGACCCAACTGCTTGGGCCCCTGCACTTACATGTGAGACCCAGAAGAAGCTCCTGAATCCTGGCTTTGGATCAGCCTATCTCTCTGACTGTTGTGGCCATTTGGAGAGTTAATGGATGGAAGATCTCTCTCTCTCTCTCTCTCTCTCTCTCTCTCTCTCTCTCTCTCTCTCTCCCCCCCTCTGTCTTTCAAATAAATAAGTAAATCTTAAAACAAAACCAAAAAAAAGTAAGGAGAAAAACTAAACAATCCCTAACCAAATGATGTGAGAATTACTGAACAAATAGTTAGAAAGTTCATTTCCAGTCAGTACTCTGAAATTTCCAGGCTGCTTTTTCATTCCTTGCATTAGCATGATCCATCAGAGCTTCCAAAGTCTGAATACATGATCTCACTTCATCCTCAAAATAACTCACAAAGTTTTGGAACTAAATTCACAGTATTCATGTTGCAAATAACTAAACTGGGGCTCTGCAATACCTTCAGACTTCCCAGTGTGAATTAAGGTTAGTTCCAAGCTTGAAACCCTTGCCTAGGACAGCTAAATCAGAGTTAGGGGAACTGGGAAGTGATTTCCATTAGTCCACTGTGTAGTGTGGACTGGTTTTGTAAGTGTGTATCTAGTGTCCAATTAACCTAGAATCATGATTATCAGAAGCACATTTTCCTTTCTGTGATTACAGTTCTCTTTTAGTTTATTTAGTATAGATAACAAGTTCCAGAAGTGAGCTTTGAAAAGAATAGATGCATAATTAATTTCAGATTCCCTTCTATCTCTTGTCTAAGGTGCCTGTGAAATATTGAATTAACTGATCCCAGAAGTACAGTAATTAGAGAAGAATGACTTTGTCGACCTCAGCCACACATGGACAGCATCAGTTTAGGAGCTGACAATTTGTGTCTTTGATTGTCTTGGAACTCCTCAGCTTGTTTTCTGGACTCTCATCAGGAGGCAGGGACAGAATAATACTGTATGCTTGTTAATTAAGACATATGCTGTGTGGCATAATTAGAAACCACAATCAAGTGGGAAAAAAAATCATGTTACAAGGGAATAGATGGAAATGGAAAATTGTGCTTTCCCACAGCTGGAATGTTCCATGTTACCCTTTCCACATGAGAGGTCTCTAACCATACACTGTTTAGAATCATGATCCAATCTCTTTCATCTCCGGCAAATTTGCTGTTTTCCTGACCTTTAGCTAACAATTGTTAGCTTTATCAGAGGTACTTTTTGTTTTATTTTATTAAAATCACTGCCCCCCCCCTTTTTTAAAGATTTATCTATTTGTTTGAAAGTCAGAGCTATGCAGAGAGAGAGAGAGAGAGACAGAGAGTCTTCCATCTGCCATTTCACTCCCCATTTGGCTGCAATGGCTGGAGCTGTGCCGATCCGAAGCCAGGAACCAAGAGCCTCCTCTGGGTCTTCCACATGGGTACAGGGTTCCAAGGACTTAGTCCATCTTCCGCTGCTTCCCCAGGCCGTAGCAGAGAGCAGGTTTGGAAGTGGAGCAGCCAGGTCTGAACCGGTGCCCATATGGGATGCTGGCACTTCAGGCCAGGGCATTAACCCGCTGCGCCACAGCACTAGCCCCTATAATTCCCTTTTAATTTATTTAGTTTCAGAAGTGATGTCTGAAAAGAACCATGGCTAAATTAATTGTAGGTTCTCTACTTTCTCTTATCTGTACTGTATATGGGGTTGGAAAGTGATGATCCAAGTTCCTCTTCCAAACTCTAACAATCAAATATTTGAGGAAATTTTCCATTTAGCTGTGGTCAACAGTTCGCTTTGCTATAGGATTTAGAGCCTGTGTATCTCCAGGATGGTAATATAGGACTCATTGTCTCCTGCCTTTCCCATGCATTCTGACTTGTGATTGTATTTTACTTTACTCTCTATCTTACGGTGAAATTTACCTTTCTCTCCTCTCTCTGTTTTTTCTTACATGTACAAATATTCTCTCTAAAATTATACTGTAAGATTCTTGATATTGGGGATAAAACAGATTTCTTCTGCAGACCCCCTAATATCCACTGTGGTATTGGGCTAATGCTATTCATTCCATGTTTTCCATGTTTCAGATATAGAAATTGAGGTAAGAGATGAAGAGAGTTTCTTAAGATTTCTGTTTTTATTTAAGGATTCTTTGGTTGTACTGTCTTGACTTAGTTTCTCCATCTATAAAATGAAAATACTAATATTATCTGCCACTCAGTTTTTTTTAAAAAAAACAATTGAATTAATTTACACAGAATATTTCGTATAGTGTATACATAAATACTCAATGGAGATTAAGTATATTATTGTATGCAAGTAAATACAGGGAAGAAAATGGAATATGTTATGACCACCCAACAAATAACTGTTATGACCTAAGTCTTTTGCCAGTGTCTAAAGTACAGCAAACGTACTTTTGCCTCTAGTTTATCAGGAAAATGAACTGTTTTTTCTCTTAGTGACTTCCAAGTAGTTCAGACAGCACTAAAAGACAGAACAGCTTGACTGTGGAAAGTATTCTATTCCAAGATATTGGGCTATAATGGGATTCAACCCAAGGCTCACTGTGTTCTAATCTGGAAAGCTCTGTTCTTGCTTTTTATGACCTCCCTCTACAAAGAAAATTTTCTAGTTTAGTACTGTGAGGTGGGGGAAGAAAAATCTGATCCATTTTAGAATTTCTTAGCTTCACTACTTGTGTAGACAAAGAAAAAAAATCAAAGGGAATTTTAAAGAAGGCAATGGAGAAAATATTATATTGACAAAAAATGTCATTACTTCAGGTTCTAAATATTGAATAATTTGGATTTGGAATCATGGGTGCTAAAGTGGGAAAAGAATAGGATTTGGAGTCAGAAAACTGTAATACCAGTGATAACTAGATTTTTTTTTGTCTGTGATGGTAGAAATTTGTTTTCTCACCTGAAAATGGGTATTGTAACAGCATCTACCCCACAGGGTTATGGTGAGAGTAAAATCAAAGAATGAATGGGAATGTATCCAATAAACATTCACTATTAGCATTAGAAATAAAGGAACAGTGTTCTAGTCATTCACCCACCCAGAAAATGTGACACTATCAGCATTGTTGTGGCATAGTGTTCAGATAAGGCATATGCTCAACCTATAAAAACGTAACTTAAGGGCACAAAAATTAGGATTAATTACTTGTACTACAATTTGCTTCCAAGTCTTTTTGTTGTTTTTGTGGCTTTTCTACTTTTCTATATATTTTCCATGAAAATAACTAACATTTCCTGAATCATAAATAAGTTTTAAAAAATAATTTGTCAGTGAAAGATGTTGAAGAAACTTAAACTGAACTCAGTGTTTATTGAGAGTCAATTTTAAGTAGTGATTCAAGTAAAAATAAGGTTCTAGGCAAGCTCTGGGAAATGATAAAAGTTCAAGAATTAATTAAATTTCCTTGCTATTGGGGTACTGAATGGAGGTTGTGTGTGGAATTGTTAAAAACACGGACCTTGGTGGCCCGTGTTTGGCTTAGTGATTAAGATGCCAGTTAAGACACCTGGAGCCTGTACTAGAGTGTATGAATTTAGCACCCACCTCAGGCTCTTGACTCTAGCCTCCTCGTAATACAGACCATGGGAGCATGGGTAATGGTCCATATAATTGTGCTCAGTCACCCATGTGGGAGACCTGGATTAAGTCCTTGGCTCCTGGCTTTGGCACAGGTTAGCTGTAGCCTTTGTGGACATTTGAGACATAAACCAGCAGATGGCAACTCTGTTGGTGATCTGTGTATCTGCCCCTGTCTCTCTCTTCCTGTCTCTCAGATAAATAGATAAGAATTTTAAAAACCAATGCAAAAGAAAAGCAGATTTTGGCTCTGTACTGGGGCTAAGTTAGCAAGTCTGTCTCTTGTAAATTGGAAAATACTGGACCAAGATGAAAACTCATCTAGCCTCAATGTCCTCCTCATCAGTCCAATGGGATAGCATCCAATTTATTTTTGATATTCTGATTTTTTATTTTATTGTTTTTTTTTTCTGTTATACCTAGGTATTGTTGTACTTTACTGTACTATTGTTTAGGAAGGTGGAGGTACTGAATCCTTTCTATATCCATTAGTGTCTACTTAAGCTCTGGAGATTTACAGAATGTGTAGACTGACCAATACATTTGAGATCTTCTAGTTTTAAACTCTCTCTCTTCTCAGAAGAGTTTCTCCTGCTCTGAAGAGTTAGCATCTGGCCTTGATGTCTGTCTAGAGCCTAGACCTCCATACCCTCCTTCCATAAATCCTTCATCCACTTCCATTCTCCTGAGGGACATTTGCCATGATTGACAAGGGTTGACCTAAAGACGTGAAGAATCCAAAAGTAAGAGAACAGGAAATTTAACCTTTTAGGAAGAGAAATTGGAATACATTTGGACTCAAATCAGGTGGAAGAGCTGGTAGGAAGGTTTGAAGGGGTGAAACATGACCATAAGTCCTTTGCAAATAAGTCCATAGCCAAAGGCAGTCACTTGCAGCTAAAGAAATGTTCAACTGAGTGAATTAAAAGTTGTGTGCCAAGGCAGAACATATTTGCTAGCAGCCAGAGATCCATTTAATGAATATTGGCTAGGTATAGATTTATGTACAATAAAAGTCTACATTTGACAGATTTTTACTACTCTGCCTTTCAATTTTGTACAAAGAGCTAAACTTTTTCTTGATAGGCTATTCTTTCCAAATGCATTTAATCAGTGGTAAGAACAACACTGAGGCTCCATTCAATGCCTCAGCCTTTACAGTTTTTAGGTATACTTTATATGTTTAAAATAAAATTTCTCTTTGAGGAAATGGTTTAACAGACCTGGCAAATGCCTTGAATATTGGTTAGTAGTTTGGAATGTTCATTCTGGAAATGTCATTTTGGGTCATGCTAGAGGTCATTTCTATGGAAAACCAAAATACCAAGGTGATTTGTAGCTGGAAATCAGGCTGTCCTCTAGAAATGTTTTCAAGCTTCCAATTTATAAAGTCTTATGCTTGGGAAGGTGAAGGAAGTATGTATCTATGCTGTTGTGATTCAGGGACTTCATCTCTTCTGCTCTTAAATATATGACTTTGATGTTGGAAACTTAGTGGTCCTTATTTCAGGCATTACTTTTGTCATGCAGTGATGCTGTGGCCATAAGCCATTGATAATAGGCAGTGTAAATCTAATATAGAATTTATTGCAGCAAACTTAAAAGTAATAGAGTGAATGCAATTTCTTGCATTCTCATTTACTGAGATAAAGGTTAGGTATAGCTGTTCTGCACGCATCATGATTAACTTTCTAAAAGAGAGGGGACATAGCATATTCTCTGCATGCTTATAGGGTACAAGGACAGGCATCATACTATTTCAACAGTATATGCAAGCTTATATATAATCAAGGAAGCTGATTATGCTAATCTCTTCCTAATTATGCTTTTAAGAATTTTGCATTTTTAACATGATATTGTCCATAGAGATTGCATTTACACCCCAGAAATTGGCATACACTAAAAATCAATGATTTTTTTGATACTTGGTTTTTTAGCACTCCACTCAACTGCATTACAAGGGTCAGTTTCTCGTAGAAGAGAGCGCTGGTTCGAAAGGGAAAGATTCAAGAGCTAACCCACAACTGCTGAGCTCAATCTTGCAAAGCTGCTTAACCAGAGGAAGGAAATGAATCTGATAGGGCCATCATAATTTGTTCAGCAGGAATACATTCGTAAAAGTCTCATTCTCCACCTAGGGAGAAGAGTGATAAGAAAAACACTAATAGCTAACATTCAGTAATCTTTATTGAAAAAAAAAAAAAAGGTAATGTCAACAAGATAGTAGAAGAGGAGTTGCCAGTGATAGGCCATTCATTCACAGAAGCATTGATTTGAACAACAATGCATGCATGAAAATACCTCCACAAAAGCTAAGGAAACCTGATGAGAGATGACAGCACCTGAGTGGAGCACAAAAATATGGAAGGAGGGCATTGAAGACAAGAGGATAGGTTCATGTTACCTAATCGTCTCTCTGAAGCCTGCATAGGTTTACATGGAGATACCTTCCACAGAGGGCATGGAGAATGAAGTGAGTACCTGACTTTACTACCGACCTCAGTGCTAGGCCCCCTACATTGAACCTCAGAACCAGTGATCTCAGGTTCCAAGTGGACCCAGGCTCCAGGTGCTTTCAGGCACTGAGGTTTGAGACCTACCCAGTGCAGGATTGTCTCCTATGAACACAGACCTCAAATCACTACTATGTTAACAGGCTTCCTTCCTTCTCTCATGGACCAAAGCTCCAGTCCAGCTTATGTGGATGCAGGCATCAGGGCATCCATGCATATGGAAGTTTCAGTTTCATAGCTGTTGGCCTAAGCAACAGACTTACTCACATAAGGACTTAAGCCTTCCCATGGGCTCCCTGCCTACTGGTCTTCCCAAATCTCTTTCCCTGCCAAGACCAAACTGGTGAAGGGCTCTTCCTGGCAAAGCTAATATGTAAAGGCTAGATAAAATGTTCTAATGCGCAGGCATTAAAATAGTTCCACATGAAAATCATCAGGGTAGCACGATACCACCAAATTAATGATGTAAGCATTAATAACTGAACTTAAGGATGGAGATCTATGAACTACCTGACAAAGAATTCAAGGTAATTGTTTTAAAGAAGCTCAGTGAGCTACAAAAGAACAGACAACTTTATTTGAAAAACAATGCAAGAACTAAATTAAAAGTTCAACAAAGAGAATCCATTACAATAAAAAAGAACCAAACAGATTCTGAAAGAGAAAAAGACAGTGGATGAACTGAACAATGTCATAGAAAACATCAACAGCAGATTTGATCAAGCAAAATTGTCAGTGAGTTTGAATACAAGTCCTTTGAAACTACTCATTCGGGAAAAATGAAAAGCATGAAAATGAGTGAACAAAACTTATGACACTTATGGGATATCAACCAAACTGATATGTGTATTATGTAAGCTCAAGAAGTAGTGGAGAACAAAAGGAAAGAAAGCTTACTGAAAGAAATAATGACAGGAAACTTTCCATTATAAAGAGAAATGAACAACTAGATTCTGAAGAACAACAAATGGATTAAACATAAAGAGGTCCTTATGGAGACTCATTATAATCAAATTCTAAAAGGAAGACAAACAGATTTTAAAAGCATCAAGACAAAAACAATTTGTCACATACAAGAGAACCATCATAATTCTACCAGATTTCTCAGCGGAAACGTTGCAGGCTTAGAAAGTGGGATGATACGCGTATTCCAAGTGCTGAAATAAAGAAAACCAAAACCAACCTACCAACCTAGAATACTATGGCTGGCAAAGTTGTCTTTCAGAAATAAAGACCTCCCCATTTTGGCAAGAGCTGAGGGAGTTCACAGCACTACTCTGACTTACAATAAATGCTGAGGGAGGTTCTTTGAGTTGAAAGGAAAGAGCACTAACTTACAACATAGCATATAGCAGTATAAAATTCTCTGTAAAGGTAAGAATATAACCAAATTCAAATTACATTAATATTGTAACAGTAGTATATAAATCACTTTTCAAAAGTATACCAATTAAACATCAAAGTAATTAAAAGTATCTAAAGCTGCAAAAATTGGAGAACCTTAGTTCAGTACTCAGCTGCAGCTCCTGACTTCAGTTCATGCAGAACTAGGAAGCATCGGTGATGGTGCAAGTATTTAGGAGCTGCCACACATGTGGGAGACCTGGATTGGGTTCCTGGTTCCTGGATTCAGCCTCCCTGTTGCAGTCATTTGGAGAATGGGCCAGTACATGGAAGCTCTCTCCCTCTGCCTGTTAAATAAACTTTAAAAATGTAAATTGTGACATCGATAACATAAAGCATGGTGGCAAAAACAAAGTTAAAGTTTGTGTGTGGGGGGAAATTGAAGTTTTTAGCAGCTTAAAATAGACTGCTGTTGCTGCAGAATATTTTATGTAATGGTAACCACAAACCAAAAATCTCTAGTATGTAAACGAAATATTAAAAAAAGGAATCAGAGGTGCTGGCGCTGCGCTGTAAAGGCTCCACCTGCTGTGCTGGCATCCCATATGGATTCCAGCTCCTGTCCTAGCTGCTCCTCTTCAGATCCAACTCCTTGCTAATGGCCCCAGAAAGCAGCAGAAGATGGCCAAGTGCTTGGTCCCCTCCACCCACGTGGGAGAACTGGTAGAAGCTCCAGGCTCCTGGCTTTGGATCTGCCCAGCTCCTGCCATTGCAGCCATTTGGGATGTGAACAAGTGAATGGATGACCTTTCTGTCTGTCCTTCTCTCTGTCTTTAACTCTGCTTCTGAAATAAATAAATAAATCTTGAAAAACAAGGAATCAGAGTGTGCCGCTAGAAAAACAAATAACCAAATCACAAAGGAAGACATAAAGAAAAGAAGATAGGAAAAAAGACCCAGAAAGCAATGAGCAAGATGGCAATAGTGAGTTCTGGGCTATAGTCAGTACTTTAATGTAAATGGTTATTCCAAACAGAAGACACAGAGCGGCTGAATGGATTAATAAAATCTCAAAGATCCAGCTCTGTGCCACCTATGAGAGCCTCACTTTGGCTTTAAGAATATGTGTCATTTTATAGAAAAGTGAAGGGATGGAGTATGGTATTCCATGCAAATTCTAGTAGCCACAAAAGAGAAAGTGTAGCTATGTTTATGTCTTAGAAAGTTAAAAAAAAAAAAAAAGACTTTGAGTCAACAACTGTTATAATGGACAAATCATCATCAATTAACCAAGAAGGTATAACAATAGTAAACAGACATGCATCACTTGAAACACCAAAATGTGTAAAGCAAACGTATGGACTATAGATTCTGTGACAATGGAGATATAACATGAACTGTAGCATAATTTCAATTAGCAGTGCAATCTCTGAATACATAAAAGTCTTGAGTAATAATTTTAAAGAAGAATGGATCATACAACTAATGATCAAAATATACCAGCTATCAAAAATATCAAAAAGTAATCGAAGCAATATGCTATTGGCTAAGAACAGATCAATGCAACAGAATAGAGAGCATGAAATTAAATTCATGTATTTATAGTCAATTGGTCTTCAGCAAAGGTGACAAAAGTATACAATAAGTAAAGGATATAGAGCAAGTTGGATATCCATATGTAGAAGAATGAAATCTTACCTTTATTTCACAGTGTGTGTACTTTTCCATTTCATAGAAATGCATATTATGAAAAAAATGTTCATGAATTTAAAGTGTTTTACACAAAATAAACTTATAAATCAGTAATTCCACCAGCTTCTTGAAGTGCCCTTTTATAAAAATCAACTAAAGGGGTGGCGCTGCTGGCCTAGTGGGTAAAGCCACTAGCTGCAGTGCCGGCATCCCATATGAACACCGGTTCGAGTCCCAGCTACTTTACTTCTGATCCAGCATCTCTGCTATGATCTGTGAGAGCAGCGGAAGATGTAGAAGATGGCCCAAGTCCTTGGGCCCCTGAACCCATATGGAAGATGCAGAAGAAGCTCCTGGCTCCGGGCTTCAAATTGGCCCAGCTCTGGCCATTTGGGGAGAGAACCAATAGAGGGAAGACTTTCTTTCTTTTTCTTTCTTTCTTCTCCTTCCTTCCTTCCTTCCTTCCTTCCTTCCTTCCTTCCTTCCTTCCCCTCCCTCCCTCCTCGTGTGTGTGTGTGTGTGTGTGTTTGACAGGCAGAGTGGACAGTGAGAGAGGGAGACAGAGAGAAAGGTCTTCCTTTGCCGTTGGTTCACCCTCCAATGGCCGCCGTGGCTGGCGCACCATGCTGATCCGATGGCAGGAGCCAGGTGCTTCTCCTGGTCTCCCATGGGGTGCAGGGCCCAAGCACTTGGGCCATCCTCCACTGCACTCCCTGGCCACAGCAGAGAGCTGGCCTGGAAGAGGGGCAACCGGGACAGAATCCGGTGCCCCGACCGGGACTAGAACCCGGTATGCAGGCGCCTCAAGGCAGAGGATTAGCCTACTGAGCCGCGGCGCCGGCCTTTCTCTTTCTCTCTCTACATCTCTGTTTGCCTCTTCCTCTCTGTAACTCTGCCTTTCAAATAGATAAATAAATCTTAAAAAAAAACTAAGTGTTAACAAATTCATGGAGAGAACTTGACTCTCACTGGGATTAAACATGACAATAGGTCTGCTCTGATTTCATCATCATTTTAAAAAAAAATCATCTATTATTTTTCACTTTATGTTTCTGTGTGGGAGCAAACTGTTGAAATCCATACTTGATGTATACTAAGCTGATCTTCTGTATATTAAGATAATTGAAAATGAATCTTGATGTGAATGGAAGGGGAGAGGGAGTGGGAAAGGGGAGGGTTGTGGGTAGGAAGGACGGTATGGGGGGAAGCCATTGTAATCCATAAGTCGTACTTTGGAAATTTATATTCATTAAATAAAAGTTTAAAAAAAAAAACCCTTAGGTCAAGACAGGCTTCAGAATTTAGATTGTTATGCCTTTATACAAAGGTAAAACCATGCAGACAGCATATATTATGTAATATTTCTAGGTAGATGTAAAATAATACCTCATAATCAACCAATAAATAAGTACTATTATTTCTACAACAAAGTATGTGAATATTCTTTCAAAGTGGGCTTGAAAACTATTTTAAATGGTTCCATGACAGTTTGGGTTAGGTCTCACCACCAAACGAGTTTTGATGCTAAACTTTTTGAGGAAAAAAGCTTTTAATTTTTCAGTTATTTAGATGAAGGATTGTGAAATCTATTTCTAGTACCTCTACACATTAAAGTACAAAGGCATCTTCAAAAAATAGGGCTTATTAATTCACTGCAGATCAAAAAGTATGGCAGATTAAAATTTAGCTAGGTGGGTAGATGTACCTGGCAACTATAGTCTTAAAAATCAGGAAATGCAAAAGTTTCTTAATTTTCATTTATTCAAATAAATTATATGATTGGTGTCTACTTAAATATTTTTTTAATGTTACAGACAATGTGCATTTAAGTAAAACATTACTATTTGTAAACTCTGAAAAAA
This sequence comes from Oryctolagus cuniculus, assembly GCF_051225735.1. Classification (NCBI taxonomy): domain Eukaryota; kingdom Metazoa; phylum Chordata; class Mammalia; order Lagomorpha; family Leporidae; genus Oryctolagus; species Oryctolagus cuniculus. Next base: position 41,541,530 of record NC_142872.1, on the reverse strand, counting down.
AAAAAAAACCAAATTCATGGAGAGAAGAGAACCCTGTACTTTGTTGTTGGGAATGTAAACTGATGAAACCATTATGAAAAATAGTGTGGAGTTTCCTGAAAAATTAAAAATAGGAACTGGTGTTGTGGCCTGCAGTGCTGGCATCCCATGTGGGCACTAGTTCAACTCCTGGCTGCTCTACTTCCTATCCAGCTCCCTGATTGTGCCTGGGAAAGCTGTGGCAGATGACCCAAGTCCATGGGTCCCTTCACCCACGTGGGAGACCCAGAAAAAGCTCCTGACTCCTGGTTTGGTCTAGCCTAGCCCTGGCTTTTGCAGCCATTTAAAGAGTGAACCAGTGGATGGAAAAATTACTTACTGTACTTTTATCCTCCTTAAGCTCAAATACACACACACACAGACCAAAAAAAAAAAAAAACACAGCAAGAAATATTAAAATAACAGAATCCATTTTTCATTGTTATTCTGTATGCTTTATTTTGTAAGCAAGGATCCAATCTAATCAAAAATTTAGGTAGTGATGAACTTTCCAAATGCTCTGAGCAAGTTGTAAGAATCTCCAGTGTCAGAACAAATATCTGCATCACTTGCTAATCGACAGGCAATTTTCTTTTCACTTCTGTTATTTTCTGACATAATTGATGACTGAAAAGTACCATAGATTTAGCATCATATAGCAGATCAAGATAAATTACTTGGTGGTTATTCCTCAACTAATATGCTTTTTAAAATCAATTCATATTCATCCTAAGAAAGCCAACTTCTGAAATCTTGATGAAAAACCTATTTGAGAACATTAATTTGAAGTGTGTTGCACTTTCTCCCCCAGCACTGTGACATGTTGCTTTACCTGTGTGCAGGCAGGATCTGCAAGGGGAATGTCTTCATATTCATCTTCAGAGGCTGTTCTTAGGAAAGCGCATGTTCTCGTTTCAGGAAATCTAATCAGTATATTTCACTTCATGCTGTAGAATATATCAATGCAAATCAAAAGTAATTTGGAGGCTGAATTTTTTTTTTCCCATGGGGCTAGTGTAGAAACTCCTGGACTAGTGTGGTGATTAAATCCACGGGACCTAGCTCTTGCATCACTCTCCCCTCGTGGCTCCAACATTGTGCTCTTTGTAGAAATGTTCCTGGCACTCAGAATTTCCTGCATGCCCTCCTACTTAAGAAACCGCATGTTATCACTCTACCTCTTCATTAATGGAAAGAAGGATAATTAGAATATCTCCATTAGATTTCAAAGCAAACATCTGGCTTGGTAAACTTGTAACTTTTTTTTTTTAGGTGTCCAAAGAGAACCTCACATTGAATACTAAGAGGGGCGTATAATTGAGACCTCCCCTGCTGACAGCATAACAGCCTTTCATTGCTAAAGCCCAAGTAATTATGTATAAAACAGCAGGTGGTCTGCTTAAAAAATCCCAATAAATGTCCTAGGTATTTTTAGACACCTTTACTATAGACTCTTCTCATTCTATCCAGGCTCAAATGGCTGCTCTTTAGAAGGTCCCATCAGGATCAGCATGATGAATACTCGGACAGCTGTTTCTGCAGCTGCTGTCACCTTTACTTCTTACTTGTTTACATTTCTTGAAGATTGAGCTTATCCCTGTCATAAAGCCATCCACATATGAACGGTGCAGTTCTGTGGTTTTATTTATGCAGTATTTCATCCAAGGAAAGAAACACGATGTTAGGGGCGTATTGCTTTGGTCTATTTTATCAGCCAACACAGAGCAGAGAAACTGAGGCTGTTCCTTGAGAAGAAAGAATGGCATTTAAATCAACTTAGGTTTAAGTGTGATACCAAATTTCTGTTTTGTCCCCAAATCCATTTTTAATTCATTGTATCTGGATCTGTTTTTTTCTGTTCTGCTCTCTAAAAGTAACCCAAAGGTACTTTTATTAGGATGATAACATGGATTATAAGCAAGAGAAACTTAATTTGGCCAATTTAAGGGTTGAGAAATTTAAAGGACATTGGCAATGTATGGAAGCAATGAGCAAACTAGAGAACAAGTCATGGACGCATGCAGTAGCCAGTTCATACTCTACCTCTGTCCCCCAACCCCGGCCCAAGATTCAGAGTCCTGGGAGAGAGACACTATTTGCTGGAATTTAGGTCAGTTGTCTATCACAAAGCTTTGCCTGGATGATAAGCATGAATCTGGCAGAAATAACCTCAAGGGAGTTCTTAACTCTAGCTGTGTTTTCAAGCAGCATTCCTCATCTGAATCATAGAACATGCAAAATAATTTGCATCACATTTTTCTTCAATTCTTCTAATAATTTTCAATAATGGTACATAACTAGTACCATTCTACATGCCCAGGAGAGAAAACGTTCGCATAAAGGAAGACTTGAATATCAAAACTCAGCTCTGTCGTTGAACCCAATAACTCCACTTTGTAAAACAGGCATTTAAGTTTCCCAGTCTAGAAACATAGCACTCAAGGTTGGAGATAGAATTCCTCAAAAGGAACATAGAGTGCTGTTAGAAAATGTGATTTGAGCATAGAAAAGCAAAAAAATGTATATTATACTGCTTACAGAGTACATTCCTGACTCTACAAGGTAGCACTTTCCAAAGTGTCTTCAAAGGAATAGTGATATCTCTCAAGCCACCGAGAGGCTTTCCTACACAAAAGAGCTTTTGGGAAAAAAAAAAAAATTGGAGAAATTCTGTATGTATGCTATAATCCTTCCTTAGGACATTGAAAATGGGAAAGTCTAAGAAATAATGAACAGGAAGGAAATCTGTTTAATTGTGTTTCTCAAGTGTACATGATTATGAATTCTTTGGTAACATGTCTCACAGAATTAATTACCATTGCAAAGAATATATTTTAGAAAACAGCCCTAAGAAATAGGTTTCAATACATTCCAGAATGCTCCAATTTGCTAATATCCCTGTAGGGTTTAACTTTTGTAATTGAAATGATGATAGCCAAATGGATGACCTTGAGATAATGACTACATTACATTGTTATTATTTCTTGCCTTAGTATCTACCATTTTCCCAGAGCCTTTCTTGTGATCCTGTCTGTGAAAAGTGCATGAGTGGTTTTATGTGGTCCCTTCTCTTGCTGTGACTGTACGTTGGGAACTGCCTGGAGCTTTTTTCTTTCTTTCTTTTTTTATCATAAATGTATATATTCAAAAGGCAGAATGACAGAGAGTGACGGAGAGGGAAAAAGAGTGGGAGATAAACAGGGAGAAATTTTCCCTCTGCTGGTTCACTCCCCACATGGCTACAACAGCCAGGTCTCGGCCACACTGAAGCCAGGAGCTGGGAAATCCATCCTGCTCTTCCACAAGGATGGCAGGGGTCCCAGCACTTAGGCCATTATGAGGTGACTTTCCAGGTGCATTAGCAAAATGTTGGGTCAGAAGCAGAGTAACTCGGACTTGAACTGGCATTCTGATAAGAGATGTTGTGTTGCAACCGGCAGCTTAAACCACTGTAACACAACATTAGCACCAGCCTACAGCTTTGAAAACTATTCTCCTGTGTTTGAGATATGAACTTTTCCCGATGTGCAAATGATACCTTGAGAGAGTAGCCGATGAATGTGAGGGAGCATTATGAAGACATACTAAAGCAATTGTTCTGAAACTCAAGCAGGCACCAGGATCACCTGGAGTGTGTATTAAAACACAGAGGGCTGGTTTCTACCTGCAGAGTTTCCATTCAGTAGGACGAGAGTGGGGCCTGAGAATTTGCAATTCTACCAAGTATCCAGGTGATGTTGGTGCTGCTGGTTCCAAAGGAATGCTTTGAAAGTCACTGAAATAAAGCATGAAGATACATATCTTACGTATTTTCATCCAGATTTCCCTATCTATTCCCAGGTTGGCACAACAGACTTGTTTATATGAGAGCATAATTTTTTTCCTCAAGAGCTATAACCACCTACAGTCTTAATTCTGTATTTCATAATATAATGCTATAAATTTCATAATATTTTGTCACCTAGAGTTACCTATCATATAGTAAAGGAAAGCAATATGGTCAGATTTTAGCTGTAGGGAGAACCCATATTTGTGTTAACTAGAGATTGGAGGTACAGAGAAAATGTGAAGTGTAGCTGGTATGCGTCTCATTTCAGGGAGGAGTGTCAAAGCAGATTTTTCTATATTCATTTTAAAGACTCTATTTCTTGAAAGTAAGAAACAACTTTTAGTCTAAAAGCACTGGTTAACATAGTCCCTGCCTCTGTGCAGATAATACAGAATAGACTGAATGGATATGACTTGAACCATTTTACTAATCAAAATTTTAGCTATTGAACTTAAGTATTGATATAAATAGAACCATGGAACTTAGAACTAAAGCTTCAGATTGGATTACCATAAAATGTTAAACGGATATTTTAAAGAAATTATAAAGCATTATTTTGTCACATTTATGCCAATACTAAATATGAGAAATATACAGTTAAATATTATTTTCATTATTTTCTTGCTCTTACATTTATTTTATCCTCCAAAAAAGTTAAAAAATATGATACATAACATATTAAAACAGTATGACTCATATGGATATATAAGCATATATAATTTATAGATAACTTTTTCTTGATATAGTATTTTAAAAAGTTTAAGAAATACTTCTCTAAGAAGCTCAAAATGTCATGATGTGCTGCTAGAGATCCAGGCTCTTTGTGTGTCTACGAAGCCATCTGACATGCACCAGGCGGCATGGCAGCCCAGTTAATGCTGTAACACTTCTTTATGCTGTCAGCAGATTAATTTGCAACTGAGCAGCTACAAAATTTTGAAATTTTGTTCTAGTATTTTGTCGAGAGATTTACTGAAATCAGAACTATTAGCTGACTTTCAGCTCCTAGGACCAATGATCCTGTAAGTTTATTATCATATGCTAAATTGTTCTGGAGCATCAATGGCAGAAGATGAGCAGTCTCTTCAAGTTCTGGTGATGATCGATGTTGCTTAGCAAGTGTTTAACCATAGGAGACTGGCCATCACCTCCTGTTACCTAACTATCCAACCCTAACACAAATGGCGCAAAAAAGCAAAAAGGGAAACTTGGTGGGCTTGTTAATTCTATATGGGGCAGAGGAACTTCTAGAGCTTACTTGTGCTGTATTTTTGATTCCAAGAATACTGGACTATTAAAGTAGGAAATCTGAGAGATTTGCAGTAGATATATAAGCAGCTCTTAGTCTAGTACTGGTACTGTTCTAAATATATTTTAGTCTGTTAATTACTACAATACACCCTAAGAAGTAAGTAGGCACCATCATTATTCTCATTTTATAGATGAGAAAGTAGAAATAGGGAGAGTGGAAATGACTTGCTCAAAATTAAACTGCCCGTACATAACAGAGATAAGATTCGAGATGCAGTAATCACACTCCAGAAGTTGGACTTATAAACACTGTTTATATTCACTGTTCCTGGACTAAACAGCAAATGTCAAAATCAGAGGAGGGGGATCTGAAAAGTTATAGATGCTCAGATTTCACTGTAGCCCTAATGACTTAGGCTCTTGGAAACTGCAATATACAAACTGCTACCTTACCTTCACCTATACTCACAAACCTTAAGAACCAATGATTTTAACCACTACTTTTGTTCTGTGACTATGGAAATGAAATCCCACTTGTATAATAAAGGATTAACTCAGTAGGTCTGGCTTTACTAACTCCCACACATTCCAAAATTCTTCAGAACTGACCTTGACTAGTTCCTGGAAGACAGGCCTCTAAGTCCTTGGATTCTCCTGTTTGAGAAGAGTGTCTTTGTGTACCTGAGAACTTGGGCCATATCAGACAATTTATGCTAACAGTGTGATTGACAGTGAATACCTGTTTTTAATTCATACTGGGCTTTGGGCAATGCTCTGTAAGCTTTGTTTTAAAGGTTTATTTTTGTATTTGAAAGAGAGAGAGACAGAGACAGAGACAGAGACAGACACAGGATCTTCTATCTACTGGTTCACTCCCCAAATGGCTATAATGCCTATGGCTGAAACTGGGAGCCAGGAACTCTATCCAGGTCTCCTATCTGGGTGGCAGGCGCCAAAGTACTTGGGCCATGTTTTGCTGATTTCCCAGGTTTATTAGCAGGGAGCTGGACAGAAGTAGAGCAGCTAGAACTCAAATCAGAACTGTGATATGGGATGCTGGCATGCCAAGTGGAGGTTTAACCTGCCATGGCACAGTGCCATTCTCCCATGCTGTAGCAGTTGGAACTCAGGAAGAAATGGTGAAGAATGAGTCACCTTATGCCTATATGGTTGGCCCCAATAAAAGAACTCAACACCATGGCTCATGTGAGCTTGCATGGTTGAGAATGCTTCATACATTTTGTCACATGTTGTTTTTTGGATAATGAAGTGTCCATGTGTTTCCATTGGGAAAAGACAACTGGAAGTTTGTACCTGGTCTTTTCATTTGCCTTTGCCAATTCTCATTTGGACTCTATATGTTATAAATTATTACATATAAATGTATGAATAAAATATCTTCTCTGAGTTCTGTGAATCTGGGAATTTGCGGATAATCTTGACCCTTGGCAGCACATTGAGCCCTGCATGTGCCTATAATTTAAAATCCTTCATATTAGGGAGCATGCTTATTTTTCTGCTTGTTTTCTTTCTAGAATGTGGTAGGTATTCCGTATATATTTGTGGATAATATTAATTCCCCTTGAAATTGGGGAATAAGTTATTTACATGGTGAGTTTTAAAGCTATGCAACGTTGTGGTGGCCCTATCCCTGCCAGTTAAGGGTCTTGGGTTCTGCATCTTTCCAACTTGTGAACCAACTTTCCAACTTTGTTAGCACCAACTCAATCTCTGCCTCATTTCTCAAGTTCTGGGATAAGTAAAAGTGTTGTTTCTCTTATATGAAGTCTTTGACTTCTAAATAATGGAATTCTCTCCTAAACTATGTGTCACAGCAGTATGGCACATATGACAAAAGAGGAAGAGGTCACTTCCAGATGAGATCATCATCAAAGCCTGAAGAGAAGGTAGAACTTGCACTATCTCTCAAAAGGTCCAGTGAAATCCAGAATTTTAATAGGCAGGTTAAAGGACCTTACTAGTAGATAGGAAAAATAGGACTAATAATTAAATTAAGAGATACAGGTTATAAATTTAGAATGTCATAAAATGAACTAAGTTTGGGGAAAACTTAGAATTAAGTCAGTGGTGATGAAAAAGAGATGTTAGGTATTAGGTCTCCAAAATAAGACATTTGAATTATGTCCTTCAACCCCTGGGAGCTGTTTAAGCTTCAGAAGAAGAAAATCAAATGACAAAGCAGCAGTTTGCTATGAGCTAGATATGCTGCCATGAGGAAGAAATTAGAAAAGCGGATGCTAGTTAGGAGTCTGTTCCAATAAAATCTGGGGGTGGGAGAGAGAAAGAAAACAGTAAAATCTGCCTCTTACTCTTTAACTTATTTAACACCAGTTTGTAAGAGAACTTTGAGTTCCTGAATTATCAAGAGAAGCAGCATATTTATTATTTTTGAGCTTTGAAACTGGCTTCCTTTTCATAGGAAGCATTTTGGACCTATTATAAGATATTTCAACTGGGAACCACAGAATTCCCCTGGGAATTTTCTGAGGTCATTGGAGGTAAGACGGGAGACTTAGGTAAAAATCAGCAAGAAATTCTCTCAATCTTGGTGCATGACAAAATAAATGAGATTACTTTTGATATCTGACAATGCAACATTGTTTCTCATGGGTATGTTAGTAGCTTAGGTGATTTATATGGAGTCTAAATTTGCAGAATGGATATAGTCCAGACTTGAGGCAGTAATTGGGAAAACTCAAGCTGAAAGATATTAAAATTCAATAAATTAATATCTAGAGTCATATTTCCTAAGATTAGTTCATGATTAACAAATCCTGCAGTATTCTTATTTTATGTATCCTTTTCCCTGACCACCAACTATTCTCTTTGTAACTCACTGCCTCTAATACTAATGTCAAGAATCTTTGACAGTATCAGGTCCTCCCATCCTTAGACTTTATCAGTGTCTCTCTATCCCTAGTCCTTTTGATGTCTTCAGTATCCTCCTTACCCTATTTCATCATTACCTTCACTGTTCTACACTATAGTATTACAGTCAATCCCTTGTTCATCATCTGCTTGTTATGATTTGGCAAAATACATCCCTGTCAAATCCAAATTTACACTTACTCCATGATGCAACCATCTTTTAATTTTTCATAGTTTTTTTTTAATATCCTTTGCTGGTCCCTCCTATTCTTCCTATCTTTCTAATGATATAGTGTTCATTCTACATTCACTCTGCTCTTTCGGTCTATACATGTATTTATCTATCTGATCAACAGAGTTATACACACACACAGTCACAGTCACACACTTGGGGGGAGGGGGGGGAGGGAGAGGGAGAGGGAGATTGATTTTCAGTCTGCTGGTTCACTCCCAAACAACAGCTGAGGCTGGGTAGAACCGGAACCAGGAGCCAGGAACTTCATCTGGATTTCCTATGTGGGTGGCAGGGATCCAAAGATTTGTGCCATCTTCAACTGATTTCCCAGGCATATTATAAGGGAGCTGGTTCAGAAGTGGAGCAGCTGGGACATGAACCTGGGCTCATGCTGGGTGTTAGCATCACAGACAGTGGCTTAACCTGCTATGCCAGGACTCCAGCCCATATACAGGCTTATTTAATGATCTCATCCTACCTTGACCTTAAATACCATTTTATAAAGAGCCTTCAAAAAGTTTGTGGAATATATATATATGATGAAAAACTATTCATAGATTTCAAAACTTTTAACACCAACATCAACTTTTCTTCTAATTCCATCTTTCTGTGAACTTTTGGTCATACACTTTCCAGTTTACTTCCTTGTGAGATATCTCTCCTTATTTGCATATCCAATCACCTACTCAGCATCTCCACTTGGAATTGTGCTGTTTATTAATTTAATGACTCTCGGTTTCAAGTCTGCTGTTTGGAACTCTGCTCATAGATACTGACACTGTGACTGTAAACACTATATATTTCATATTTCCTTGCCAGTGGCTTCCTCTTAGATTCTGCCTAAAGGAGTCATGAGGGAGAATGAAAAGTGGATAAAGCTGATCCTTTATATACCCAGCTCATGTGCCCTTGGCACACCTTTTATTTTGGCTTTTGTGTGGTGGACAGCAGCACACGTTCTAACCATGTTCTGCTTCAGGCCAGTTATCCCTATATCCATGTGCAGTTCAGAAAGTCAGGTGAGTTACCAGCCCTGAAGAAACTCAACCAAGTTTGGTTAAATATCCCAACTTGTTGGTTTTCAGATATACAGTTCTGGGAAGAATTAGTTTTTTTTTTTAAGATTTTTTATTTATTTATTTTACAGGTAAAGTCACAGTGAGAGAAAGGTCTTCCTTCCATTGGTTCACCCCCCAAATGGCCACTACGGCTGGCGCTCCGCTGATCCAAAGCCAGGAGCCAGGTGCCTCTTCTTGGTCTCCCATGCAGGTGCAGCGGCCCAAGCACCTGGGCCATCCTCCACTGCCCTCCTGGGCCACAGCAGAGAGCTGGACTGGAAGAGGAGCAGCTGGTACTAGAACCCGGTGCCCATGTGGTATGCCGGCGCTGCAGGCGGAGGATTAACCTAGTGCGCCATGGCACTGACCCCTCTGGGAAGAATTCTTAAAGAATAAAGCCCTTACTGACTAAGGTCAGTAACCTTTCGTGTACATTTTTAATCTTTTTCCTTTTTCTCATCTCATTCTTTCCACTACTTCATTTCTGCTTCCAAGAATCACCTTCCAAAATAAGCCATCTGTGCCCAAGTCATTTTCTACTTTCAGAAGAACCCCAACTAACACAGCAAGTCAAGAAGGAACTTCCCTCCTGCTGTTTAGCCCGTGTTTGCTCAGGGTCCTTCCATGATAGCAGCACTAACACAGCTTCTGGTTTCTTTCAGTAACCCCAGGATCTTCTGTTTCTGTTTCTGGTAGCACATATCACCTTCTAATGTGTTATATGGTTTATTTATTATTCTTATTGTTCATGGTTTATCTATCCCCATTCTGATGTAAACTCTTGTATGGCAGAGATCCTTGTTTATTTTATTCACTGACACTTTCCAAGTGCCAGAAAGGGTATCTGAACCCACAGTAAGAGCTCAATAAATATTTGTTGAATAGAAGAATGAGTAGCTATATCACTTAATTTTTCAGTTGGAAAATGTTACCTGGGATCCCAGAGTGTACATTTCTTTGCCTATAAAATATGAAAAGTAATGATTCATCATACAATTATAAACAGATTAAATGAGTTAACTGAAGTATAGGGGCTGGCATATAGCAACTCCATGCTATAAAAGCCGTTGTTAACTTGAGTGCAAGGACACTGCTTCCATGGTACCACAGAAATCATATCTCCTCAGGCAAAATATAGCAACTAGAAAGGTGAGTTATTAACCAGAGTCAGCATGGTTTGTGCAGAGTCCACCTAGCACTGTCACCCAACTGTCAGCTTGGTTCTTTATTGCTTGAGGAGACACACAGCCATTTTTTTTTTTTTTGAAGTTCAGTCAAGAATTTATAACTAGGAATACTCGAGTTTCTTGTGATGAAAGTTGAACCTTCAATTCACTCTACCTTCAGGACAAATTGGTTTATAAATAAAGGCTCTATGCCAAGCAGCCAGATAAGAAGTTAATTAACTGAGTGTTCAGTGTGTACTGTGGCCAGAAATTCAGTGTTGTATAGAATTTTTTTTTCTTTTGGTCTAAGTTTTTTTTTTTTTTTTTTTTTTTTTTCCCCAAACAGTCAAATCCCATTCCCTTTCTCTTCTGAAATCCAGAGTCACTGAATATGTGAGATTGACCTTAGAGAAACCCCTTTGGAAATATTATGCGCTGGAATTGAGAACAATAATGAATCAGAAATAAATCCAGTTCCCAAAAGGTGTAGCCAAATGGGCTACAAAATAACAAAACAGGCCATAAAGGGTGAACTGATTTTCCAAACATTACCAAGTAGATCAGTCCCACTGCTTGCTTACCTGACCTCTGATTGGCACATCAGTTTGTTTCCTCATCTCTGTGGAAACATCACATGCAATCCTTGAAAAAAAAATCAAAATCACACACGGAAGTGGAAAATTGCTTTACCCTGTTTTGCCAAGTTAGTTTGGATCTTCCCTCTGTTATCTGAGGAGCAGGAATAGGTTTTCATTTTCTTTCTTCTTCATTGGGCTTGTTCTCTCTTAGATCTTTTTTTTAATTAATTAATTTATTTTTGACAGGCAGAGTGGACAGTGAGAGAGAGAGACAGAAAGGTCTTCCTTTGCCGTTGGTTCACCCTCCAATGGCCGCCACGGCCGGCATGCTGCGGCTGGTGCACCGCGCTGATCCGATGGCAGGAGCCAGGTGCTTCTCCTGGTCTCCCATGGGGTGCAGGGCCCAAGGACTTGGGCCATCCTCCACTGCACTCCCTGGCCACAGCAGAGAGCTGGCCTGGAAGAGAAGCAACCAGGACAGAATCCGGCACCCCGACTGGGACTAGAACCCGGTGTGCCGGCGCTGCAAGGCGGAGGACATAATTCCCAAGGGACCACATGCTAAGAAACTTCTTGTTTGTCAAATGTAACTGGAGCAAGCATTATGTTGCAGAATTTCCTGGGTGTTCTGGGGGACTAAATGTTCTCTGGGAATTGAGGTGGAGTAATATAAAGAAGCATTGGCCAAATAGAATTACTCAAAATCAAGGGTCTTGTTGTTAAGAAATGATGCCTTTACTAACCTGGATGCTTAGAAAAAAATTCCAGTTTACAAGTTTTGAAGTACCTCAGCTCCTTGCTCAGGAGGAACAGAAGATAACTTTCCTAGGCACATCAGCAGATGGAATTAAGCTGGAACTGGTGTCCCATCAGCTGTTCCCATCTGACAGTAAAGCTCTCCAAGTTCTTACTATAAAAATCACATCAAGTCCAAGGACTCTCAATTTTCCACCCAAGTTGAATATCAAACTGTATTTCAAAACTCTCTCTTGTCAGGTCCAGCCATGCAAATATTTTTATTAATCGCCCTGTGGACCTTGTTTTCTCTAACCACTGCGTCTATACTTAGAGAGTGTCTTTTACCTAGGACTCTTATCCCCTTCATCCTCACCACCACTTCCTTGCCTTGTGGTTTAGGGCACTCTTTCCTTATTTCAAATCCCAGTTTGTAAACCTAATAGCTATCTACCACTGTGGGACAGTTGGCTGAACTTCTCTGAGTTTCCTCATCCAGAAAATAGGAGCCGTAGCAGTCCTTGATAAGATTTTCATGAGAAATAAATGAGGAATCAACTAATATAGAACACTTTGAACAGTGACTGACTGGTACTGGTAGGAACTCAATAAATATTAATATTTTTATTATTATCACTATAGAAGTACTTGGATTTTGGAGTCAGACATGCTCAAATTGAATCTAATTTGAATTCTGGCTTGGAAACTTACTTGCCATATAATCCTGAGCAAATTACTTAAATTTTAATAATAAAATTTCTCCATATAAAGTTATGAAAGTTAAGTGAGTTAGTAGCATGCATGGAACATAATATGGGTTTTCCATATTGTCCATACTTATTCTTTGGACTATTAGCAGTGATGCTACTTTTCTTCAGAAAAATTTCTATTTCGCATTAGGTTTGTGTTGTATACCCCTTCACTGAGCTTGTCTAGTAACCAGAACTCTCTCCTACTTGGAGAAGCCTTGCCATGCTGTGATTTCTGTTTCCTTGTCTGCTTTTCCCCTATGCTCTGAGCTTCTCTACTGCAGGATACTGTCTGGTTTATGTCTCATTTCATCCTAATTAGCCCGCGTAAACCTGAGTATATTGCAGACTCAATAAAGAAATGAAAGCCTTGGTTCTGTTACTCTCTTTATATGCTGATTTCTTCCTTCTGCTGACTATAAAGACATCAGTATAGAGGGGGTGCTTTACAAAGTTCAAGATTGGCTTATTTTATTATAAAATATTTTTGAGATCCATGCAAATGGGGAATCTTCAAAAAGTTCATGGCAAATGAGTTTTACAAAAAAACTATGCATGGATTTTAAAAGATTTTTTTGAGCTGCTGTATTCTAAGGAAGGCGATGCCATTTTATGTCTCTAAAACTCAGAATGTACACTTCCTTTCATAGGAGTGTGTGATTTGGGGACAAGGACATCAAATTTTGTGAACTACATTATCATCTGACAATGTGATTAACAGTGTGCCATTGTGAACAAAACCACTGTCATTTAATGCAAACACAGGTCACTGTAATGTAAACATTAAAGATCTGATTCTGGAGCCAGACAGACTGTAGATCAAATCACTTTCCAGGAGCATGATCTTGGGCCAGTTTTTAAATTTTCTATGTATTTACTTTCCTCTTTGTCAATTTACGATGTCAATGTTATCTGCTTCAACATGTTATTAAGTAGGATAATTCATCTTAAGAAATTAGATATATGCTCAGAGATGTGGTAAAGTTCCAATAATAGTTGTTCATATCAGTACTAGCTGTACAAAGAGATTAGGTCCTAAAAACTGTTAGAGCAATGAATGCTAACATCTGAAAGAAAAGATTTCTTCGGGTGCCAATCATTTCATAGAAAAAATAATCACCTACAAAACACTTCCTCTGAGTCCCTACTGTTAATATTATAGTCAGAGTGGGAAGCATTGTGATCTTAATGGTTTGTTTAAAATAACTTGTTGGAATTAGCAGTGGCAGCAAGATGACATTGGTTATGTCTTAGGTAGAAACCTTTCCAATAGAAAATATTCATATAATATTTAAGATCACGAGTTTGTGAAATTTAATTCTGCAATGAAAACATAAAATATTTAGATCAGTACATAATGTAATGTTTGGTTTATATTATTATATATTTAGGATGAATCTAGTAAGAGGAGCATACAAATTTTTGGCAGAAAATTATAATACTAATTAATGCACATGAGAATTAAATTCTTTCATTTTTCTCATACCTTTAATATCTTATTTTGTGTAATCTGTTTTCTTCCAGTGAACTAACAAGAAAAATATGTCTAGAATTATCCTAGAATGTACAATAAGGACCCAAACTTAATTTAACCATGCAGCATCTTTTAATCAATACAAACATTTTGCTGTTAGAATGAATTTCCCAGAAGGCTGACAAATCATTATGACTACAATCATTTATAAGAGGATAAAATTTGTAGGGATAACATGATTTATAAGACTCTTATAGCCTTAGGATTCCAAATCAAGATTTACTGACAACAAAGAAAAAAAAGACTAAAATTTTATTGTGCAACAAATTAAAATTTACCAAAGAAAATCTTACTAAAGATAAATTTAAAAAATCTCTCCAAAGAACATTATGGAAACAGGGCACAAACCACTAGGAGTAATAAGCCCTGAGTTTACTAGAATCTGTGTGCAAGCAAGCCTGGGTGAGTTACACAAAGTTGGATAAAACTGAGAATAGATTTTCCAAATCACAAAAGTTAATCCCCAAAAAGTATAATGGATACTTTTAAGAGGGGCATACTTCAAAAGGTTTTTTTTTGCATACTCTGATTTGTCGCTGAGCACAAGGGATTGATCCTAAGGTTTGAGGGGACTAAAGTATTTTGAGCCCCACAGAATTCTAAAAATTAATCCACTGAAGCTCCCTTCTCAGACTGAGAAAAATGGCTGGGAATAGAACCTAGGTTGAGTGTAACAGGTATAATAGGAACAAATGGAAAGAAAAAGATCCAGTTGAAATTAGGGAAGGACAGTAGATGAATTCCATGACAGACACGATTATATGCAAGTGTGTGTGTGTGTATGTGTGTGTACTGCAAAAACAAGACAGAGACCTAGATTTATTAATCTAGGAAATTAATCTAGGGTTGGAAAATGATTCCTGTCCCATTCTTCTCTCCTAAATGTTAGAAAAATGAATCTCAGGTAAAAACAAGCTACAGGAAAGAAAAGTGTGCAAAATACCAAAGTTATTATAAGCATAAAGAGTAGAACACTATCACTACACATAATGAACTAAGAGAAGTAAGTAAAATAAGAAACATAACAACATAATTAATATTTGTTAAATAAGAAATATAAGAATGATATGTCAGAATTCAAAAACAAGACCAGAAATGAGATTATACATTACAGGAAGATTTATAAGTGAAAGAATTAAGGAATAAGAATAAACTGAAGACACAAAGAGGAAACAAGCACAGTAGATGTAGCCTAACGGAAATAGAGTAGAAAGAAAAAATGATTAAAATTTTATAAGAAATAAAGAGAAAAAATTTGAGAAAAATTAGGAGATATAGGAGACTAGCAAAACCATTGTAACATGAATTCAATTTTAGCCCTCTGATTAAATGGCACAAAAAAACTCAAAACTATACTTGGTCATCAAGAAAACTTTCTTGAAATAAAAGGAAAAAATGAAGCTACGTATTGAAAACACAGTGTGAGAATCATCACAGAATGACTGACAAGGAGCTGTGTTCTCATAGATCTTATGACCTTGCAAGAAAAGTGGAAAGAAAATCCTTTTGGTTCTTAAGTACTTATAAACAGGAAAATCAAGTTGGTACCAGATTTTTCAGTAGTAAAGCAATACTAGAAGACAAATGAGTAGCATTGTCCAGATTCTCAAAGAATTTTAAACCTCAGATTCCTTATATTGCCAAACAGGCCTTTAAGCATAAAGGCCATGGATATTCTGTTATGAACAATGGAATACTTTCTCTATGAGATTTTGCTGACAAAGAAAATATGTTTTGCAAAATCAGAGTGTGATGTAAGAACAGATGGTTAGCTTCAAATGTATAACAAAAGACACAGCAACTAAGGAACCAAAGCTGAACATTCATTGCATTTACTTACCATAAGGGAAAGGAGAGCAAAATGGAGACGAGACAGGATATGAACTCAGAGCCAAAATGAATTTATTCAAGAAAAGCAAATTTGCAGACCAGCCTGTGGCAGAGGGCCCATTCCTCTGAAGGGCTGGGTCTTATTTAGCTTAGGGTAGGCTAAGGGTCAGGGGCGGGTTGGAGTGGGTGTGCAGCAGGTGGAGGTGAGTTTCTTCTTATAGGTTTTTCTGCAGGCTTGCAAACCTGGAAAAGAATGAAAAGAATGGGTTGGGGAAGAGTTCAGGATGTAAGACTGAAATGGTCTTTTGAAAGAATACAGGGTTAAAGGAGTCCACTGTGGAATTTAAGTTACTTTCAGGCTAAAAAAGAACTAAAATGGCTGAGGCTTATGTCCTTGTTCCATCACTTATAAAACTAACAATAAATTGTGGCTGACAAAGGAGAAAGTATAGTATGAAAAGACTGTATCCTTCGATATTATAGGTACAACTCTAAAAACTGGAAGGAGATTGCAAAAAGCATATGGAAAGCATACTTGCTATTGGTCCTGTAGTTTCTAATTAGCAGTTAAAAAATACTTTCACTTAGATGCTAGGAACTGTTAGGGGAAGGGAATGCAGTTCTTAGGTCATTCATTATTTCTCCTTGTTGAGAATCATTGCAACTTAAATTTAAATAAAAAGAGCTAAGAGTATTATATAAAAATAGAAAAGGTATGGAGGTAACCAATAAAATAAGAAAGCACACTTTTATAAATATGAAATACTAAAATACAAAGAAATAAAATTGAATAAATCACATTTTGGAAGTCTATGCATATAAAATACCTTTATCAAACGGTTTGACGGAAAAGAAGGCAAACATATCAATCATACCAATATGCTTAAGTGAATTTACCAACTTGGGAAGAGAAAAAAATCAAAATCAATTTTCTGACTGGGTAGAAAGGAAAAGTCTGCATATAACAGACAAATCTTTAACTAAGAGATTTGAAGCAGGCAGAGAGGTTGGATCAGGCAAATGCAAATAAAAAGAAAAAAGAGATTGGGTTATTGTTATCTGACAGGGAAAAATAGAAGATGAAGGCATGAGAAGGAAAGTAGCCTCAAGTGATGGAAGTTGCAACTCACCATAAAGGCAGGTTTGTCTGTCATTAACATTGGTACACACAGTACAGAATAATTTCATAAAGCAGAAACCACAGAAGATACAAAATGGAATCTGTACAACCACACTAATTATATCATATTTTGACATGTCTTTTTCAGTCTCAAATCACATGAACTAAAAGTGAGCAGAAATTAAAAAGATTTAAATAGCAATCAATACAATAGATCTTTACAGGAATGAAACTATGAACCCAGATAATAGAGAACATATCTGAATTCATATATTCATATGGAAGACCAACAGAGAGCTCTCACCTGCTGGTTTGCTACCCAAATAACCACAGTAACTAAGACTGAGATGCAGCAGAAGCCAGGAGCAAAGAACACAGTGCAGGTCTCCCATGTGAATGAGAGGAATCCAATACTTAAGGCGTGTTAGGACTGTGTATATGGTCCAAATTAGCATGAAGAGGAGTCAGAAACCAGAGACAGGAATCAAACCTATGCACTCCAATGTGGAATGGTGGTGTTTTAACCTCTAGGCTAAATACCTGCCCTGAAAACAGTCCTTTTCATTTTTAAAGTATACATGTTGTGTTTGCAAAAATTGATCATATTTTATGCCACAAAAAAGCTTAATCAGTTCTATAGAATATAAGTAATACAAAGATCATTCTGTTGCTGCAGTGGACCAATACTACTATAAAATCCAAACCAGAAGATCATTTACCTAAATTTTTAAAAAATGTTAACAACTCCTGGGTTACAGAATTTCTTGAAAATTAACAATACTTAAAAAAACAAAAAAGTTTTATACAGATAAAGTACTTATCAGTGAAAAAAATTTAGTACATGAACTATCCATGTCATTAAAAATTAAATTCTGAAAGTAAATGAATCATAAGCTTAATTCAACATCTTGAAATGAAAATACAAAGTAAACCTAATGAAAACAGAATCCATCAAAGCAGAAGTAAGTTAGAATAGAGAGACCAGAATTAGTAAATATGTTTAAAAGGCAGTTCATTGAAAAAATAGCTGATACTAATATAAATAAATGTAGAATATACATATACAACACAAAATTAGAAATGACAAGGAGGAATTAATCTTCAAAACAAAGAATTTAATGTCATTAGAAATCCCCCTTCTCCATATTCTCACCATAATTTTGTCTTTTTTATAATGGCCATTCTAACTAAAATGAGCTGTTATCTCATTGTGGTTTTGATTAATTTTTCCTTGCTTCTTAGGGAGCACTTTTTCATATATTTAATGCCCATTTATTTATCTTCTCTTGAGAACTGTCTATTCCGGTCCATTGCCCTGTAATAAAAGGATTGATTGCTTTTTGTTGTTGTTGTTGTGAATTTTTTCAGTTCTTTATATATTCTCGATAATAATTCCTTTTCAGATAAATAGCTTGCAAATATTTTCTCCCATTCTGTCAGTTCCCTCTTTGCTCTGTTGATTGTTTTCTTTATTGTGCAGAAGCTTCTTAGTTTCATAAAATCCCATTTGTCTAGTTTTGCTTTTGTTGCCTGCATTTTGGGAACTTATCCAAAAAAATCACTGTTTGTACAAATATCTTGAAGTGTTTTCTTCTAGAAATGTCATGGTTCCAGATTCTTCATTTGGTCTTTTGATCCATCTTGAGTTGACTTTTTCTTTTTCTTTCATTTTTTTTTTTTTTTTGATAGGCAGAGTGGACAGTGAGAGAGAGAGATGGAGAGAAAGGTCTTCCTTTTGCCGTTGGTTCACCCTCCAATGGCCGCCGCGGCCAGTACGCTGCGGCTGGCACACTTCGCTGATCCGATGGCAGGAGCCAGGTACTTATCCTGGTCTCCCATGGGGTGCAGGGCCCAAGTACTTGGGCCATCCTCCGCTGCACTCCCTGGACACAACAGAGAGCTAGCCTGCAAGAGGGGCAACCGGGACAGAATCCGGCGCCCCGACCAGGACTAGAACCCAGTGTGCCGGCGCCGCAAGGCAGAGGATTAGCCTAGTGAGCTGCGGTGCCGGCCTGAGTTGACTTTTTCATATGGAGAGGAGTAGGGAATCTAATTTCTTTTTTCTACACTAATTGGTTGGAGTGTGAATTCATACAAACACTATGGGAAAGAGTATTGAGTATTTCTTTAGGAAACAGAAGTATAACTGCTGTACAACCTTGCAATCCCACTCCTGGAAAAATGTATTATTTCATGTCATATGTATGACATGATAAAATTACAACAGAGAGATAACTGCTGCATCGTGTTTATTGTGGCAGTATTCATCATAGTCAAGACATGCATTCAAACTATCTGTCCATCAACAGATGAATGGATAAAGAAAATATGATATATGTACACGATTGAATATCATTTAACATAAAATGTAAAATTCTGCCATTTGCACAAAATTAATGAAACTAGAAGACATTATGTTAAGTGAAATAAGCCCGACACAGAAGGAAAATATCACATGTTCTCCTTCATATGTAGAAACTAAAAGAAACAAAATCTGAACATGGAACAGTAATTACTAGAAGCAGAGAGGATTAGGGAGACATAGAGGATAAGCTGAGTAATAGGTACCAAATCAGAATTAGAAGGAGTAAGTCCCTAAAGTTACACAGCAAAGAGTGGAGTGACTGTAGATTATAACAACCTATTATTACAAAATAAAAGAAGAAAGGATCTCCAGGCTCCAATAATAAAGCAATGACAAAAGGGAGAATATTGCTTATAGGGATCAAAATGTCACACTCTATCCCTTTAATAATTACATAATTTCATTATGATTTCTCATCACTATCACAGTTTCATGTTCTACTAGTTGTTTCATTTCATTTTGATTCCTCCTTAATATTTCATTTTCATGAGAAAGATTTTCTATCTTGTCCATTAAGGATTTCTGTAGTTCAAGAATTTGTTTTTGAGAACTTCTTAATGTTCTTATCAATTTTTTTGAGATCCGCTTCTTGCATTTCTTCTATCTCATCATCTTCATAATCTTGAATTGGGGTGTCTTTTACATTTGGGGGCGTCATAGAGTCTTTCTTGTCTTATTACCTCAGTTTTTGCATTTGTTGTTTGGCATATTGGAGATATTCTTTGGGTTCTTCACTGTGGCGTTTTTTCTTGTTATACTATGACTCTAGATTAAGTGGACTGTCTGTTTTTGATGGAGCCTTAGAGGCTTGAGACGGTTGTGGCCTGAGAGCTCTGTTTGGTTCCTCAAGGTTAAGGGTGTGCCAAAGGTGACACTCCCAGGTTAGGCGTGGTAAATCTCTCTCTCTCTCTCTCTCTCTCTCTCTCTCTCTTTTTTTTTTTTTTTTTTTGATTCAAAAGGGAAGTAATTCCACACAGCTGAACGGAATTGGAGGTAGTTAGCAGGCAAATGATATACCCACAGGAGCCAGAGATCAGAAGCTCTTTCCCAAGGACCACACAGGGAATCTGTTTGGCCCTCAGTGTGGGCTCAAATTCTCCTGCAGTCTCCCACAGGAATCCCTAGAGCATATGCAAACACATGGAGATTGAACAACATGCTCCTGAATGAACAATGGGTCATAGAAGAAATTAAAAGAGAAATCAAAAATTTTCTGGAAGTAAATGAGGATAACAGCACAACATACCAAAACTTATGGGATACAACAAAAGCAGTGTGAAGAGGAAAGTTTATATCAATAGGTGCCTACATCAAGAAATTGGAAAGGCACCAAACAGATGAGCTTTCAATGCATCTCAAGGATCTAGAAAATCTACAGCAAACCAGACCCAAATCTAGTAGGAGAAGAGAAATAATTAAAATCAGAGAAGAAATCAACAGGATTGAATCCAAAAAAAATTGCAAAAAATCAGCCAAATGAGGAGCTGGTTTTTTGAAAAAATAAACAAAATTGACACCCCATTGGTCCAACTAACTAAAAAAAGAAAAGACCCAAATCAATAAAATCAGAGATGAAAAAGAAAATGTAACAACAGACACCACAGAGATAAAAAGAATCATCAGAAATTACTGCAAGGACTTGTATGCCAGCAAATAGGGAAACCACCACTATTTTTTGAAAACTGATAAACAACAAGGAAGAATCAAGCATTTATCTTGATTTTCTAATATGAACCAAACTGGTACACAAATAAATGGAGAAGTGTGGAAAGTATCATTATGGCCTTAAAATTGGATATATGAAATCTATTCTCTTTATAAAAAGAAAACAAGGCTGGCACCGCAGCTCACTAGGATAATCCTCTGCCTGCGGCACTGGCAGTCCGGGTTCTAGTCCCAATTGCTCCTCTTCCAGTCCAGCTCTCTGATGTGGCCCGGGAGTACAGTGGAGGATGGCCCAAGTGCTTAGGCCCTGCACCCCATGGGAGACCAGGAGAAGCATCTGGCTCCTGGCTTCGGATTGGCGCAGCATGCCAGCTGTAGTGGCCATTTATGGGGTGAATCAATGGAAGGAAGACCTTTCTCTCTGTCTCTCTCTCTTACTGTCTAAATCTTGCCGTCAAAAATAAAATTAAAAATTAAAAAAGAAAACAAGAAGAAAAAAGAATTGTAAGTTAATAAATGAATATCATTTCATAATCTGTAATAAGAAGATCATAGTATGTATCATAAAAAAACTCTGCTAATATCACACAAAAAAAGGAGCAACCAAACATTACAAGGTTATTTTAAATTTCTGTGGAAAATTAACTTGAAAGAGAAATTTATTTTGGTCCAAAAATTTTTCTTTAAATCCATGTATTTTTTTCATGATATGCATTTTCCAAGAGCTTTTAAAAGACTTCCTGGTATATGTCTCTATGTCTACTCTAATATCACTTATAAATTGTCTTGACAAAAAACCCTCAATCAAATCAAGGTTTAATCTCAATTTAAAGAAAACCCAGGGATATTATCTGCAAAACTCATACCACAGGGGCCTGGTTTCTTTATTAAAGAAGAAGAAACAAAGAGAGACAAACTGAGATTGGCAGATTGAAATAGTCTTAAGGAATACCCATCAACCAATATATGGGCCTTATTTGTATCTGTATTGAAATAACAAAAATCAAATATGAAATAACTGGAAATCAGAAGATTGGATATTTACTAACATTTAAGAATGGCTGTGAACCTGCAAGTGTGATAAATAGACCATGCATTCTGGTTTTCTTTTTTAAGTCCTTATCTTTTTGGCATAAGTAGTGAGATATTTAAAGAGGAAAAGATATGATGTCAAAAATTTGCTCCTAATAAGGAGGAAATAGGAAAATATATAATACAAATTTGTCATGAGCTGACAGTTGTTAAAGTTGGCTAATGGATTGAGTTGGATGTGCATTCATTATTCTACTCTATTTACTTTATGTATTTGAAGAAAATAAAATTTGAATAAATTTGAATTTTTTCAGAATATAATATTTGAATTTTTTCATAATATAAAATAATAAAATTTATACAATTAAAATTGAGGGACAATTCTGATGTATTACATGTTTTCACATGATTATTGTTAACTAAATTACAAGATAGTGCTCCACCATCTCTGCTTTAGTGTGTTGAAATCTACCCCCAACTCTCAGAACAAAGGAAGTATAATAACAGGGGAAATAGATTCTCATTTTTTTCTCCTTTGATTTTTCCTGCATTTCTAGACATTCATTCAGCTTGTAGTTATAGAGCTGCTGATATTGTAGAAATGTTGCTTAGCAACATGTTAATGGAGAAAAACACTGCTTCAAACATTAGGGTTTTTGTCTTTTGAAATGTACTAGTTCAGCATATGATACCTCCCACAGCTCAATTTCACAGGAGGAAAAATATCAACTCCCTGAATATTTTTCTCCTCTTAGTTGGATCTGAATTGAGCAAGAATATCTAAGACATGAAGTATAATAATGATTCTGATAACAGTGATGATCACAGTTCCATTGGTCTCTTTGGTGAGAGTGGTTTGGAGGTGAAGGATTGTCACTCTCTGCCCCTAGTATTTCAGTGGGGGTAGAAGTGGCTAGGTTTAAAGGTATGCAAAATTAAAAAAAAAAAAACTCTTACTTTTATATTCCATGTCCACTTAGTATTGTTGTCCAAAGAATATGCACCAGACATCGAGGGTCTAGAAATTGGGTCCTTTGTGTCACTCTTGGTTTCCTTTCTAGGAAATCAGAATTTGACCAAATGTTCTTTGTACCACTAAAAGCTAGGTTTCCTTGTGGATGGGTCCCTAAGACAGTGCTTTTCAACTTAAAATGTACAGGCTGTGTCTTTTCTGAGAATCCCATGGAAATAAATGCACATACTGACTTCATAGGCCTGGGGTGGGCACTTGCATTGGGAATATGAGGTTTTGCATTTCCAGCAAGCTTCCGGGTGATACTGATTCTGCTGTCAGGAGGATCTTGCTTTTACAGCAAGGTGTTCAGTCAAGTTGATGTAGCAGAAAGACTGGAAAAAATGATTTCTTGGTTTTGGTATGGTGCGAGTCAATGTCCTGAGTTCAACTCTTGATTCTGTTGCGGTCTCTCTGCCCACCATGGGATGTGAGCTTCGGATTCCTCATCTGTGAATGTTGAGTATGGCATTTTTTGAGAAGATTGAATGAAACAATGATATTACTTGTGAGTCTCTTTTATTCAAGAGCCTGACACATAATATAATAAATGTTCTATTAAAATTATTGTTGGCATAAAGAAAAACAAGAGCAGTTATGAAGGATCATGCTGTACTGTGAGTCTTTGCCTTTTCCAATGGTGGCCATTTCCCGAGAGCCTTGTAGATGCAGTGCAAAGAGTTGGAAAAAGCACTGAGCTCTGATTTAAGATGTAGATTTTTGTCCCTGCCACAAATTTCTTCAAATCATCCAGTTTTCTGGGTCAAAGAGTTCGTGCTTGTCCCATAATCTTGAACACATTTCTTCCTGGTTCAGACACTGTAGTGATGTATTTTAGCTTCTCTGGATGATTCAATGCTGTGAGCTGCACCAATGAACTCCTAGGAATCAGCTTGTCATCTGCTTAATGAAAAGTGAGGGGAGAGGAGCAGTGGGTGGCAGAAAGCTCATCAGAATTGGATGAAAAGCCCAGACCCACAAGAATCTGCTAAGCAGGAGATCTATTTTAAAACCTAGTTCTTTTTAGCAATAGAGTGTCAGGGCAGTGATTTAATTACTGATGGCCTACATCAGAGGCAAAATTAGAGCCAGCAGGCTCAAATCAGGACAAAGAGCAGATTAACCCGCAATACTAAGGGTGCAATCTCTTAAACTTCCCACAGCCGTTCCTGTTCAGGCATTTCCTTGAGTATGTGATGTGCACAGATTTAGCACAGATTTAAACAATTGTGCTTTGGGCCCTATGACTTAGTTCATTTTCTGAAGGATTTTCTAAGCATCTGTCAGATTCTGTCTGAATCATACATAAACACGTGCATGATTCACTTCCTTCCATTTCACACCATCTTCCTCACCCCTTCTTCCTCAGGCACACCCCCCTCCCTTCCCCACACCCCATTTGAAAAGACTACATAAAGGAACTGAGGATTTTGTGGCAATTATCACTCTAAAAGGGGTCACCTTTTGAGACCACAGTGCTCAGAATTTCCCGTGGAGACTTCTTCATGAGTTGCATTCTAAAGGATCCCTAGATCACAGGTCTACAGCTGAGAGAGCAACTTGTTCTACAGAGGTTGCCACCACTTACATGAACTCTCTGAACCGGAAAAAAGTTTGAGGGATCTTGTGAACTTCAACATGATGATTAAGAAAATCCTGGCTTATAAAAGGTGATGAAACCCAAGTAATTTAGTAAGAAAAAAAATACAGGCTTTTGAGTGGATAACTAAAGGCTCAGATTCCTGTTTTGTTAGTAACTAAATTTGCTTGACTCAGTGGATGGCAGTGCAATTGGACAAGTTCCATAACCTCTTTCATCTTCTCTCCCCTCCAGTATTAAAAGGGTAGCTACCTTTGTCTTGGGGTTCTTGTGAAAATAAATGAGATTTCTCATTTAAAATACTCAAGATTAGAACATCATCATAGCTATAATAATACTTGAAAAACAACAATGACATTCTAAATGTTCTGTAATGGATGGATTTTCAGACATTTCTCCAAGTCCTCCAGAGTAATATGTAGAACCAACATGTCAGACAGATAGCCCCTGGGGTGTATTTTGTCTTCAGATTTATGGTGATGATCTATATGTTGTCTATTTATTTAGTTTTCTTACTGACAATATTCTACAATTGAGAGATTTCAAAGTTTTGCATCATTATCCACATTTCTTGAAGCTCTTTGAAAAATCGGAAAAGCTGGCCAACATTAAGCCCACATTCCTATAGGGTTATCGTCAACTGGAGACTACCAGGAGCTGCCCCCTTCATATATGTCATTTCTCCCCTTTGCTGCAGTCTCCATCACTCTCTGCTCTATTACTTTACTTCATGTGCTTTGCCTTCTATATTTGAGTTTGACATCCATTGATGTGGTGTCTAGAATATAACACTGTGTTTTATTGTGGTTTGATGGGCCATAGCCATTAGGGCATGTTAGTTGACATAGACACACCCACTAGCAGTTTTGAGAGAGTGTCATAGAAGATGGTGTAATATCTCATTTGGGGTACCTGAGCATATCATGCTGTGTTCTTTCCAGGTCTATGTTCTTGTCACCCACAGCCCTGCTGATGGGAGAGCAGTTAGCTAGATAACACCAGAGACAATATGAAATGCCTTACCTTGGTCACAGAGGTTGGAGCAGAAGCAACATCTGACCTGAAACCGATCACTTTGTCTTCCCCAGTGGTTCTGAACTGTGACAGCTACATTCTGACAAATCCTTAAGTTGTAATATACATATTCATTTTGTTTGAAAAAAGTCTCCTTATTAGAATGTGGGATTGGCCATTTTAGCAAAACTTCATATGTGTGTCACAAAGCAGTGTTTAACAGAGTAGACACTAAATAAACTTGTGCTGAATGAATGAATGAAAGTATAAAATGAATCTGTGTCTCCTGCCTCAACTTAAGCTACCTCTTAGACTCTGCACCAAACGTCTGCCACACAGGGTACCTTTCAACTTCTGTGTTGCCAAGCCCTGCCCACCTTTAGAGACTTAGAAATCTGTATCCCCTCTGCCTGCAAAGCTTTCCGTGGGCTCTTTTTTTCAAGTTGGCCAGTTCTTCCTTTATGGTATCCCACTGTTTCCCAGGTACTTTTTGTAATTGTAACCTGTTCATTACGTGCATAACCTCCACCTTTTTTCTTAATTTGTAAATACATGAACCTATTTACTTAGCACATGTTTGTCTGTGTCCCACCCTAATTTTCACTTTTTTCCCTCAACTATGCTGTTAATTTCTTGAGTCAGGACATGAGCCACCATGATATACTCAGAATCCAGTACAATATCTAGACAGACTATAGTAAGTGTTCAGTAAATGCACGGTTAATGAATTGGTGGATAACCATGATATACCTTATTTTTTTATTTCCACAAATCTTTTTTTACATGGGCTTGATTGGTAAGTATGACAGTTATAATGTCATTATACTTTGTGGATGCTTTTATAATTTCCTTATTCACAGACTTGGAAAAAAACATTGGCCTTCAGCCATGAGTTTGTGATGATATTAATCAGGTACAGTTCTAGTGTACAAAGGGCACTTACATCTATAATCACAACTAATTCTCCTAACAGTCTGGTACGCTGCTGGACACTTGAGACAGAGATCACAGTAACTATTAGCAGACAGGATCACAGCCCATGTTTTCTGTGTGCCAGCAGCTCACTTTACTGATATACCACGTGGACTATGAAAACTGTTTTCCTGCTACTATTAGCTACTACCACTACTAACTATGATTGATTGCATATTTTTTTATTTTCAAAGATTTATTTGTTCAATTGAAAGGCAAAGTTACAGAGAGAGAGAGAATAAAGAGTGAGCGATAAATTGCATCTGCTGGTTCACTCCCCAAATGGCCACAATGGCAGAGGTTGGACCCAAACAGGAGCCTGGAACTCTACATGGGTCTCCCATATGTCTGGCAGGAGCCTAAGCATTTGGTCCATCTTCCACTGCTTCCTAGCAACATTATCAGGGAGTTGGAGCAGCTGGGACTTGAACCAGTGCTTATATGGGATGCCTGCATCCCAAACAGCAGCTTAAACTGCTACACCATAATGCCAGCCTTTTGAGTGCAGTTTTAGCACAAACCAGACACTGAGATATATGTACATTTATGTTCTTTTATGACAAGTCAAGAAACTGAGGCATACAGATGTCCGAAAGCTAGTGGCTAATTTAAGATGTGAGCCTAGGTTTTCCTTGTCCCTGAAACCCAGTTATGAGCAACTACACTGTAATAGCTCTTGCTACAAAGAGAAGTGAAAGACGAACATATGGGTCATTGGCAATCACTCATGCACAACAATCCAGTGCCATGTTTTGGATAATAATCCCAACCCCTTCAAGGTATACTTCAGAGTTATGCAAATGCTCATGTGAACAAGAAGTACAGAAAGATAGGACTGAATGGGACCCACTTCACCACCATCCCCTCTGATACAGGGACTTAATTAGTGCACTTAATTGTTGAGAGATGTGTCATGAGATTATTCAGAGCTTTGGCTGCACACTTCTTCCATATTGTCAACTCTTTTAATTTGCAATGATGTTCAAGATGTTAGCTGAATGAAAACAGGCTAAATAAAACCGATTTCTTCAGAGTGAAAGAAACGGTAATCACAGAGGGTAATTTGATTTTGACGTACCACTTCCTTTCTCTCACTTTAAACACCCATACTCTTTCTGACTAGTTGAATGTGTATGATCATCAAGTGAGCAGGGAAAAGCTGATTGCCACGTATGTGGCAAGGGGAACTTCTTCCCAGTGGTGGCTTCCTAGGGTGTCTTCCACTCAGATATGAAAGAAGGATGGATAAAGGAAACATCCCGTGAGCTTGAATCTTTCTAAGACATTACGTCTGGATCTCTGACACCCATTTTTCAACTGGGTCTTTAGAAAACTTGTGGATGCAGTGACATGTACTCCCATTTTACAGATGAAAGGAGACCTTGACTTGATTCCTCCTGTGACTGGAACTGAGAGAAAAGTTAAAAGCCCAAGCTGTCATATCTAGGCATATACCACAGGGACCTATTAAAAGATGTTGAAAAAATAGAAAAGAAGAATGTGGATACTGGTGGAAGGTGTGGAGTTGGGTTATGTCATATTAGCAACATAAAACCCAAGTATATTTAGTCTCAAACTAGATTTGTTAATGATTAAATTAGATAGTCAAACAAATGCTTATAAATTTTAAAATATACTTGATTACCTAATTTAAGCTTCTAACAATAATGACAGTGATGACATTAAAATCTTCCATTTTCAATTTCAAAGCTTCAAAAATTTCTACCATCACATTTGAATACTTATTTTGCCCTTCTTTCAACCTTCTAAATCTGAGACTTGTTTTAAAGGCAAATTGTCTTTGTAAAGCCTCCAGCCCTCCTGTTTCTGGACCTCACAGGGAATGGTTTTTCAAATCTTTTTTCCACTCAGTTCACACTCTGCAAGATCAAAGAACTATGCTGTGTGCCCATTCCAGAAGTCCCTCTGGGTTTAGCCTGCCATGAATATAAATCATTGTGTTTGTTGTGTTTCCCAAATACCCATTCATCATCCATCTTAGCATTGTTAAAAGAGACATGGGGTCAGTTTAGCTCTCACCTTCACAAGTCTGCATGCTTCTGTTTGGTCAAATGAGTGCTGCAGACAATTAGCTACTCACTGCTGTGACTGCAGCCAAAGGTCTCCCCCACTGGGATGAGAAGAAGCATCCTTAGGAGGAAACTCCATTCAGGCTTCAAGTGTGGCTCTTGGCCAAGAAGGCAGCACCTCTTTCTTCCATCCAACAAGCTTTTGTATAGAAAGACAAAAGAAAACAATGGTCACCCTTTCTCTCCTGGAGATGACAAGCAGGAGGAAGGCATGAAGCTAGGCTTTGAAAACTCTTCCATTGTACTTCCAGCCACCCCAAGAACCTGACCTGAATCCACTTTCTGACAACCCCAGGAGGCAATTGTCCCTTTTTTTTTAAGAAGCTGTCAGTTTAGAAAGAGAATACCAAGGAGAGAGATTGCCTTCCAAAAGAATCTTAGAGAATATCAAAGCTGAAAGATCTCCAAAGGTTATTGAGCTCAACCTTTTTAATTTATAAATGAAACCCTAGGATGGTAAAGATCATTTAAACCATTTAGCCCATTTCTGGTTCCCTCTAGTAAAATCAGAACAACCTGCTAGTAAGTCAAATCTGAGTTCATCCCTGACTGTTAAGATAGAATGCTACCTTGACAATCTTGATAGCAAAATCAAGGGTATTTATTACTTTTAAATTTGGTTTAAAGTGTGTGCTTCAAGGGATTAGTGAAGGTCTTGATTATGCTTGGACAAAGATCTTGATAGAATAGTTTAAAAAATGGTGGACACAAGAAAGCAAAAAATTATAAGGCAAGATTTTGAAATTTTGAGGTATGAACAATTTTTTTTCTACTGGAGTTGATGGGTGTAATGGGAAATTCTTGGAATGAAAAATAAAGTTAGTTTCAACTTTTACCTTCCTGGGCAAAATTTCCTGCAATAGTGAAGTTATATTGATAAAGGTAGAAGACCAGTAAGTAATATCAGTATAGTCTCTACATGTGTGGGGTAGAAGGCTTTGATTCTTAGGGTCCCCACCCTAAGAGTGGTCACGTAGTCTGATTGGCAGGTAGACTTACAGGGTCAGGTAGGGGCATGAGATCACACACAGGGTGTGGTCTTCCAGCTCACAAATCTAATTGATTTTATCCTATCAGCCTGCCTACATCAGTAGGATTTAATTAGGTATACAATTTTCTTTTTTAAATATACACACAGACAGTAACTAAACCATTTGCATCATGTATACCACTCTTATCAACAGATGATGATGAAAAGATTTTAAGTGTGTTGTTTGATGCTTACATGAGTAAGCTATATACAGGCTTACTGAGGCTGTGTAATAGGTCTGAGAAACCAGGAATTCACTGACTAAGAAAAAACAGAAATGCACCCAATTCTTCAGCTAGAATATTACTTATTTTTGTATGAATTGAAACACAGGAAGGTATTTGTATGCTGGCATTTGGATGTGTGTGAATTGCTTTAATTATTATATCTGAAGTGAATGCCACCATAGCGGCCGACGCTGTGGCGCAGCAGGTTAAAGCCCTGGCCTGAAGCACCGGCATCCCACATGGGTGCCAGTTCTCGTCCCAGCTGCTCCTCTTCCAATCCATCTCTCTGCTGTGGCCTGCGATAGCAGTAGAAAATGGCCCAAATCCTTGGGCCCCTGAACCCTCGTGGGAGACCTGGAAGAAGCTCCAGGCTCCTGGCTTCAGATCGGCGCAGCTCCGGCTGTTGCGGCCATCTGGGGAGTGAACCAGCAGATGGAAGACCTCTCTCTCTGTCTCTATCTCTCTCTGTAACTGTGTCTTTCAAATAAATAAAATAAATCTTTAAAAAATTATAAAATCTTAACTATTATTGTTGAATATATTGACTAAGAAATATGTAACAATCAATTCCAGAAGAAATGACTGCTTCCTTGGTGTGTGTGTGTGTGTGTGTGTGTGTGTGTGTGTTTGAACATAGGCATAAGTATATAAGGGAAAAAATCAAATAGTACACAGAAGTCTAACATGGAAATCTCTTTCTACTTGCTTTTTTCTGTTTCTTATTGCATTCCATAGAGGAAACCTCTTTTAACCATTACTATTTTTTTAATGATATTCCATATAGCTAAACAACATGCTTGAACACCATTTCTTGACTCATCAACTTTAGGCAATTTTCTTTACCCATTTAAGGATAGAAGTTTGGGGCTGGCATTGTGGTGCAGTAGGTTAATCCTCTGCCTGCAGCACTGGCATCTCATGTGGGTGCTGGTTCTAGTCCCTGTACTCATATGGGAGACCTGGGAGAAGTTCCTGGCTCCCAGTTTTGGATTGGCTCAGCTCCAGCCTTTGTGGCGATTTGGGGAGTGAACCAACCGATGGAAGACCTTTCTCGCTGTTTCTCCCTCTCACTGTCTGTGATTCTACCTCTCAAATAAATAAATAAAATCTTTAAAAAATAGGTTTATTTGTATGTGTATCTTCCTTCCTTTCCCCACATTTTCTCTCCAATGTGTGATTATATTGTTTTGTTCCTTTTGTTACTCATATTTATGACTTTTAACCAATGCATTTACCCATATATTCTATTCTGTCAGTTTTAGACACTATCTGGAATCTCCTCTATAACTGGAAGATGTTTGTTCCCTATTCCTGTGCTTCCTAATTTCTGAATGTAGTTAGATGCTTTTCTGTGAAAGTTTCCTTAAAAGTAGAGCCCGAGATGGGGATACTTGCGTGAATAATTTATGGACGGTGTACTCCAAATACAGGAATAAAGGAAGCAGTGCAAGGAAAGGGAATAAGCCAGGCAAAGCTGTGGTTTTCCACTGAAGTCTAGCTTCAGCGGGCTCTCAGGGATGGAGGGTGGGAGGTGCAGGAGTAGGGGCTGGTGCTCTAAGGACTGAATTGTACTGCGGAGGAAGGGCATGCTTTGGGTCTACCCCATCATGAAGGTACCTGCGGCGCTGGCACCCCAGGTTCTAGTCCGGATTGGGGCACTGGATTCTGTCCCGGTTGCTCCTCTTCCAGCCCAGCTCTCTGCTGTGGCCCAGGAAGGCAGTGGAGGATGGCCCAAGTGCTTGGGCTCTGCACCTGCATGGGAGACCAGGAGGAAGCACCTGGCTTCTGGCTTTGGATCGGCGCAGTGTGCTGGCCTTGGTGGCCGTTTAGGGGGTGAACCAACGGAAGGAAGACCTGTCTCTCTGTCTCTCTCTCTCTCACTGTCTAACTCTGCCTGTCAAAAAAGAAAAAAAAAAGAAGAAGGAGGGAACACTTCTAAAAACTTTCAATTTTCAGGCCCCATTCACTGTCAATAGCTATATACTATGCCTAAGCTTCAAAGGAAGTTGAAAAATTCAAGACCTGACATTTTCAGCATTGTGTGTGTGTGTGCGTGTGTGGCCATGAACACATGAGTGTTTATGGGGGTCTTGACAGCAAGGAAGGAATGGGAGTGGTTTGAGAACAGGCATCCAATAGTCTTTCACTCTAGTATTTCTTCCTCTCATTAACATGCACAGAAACATAGATGGATGGATGAATGGGTAGATAACACAGAAAGACAGTAGACAGATTTATTTAGCTTGCCTCCTTTTGGTGTATAACTGATTTGTGCCCTGTTATTGAAGTGCCAATTAATGATTTTTTCCTTTTTAAAAATATCTTGAGTTTTTTCTAATAGAGAATAAATCCGTATGATAGTAATTTTATAAATTTGTTCAATGAAGCAATGTAACCAGTGCTCATATGATATCTATCCTACTGTAACATAATGCCTATATGTGATCTGTGAATTGATTCTTCAGTACAAGATAGGGAGTATATTATCAGCTACTGAGGTTGCCTTGTATAGATTATTCCCTTTTAGGAATTAAGGAATGGTCTTGGTTGTGCAGTAAGAGCAATATTACATTACAGAGACAGCAAGAACAACCTAATTGTTTAATTCTGAGAGGGTTAGAATTGATATACACAATTCTGTAACAACTGTGGACAAGAACAAAGTTCATCAACAAATGGGACAAGTTCCCAATGTGCATTCTTCAGAGATGGGAAGAAATCACTTTTGGTAGGACAGGGGACTTCTGGAAGTTGATAGGATAGTAGTTTAGTTTCATTACAAGAAAACCCAACATATAGTTGATATACTGAGAGAACACTTATTGGTTCAGATAAATAAGAAAAACTGTGGGGTCTAACTGTCTTAAGGTTTCACTGGAGTTGAAGTGTTGAACAGTCATCAGGATGTTGTAATCCTTCATCCTCCTTTCATGGTGTAGTTTTGCAGATTTGTGTAGTACCAAGATGGCAGCAGTCGCTGTGCCTTCACATTTTATGTCCAGGAAAGGCAGAGAGAAGGAGTCTTTTTTTTGCTGCTTCTTCAAGGGACCTGAGATTCATTCTGACCAGTTTAGGTTGCTGTATGGAAGTGTATGGAAGGGAATACTTTGAGTAGCTTAGACCTGAGTCACATTTTAGCTAGTGATGATGTACCAGCCAAACCATGTGGATAAGTAAGGTTGAGAGTGACTTAAGAAAAGAGAAGAAAAAAAAAAAAAAACTACAAAGAATGAATAATGGGCTTTAGAACAATAGATGTCCCATATAGTGTTTTAAAGGAAACAGTGACCTCTGAAGTCCAGAAAACCTAAGATCATCTGTTAGATTTCTGTGACAGGTTCACCAGCAAATGAAAAATTCTCAAGTGCCAAGTCAGTTCATCTCTGAAAGTACTTTTTGTATTGGGATTCAAACAAGCCAAGTAATTTTGTTCCCATGAGCATTATAGCATGGCCAATAAAAGGGTATAGTAGTATTATCTTGCAGTCCATATGACTCAAGAAAGTGAATTTAAGCTCCCCTAAACCCATCTGCCTACCAGAACAAGTGGTAAATAAAACAGAAACCACTTTTGTACATGCTTCAGATTTTGGCATAGATAAAAGGTGAATTACTCTGGGCTGAAAACGAAATTCCTTGGGAAAAAGCAATGCCTATTAACAAATGAACAGTCCCCTGGTGACAACATGGAGGCGTGCAACTGAGTACATTTGTCATTTTAACTCCAGGGGCAGACATGAGGTATTTTAATCATACTAAAGTAGAATTATAGGTAGAAACAGCATGATATTTGATAAAGGAAAGAATGCCAGTATAATTCCTTTGAATAGGTTCCTTTCTACATGTGAATAATTTGATAAGAAAAGTTAATATTCTTTATTTACTTGACTTCTAGATAGAAATATAAATAGCTGTATTTTTTCAAATTTATCTTTTCATCCATGTGCCTGCAAGTCAGTGTGTCTGAATGCACTGTTCCAGCCCAACTATCTCTCTACTCAAATGCCTTCAAAGGCTCTCGCTGCCCACAGAAAAGTTCTGACTCAATAGCTGAACATTTAAGGCCTTCTCATAGCGAGCCAGAATACTTTTCCAGACGTAATTCCTAACATTTTGTACACATCAGAGTAGTATAGTTTATATTGTGTGTCTCAGTTTCCTATTGCTGTGTTATAAGTGAGCACAAACTTAACAGCTTAAAGCAACCTGTACTTATTATCCCACAGTTTGGATCGGCCAAGGATCTGGGCATAGTTTAATTGGGTCCTCTGATGGTGGCCTCAAAGTCTATGTTCTGGGGATAAACTGGGTTGCTATCCTGTGAAGCTTAGGATCATCTTCCAAATTTCTATGATAGTAATTGGGAAAATTCAGGTTCTTTCAGTTGTAGATGAATCCTTTCTTTCCTGTGTCTGTTAGAGAGCACTCTTAGCTCCTAAAGGCTTGTGTAATGCCTTGCATGTGTCTCTCTCCCAAGACAATTTATACCATAGACGCCTTCTTAAAAGTCAGAAATACAATCTGTTACCCCAGTTTGTTAACCTGGAGTCTGTAACACATAATGTGATCACAATAGAGATGTTTCCATAACCTTTACCACATACTATTGATTACAAGTAGGTTGTTATTCAAGGGTAGAAAATTGAATAATGTGCAGATACCCAAGAGATGGCTCTGAGGGGCAGCAAATTACAATTCTGCTTCTCTTACTGTAGTAAGAAATAATTATCAAACTCCGTGCCTTAGAACAACCATCTTTTATATCTATCATGGGCTGGCTGAGGAGAGGCCTTAACTGTGCATGACTGGTCAAGGAAATGATCTAAAGAGGATTCCAACTACGTAGGCTGCTCTTGTAAGAAACACAAAATGTAGGAAATGTTGTTTCCACTTAAACCACTGTGGCCAAATAAGTGGCATGGCTACCTCTGTTAGAAAGGGACAATTTTACCTGATGCCCCAATGGAAAATGGGACATACTTAGCGAAAAACAGAAGTGACACCTGACTTTTTTCCATAAAATGTTTTCTTGTTGCATTGCCAACAGAACTGACCTCTGGCGTGTGTTCTGCATCCTATTGTTGGTTTGCTGTGGCTTCTAAATAGAAGGGCCTTTGCACCTTATCCCGATTTTGAAATCACTCTTGTACTACAAAATTCAGATCAAGAAAAGACATTATTAGTATTTTCTGAGCCTTCTCATAAAAATTTCCCTTCTTGGATCTCACATAATGTTCCTCTCTACTTAATTCACCTATCTTTTATGGAATTTATAATTTTCTACTTTTATCCCAGTTAACTATTTGAGATAACTTAATTTTCAATTGAATTATTAATCACGTGAAGACAGGAACCATTCCTGATTCAGTTATTTTCTTAAAATTGTCCAGTATAGGGATATAATCAATTTGTTTCTAATGTTTATTGGTTGAATGAAATTGATTTTGTTCTCTTAGAATGTCTATTTACAAAAGTAACTTTTGAGTAACTTCTGAATTATTTAAGGAAATTCTTCTATTCTTTAAAGCTTTTCTTTATGGGTGGTGCTGTGGCACATCTGGTTTAACATCTGGTTAAACTACTCGCAGCAGCAACATCCCATATGATCACTGGTTTGTGTCTCAACTGCTCCATTTCAGATCCAGTTCCATTCTGCTGTGCCTAGGACAGCAGAGAAGAGTAGCCCAAGTCCTTGGGCCCCTGCCACCAGTGTGGGAGACAAGGCAGAAGCTCCTGGCTGCTGTTTTCCATCCTGGCCCAACCCTGGCATTTGTGGCCATATGGGGCGTGAACCAATGGATAGAAGATGTTTCTCTCTCTCTCTCTCTTTATTTTTTTTGACAGGCAGAGTTAGACAGTGAGAGAGAGAGACAGAGAGAAAAGTCTTCCTTCCATTGGATCACCCCCCAGGTGGTTGCTACGGCCAGCGCTCTGCGCCGATCTGAAGCCAGGAGCCAGGTGCTTCCTCCTGGTCTCCCATGCGGGTGCAGTAGCCCAAGTACTTGGGTCATCCTCCACTGCCTTCCTGGGCCACAGGCAGAGAGCTGGACTGGAAGAGGAGCAACCGGGACAGACTCTGGCACCCCAATCGGGACTAGAACCTGGGATGCCTGCGTTGCAGGTGGAGGATTAGCCTAGTGAGCCATGGCGCCAGCCAGATTCTCTCTCTCTCTCTCTCCCGCTCTCGCTCAAGCTCTTTTTTTCTTGCTCTCTTGCTCTCACTCTCTCGCTCTCTCTCTCCGCTCTCTCTCTTTTACTCTCTCCTTCTCTCTGTAACTCTGTCTTTTAATAAAAAAAAAAAAAACATTTTCAATTATTTTTTTAATTTACTTGAAAGTCAGAGAGACAGAGAAGGAGTGACAGAGCTCTTCCACCTTCTTGTTAGTCCTCAACTGCCACAACAGCCAGGCTGGGGCTAGGCTGAAGACAGTGTAAGTTCTTATTTTTTCCCACTAAAATTTTTTTCTGGATATAACCTAAAACTCTCTCAGACTGATTTTTATTTTTACCTATTTCCTCTTGTTTATCAGTAATGAAGATCATGATCACATAACACAGTTGGAAGAACTCTGGCAATTGCTTAGGTTAGTGATTTGTAAGTTTTTGTTTATTATTCTTTTATTTAAATACTAGCTTAAGCAGATTACAAAACTTTTAAGTGGAAATGACACCATAGAAGCCACTGTTCTGTTTGAAGTGGGAATGGTAAATTCCTTGTCATTTAACAACTCAAAAGCAGTCCCCAGAATAGACCTCTAAGTATTTCTATGAAATGCTAGATATTTAGTTCAAAACTAACTTGAACCAACTCTTCTTATTGTACACAGGAAAAATAAGTCTAGAAAGACTAAGTGCCTTATCCAAAGCCACACAGATGTACATATGGAGAATCTATCACAATAAATATTTATAAAGTATCTACTGTATGTGAATGTGGCTAATAAAAATGTAGAAAACCTCTTGATATGGGTAAAAATGGAACCTAAATTTCTTAACTTTTGCCCTCTAATATGTGTTTCCAATGGCCAAGTCTTACATTTTGTTTATGTCCTTTTCTGTGGCTTAGCAAAGTTCAGGTTGAAGAATAAAGGGTTAACCTTAAAGTCTTGGTTTCTACAGCAGATCTGAGAGTTGAGTTCACACTGAGATCAAAGCCAAATGAGGTCCTAGCTCACAGTCAGAGCCTCCTGTGAAGGTATGGCAGCCCTATTCACGCACCTTGAATTCTTGGAAACCTTACTGTAGGCAAACAGGGAAAAAATGTCAGTCTTTTAGATGAGCTCATTCTCTCACTCTTGCTGGGAATTCATTTATATTTCATGCAGATTTGCAACCATGTGCATAAGAATTTTTTTACAAAGGTAAATTGATCTTATCTATCCAGATGCCCTTGCACAAGGTAACTCAGCAATAATTAAAAGTTGATTTTCTCTGCATGAATGGGAGACTTCAATTCCTTGACATCCACTCATCTCATATTGTTCCACACAATGTATCATCCTTATATAATCAAGGAATTTACATGTTGTTAGGAGTTTAGAAAACATGCATAGATAAAACAAATGGAAAATATGTTGGTACTTGATGATGTCCTAAATTATGTAACAGGAACTCTAACTGCTACTGGAGTTTGAAAATGGCACTTATCAGCATAAATTAGAATAATTGGTAAACGTTTTCTATAGGGATGAAATATCAACAAGAGCCTTGTAAACTAAGTAAAATAACATGGCTGGCTGGCTGGAGGTCAAGGGAGGTTGGTATCATTTTGGACAAGGTGTACACTATAGGCAAAAGTATGAAGGATGGAATAAATACATTTTCATAGAGTGACCCAATGAGGAGGCACTAACATTATCTTAGTTTTACAAATGAGAACTCTAAATCATTAAGAAATTTGTGTAAAGCCATACATTTAATGGCTTAAGTAATTAAGATTTAAATGTAGGTTTCTCTGGTGCTAAGGCCAGCATTGTTAAACAAAGCTCTTTCCACTCTTTTGACACAGGTAGAAAACAATAGCAATAAGATAATGGCTTGGTGGGGTGGGGGTAATATGGGGAAGGAGTGGTAGGAAGTTGGAAAGGTGGAGTTAGCGTAGATTAGTGGTTCTCAGCTAGGGAAAATTATGTCTACCTGGAGACATTTGACAGTCAGTGTGTGTTGAATTAATCAAGAATGAGCTCACTGTCAGTCCTGAGCACTGAATCAGACAATGTAAATACGCCTTATTTCCCGCTCATGCCATGGCTCGACATTTCGAAAAATGTGTGTGGCATGGAAAGAATGAAAGCATCCCAAAGATAAGGAATCCTAGGCAAATGCAGAATTCTAGTAGACACCAGAGTTGAATCACTGAGGGCAAAAACCTTTGTAGAATCACCGTAAAAGCTATAGTGATCCAAAGAAAGCTTTTTTTCCCCCCATCAGCATGGTCACTATAAAGTAAGGACAGTTTTCTAACAAGTAACATTCTAGCCATGTATATTACTGATAATATTATGCAGTTATTTATACTTGAGGTTAAAATCACTCCTTTCCTCTCAACTGGAGAAGACACAGACCAGGTGCAGAACATTGTCCCTCAGAGGACTGTTCTTAAAGGTGGAACAAGCACTTCACACATTTCCCATTTGAGAATGTCAAGTCAAATACATCTTTTTTTTTTTTTTTAACTACTGCTGATTTCTAGGGTTCCTTTGAAGGAGATTCCCATTTCATGAATACATTTGCTCCACTTAACGAGAAAAATTGATAAAACCTTTGTCTGACTTTCACTGACATCTAACAGCCCTGATCCCCTAAGTAGTATGTATGATATTTATTTATTTATTTATTTATTGGCAAAGAGATAACCTAGTGCAATTTGATTTTCTTCTTTGCATACTCATCTATAATGATTTTATGGTGTATAATGATCTTGTAGAGAAGATTCAAGTCTAATTCCTAGAAACTTGATTAATTGAACTTTAGTTCTAAATGAAATATTGAGTTGGAAAAATGCCTTGTTTGAAGACAACTTATATTCTGTTGTATAAAAGAAAATAAATAGCTCATTTCTGTATTCTCTGTTTTAAACAGAATGGATATAACTTTGTGGTTATAAATTTGAAATCATGGAATTATTCTTCTTGTGAAATCAGGTATGGGGTCAGCTTTAAAGACATTTTATATGGCAATTTTGTTTCTCTTACCCTCCCTTTCCTTCCTTCCTTCCTTCTTACATATACACATTGAATCGCCACTCTGGAATAAACATTTATCTATTTAGACACTGGGAGGTTCAGTAAAGAACTGTGTATAAATTCTAAGCTTTCCCATAATTTAAAATATAGCAAGAAAAATATATAATCAAATAAATGAAATGTGTAAACAGCATACTTACAACAAAAAAAGGAAAAATGCTGAGGCTAAGTTGATCATGTGAAGTTATGAGAGAAAGGTGTTCCGGTCAGGGAGTCCATCAAACTCCCAGCCCTAGAGCGGAAATCCTGTGTGACACATTAATAGAAAATGAAGAAAGTCAATGAGTCAGGAGCACAGTGAAGGCTGGTGGTGTTGGTATTGGTGGGGAACTCGGAGAGGATAATGGAGGTGAGCATGGAGACAAAGACAGGGTGTGATCTTGTAGGGCCTTGAGGGACATTATGAAGTTTAAAATAGTCTAGCACTGAGAAACTATTGGGAGAATTTTAGACAGAAATATTATGTAATCATTTTTACATTGAATATTTCATTTTAGGTGATGTGTGGAGGGTAAGTTTTAGGGGGTGATGTTGTTGGATACAGGAGATCTTTCGTGTACCATTGCAAAGTTCCAGGCTGTAGGTGATGGCAATCTGGGGTGAGTGGTAATTGGTGGAGACATAGAGACATGGATGAACTTAGCACTCTAAAGCCCTGCAGTACTCCACAGCCGGGGGAGGGTGAGCAGTATCCACACTGCAGTGTTTGATTTGCACCTCCTAGAACATAATTCTGTTGCTGATGAGGAGGCCCATTCTACTTTAAAATCAAACAGTAGGAATTCCGAGTTTTAAAGGTACCTAAGTAATTATCTAACCACTTCTCTGGGAATCTATATTTATCCATAGTGAATTTCAAGTTTTGAAATTCTTTCCATTATAGCAGTACACTGATAACTTTTAGAATTCTAAAATGCTCTTATATAAAGTTTATTGCTTTTCCTGGCGTTGCAGCATCTGCAAATTGAATTCAAGGAAAAAGCAATGTCCTTATCCACCTCAGATGTAAAAATGTTTACTAGAGCTCAAGTGAAGACATGGCTGTGTAGTCTAGTACTAGCAAATGCCTTTCAGTTGTATAAGTGCCCTCACATGTGTTCTAATAATGGGGATTTACCTAGCTAAAAATCACCTGGGTGTACCATTGTTCGTCCTTCCAGTGATGGAAATTTCCGGCATTACCCTTGGTTTATAGGTGAGATGTAACTGGTCATGCAGACCTTTTATGCTCCTCACTTCACATCATTTAGTCATTCCTTTCAGTCTTGTTCAACAGTTTCATAACATTTTTTCCCTTGTTTGCTTATAGATTTTAGTCTAGGGTAAGAGTGATGCAAATATTAGTAGAGTTCGGGAAATGAAGAAGTTAAAGTAAGGAAATGGCAAGAAATTTTTGTTACTATTATTTGGAAATTTTATATACCTCTTTCCCCTTGGACTGTTAGAAAGCTCAAAACTACATTAATTTAGATTTTTCAAATGTAACTTTACATACAGTTACCTGTCCTTTCCTTTGCAAGCATTTGGGGAAGTGAACAAGTGTTTAATAATCTGTTGCCCATTTCATAAGCATAGTTTTCCTTAAAACCTTTTATTTTCCAATTAAAAGTATTCTGTAGGGGCCGGCGCCGTGGCTCATTTGGTTAAAACTCTGCCTGCGATGCTGGCATCCCATATGGACGCTGGATTCTGTCCCGGTTGCTCCTCTTCCAGTCCAGCTCTCTGCTGTGGCCCAGGAGTGCAGTGGAGGATGACCCAAGTGCTTGGGCCCCTGCACCCGCATGGGAGACCAGGAAGAAGCACCTGGCTCCTGGCTTCGGGTTGGCGCAGCGCCGGCCATGGTGGCCATTTGGGGAGTGAGCCAACGGAAGGAAGACCTTTCTCTCTGTCTCTCCCTCTCGCTGGCTATAACTCTACCTGTCAAATAATTTAAAAAAAAAAGTATTCTGTTTATATCTGAAGGATTCAGTTTGACTTCTACTTTGATAACTAATATGCTACTTAAAATATGTAGAAATATAAGATAAACAATGCACATGTGTGATCTAAGCATGATTTTATTTACCATAGCTAAAATTGGAAAAACTTTAGTGCAATTTAAAAAAAATTATTTATTTATTTGAAAGTCAGAGTTACAGAGAGGCAGTGACAGAAAGAGAGAGCAAGTTACTAGTTCACTCCCTAGGTGGCCTCAGTAGCCAGGACTGAGGCCGGCCAAATCCAGAAGCCAGGAGCCAAGAGCCGGGAGATTCATCTGGATCTCCCATGTGGGTACAGAGGCCAAAACACATGGGTCATCTTCTGCTGCTTTTCCTAGGCCTTTAGCAGGGAGCTGGATTGAAAGTGGAGCAGCTGGAACATGAAGTGGTTCCCATATGAAATGCAGGTATGGCAAGCGGTGGCCTTGCCTACTGTGCCACAACCCCAACCCCCATCTAGTGCAGTTTTAAAGATGATATTATCTCGGCCAGTGCCACGGCTCACTAGGCTAATCCTCCACCTGCGGTGCCAGCACCCCAGGTTCTAGTCCCAGTTGGGGCGCCGGATTCTGTCCCAGTTGCTCCTCTTCCTGTCCAGCTCTCTGCTATGGCCTGGGAGTGCAGTGGAGGATGGCCCAAGTGCTTAAGCCCTGCACCTGCATGGAAGACCAGGATAAGCACCTGGCTCCTGGCTTCAGATCAGCGCGGTGCGCTGGCCACAGCGCGCCAGCCAGAGTGGCCATTGAGGGGTGAACCAATGGAAAAGGAAGACCTTTCTCTGTCTTTCTCCCACTGTCCACTCTGCCTGTCAAAAAATAAAAAATAAAAAGATGATATTATCTCAGAGCTGGTGCTGTGGGGTAGTAGGCTAATTCTATGCCTGTGGCATCAGCATCCCATGTGGGTGCTGGTTCATTTCCCAAGTGCTCCTCTTCCAATCCAGCTCTCTGCTAAGGCTTGGGAAACCAGTAGAAGATGGCTCAAGTGCTTGGGGCCCTGCACCCACATGGGATACCAGAAGTAGGTTCTGGCTCTTGGCATTGGATTGGCCCAGTTCCAGCCATTTAGGAAATGTACCAGCATATTTAAGACTTTTCCCTCTGTCCCCCCCTCTCTCTGCCTGCAGCTCTAACTCTCAATTAAATAAAATCTTTTGAAAAAATATGATATTATCACAGTTTTTTTTCATTGTCTCTGAAGATTGAATACAATACTGCTATTTTCAGTCAGTGAG
Source organism: Oryctolagus cuniculus (assembly GCF_051225735.1). Lineage (NCBI taxonomy): Eukaryota > Metazoa > Chordata > Mammalia > Lagomorpha > Leporidae > Oryctolagus > Oryctolagus cuniculus. The sequence goes on along the minus strand of NC_142872.1, from coordinate 41,499,073 downwards.
GATAAAGGGTAAGATAGCTTTCCTTATGGTCAATAACAGCTGCATTACAAGTGTGAGAATGTGTGTGTATGCACACCGTGTAATTGTACGACTCCTCACTGATGACTGCATTATCTTGAAATATTATTATGCACTTAAAGTGCTGACTGATGTATAAAACAGATTTGGCACTAAAAAGCTGGCTTAGAACTGTCAATATATGGCTATAAGTCTTAAAACTGGAATGTGGGTAAGCTGAACTAAAAAAGAAAAGGGCAGCCTAAAAAGTATGAATTAAAATACACTAATAATGAATGACAGTGCTTCAAACATTGGAAGAATGCTGATTCTTCTTTGAGTCTTCTCCATGTTAAACAGCTCCAGGATATCTGAGAGAATAATAACTCCAGAGAGTCAAGAATTTCACATTCCCAAGTTTCACCCTACTTTGCCGACATGATCTGTACTTTAGGATTTTTTTAAATTAGAGAAGCATAGAGAGAGACAGAGATAGAGACACAGAGATATCCTATTCACTGGTTCGCTCCCACACTTCCTTGGAGAGACAGGGATAACTGCCGGGAGCTCAATCCAATTCTCCCATGGTGGTGGTAGGATCTCAGCTACTTAATCCATTGCTGCTACCTCCTTAAGTGTGCATTAGGAAGCTGGAAATGGGTGCTGGAGCTGGAACTTGAACCTAGTTACTCCACTGTGGGATACAAGTGTCTTAACCTCTATTTTAATGTTAGGTCACATGCCCACCCCAACATGGTCTACTTTGGGGGTCTCCTTAATGACTCTTGGCCCTGAAAGTCCAGGTTCTTGGTTGTTGGGAGGAGGATTTTATGGCATAGTGCATGTAAAAAACTTAGAGAAGTGAACAGAAAGCAAGAAGTGCTTAACAAACTCTGGATGTCGTTTTTCTTAAGATAATACCTTCTACATCCCTTATATGGTGTGGTGTGGTTTTGAGCTTTCCATTGCTGCTCTGGCTTGCTCTTCTCTGGAGGAACTCTCATTGTTGAATTGTGCACCTCCTGTGGATACCTCACATTCTTTCGGGCTTCTGAGTCTAGCTATGGGTACCACAAATGGTTCTGTGCCATGTGGGACTCTGCCTGCTGACGGTGCCCATCTTCGAGACTGTGCTGTGTCTCTTGCATCCAGCTGTGGGGCTTCTCTGACACTGCCCTTGCTCCAGGACCTTGCTTACATTCACATACAGTCCAGAAGCATAGGGTTGGTAAGCATATGGGGTTACTCGTGACCCTTGAGAAGAAAGGATCAATAGATGGATCTAAATGATGTCTCTTCTCGGGCAAGTAAATGGTTCTGAGAGTTGCTCATAAAATCTGATTCAGTACACACTTTTATTGGTGACCCATTTGATAATATTTCCTCTTACTGTTTTTTTCTCTTTCCATGTTTACATCCCTGTTCCTCAGTGAGCAATTTATTTTCAAGTCTTTGTCTCAAATTTTTTTTTTTTTCAGAAAGACATTGAGATAATGGAATCATGTGCATCACATTTTTAGGCAGATTAGCTTAGAAATACTCACCCATTCACTCAACAGATGTTTAACGAGCAGTCTATAAATAAAGCTAGGACTGGAATAATCTTTACATCTTCTGAGTTTCTGCAGCAGTTAAAATTAAGGTACAGTTTAGGAGCTGGTTGTATATTATTCTAGCTTATCTGATATAATTTCTTACATGTCGCTTTGTGATAGTAAAATGAGAGTTAATTTACTGAACACTGATTTTGTGCAAGATACTTCCCATGCATTACCTTGTTGAACTCTGACACTTAACACTATTAAGCAGATTCTATTATCATCTTTCTAGAGAACTTAAAAAAGAAGCTAACGAGGTTAAATCACAAGCAGGCCCTATGTCAAAGTTCCAATAAATATTTGGGCTATGACATTACTTTATTCTGTACCCAGTGACTGTACTTTCTCTCTGTTTCACACATATTCACATTTATTTAATTCTTGACTGATTTTAAGAAGTGTTCACTTGAGAATTCCAGAGTATGAGCCGTGAAAGAGATTTTTTTTTGTTCATCAGTCTTTTCATTTTATTGGTGGAAAAAAATGATGCCTAAAACATGTCTGTTAGGTAGGTTTGTATAGAGACTGAATTGGTCAGATTGATAGATGAGTGAGAGGTTTTAGAGGAAGTGGCTTGTTTGATTAGGGAAGCTGAGAAGTCCCTTGATGGGTTGTTTGCAGGTCGGAGACTCTGGGATGCCAGTAGCATGGCTTTGGCCAAGTCTGAAGGACTCAAAGAACCAGAAGCTGTGGGTGTAGCTCACTTCTAGGCTGACAGCCTTTAGTAGAAGCAAAGGGACTGCGGGTGTCAGTTCTGGAGTCCAGAGGCAGTAATCCTGAGTTTCTTATATCCTAGACCAGGGATGAGTGCATTCCTACTCGCTGAGTGACAGACCAGTTCATCTTTTGTATTTATTCCCTCTGGACATCCAGCTGATTGATGCTGCCTGCCTACATAGAGTGCAGCTCTTCCCACCTACTTGGACACACATGCTAATCTCTTTTGAAAACACTTTCAGAGGCATACCCCAAAAAACAGTTTTTCAGATTTCTTAAGTTTTCCTGAATCCAGTCAAGTTGATATTGAAATGACTCATCACAGCATGACACAACTTAACCAGATATGCAATAGCGGATGGGGGAAATTGACACTAGACACCAGACTTTTTGATCCAAATAGGTCTTCTTTCCAAGGAAATGTTTAATTTACATAAAAAATATTAGGGGCTAGTGTTTTGACAGAGCACCTGATGATGATTAAGATTACTGTATCCCATGTTAGAGTTCCTTGGTTTGATTCCCTTCTACAGCTTTTATATTTTATTTTATTTGTTCTATTTTATTTTATTTTTTATTTGAAAGAGTTACAGAGAGAGAGAGAGAGAGAGAGAGAGAGAGAGAGAGGTTCTCCACCCACTGGTTCACTCCCCAAATGGCTGCAGTGGCCAGAGCTGAGTTGACCTGAAGCCAGGAGCCAGGAGCTCCTTCCAGGTCTCCCACATGGGAGAAGGGGACCAAGGAATTGGCCTATCCTCCATGCTTTCCCAGGTGCATTAACAGGGAGCTAGATTGAAAGTGCAACAGCCAGAATTTACACCGGTGCCCATATGGGACGTAGGCATTGCAGGCCAGGGCTTTAACCTGCTGTGCCCTAATGCCAGCTCCTCCTCTACAACTTTTAACTCACCTTCTTGCCAGTGCAGACGGGGAGGCAACCCACGGTGACTGGGAGGCAAGTCATTGTATTACTGCCACTATGTAGGGGCACTGTGTTGAATTTCTGGCTCCTGACTTCAGTTCAGCCTGGTGCTGGTGGTTGAGGGCATCTGGGGAGTGAGACAGTGGATAAGAGTGCTTTCTTTCTGTCACTCTGACTCTAAAATAAATAGTAAATAAATAACGTTAAGAAGTAATAATGAAAATTTATCTGTGTATCTATCCAGAGGCCAGAGCTTATTTTCATATTCTAAAATTTATTTGAGTGGGAGGCAGAAAGAGAGAGTGAGTGAGCTAGGTCCTATCCATTGATTTACTGCTGGAATACCCACAGTGGCCCCTGGAACCCAGTCCAGGTCTCTCAAACGGATATTAGAACCCTAATTACCTGAGCCACACAACTGTTTCCTAGTATCTATATTAGTAGGAAGCTGGAATCCAGGACCAGAGCCAGATATTAAACAGATACTTTGTGGTAGAACATGGGCATCTGATTCAACATCTAACTACTAGGCTAAACAGCCATCCCAGGAGGCCAAATTTTTGCTGGGGAATAAGTTAGCCTTTGATACCATCAGGTAGTAATTGAAGATGTCCTTATCCAACTTTTTATGAAACAAACATTGAGTACACATATGCCTATTGTTTTAAGGAGAGAAAAATATGTGGACAGTGGAGTATGAGGTGCCATCTGTCTCATATCTGGCCTCATAGGCCAGTTGTAAGCTTATCAACAAAGAAGGTGAATTGTTATTTTCAAGAATGTGGAACATTATTTTCAAGTGGAATTTTGTGAGATTCCGAGTGCGCATGGTGTCAGTTAGGGATCCTGTAACAATCCTTGGCTCTGGATCAAGGGCAAGCTGTTTCCATCACACCTGCATGAACTTCTCAAGGACAGAAGGTTTGAGAAACACCGAGAGAAGGTAATCATCGTGTGGACACTGGAGTATCCCCAGGTTAGGAACCACCAGAAAACACCCAAGCCTGAACAAGGGGGTAGTAGGGCAAAAGGTAAAAGAGGAGAGAACTTGGAAACTGTGCTGTCATTTCAAGAGGAGGGAAGGATATTACTGGAATTGCCAGAAACACATGGGGTGGGAAGAGTCTGGAAATCAATGTGTCCTTGTGAGCATCCCCTTATTTGCCTCTATGGATTGGCAGCAGCTTCAGCAGCATGAATCTGAGCATGGAGAGTTAGAGTGCCCAGGCTTGGCTGACTGACAAAACGACCTGAAGCCATTAGAAGAATGAGCACATTTCCCTTCATCTTGACATTCTGATAATCAGAAACACACACACACACACACACACACACATCCTTAGAAGATCTTTTTAAGCCATTTCATCTTCCAGTGCACCAAGTTCCTGAGTACTACACCAGAAATATAAAACAGATGTAGGGGCTGGCGCTGTGGCATAGTGGGTGAGGCTGCCATCTGCAGCACTGGAATCCCATATGGGTGCTGGTTCATATCCCAGCTGTTCTTCTGATCCAGCTCTCTGCTATGGCCTGGGAAAGCAGTAGAAGATGGCCCAAATCTTTGGGCCCCTGCACTCATGTAGGAGACTGGAAGAAACTCTTGGCTTTAGATTGGCACAGGTCCAGCCGTTGCAGCCAATTGGGGAGTGAACCAGCGGATGCAAGACCTCTCTCTCTCTCTCTCTCTGACGTTCCTTCTCTCTGTGTGTAACTCTGACTTTCAAATACATAAATACATCTTTTAAAAAAATAAACAAATGTAAAATTTTATGTTGAGCTGCTTTATAAATCATCAAGTGAGAGTAACTCAAGACAGTGCCTTCCAACCTCTTTGATGTTCTAACACATAAAATCTGAACATATTCACACACACACACACACACACACACACGCGTGCTGAGGCTGAGGGATCAAGACCCAATCACATCATCTGGAAGCCCTGACTTGAGAAACTAATGATGAAGTTTGAACAGCCAGAAGTTATGTTTTGGGGCCACATATGCCTATATCAAAACCCACTAATTTGAGTGTATGATCACTTAGTCTTAACCTGACATTTACACTAAGAAGAGCATTAAGATATGGCGGTTCTGTGCTAGACAAGTTGTGACGGAGGGAGATCAGAGATGGTGAGATCAATTAGGAGGTTACTAAGAGAATTCAGCCTACAGGAAATGGAATGCATGAAGCTTCTGGAGCACATCTGATTCAACATCTCTCCTAGCACTTTTCACTCAGGTTCCTGATGGGTGTTTGGAAGATGAAGTGGAGAGATTGTTAAAGACAGATTCTCCACTAAAATAATGATAACAACATTAAAATAGTTACAATAAAATATTTTTTTAGGCTGGTGCCATGGCTCACTAGGCTAATCCTCCTCCACCTGTGGTGCCGGCACACCGGGTTCTAGTTCCGGTCGGGGTGCCGGATTCTGTCCCGGTTGCTCCTCTTCCAGGCCAGCTCTCTGCTGTGGCCTGGGAGTGCAGTGGAGGATGGCCCAAGTCCTTGGGCCCTGCACCCATATGGGAGACCAGGATAAGCACCTGGCTCCTGGCTTCAGATCAGTGCAGTGCGCTAGCCACAGCGCACCGGCCGCAGTGGCCACTGGGGGGTGAGCCAACGGAAAAGGAAGACCTTTCTCTCTGTCTGTCTCACTGTCCACTCTGCCTGTCAAAAAAAAGGCAGCCATTTAAGAGACTGAAATTAAAGCCTTACATGCTAATATGGAAATTTCTCTGAACATATTTCTAAATAGGAAGAAAGTACACTACTGAATAATATATGTGATGTGATTTTCTTTTTATAAATAACAGATGTTTATATTTACACATGTTTGTATGATAGTATATGTGTACAGCACTAGAAAGATAGGCATGAAAGGCTTGACGGAGGTTTTACTTGTGGACAGGTGTATGTGTGTGTGCGTGCGTGTGTGTGTGTGTGTGTGACTTTCTTATTTTGCTCCATGAGCTTTGAATGCTGGATGAAATTAAACCTTTGTTTAACATTTATTATGGCTAAACATCCTTCTAAGCACCTGACTACAAACGTCATGATTTTGAGAATTTTGTTATTATCCTCACATTATAGATGTGGAAATTACCTGCCATGGTATGCAGCTGGTCAGTAGCAGAGCTGAGATTGAAGCCCAGGCAATTTGGCTTCCTAGCTTGTAACTACCATAGATACTGCTCAAGAATGCTAATACACTGCTTCTCCAAAAAGCATGTAAAAATGAAATCATTTATCTTCATACATTCTCCCGCTTGGATATTTTACTGAAATGTTTAGCTCTTCTACACATTTAGACTTAAAGAATAAAGGAATATAGGCTTTTGTTTCCCTCTAGATGTCAGTGTTATTTAATACAAAGAGCTAGTTGAGGTGTCTACGTACCAGGAAATCAGTTTCACGGCCCAATTCTGCCATCACATAGAAACCTCATAGTGTGAATTTCCCTACGATGCCTGCTCCTCATCTGGCCAATGGGACAATAGCAGTTGTCGGAGCTGTCCTCCCAGTATTACTGTGAGAATGAAGTGAAGTCTCACATGTGAAATGTATTCATGGAGGGCTGTCTGTACATGCTTAATCATCACCCCATGGCTAATGCTGCTTAGAATTTGCAGCAGGTTCCCAGGAACCCATGTGAAAAATACATGCTTGAATCCAGTGTAAACATATGGGAGTTAATAGGTGAAAACACTCTTGTGAATCCACTTGATGAGTGCCTCAGGTCTTTCGGAATGGGAGATGAGATGTTAAAACAAGGAGCCCGCAGCCACTTTCCATGTTCTGTCTCCTGGATCATATCCTGAGCTTATTCACTCCTAGTAGAGATGTATATTGATGTATATACAGGTATTGACGTGTATATATAGGTGTATAATGAGTAGAGATGGCAGTGAATATACAGCAGGGTTGGTAGAGAGGGGTTGGGTAGCATCAAAAGATGGCTATGGTTATTTGTGGTTATTTCTTTACCTAAAGAAGTAGGTACTATCCCAGTTTTCAAGATGTTTTCCAAATAAATGGCAGCAATAAAGACCACTAAGAGATTGTTAAAGTTTGGTGAGGTTATCAAGATTAGAAGTGAGATTGACAGAGTAATATAATGTGATCAGATAATCAGAAACTGTGGAGATGGGAAGGGTGCTAGAAATGATAAAGCAGTGATCTTCAGTGTTGTAAGAATCCTAAGGGTCAGTGGACCAACATATATTCAGGGAAGGCTCTCCAGGCAGCACACTGTGTTTAACCACACCATTGAGATTTCCATTCTTTTAAATATAGCAATTCCTAGAAATATTTTTTTAATCAATGTTTCCTTGCTAACAGATAGTTTGAAATCCATTTCATGGTGATTCAATTTCTTTAGTTAGCAGAGGAAGAAACTGGGCTATGGGCAAAATATCTTGCTTCTTAAGTCCTCAAAGAGTTCATACTTTTCCACTATACTGAAAGAGAATTGAGACCTGTGTATGAAAATAACTTAAAATAAGGAAACAAAAACAAGCCAAAGATACAAAGTTGTAAAAATGTTTTGCAGTTGTGCAAATTAGTGAAATAATGAGATGAGATTGATGGCAGATTTCCTTTTCATTAATATTTCATTTTATTATTTTTAATTATTTATTAATATTCTATTAATATTCTATTATTTATATTATTTTTAGTTATTTTTAATTGATACATAAAATTGTCTATGTTTGTTGGGACCATGCAATATTTCTATGCATGTGTACACTTTGTAATGTCCAATCAGGGTAAACATATCTATCTTCCCAAATCTTTAACAATTCTTTATGGTGAAAACATTCAAATTCCTTTCTTCTTTGTCTTCTTACAGTGAAAATTGCAGAACATTTTCATTATCTGTAAACACCTTGTTGTGCAGTAGAACACTGGAATTTCTTACTTATATCTAACTACAGCTGAATCCCCCCTAATCAGTCTTCCTAATTTGTCCCTTCTGCCTACAGTCTTGAGCTTCTGGTATTCACCATCATACTCTTAACTTCAATGAGATCAGCTTTTAGTATCCCACATAAGAGAGTGGTACTCACTTTCTGAACTTGTTTATTTCTCTTAACATAATGTCTTTCATTCTTTCTGCATTGTTGCAAATGACAAGATTCCATCCTGTGTTGTGCGGGAATAGTATTGGGTTATATCTATGTTCCACATGTTCTTTATCAGTTCAGCTGTCAATGGAACATTGTCTAGTATCCATTTCTTGGCCACATGAATAGCAATGCAGCAAACAGTCATGCAGATGCATCTTAAACATTGTACTGTCCCTTGTGTGTTTATCCAGTAATGAGATTGTTGGATCATCTGGTAGTCTTATTTTTAGTTTTCTGTGGAATGGTGTACTAATTTAAGGTCCCACCAATAGAGTTTACGTGTTCCATTTTCTCCACCTATTTTGTAACTTTTTCCTTTTTTTTGTTTTGCTAATAGTCATATTTCATTGTGGTTTGATTTGCATTTCCCTGATGATCAGTGATATAAGAAGCTTCATTATCTTTTGGACATTTTTAAGCCTTCCTTTGAAAAATGTCTGTTTAAATCTACTGCCCAATTTTAAATTGGCTTATTTGTGGAGGTTTTTTTTTTTGTTTTTTTGCTTCTGATATGTTTGTGTTCCGTATATATTTTTTTTTCACAAACCCCTTGTGAGTTGTGTAATTTGAGTATATTTTGTAGATTGTCTCTCTGTTGATTGTTTCTTTGACTGTGTAGAAGCACTTTAATTTGCTGAAATCCCATTTTTGCTTTTGATTTGCCTTTTGTTTTAAGGGTTTGATTCTCACACCCTTTCCCATTCAGTTGTCCTGAAGCATCTCCCCTGTGTCATTTTCTAGTAATTTCAAAGTCTCAGGTCTCACAATCAAGTCTTTTTTGGAGTTGACTTTTGAACATGGTAAGAGATTGAGGTGTAGCATCATTCTTCTGCATGTCGATATCCAAATTTCCTGGAACCATTTATTGAAAAAATGCCCTTTTTCCAATGCATGTTCTTAGTGCTTGGTCAAAGATCAGTTGGCTGTTGATGTGTTGGTTTACTTCTAAGGTCTCTATTCTGTTCCATTGGCCTATTTGTTTTTACACCAATACCATGGTGTTTTAATTTGTAATATAGTTTAAAACCAAGTACTGTTATGCTTCCTGCTTTGTTCTTTTTGCTCAAGATTGCTGTGGTGACGCAAGATCTTCTGTGGTACCACACGTTCCACACAAATTTTGGTAGAAGGTTTTTTTTTTTTTACTCTTCAACTTTAAAAAGATTAAGCCACAAATGAAGTGGGTTTCATCTCATGGATACAAGAATGGTTCGAGCCGGCGCCGTGGCTCAATAGGCTAATCCTCCACCTTGCGGCGCCGGCACACCGGGTTCTAGTCCCGGTTGGGGCGCCGGATTCTGTCCCGGTTGCCCCTCTTCCAGGCCAGCTCTCTGCTATGGCCAGGGAGTGCAGTGGAGGATGGCCCAGGTGCTTGGGCCCTGCACCCCATGGGAGACCAGGAAAAAGCACCTGGCTCCTGGCTCCTGCCAGGATCAGCGCGGTGCGCCGGCTGCAGCGGCGGCCATTGGAGGGTGAACCAGCGGCAAAAGGAAGACCTTTCTCTCTCTGTCTCTCTCTCTCACTGTCCACTCTGCCTGTCAAAAAAAAAAAAAAAAAAAAAAATGCTTTAAAAAAAAAAAAAAAAAAAAAAAGAATGGTTCAATATATGCAAATCAATAATATATTCAATATATATAGCATTGACAAATCGAAGGATGATGGTCATTTGATTGTCTGAATGGCTGAAGAAAATAACTTGATTAAAATCCAACATCCTTCCATGATAATAACTGAGGATTTTAGGTAATGAAATTTGCTTCAACATAATAAATTCTACATATACCAAGGCAACAGCCAGACTAAATGAAGCAAAGCTGAAGGCTTTCTCTTTCAGGTCTGAAATAAGGCAGGGATGTGTACTTTTGCCACTTTTGTTCAACTTATTTCTTGAAGTTCTTGTGAGAGCAATTAGTCAAGAAAAAGAAATAAAAGGCAGCCTGGGTTCTGGTGCTGTGACCTAGTGGGTAAAGCTGGCACCTGCAATGCTGGCATCCCATATGGGCCCTGGTTCAAGTCCTGGCTGCTCCACTTCTAATCCAGCTCACTACTAATGGCCTGAGAAAAGCAGCAAAAGATGGCCCAAGTGTTTGAACCCCTGCCACCCATGTGGGAGACTCAGATCAAGCTCCTGGTTCCTGGCTTCAACCAGGCCCAACATTGGCTATATGGCCACCTGGGGAGTGAGCCAGCAGATCTCTCTCTGTCTCTCTCTCTCTCCCTCTCCCTCTTTCTCTCCCTCTCTCTCACTCCCCCCCCCCAACCCTCTCCAACTCTGTCTCTTCCTTTCTCTTGTAACTCTTTGAAAATAAATAAATAATTTTTAAAAAAGAATGGACATCCAAATCAGAAGGAGAAAATCAGATAATTACTGTTTGCAGATAGCATGGTACTATGTATAGAAAACTCCGAAGACTCCACCAAAAATTATTAGAATAAATAAATTCTGCAAAGTTACAATGTACAAAGTCAGTGTACAAAAAGAAGCATTGTCATACACTGATAACAAATTTTCTGAAAGACAAATCAATAAAACAATCCCATTTCCAAAATCTACCAAAAATAAAGAACTAGAAAGAAATTTACCAAAGAGGGGACATATCTCTATAATGAAAATTATAAAACACTGATGAAGTAATTTGACAAGGATACAAAGAAATGGAAATATATTTTGTGTTTACGGATTAGAAGAATTAATATTCAAATGCATATACTGGGGCTGGCACTGCGGCATAGCGGGTGAAGCTGCGGCCTGCTGTGCTTGCAAAGCATATGGGTGCCAATTTGTCCTGACTGCTCCACTTCCTATCCATCTCTCTGCTATGGCCCGGGAAAGCAGTAGAAGATGGTCCAAATCCTTGGGCCCCTGAACCCACGTGTGAGATCAGGAAGAAGCTCCTGGCTCCTGGCTTTGGATCAGCACAGCTCATGTCATTGGAGCCATCTGGGGAGTAAACCAGCATATGGAAGACCTCTCTCTCTGTCTCTACTGCTGTCTACCTCTACCTCTACCTCTACCTCTACCTCTACCTCTACCTCTACCTCTGCCTCTCTGCCTCTCTGCCTCTCTGCCTCTCTGCCTCTCTGCCTCTCTGCCTCTCTGCCTCTACCTCTCTGCCTCTGCCTCTACCTCTCTGCTTCTGCCTCTACCTCTCTACCTCTCTACCTCTCCTGCCTCCTCTGCCTCCTCTGCCTCCTCTACCTCCTCTACCTACCTCTCCTTCTCTCTCTGTATAACTCTTTCAAGTAAAATAAATAAATCTTAAAAAAAGTATATACTACCCAAAATAATTTATAGAGTCACTGAAATCCCTATCACAATAGCATTTTATTTTAAATAATTGGTTATGTTTTGAAGAAATTTTAAACAAGTGTGTAATAGATGATAGTTTATGAAGAAGTGTTTTGTTGGGCAAAAGGAGGGAAAGATTTAGACCCAGAGAACAGATGAAGTGTTCTGCCCAGGAAGAAGCAGGACATTTGATTTTTCTTGCCGCCTGATGAATGGTATGTTATAAACACAGTAAAAACTTAGAAAAAGACTTCCCCTTGTCCTCTTTACCTGTTAAAGAAAGTGGATAATTTTTATATGCAAATCCTTACCTATATCATCTTCAAAATTTTATATCTTTTTATCCTTCTGGATTAACTCCTTGCGTTTTTTGGGAAGCTTAACAAGGATTAAAATGTTTATCCCCTATGCTCCTTGGCATTTTTCCAAGTATCATTTAGGTAAAATCCTGGACCAGAAAAAGGAAAAAGTCAACAGATTGCTTTTGGAAAGTATTTCGCAATTTTATAGCATCACTTGCCAAGGAAAATGACTTGAGTAAATACCATGTCCCAGTGTAAATATAAACAGAAAATTGGTTTATCTCCTTTCAGGTCTTAGTCCATATGGCTGTAAGAGTTCCCAGAGGGCTCCCTAAATGCTAGAAAAGGAAATTATCAAAACTTGCTAGTCATTCTCTTCCAACACAATAAGCCAAAATGTCCACAATATGAGTGATATGCTAAGGTTTAGCATAGAGGAGTTGCTGCTAAGGGGTCTATGGTTCCAGTTTCCTAGATCCCTAAGCAACCTTAGTTTCATTTGGGTATCATACCAGTTGCAATGAAACAGAAATTCCTACCTCAATGGCTTGGAAAAATAACAGTTTAATTAGTGCTTGTTCCGAGTGATCGGGAGGTAGGCAGTGGAGGACCACCGCAGTTCTGTGATTCTGTTTTCATATATGTTACTTCTTTCTTAGAAGAGGGCCAGTGCACCACCAAGCTTCATTTACACCTTTCAGGCTGCCAGAAGAAATGGGATGTTGATTGCTAGTGAGGTTTGTCTTTATATTCAGAAATAACACCTGTGTCCACATTTTCCTAATCTCATTTTCTACTTCTTTGTAACAGGACTATTCATATCTACATGTGAAAACAAGTAGGCAAGATTTTTAGTTTTCTATCTTCTGTTTTATAGGAAGGCAGAAGAGAAGTGTGTTATGGATAAATATGGGATAGCCAATTCATAATGCATTGCTTAGAAAGCTTACCTTGGAAATCAAAATAGCACAATTTTTATGAACAGAACCACTCGAGATTATGAATCTGAACCTTAAGACTGTGTTGATACTCAGAGAAATAAATTTCTGTTAGTAACAATCTGAATCCCAGGTCAAACCAATGTAGCATGTGTATTTCAGCTTTTTAAATAATATGACATATATGTCCAGATACTTGTCTGTTAGTACATGTCAAGAAAATAAATTCCACTGAGGTTTACTGACTGGTGGAATAGATGTTGAGTTACAGTTAAAGCTTGCTGATCTTCAGTCTGGAGTTAGGGTGATGTTTATAATAATACTACAGAGAAAAATTCTCGTCTCTAATCAGCAACTCTTGAGAGGTTGGTGAATATTCGCTTTGCTGCTTTCTTCATTTCTACTTCTCCCAACTATGGTCTTCATAGCATAAACACTCTAAATCTGAGTGGCATAGAAAAATGGAAATGGAGAGTAGTAATTCAAAAAGTGTTCTTTTCAAATATGCATTGCACACAGCTGTTGAACTAAAATTTGATTATTATTCTATTGGAACAAAGGCATTGTGGGCAGCTAGATTGGTGCTTTAAAAATACGTGCAAAATTATCTCAAGTTGGAATCCAAAGAATAACTTCTGCTTTGTCAGCTTCTGTATGACGTATCAGCTGCTTCCATGTGGTTGAACAAGTTGAGTCAGTTGTTCAGGACTTCATGAAAGGAAGGATAAAAATAAAGAGAAGCTCTGCATCAGGTGTTTATCCATTGATTTAAAATGTTGCTGAGGCTGCGGAGTAAAGCCTTTGATGAGAACCAAAGATTGGTCATGATCAGGGACCTCATTGCATTTAAGGTCTGCTGGGGAATTCAGCTTTGTTTTAGTTTGATCCTGCTGTGCCATCGCTTAGATTTTGAGATCTGTGCATATGAGGGACCTTTAAGAAGTTCATGGAAAATACGTATCATGGAAAATATGTATTATGAATAAGTTACACATGGATTATAATTTTTGATCAAAACAAACTTATCTTTTAGTTTCATTTTTCATTAACATTTTGAAATACTCACAGATGTCAAAGTTGAGAGTGATAGCAAAAGGCCTGAGAAACCAGCATTAATTTATTTTCCCATAAATATGATAGGAATAAATTGTAGCAATTTCTTATTAGGATTGTCCTAATTCTAAGAAACTCTCATTATTCACATTAACCCTGACAAATATGCGAGTTCCTAGCTTGAAAAATTGAATTGGGGCATATAAGAAGTTTTGGCTTCTAGAAACTTGTAATTAATGAAGTGTCAGTTAATCTATCTTTTCACTACTTTTAGGCTTAACATGAAAGTACTTTGAGTTGCTTTGTCAATAACCTCTTGTGACAGCAAAGAATTAATGATTAATGAATTAATATTATCCCAACAGAAGAAAACTTGTTAACTCTTAGCATTCAACATACATACTGAAATTCTAGTTTCTTAGCCTTTACTTTATTTAAAATAATTTATTAAATTTTGAAATAGTTCACATCTTTAAAAAAAAAAAAAACATTTATTTATTTGAAAGCCGGTGTTCCAGAGAGGAAGAGGCAGAGAGAGAGTTCTTCCATCTGCTAGTTCACTCCCCAAATGGCCGTAACGGATGGGAATGGGCCAGACCAAAGCCAGGGACACGGAACTCCATCTCAGTCTCCCATATGGGTTGCAGGGGCAGTAGCTGGACCATCTGCTGCTGCTTGCCTACTTGCATTAGCAGGGAGCTGGATAGGAAGTGGAACAGCCAGAACTTAAACCAGCACTCATGTGGGATGCTAATTTTGCAGGTGGCAGCTTAACCCGTTAATGCCACAGTGCCAGTCACAATAGTTCGCATCTTTAGAAACCATATCACAACAGCAACAAGCAGACCAATGATGCTCTTATTCCCAAAGGGTCTACCAAGATTACTGGCTCCTCTCTTGAAATTTTTGCCTGATAACACCTGGGTAGTAGTTTCTGCCATCTTTTAAAAGCGTTGGATGAAATGTTCTGGCCTACTAACAAGGTTAATTTTGTAGTCTCAATGGTGACCATTGTATTTTTTCCTGCTCAAACAAGAGGCAAATGGGATAGGGTTTCAGTTACGTAAAAAATAATCAAAAAATAATAGCTTTGTTTTGTTGTTCTTGTTTTAAGGTTTATTGTTTATTTGAAGGGGAAAGTGACAGAGAGAGAGAGAGAGAAAGAGAGATAGAGAGAGAGAGAGAGAGAGATATCTTCTATCCATTGGCTCACTCCCCAAATGACCTCAACAGCCTGGAGCCCAGGCTGAAGCCAGGAGCCTGGAGCTCCATCCAGGACTTCTGCATGGCTTACAGAGGCCCAAGTACTTGACCATCCTATGCTACCTTCCCAGGTGTCTTAGCTAGCAGCCGGATTAAAATCAAAACAGCCAGGGCATGAACTGTTGCTCCAAAAGCGGATGCCAGCATTGCAGGAGGAAGCTCATCTTGTTACACCACAATGTCAGCCTCACAACTTAGTAGTTTAAAACAACAGTTATTTGTTTATGAATGAGCAATATAGGCCAGGCTTGTTGGAGACTGCCCTTGAAGTCAGCCGGGACAGCTCAGATTCTAGGAGGGTAAATGAACTAAAAGTTTGCTCTTTCTCATGTCTGGTGCCTGGGCTGCAAAGGGTGATGATTCCACTGTTTAGAATACTTGGGCCTCCTCCATCATAGGTAACTCTATGTGGACTCACCCTGTGATTTCTCTAACATGCCAGCCTTAAAGCAGCCAGACTTCTTACCTGTGGGTTCAGTGCTGCCACGGTACATGTTCCAAGAGAATGAACCAGGCAGAAGAACTAGTCCAAGAAGACACACAGCATTGTTTCCACTGCATTCTCAAACTCACCCAGACTTAAGGGGAGGGAATGGATGCTATCTCTTGTTGAATAAATGTCAAGGTTACAGGGTAAGAAGAAAGTGTGGGGTGTTGCATACTGATGTGGATTCTTTTGTAAATGCAGTCTGTTATAGACAAGGGCTAGAATTCTATGTCCACTCTAGCCACTGAGAAAATTTTGCATTTTGGCATCTTATTTCAACTATAATATAGATTCCCATGGAGTTTAAGTCATTTCTCATCATAGTCACTTTCTCTCCAGCCCCTTTTAATCATGCAGTGTTGCCTCTGAACTACAAGCACTCCCTTAACCCTCTTTAGTCTCTCACTCTCCCGTTTAGTATCACCTTTCCTTGTTCTCAGTGCTGTCTCTGTTCCTCCTCAGCCACCCTCACAGTGTTCCTGCTCCGGCTGTAGCATTACCCCACCCCTAGGAGGACTTACAGGGACAGCTTCACTTTCAGTCAGATGTGAAAGTCCACCACCATCTCCACTTCCTTCCATCTATTGTTTGGATATCAGTAGGCCTCAATCAGCAGCCTTTACCCACTTCCCTCTACCTGCCTTTGGCATTCCTAGTCTTAATCCCAATTGGGGTGAGTGTGTGGGAGCCTGTTTTTCCAGTTCTGACTATGGTCCTTGTTTACATTTTTTTTTTGCATTTTCTGTCTTTTTAGCCATGATTTTTTTTCCTCATTTAAAATATTCAGGATTAATATCCCCTACTGGATGCATTACTATGCATTACTACTATTTTGTGATTATTTTTTACGTAACTGAAATCCTATCCCATTTGCCTCTTGTTTGAGCAGGAAAAAATACAATGGTCACCACTGAGACTACAAAATTAACCTTGTTAGTAGGCCATGTTTCATTTGCATAGTTAACTAACATTGCATATTTAGGATGCTTTCAATTTAGTGCAATTATAAATGATATTACAATAAACACTTTTGTATGTAGATTTTGCATGCATGTTTGTTGTAGGTTTTGATCTAGAAAAAAAGTATCAGGTAGATTTTTATTCAGATAGTTTATTGGAAATACTCTTGGGAATAATACCTGTAAGGAATTGAGGATCATAATGCATTTACACAGAGGCCTCTGCTACCTCCATAGGACCCTATAAAATGAATTTATCCAGGATTTTGTATCACTCCACTCAATAGTCATTGGCCGTGAGACACCCCCTTGGAGGAGTGACGTAACTCAGGTAAAGCATTTCCCTTAGCATGAGAACAATTCCTGGATAATGGCAGAGAGCTGTTCACCAGGAAGCAACCTGAGAACCATCTAGGAAAGTGGGTGCCTTGAAGAGGTGACATGCGCAAAGTAACACAGTAGCTACCACACTGTTCTATTATGCTTAGGATAAATTCAGAGAGAAATTTCCTAGGTCAATTCATAAATTTATTTAAGAGTATGATTTTTTTAAATACCATAATTTGAGTAACTTGGATTCTTTTAAGTTTGGTTAACTTGTTTCATGATAAAAACATGGGAAACATTTGTATATACTTGTAAAGAATTATAGTTGGTTGATGTTCAATTATCAGGTTAGGATTTTTAAAACATCCAACTCTAATTATGAATTTATCTTTTCCTTTTAATTTTCTGTTTTTGCCTCTTATCTTTTGAAGTTTTTTTGTTAGTATACAGACTTTCAGGGTTATTATGTTGTCTTAATGAATCAACTCATTTATCATCATTAAATGACTTTTTGTATTCTTGGGATATGCATTGCTCTGTAATTTACTTGGATATTGATATAGCCACCTCATCTTTTTATTAGCGTTATTATGGATTATCTTTTCCCATTCTTTCATTTTTAACCTCATATGTTCCTGTATGTAAATATGTTCCTCATGCGCAGCATATACTTGGATACTAAATTTTTATCTAATTTTACAATATCTTATATTTGATTGGAATCTTTAGAGAATTTCCATTTGATACGATTATGCATATAGTTATAACTATTGTCTTGCTAGTTGTTTTCTAGTTGTCCCATCTCTTCTCCCTTTCTGTTTTCTTCTTTTTCTGCATCCCTTTGAATTGAGTATAATTTCATTTCATTACCTTTATTCATTTATTCCATAAAATTTGATTTCTGTCTTCTTATTTGTTGCTTTAGGGTTTGTTAGTTAACATCTTTTTTTTTTTTTAAAGATTTTATTTATTTGAGAGGCAGAGTTACAGATAGAAAAAATGAGAGACAGAGAGAAAAATCTTCCAGTGCTAGTTCACTACCCAAATGGAGCTGGATCATTCCAAATCCAGGAGCCAGGAGCTTCTTCCAGGTCTCCTATGTGAGTACAGGGGCCCAGGCACTTGAACCATCTTTCAGTGCTTTCCCAGGTCATTAGCAGAGAGATGGATCAGAAGAGGAACAACTGGGACATGAACTGACACCCATATGGGATGCTGGCGCTAAAGGCAGAGGCTTAGTCTACTACGCTACAGCAACGACCCAGTTAACGTCCTTAATTTATCAGTCTCTAGGGTGATACCATCTTGCTGATGTAATGATATAAACCTACATACTCCTACATAAGTACAACAATTGTTCATGTATCTGTCAATAGAAATACACTTTGGAAAGCTAAAGGATCCAATTTAGAACCCACAGCAATAAAGAGGAGCAAAACATGAGGAATAACCACATAAAAGGATTATTGGAGAAACTAGAATTCCCGAGAAATCTGTAAACAGAAACAAAGAAAGGCGGGGACTATCAATATTAGTCTCAGTGATGTTGCAGATGCTATCATGATCCCCAGTGGCTCCCCAGACTTTGCCACTGAGAAACTTAAAGGTCTCAATGACGATAATATAATAGTAGGTGATGACAATAACCTACTTTCAACAGTGGATACATCATCCAGAAAGAAAATCAATAAAATTTGAACTTGAACTACACTTTAGACCCAGTGAACCTAACAGTCATATACAGAACATTCCATCCCAGAGCAAAATACACTTTGTCCTCAATTGCATATGTATGGCCACAAAATAAACAATAAGAAAATTATGAAGATTGAAATTGTATCAATCATTTTTCATTGGCTACAACAGTATGAACTTAGAAATCAAAAGTAGGAGAAAAATTGAAAAGCTAACAAACATGAAAACCAACCAACTCTTGAATTCAAATATCTTTAGACAAAGAAGAAAGGAAATACAAAGCTATGTAGTGCCTCAGAAGTAATTCTAAGATGGAAATTATACAAATAAAGAACTACATGAAGAAAAAAGAGTATCTTAAGTGAACAGTCACCTTTTTACTTGGAGGAACTAGAAAAAAGAAGAAATAAGAAAAGTGTCAGCAGAAGAAACAAAATAACAAAGATCAGAGAAGAAACTAAGTTTTGTTTCTAAAGATTACAAACTATTAATTAGATTAAGATAAGAAGAGAGAAAGGAAAGAGAAGGTATTATAGTTGGTACTACAGGAACACAAAGAGTCATAAGAATATCAATAAGTTTATACTAATAAATCAGATAACCTAGAAGAAATGTATAAATTTCTGGAAACATACAATCTACCAAGACTGAATATGGTGTAATATAAAGTCTGAACAAACCAATATGAATAAGGGGATTGAATCAATTATCAAGATTTTCCCCAGAAGGAAAAGTTGAGGACATGATATGATGGTTTTACCAAAAGAATTGATACCAACACTTTTTAAAGTCTTTCAAGATATTCATAGAAGGGAATATTCCCAACTTCATTATTTGTTGCTGGCATTATCCTTATATAAAGCCAGACAAAGATACTAAAAGAAAAGAAAGTTGAACTCCACTATCCTTCATGAATGTAAAAACAAAAATCCTCATCAAAATTAAAAACTAAGTTTAACAGCACTTTGAAAGGATTGCACACCATTTATCTCTTGATGCAATGGCTCAGCATATACAAATGTTATATACAACATTAACAATTGGAAGGATAAAAGCATCATACAATTATATAAATGAAATATTTGACAAAATTCAGCACATGTTAGTGATAAAACTCTCAATAACTCAGGTGTAGAAAGGATATAACTCAACTCAATACAAGCTTTATTTGACAAGCCTACAGCTAGCATCATATACAGTGGTGAATGGTTTAAAGTTTTTTCTCTAAGGTAAAGGAAAAGACAAACATGCCCAATCTTGCCACTTCTATTCAACATAGTACTGGAAATCCTAACCAGAAAAAATCAGCAATAAAAATAAGCTTTAAAGGAATCAAAATCTAAATAAAAAAAGAAGTAAACGTTGTTTTTTATAGATGACATAATCTCATATATAGAAAACTCTAATAAAGAGTCTACAAAAAAAAAAAAAACCATTAAAACTAATAAATGAACTCAGTCAAGTTGGAGGATACAATTTATATATATATATATATATATATATATATATATGTATAAAGTAAAAACAGATTATTCAAATTGTATTTATCAAGAAACAATTTATTTACAATAACATAATCAAAAGGAATAACATACTCAGGAATAAATATAACCAAGCAGATGAAAGATCTGTATACTTAAAGCTATAAAACATTGATGTTAGAAATTGTAGAAGATGCAAATAAATGAAAAGATCTCCTGTGTTCATGGATAACAGGAAACAATATTTTCAAAATGTCCACATCACCTAGTGTTATAAACAGATTCAACAAAATAAACATCCAAAATTCAGTGGCATTTTTCACAGAAATAGGAAAAAATTCATAAATTACTATGGCACCACAGAAAAACCTGAATATCTAGGGCAATATTTAGCAAGATAAAAACTACAAATATCAGATATTCTGATTTGAAACTGATAAAAAAAATTGTAAAAAATAAAATTGTACTGCAAAGATAGAGGAATCAACATTTTATGGTGGTGACACTAAAAACAGGCACATATGTCAATGGAATAGAATAAGAAACCCTGAAATAAATCTAGGTATGTAAAGGTAAATAATTTTTGACAAAGGTTCCAATAGTAGACAACAGGAAAAGACAGTCTCTTTAGTAAACTTTGTTGGGAAAATATTCATATACAAAAAGAAAGAAAGTTGATCCTTTATGTTACATTACAAAAAAAATTCAGCTCAAATTGGATTAAACACTTCAGTGCAATATCTAATGACATATGACATCTAGAAAACAAACATGAAAAAGTGCCATGACATTGATCTTGGTAATGATTTTTATATATAACCTGAAAATCACAGGCAATAGAAGCAAAACAAGACCAAACAAACAAACAAACAAAACTAGTGGGAATGCAGCAAACTAAAAATCTTTTGTACAGTGATGGAAACGATCAATAAAAAGAAGACAGCCCACAGAATGAAAGAAATTATTTGCAAGCCATATATTTGATAAGGAACTCATACAACTTAATAACTAAAAGATATTCCAGTTTTTAAAAAGGTTGAAGGAACTTAAGACATAGTTTTCCAAAGAAGACATACAAACAGCAAGAAGGATAATGAAAATATTCTCAACATTACAAACTATCTGGGAGCTGCAAATCAAAACCACAATGCAACATTACTTTGTAGCTTTTAGGGTAACTATTATCAAAAAGTCAAAAGGTGATAAATATTATATGAAGAAAAGGAAACTTTTGTACATTGTGGTTGGCTTTGTAAACTAGAAAGTCCATTTTTGAAAATAATGTGGAAATTCATTAGAAGTTAAAAATAAAATTAGATGATACATTAACTTTACTTTTGCATATATATCCAAAGATAATTAAATTGGTAATCTCCTGTATTTATTGCTGTAGTATTCACAGTAGCCGAGATGTGGAAACAACAAGTATCCATCAACAGATGAATGGGTAAAGATTATGTAGCGTATGTACATACACAAATACAGAACTCCATATCTGTATATTTTTCCTATAAAATGAAATATTTTTCAGCCTTAAAATAGAAGGAAGTTCTACATCCCTGACAAGTGGATGAACCTGAGGACAACACCATGAGAACTGAAATAGGCCAGGCAGAGAAACACTGTATTACTGCACTAGTATGTAGGATCTAAAAAAAGCATAACTCATGAAAGCACAGATTAGAAGAGTGATTACTAAGGCTCATGGGCTGGAGGGAAAGGGGTACCTTAGTCAAAGGGTACACATTTTCTTTAATAAAATAAGTAAATTCTGAAGCACTAGTATACAATTGGATAGCATAACAAACACAGTTAATACTCAATTTTACTAAAATTTTCTTAAGAAGTAGGTTTTAAAGTTAATTAACAATGAATTTTAATGAAAAAATGGGATGGGAGTGGGAGGAGGAGGTGGAATAGGAGTGGGGGTGGGATAGTGGGTATGAGGGGAAGAACCACTATATTATGAAAGTTTGTACTTATGATATTTGTACTCATTAAAAAAAGGCTTCTAAAAAAGTGGATTTTAATTATTCTCAGTTCACACACACATAATATAACTATGTGAAGTGATGCATAAGGTAACTTGTTTATAGTAATAATTTCACAATGTATCCATATATCAATACATCATTTGAATATAATTTTGAATATAACTGTGTCAATTATATCTTAATAAAGTTAAAAAATGAAAAAAAAAATTATTTGAGAGGAGGAAAAAAAAGGAAAAAAAGAGAGATAAGACATACAGAAAGAGAGAAAGGGAGCTGCCACTCCATTTGCTCACACTCCAAGTGCCCAGTTTCCAGGGTTATCGCCCACGTGGTTGGCAGAGACCCAATTACTTGAGCCATCATCACTGCCTCCTACTGTCAGCTTCAGAGGGAGCTGAAGTCAGGAGCCAAAGTGGGTATAGAACACAGCCTGATTTGGAACTCCAGTGTACAGCAACTTAACTGGCATTTTAACATCTAGGCTAAATCCCTACTCTTGAAAAACCTATTACTTTCTAACATTGTGTATGTATTACTTCATCTATCATATAATTTTTTTCTGTTTTCAAATAATTTCTATCAATGTTTGATACATTCTATTTGGTAGGATGTTATCCTCATACATTCCTTTAATTTTTAAAGAACATTTATGTATTTATTTGAAAGGCAGAGAGAGAGAGAGAAAACAGAGAGAAATCTTCCATCTGCTGGTTCACTCCCAAATGGCTACAATGGTTAGTGGTAGGCCAGGCCTAAGCCAAGGGTCAGGAGCTTCTTCTGGGTTCCCAGGTGGGTTAGGGGCTGAAGCACTTGGGCTGTCTTCTGCTGCTTTCCCAGGCACATCAGCAGTTAGGAAGCAGAACAGTCAGGACTGGAACCCGTGCCCAAATGGGATGCTGGCACTGTAGGCCGCAGCTGAAACTTCTATGCC
The DNA here is from genome assembly GCF_051225735.1 of Oryctolagus cuniculus. NCBI lineage: Eukaryota > Metazoa > Chordata > Mammalia > Lagomorpha > Leporidae > Oryctolagus > Oryctolagus cuniculus. The sequence goes on along the minus strand of NC_142872.1, from coordinate 41,475,994 downwards.
ATAGCACCGATCCTCTAAAATTTTTATAGCATATTTCTGGGAGTTTGCGATCATATGTTTTGGTTTTATAAATTTGGTAATCTCCCAAATACTTTTTATTATTTTTGTTTAAGCAGTGCTTTATTTTAAAGAGACTTAAGTAATAAGAAATCTTATATATTCACGCATTGCTCACCACATCGGACTCTCTAGTGTGTAGTTTGAAAAGTTCATGGAGGAATAAAATTAAAAGCTGTTTTTGAAGCAATATATTTCAAATTCACAGATTGTGTTTTTTTTTTAATTTTCTTTATTTGAAAGGCAGAGTTAGAGAGAGAGAGAGAGGGAGAGACACACACACACACACACAGAGAGAGATCTTACATTGCTGGTTCACTCCCCCAAATGGCTGCAACAGCTGGAGCTGAGTCAATCCAAAGCCAGGAACCAGGAGCATCTTCCAGGTCTCCCACATAGTGCAGGGACCCAAGGACCTGGCCCATCTTCTACTGCTTTCTCAGGCCATAAGCAGAGAGGTGGCTCAGAGGAGGAGCAGCCAGGACTAGAACCTGTGGTCATAGGAGATGTCTGCTCCACAGGCAGAGGTTTAGTCCACTATACCACAGCACCGGCTCCTACATAGTTTTTCATAATAGGCATTTTCCATGAACTTTGTGATGACCCCTCATGTGTGTGGAGGAAGGAAGTATAATTTTCCTTCTATCTGAAGGGTAGCCTTTAACATTTCCTTTTTTTTTTCTTTTTAATTAATTTATTTATTTAAACGAGAGAGTTACATATAGAGACATCTATCTGTACATAGATACAGAGTTACAAGATAGAGACATCTTCCATCCAAAATGGTCATTCCCCAAATGGTCACAACAGACAGGGCTGGACCAGGCTGAAGCCAGGAGCCTGGAAATTCTTCTGAGTCTCCCACATGGGTGACAGGGGCCCACACTGTTGGTTTGTCTTCCTCTGCTTTCCCAGGCACGTTAGCAGGGAGCTTGATCACAAGTGGAGCAGCCTGGACTCAGCCAGCACCCACATAGGATGCCAGTGTCCCAGGAGGCAGCCCACACCACTATGCCATGCCAGCCCCTCTTTAACAGTTTCTGTATTTTCAGTCTATTGTTGATTAATTTTTATTTTCTCCATGGATAGTATCAGAAGCTGATAGGTTTTGCTTTCAGTACTTTAAAGATATTTGCTTCCTTGTCTTCTTGCTTGCATTGCTTTCAACAAAAAACACTACTTCTATTGTTATGCTCATTCCTTTTATCCTTATGCTGATTTTTTTGCTGTAACTACTTTTAAGGCTTTCTGTTTGTCGTTTGTCTTGAGCAGTTTGATTAGGATTTGTTTAGTGCAGTACTCTTCATGTTTCTTATACCTGAGTTTCCTTGGACTTCCATAATCTATGACTTTACAGTATTGATCAAATTTGGCAACAAATCAGCTAGTGTTTCTTCAAATATTTTTTTCTTAAACTGTATGGATATCTCCTACACATACATTGGGTAATTTTATATTGTCTCAGAATTTCTTGGAATTATTTTTTTCTTTCTTCTCCTCCTCCTCCTCTGGGCTCCTTTGTCTTTTTTGCTACATATTACTGTGAATTCAGATTCACTAACTTTTTTTCATGATTTCTACCCTACCAATAATCCTATTGAGTATGGTTTCTTTTGTCCCTAGAAGTTTTATTTGGGTCCTTTTGTTGATACATTTTTGAATATTTCTGCCGACTTTTTGTATATACAAAATACATAGACCAAATTTCTTAATGTCATTATTTGTTAAATTTAGATTTCTTAATATGGGCCACATTTTCTTTATTTTTTACACATTTGGTAATTTTTTATTTGATGCTAGACTTTTTCAATTTACTTTGTTGGGTGATGAATATTGCTGTTTTCATATAAATGATAGATTTCTTATAGTAAGCATATTAGGTATTTGGAAACAGTTTTTTTTTTTTTTTTTGCTTTTGATTTTATGATTTCTTGTGTGGGTTCAGAGCAGCATTCAGTCTAGAAATGATTGTTTCCCACTAATGAGGCAAGACTTTCTTCAGTATTCAAACCAGTGCCCCGTGAAAACACTACAGCTTGTTCCTTCTGGCTGCGGAAACCGCTCTAACTGCTGCCCACTGTGAGAGCCAGGGACTGTCCTTGGGTTGTTTACACACACACACACACACACACACACACTCATTAACTATCTGCTGAATACTTAAAGGCATCACTCTCTGTGGAGGTCTCTCCTGTCTGGTTGTCAGTTCTATGAACGCTCAACACTCACTTCTTTGATTTTCCCAAATTCTCAGTTCTTTTGCTTCAACTTATCTTCCAAGCTATACTTCAGTTCTCTGTCTCTATGCCAGTGCCTGAAAACTTTCTCAACTAAGTACCCTGGGACAACCATATGGTTTACCTTGTTTATTATATTACAGTCTGATTTCTGAGAATTGAAACCATTTTTTCATGCATTTGTTTGCTGGTATTAGTTTCATTCAGGAGGGTAAATTTTACCCTCATGGTTCCATTTTGTTTTTTGTTTTATTTATTTATTTATTTTATTTGACAGGTAGAGTTACAGACAGTGAGAGAAAGAGACCTAGAGAAAGGTCTTCCTTCCGTTGGTTTACTCCCAAAATGGCCACTACGGCTAGCACTACGCCGATCCGAAGCCAGGAGCCAGGTGTTTCTTCCTGGTCTCCCATGCGGGTGCAGGAGCCCAAGCACTTGGATCATTCTCCACTGCCCTCCCGGGCCATAGCAGAGAGCTGGACTGGAAGAGGGTCAACTGGGACTAGAACCTGGCATCCATATGGGATGCCAGCACTGCAGGCAGAGGATTAACCAAGTGAGCCATGGCGCTGGCCCCGGTTCCATCTTTTTTAGATATAGCTGTGTTGAATTAACATTTTTATTTATTTATTTAAAGATTTATTTATTTAAAGATTTATTTCATTTGTTTAAAAGTCAGAGTTACACAGAGATAGAAGAGGCAGGGAGAGAGAGAAGAGGCAGGGGGAAAGGGGGGTTCTTCCATCCATTAGTTCACTCCCCAGATAGCCGCAATGGCCAGAGTGGCACCGATCCAAAGCCAGGAGCCTGGAGCTTCTTCCAGGTCTCCCATCTGGGTGCAGGGGCCCAAGGACTTGGGATATCTTCTACAGCTATCCAGGCCATAGCAGAAAGCTGGATTAGAACAGGAGCAGCCGGGACTAGAACCAGTGCCCATATGGGATGCTGGTGCTTCAGGCCAGGGCTTTAACCCACTGAGCCACAGTGCCGGCCCCTGGAATTAACATTTTCAAGATTTACTTGTTTATTTGAATATCAGAGTGAGAGAGAGAGAGAGAGAGAGAGAGAATATCTTACATCCTGTGATTCATTCTCCAAATGGCCACAATAGCTGGGGCTGGGTCACTATGAAACCAGGAGTCAGGAGCTCCATCCAGATGTCCTACATGGATGGAGTGGCCCAAGTGCTTGGACCATCTTGCACGGTATTTTCAGAAACATCAGCAGAGCAGAGAGTTGGATTGGAAGTGGAGCAGTCGGACTCAAACCAGTGCCCATAAGGGATGGCTGTGTCTCAGGTGGCAGCTTAACCCACTGTGCCACAAAGCCAGCCCCTGGAATTAATTTCTTAAAAGGCACATTCAGGGTGGGCATTTGGTAGAGCAGTTAAGATAGCTGTGTGGCATGCCCACATCCCATATTGAGGTGCCTGGGTTCGAATCCTGGCTCTGCTTTCTGATTCTGTCTTCCTATTAATATGCTACCCAGGAAGCAGCAGATGGTGACCCAAGTAGTTGGGTCTCTGCCAGCCTATATGGGAGACCTGGACTGAGTTACAGGCTTGGGGTTTCAGCTTGTCACAATCCCAGTTATTAAGAGCATTTGGGGAATGAAACAGAGAATGGGAGATTGATCTCTCTCTCTCATACACTCTCTGACTCTACCTTTAAAATTTAGAAAAAATCATGGAATGGTTTTTGAGTGGTATTGCCTTCATGTGAGTGAGGACATACAATGGATTTGCTGAAATTTCTCTCCCTCTACCAACGTGAGTCTTGTTTTCTCCTGCTGGGAAGCTGTTTATGAGAAAGCAATTATTCCTGTTTTTTGAGTTTTCTCTTGGGGTCCATCATTTTCCCTGTCTCAGTCTATAACTACAGGCGTCTCTTGAGAAAGAGTTTCTAAATATCACCACCATCCTTTCAGACTGCAACTCTTTGTAACCTGGCATTGTCATTGTTACTTTTATCTGATTCAGTGTCGTAGAAACAAAAGTCTCAGATGAATCAAAACTGAATGTTTAAAAAGGTTAGCATCTGATAAATAACTCTATTACCCACTCACATTTTTATGAAGACAAAATTATTTTTGCTATTTCCTGATAATTGAAGACATTGTTAAGATTATTATAGTTAAGCAGATGGAAAATATACAGCTAAGTCTCTACCTTCTCTAGTGCTTCAATTTTAATTCTATTTCTAGTTTAAAATACTGAAGATCAACCTTTAGTCTAGGTTTCCATTTGGGCAATTATACCTTGATGGAAACATTAAATGGGACTCCGCAGTAGGAGCAGAACTTGATTTTTCCATCAAAATAAAGCCGCACTTGAAAAAAAATTATTCATTTGAAAAGCAGAGTGACAGAGATAGAGGGAGAGCTGAAAGAAAGAGTACTTTCAGTCACTGGTTCACTCCCCAAATGCTGAAAGCCAAAGCCAGGAGCCAGGAATTCCATACAGCTCTCACAAATGGGCAGCAGGGGCCAGGCATTTGGGCCATCTTCTTCTACTCTCCTGGGCCAATAGCAGAGAGCTGGATCAGAAGTCGAGCAGCTCAGATATGAACTGGAGCCCATTTGGGATGCGGTGTTATAGGCAGTACCTTTATCTGTTATACCACAATTTCCCCTCCCTCCCCTCTTTGCTGCTCTTGTCCATCCAAAAGAAAGTCATGTGACTCAGGCTTTTTCCAGTCAGACTCTTGAATATTATGGCTTCCAAATGAGGTCAAGTTTAGCATTGTAATGAATTCAAAACTTTATTTATAATTTTATTTATAATTTAAAAAATTTTAAGTTTAGGTTGTAATACATTTAAAACTGATGTTTTGACAGGTTGCACTGTGATGATCAGACATTACACATGTAACTAAAGTAGTACTTTCCTTCAAGAATGCAGGTCCAGGGGTGCACCAAGGTAGTAGTGAACACTGTTTAACAAGTATCATCTGCATGGTGGGATTTTCATTTGCTTTTGTTTCCTTCCAATTTCTCATGAAGTAGACACAGATGTCAGGAGACTGCTTGAAATGGATCTCCACCAAATATGAGGCGCACATTTAAAAGTGAGAGTCCTTCAGGCCTGATTGATGACAAAATGTACACAATTTGACAGTGCCTAACTTAACAGCATATATAGTCAGCAGGCTACTTCTGGAACACTTTCAATTTATTTATAGACTGAGATGATTTCCCTTGTGGAGTTCATGGGACTGGCATTGGTTTTTCAAGACCCTTGTTACATCATCATTCCCAGGTAAGGAGGTCAACTGATGTCTACTTACATGGAAAATTCTCCTACTTGTTAAGTTCCAATCCTGTCAGTTACCTGATAACTTTCTACTAAAATCTTTGTGTAACTTAAGTTAGCTAAAATAGCATGTGCTACTTACAACCAAAGAATTGTAAGTAGTGTACATTGTGATGCTACCTGCAAGTTACTGGAGGTTGAGATTGACGCATTCATTTAATACAATGAAGTTGAAGCCTAGAGAGATTGAACAACAGCATTCTCAGATTACACAGAGAGCTAACAACAGAGGTGAAATGTAGACTTATGATTCTGTACATTACCTACACAGACATAAGTATTGTGTGCGTTTTAAAGGAGTAACTTTACAGAATGAAATTGATTGTTTTAGTTTGAGATTTCAGAAGCTTGCCATGAGACGACGAGTTGAGCGCTTGTAGTTTTTTGGAAGATGACTGTGGGAAACACTAATAGAGGAGTGAGTAACAGTCAGGGACGAGAAGGAGACCAACACTGGAATCTCACTGTTGGCCACTGTGCATGCCCGCAGTCCGATTGCCTGGAGACTTCTGAAAGCCAATGTGGTGGACTTATGTCCCATCAAATTTCATACATGGAAGCTTGAACTCTCAGTGTGCCTTTTTCTTGATGACAGAGCCATTAAAGAGGTAATTAACATGGAAAAATGCCAAAAGAGTAAACTGTTTTCCAATTTGTGTCATGTGCTTATAAGCTCAGGAAATTTGGGCACAAAGGAGAGATACCAAACATGCAACTACAGAAAGAAAAAGCTGTGCAAGGCAACAGCAGGGAGGGAGAGTGGGCCTCTGAGTAATTGAAGTTGCCAACACTTGGGACACACAGCCTCCAGACCTGTAAGAAGGCGTCTAGTTCAAACTGTCTTGTCTATGGTGTTGTTTTATGGCAGCCCTTGCTCACAAATGCTGCCAGCGTAGAATGTGGTGTGAAGATGATGGGCTACATGTATCCCAGGGACTCTCAAGGTATAATATCTGGATCAACAACATCAGCATTACTTACAAACTTATAAACACTAATTTTCTTTTTTTTTTTTTTTTTTTTTTTTTTTTTTTTTGACAGGCAGAGTGGACAGTGAGAGAGAGAGACAGAGAGAAAGGTCTTCCTTTGCCGTTGGTTCACCCTCCAATGGCCGCCGCGGTCAGCGCGCTGCGGCCGGCGCACCGCGCTGATCCGATGGCAGGAGCCAGGAGCCAGGTGCTTTTCCTGGTCTCCCGTGGGGTGCAGGGCCCAAGCACCTGGGCCATCCTCCACTGCACTCCCTGGCCACAGCAGAGGGCTGGCCTGGAAGAGGGGCAACCGGGACAGAATCCGGCGCCCCGACCGGGACTAGAACCCGGTGTGCCGGCGCCGCAAGGCGGAGGATTAGCCTAGTGAGCCGCGGCGCCGGCCATAAACACTAATTTTCAGCTCCCCCACACCCAACCCCCCAACTCCCCACTCCCACCTCCTAGACCTACTGACTTGGAAACTCTGGGAATGGTCTCAGCACTGGTGATTTGATAAGACTTCTACAAGTAATATATATGCCCATTGAATCTGAGAAGCACTGATTTCTATCCGTTCTCATTAATGATTTGTTGAGCACACTTTCAGGAGGCATTAATATTCCCACAAGTCTTGCTTGCCAGGCAGGTGACCAGAGTGGCCTCTAAAGGCTAGAGGAAGCCTTAGCCAAAGGGATGCAGACTCACATTTGGCAGGCAGACTGATTTGCAACGAAAAGGTAGGCCCAAGGAAATACAGGCGAGGTAGCACCTGTTATACTGTGACAATAGTGCCTACAGATATTGATATTGTACAAGAATTCTATCTTGTGGGACTGGTGGTTGGCAGCATGCCATTGTTACACCTTTATACTCTTCCCTTTTATTGAAATTTTCTAGCAACTAAAGTTTGTTTTTCCAAGTAGGTAATAATATGTTTAAGTGCACCAGGAAGAAGAAAATTTGTGACTGAATAAGATATTTCTGGGATTATAATAAGAACCTTAAATTTATTAAATTTTTACAATAACTCTGAGAAGTAAGTACCAGTATCATAACTTTATAGTTTAGAAGGTTGACATATGAAGGAGTTTGCTTAAGAAGAGTAATTGGCAAAAATAGGATCTGAAACTGCATATATTTCACTCCAGAAGTCTGTGCCCTATGCTCTGTCTGGGTCCATGGGAGTTCATAATAATTTGTTCAGAGAAATATATTTAGACATTTTGTTTTGAAGATGTCTAGAAGAATCATAATTTTATCTTACATTTGGAAATTTCCACTTGATCAGCCTGAGTATAAGGAAATGAAGCTGAGACTTTGTAACTCTCCTGACCGTTGGTATTTTCTCAACAGACAAAAAAAAGATGGGTTTCTCTCAAAAATGACTTTTCCTAGGGGAGCTCTAGTCTTCCCTAATAAACTCTTCTCCATACAACTTTCCTAGGAAATAGTCTTTCCTAGCCATAGTCTCTTGGTTTTCTCATCTGTAGAGTTTAATTGTATATATAATGTTCCTTTAATAGGAACGCTGGAAAAAGTCTGTTGCCACTATCCTAGCAGTATGGGAGTCCTTCTAAAGATTCTCATACAGAAAAAAAAATACTTAGCAAAAGTAAGCAAACAGATAAATGGTCATTGAAGTAAAGCTCTGGGATATGTAGGGAATTGTAAGATTGTTGAGTGAAGGGAGGTCTCCCAGTGCCATCTAAATGCTCACAACAAATCTCTGCAGAACAGATGGGAGGTACAGAATTGCTTGAATTTCCAAGTGCTGAGCTGTGAGGCAGTCATTCCAGTAGGAACCATTGTTGGGTTTTGTTTTAAAGAATTATACCTGAATGTGACCTTTCAAAAAGGAAACAGAATGACTTTTCTTCATCTCAGAGTATTTTGCCATTGGGCTCCATCTGCCACGTATCTTCAGTTTAGCAGTAGGGGAAGTTCTGAAGCAGGTAAAAATTACCTCTTGCTTCCCACTCCTTCGTCTTTTGACTTTGCCTCCATTGTGGGTGATGAAGAAATTAAATAGAAACTAATCCCACCATTAGTTGTACAGATTCTAATCATTCTCCACCTTGCTGCCTTTGAAATGTTTAACCATTGATAAATAAGGGGCTTGCTACCATGTCTATTTTCTGTGGAGTTGCCCTTGTGAAAAGTAGTTCAATGGCAAATAAACCTTCGTAATATACCATCTGTTCTTATCACCAGTCTTGGGGTTCTTATTTAAAACCATGGTTTGTTTTTTGTTGTCAGAGGCATCTTGATGTTTGTGGAATATCTCAGGCAACGAGAGTCATTTGGCTTATCACTGAGTCTTCTTTGTAATACCTTGAAGAGACTTACTTTCCTCTCTGGGGTCCTGCCTAGGACCCCACAGAGCCAGTGTGTTGAAGTCATACCCTCTTCAACACATGCTTCAAAATTCACAGTTAGCTATTCTGCTTTGTCACATTATGTGGTATGATACAAAGAAATAAATTTTAAAATTATCTATACAACTATATGCATACATTGTACATATATACACACATGGTACCCTTTTGGTATATGATTCTAAAGTCAATAATTATGTCAGCTAGGGTTTCTTATAACTTACTTTGATACACATTGATAAAATAGTTTTCAAATGCATTTTTGTTCTTGTCCTTTTAAACCTTAATATCATTTCCATATTTTTTTTTAATTTATTGGGTAGTAGCTCTGTTTCTCTATCCATCCACCTACCTACTTACAAACTATAAAGAACACAAGTATTTACAGCCATCTTTAATCATTTTTGAATTATTTTTAACACTAATGTTCTCTCAAACCATGTTAATTTCTGCATAGTATTATAACGTGTAAATGGGTTGTGATTTATATATAAATTTATATATTTTATATCCCAGTTTAAATATTTAGTTTATTTCCAACTTAATATTATTTTTGCACAAATTCTGTACTTCACATTTCTCATGATTTCTTTAGAATGAATTCCTACTGGCGGAATTATTAAATCAAAGATTGTGCTCATTTATAGGATTTTAATATATACTGTTGGTAAGTCTGTGGCACTCAATTATATTCTCAATAGCAGAGAATTGAATACCTATTTCCTGTCTTCTCTTCTATTTCCTTAATAAAATTATACCCTTGGCTTGAATTAAATTCTGAAACAAAATGGACATTCTAGAGAATAACAACTAAAACAGAAAGAAGAAATACACACACACACACACACACACACTTCATATGATTGTGTTTTTCTTCATTAACCTAGTCTATTAAATTCTTTAGTGTGGATGCCTTTTCTTCTCTCTGATCAGTTTAGCCTATGAAACATTACTTCAGACTAATGCTGCCTTAGCCTCTTACTGAATAAAAGTTTTAACTTCAATGACATTCATAATTTGTATGTGCAGTGATATTTGATCATCATTCATCATGTCCATACTAAATCCAAGGGTATGCCTGGCACGGGGCAGTGCTGAAGAAGGAAATGCATTTAACACTGCCTTGTATAGGATAGGTTCACAACTTGATAAAAGATTGTGACCCTACTGGGTATACCAATACAAAGTATAAAATACAGTGGCAGGCCAGCACCGCAGCTCACTAGGTTAATCCTCTGCCTGCGGCACCGGCACCCGGGGTTCTAGTCCCGGATGGGGAGCCGGTTCTGTCCCAGTTGCTCCTCTTCCAGTCCAGCTCTCTGCTGTGGCCTGGGAAGGCAGTGGAGGATGGCCCAAGTGCTTGGGCCCTGCACATTCATGGGAGACTAGAAGAAAGCACCTGGCTCCTGACTTCAGATCAGTGCAGTGCGCCAGCCGTAGTGGCCACTTGGGGGGTGAACCAATGGAAAAAGGAAGACCTTTCTCTCTGTCTCTCTCTCTCTCACTATCTAACTCTGCCTATCAAAAAATAAATAAATATAAATAAATAAATAAAATGCAGTGGCAGAATAGAAAAGTAGTAGTACTAATAATAAAAAAAAGAAGTAACGGCAATAATACATTCACTATTCTTAAAACCAAGCCATAGCCGGCGCCGCAGCTCACTAGGCTAATCCTCCGCCTAGCGGCGCCGGCACACTGGGTTCTAGTCCTGGTCGGGGCGCCGGATTCTGTCCCGGTTGCCCCTCTTCCAGGCCAGCTCTCTGCTGTGGCCAGGGAGTGCAGTGGAGGATGGCCCAAGTGCTTGGGCCCTGCACCCCATGGGAGACCAGGAAAAGCACCTGACTCCTGCCATCGGATCAGCGCGGTGCGCCGGCCGCGGCGGCCACTGGAGGGTGAACCAACGGCAAAGGAAGACCTTTCTCTCTGTCTCTCTCTCTCTCACTGTCCACTCTGCCTATATATAAAAAAAAAAAAAAAAAAAAAAAAAAAAAAAAACAAAAAAAAAACACCAAGCCATAAAATATTCATTATGCACTATGCAGTATTGAGCATTGTACATATCTTATTTCATTCAATCATCAGCATTTCATGATCCATGTTTATATATGGAGAAACTGAAAAACAGAAGGATTAAACAAATTGTCTGAAAATATTGAAGGTGTGTTGCTTTAAAATAGTGGAAGATATGGGCAGGTCTTCTGTAGAAAGGAGAGACTGAAGTCAGTGAGAAGGTTTACGTCTCTAACAAGGGGAGACGGGAATAAGGGGTAGCTCATACAGGGAACACAGCCCAAACAAAAGTCTTGTGGTGGGAAAGAACAGGTCCTATATGAGGGAGCAGGCTTAGCAGTTGAAGCAAGGATATGATGGAAGATGAAGGAGGTTGTGGACTGGTATGGAAAACCTAGGATGCTAGATAGAGATATTTGAATTTTATTGTGTTGGCAGCCAAAGGAAAACATTGAGGACCCTTTTCAGGAAGGTAAATCTGATAATATTTTATTGCTGGAGACTATTACAGTAGTTTAGGAAGTGCTTTTTTTAACAAAAAAAAAAGTTCTAAAATATATTTATGTATCTAACCTTTATATTTGCTGTGGGTAGACACGGAATTACAGAAACAATAACTCAAATTTCACCAGTGTTTGCTTCCGAAATTGGATTGTCCACAGGAACACCCTGCTGTCCTCCTATCTTGCAGAAGAATTTCATCTCTATCCAGTTGTGAAGCCCTAATGTGCATTTTCACACCCAACACAGAAAAATAAAGGTAGTTAAATATAACTTTTTACCAACCTATCCTCTCTTTATCTGTATATATTTTGCTTTACCCTTAGAGAGACCACATCCTTTTTTGAGGGTAGGATTGACACTTGGTTTATTTGTCTTTCTGTAACTGTACCATATTTAGCCCCATAGTACTTGTTTTCTGGTTTTCTTAGTCAGTGTTAAGCACTGAATGCATAAACGATAGGTAGAACTCAGGTCAGTGTGAGGTGCTTTGTTGCTGTGCCCAGATGCGTATTTAGTGCTCTATCTGGGTCTCTCCCAAGATAGTGCCCATTAACAAGGATAACATTTAGCACATTTAGAAATGAGGAACCTATTTACATTTATATTGGTGTCTATAATCATCTGTGGGGACTGAGCTCATCTTAATTTATTACGGCCTTTACTGCCTGCCAGGAAACAGTGATGTGTTTGAATTTCACTTGCATTTCTTAGCAGGAACTCAGACTCAATCAATATGTGGGGGAATGACAGTTTTTGTGAAGGCTCAGGATCTGATCCTAAGTAATACATTATGATCATTCATAATAGAACTATTCCGAGGACTCTGATGAAGGGATTTGCCAACAGCTGTTCTCTGTGTTTTTGTGTTTTGGGTAAGCAGCAGCATTCTCTGAGGATAGACCTTGGTCTCCAGAAATCATTTCTGAAAAGAGCACTGGTCTGGGAGTCTGGAGCTCTGCCTTCTCTACAGGGCTCAGCTGCCAGTGAGTTTCATGAGACTGGACCTGAGTCTTCGGAAATGGAGAGGCATCCACCTTAAGATGATTAGCTTAATTTGCTGTGGGCAAGGGCGATAAAGCCGTCTCAGTCACCTGAGACATCAGTTAAGGGAACCTGCCCTGGAACATTGGAATTCACCTGTTTATGTAAAGCATCAACCGTTATAGCATTTTTATGAGATCTTTTCTTTCTCTGAAGTCATAGTTTACTCTAAGTCTTCTCTTTAACATCCCTCCCCTTGCCTTTTGATCTTTAAAAACCTCCACACTCTTTAGAAAAACACTCAGATGTAAGGAAGCGAGACTCTATCTCAGCAAAATGGAGAAGTAGGAGGTTGTCTTGAGTGGATTTTCTGGACTTCTTTTTATTTTTCCTTTTGTACCTTTGCACATTCCCTGGAACTTCAAATGTAGATGTACATAAGCTCCGCAAGCAGGCTGGAGGAAGCTGGAACTGACCTGTGCATTACAAAGAACTTATAGGTGTGCATGTCTAGCCTAGAGGTGAAGATGCCGGTTAAGATGACTACATCCCGTATCAGAGGACCTGGATTTGAGTTCTAACTCTGCTCCTCGTATCAGCTTTCTGCTGTAGTGCACCCCACCAGACTGCAGCTGATGGCTCAAGTGCCTGGGTCCCTGCCACACACAGGAGAGCCCTGAACTGAGTTCTTAATCCAAGCTTCAGCCTGGTCCAGCTATGGCCCTATGGCCATTGCACCATTGCAGGCATACAGGGAGTGAAGTAATTTCCTCCCTCCCTCCCTCCCTCTCTCTCTTCCTTCCTCCCTTCCTTCCTCTATAGCTTTTGTGCCCTCATATGAAAAGTGGAAATAATAATATTTATTTTGGAGGGCCCCTGGTAGATTAATGAATGCGGCTTTTAAAGTATTCTTTGCAGGTCTCTTTGAATAAACAGAAGCTGCCTTTTTTAGAGGATGTGGTTCTCCTTAGCATAGAGAACGCATGCTAGGGATGGATCGCATAAGGCCACTGTCTACAGGAGGGAATCCTTGGTCTATTGCAAGGTGCATGCATTTAGATTGAGTATCATGAAAATTCAGAACAAAATAGAGATTTCAGCCAGGAAGCTGGAAATCTGAAAATCACAGAGCTGGTGATATTGGATCTGGGTCTTGAAGGATAGCAAGAATCTTGATAAGGGTGGAGGTGGAGTGGCAGTAAGTAAAATGTAAGATTCACGTAATATAGGTACTGCTGTCCTCCAGCTGTCTGTCTTTCCTTGACATTGTGCCTCCAGAATGAATTTCCTGCTCTGGTGGAATACTGGTGAGCATAGCTGCCTTGCAAATTTATGGCACCTCAGTGGCTCTGTTTCCCTCTGAAGTCAGTATATGGCATTCAGCTTGGTGTTACTTCACTCAGATAGACACACCGCAGGGCTTTGCATGTGACACCCTGAGATCTTCATCCCTCCCTTCTCTCACAAGCAGCCTGCCCTAGTATTCCTCCTTGTTCTCCACTCTCTTCTCAGTTTCTCTTGTCTATCTTTGTCTTGCAGGGCTTACCTTTAGCTAACTCAAGGAGTTGGGTAAGGGTGTTAAGTAGGTCCTTCTATGAGCTAGGCGTTATACTGAGTATTTCATATGGCCTATCATTTAATACTCTTGAAGAATCTTCCATGTTGGTAGGGTTATCACATTTTTACCTTAGGAATTAAAGTGGAGAGTACTAAATACCTTTTCTGCATGAGCCAGAAATGAAATGGGTGATAAAAGCATTGTTACAGACAAAAGCCCACACCTCAGTTACTTAAATAACATTTATTTCTTGCTCTTTTTGCTGTCCAGCCTGAGTTGTCTGGAAGCTGTATTTATTTTTTATTTATTTTTTGGAAGCTCCATTTACATGTAATTCTGATAACCAGGATGAATCATCGTCAGTCTCTGGAGGCAGAGGGAAAGTAAAAATATGGTCCGTTGTGCAGTGGCTTTCAAATATTAATCCACAAAAACTTTTTTCTCTCACCTCTCAATGGACATCACAAGTCCCCAGATCACATCTCCTTCGAAGGGACAGGAAAGTTCAAGCCTGTGATATGTCCTCATGATGAACTTGAAATATTTAGTGAACAGATGGTGACAACTCTATTACTCAAGGTTACCCAAAGGTGCAGGGTACTATCCAATTCCTAAACTGCTCTTGGACATGGCAACTTCTTTCCCTTATGGGATTAGATAACTAAAGTAGTAATTGCTAAGCCTTTCAAACACTTCCTTTCCTCAGGGTATTTACCTTTAAAGGCCTAACATTTGATTTTTTTTTCACATTGGGGTTGGGGGTAGGGGATGCAAACATTTGAGAGAAGGAGTAAAGATTTGCTTTTTCTCTCCTCTCTCTCTCATCTCTTCTCTCTCTCTGTCAATAGATTTAAGTTTTTAAGAACTGTTTTAGGTTCCTAGCAAAAGTGAGAGTAAAGTACAGACATTTGCCCATGTCCCCTCCCCCGACACATGCACAGCCTCTATCATCAACATTGCTACTTGAGTGGCACAATTGTTATAATCACTGAAGCCAGGGTCCATAGCATACAGTAGGGTTCACTCCTGGTGTTCACTCCTGGTGAGGAAAGCAGTAGAGAGACCCAAGATTGATGCCCTAGACATAGCTTTGTCACCAACAGGATGAATGAACTTGAACATGTCCATTCATAACTGTGGTGTTTCTACTTTTTATTTTATGAATATATGTAACCAGTAACCACTGGTGCATTAAGCCTGTGATGACAGAATAGATTGGAATTAAGTTTTGCAAAAAATAAAGGAAAAAGAAAGGAAGGATGGAGGGGGATTGAGAGATGGACAGAAGGAGGAAGGGAAGTAGGCTTATCTTCTTAGAATTGTACCTATGAAATTATGACATCTGTTCTCTTTGTATTAGTATAAATTTTAGAATAGAAAATATCCACACCTGTTTCTTGGCTACTCTTTTCCCTCTGTAAGATGGAGCTATTCCCTTATACAACTCCTCAAATCTAATATGCATGTCAACACTGTGGGGGTCTAGGGTAGAGGCTAAGCATTACCATTTCTATTAAGTTTCTGGATGGTAATGAAACTATAGATCTCCAGGCCATATTTTGCATATCAAGCCTTTTAGGACTACTATGTCTAATTCTTAGAAGTCAGCACACGTGTACTTGGTGCCCATTAAGACCTGGGAACTCAGCGAGGCATGTTGATACTGAGACACAGTTTCTGTGTGAACTAGAAATAGTTATATTCCAAAAGGGAAGCAACACAAAGGCATCATTTCAAAATAGAGTAATAACACAATTGAAATCTGTGCAAGGACAAAAAATGTCACAGAAGGAGAAGTCAAGATTTATTTGCTAGTGGAGTAGGGATGCAGATGTTGGAAAAATCACAGATCGTGTGAGAAATATTGCAAACTGTCAAATATTCTCTGTGTGGAAGAGATGTCTTAATCTCGGAGGAAAACTGAGAAGTCCTTTGTCTGAGGGAGGTCAGCTGTGGCCAGAGGAGGGGAATTATTTTGATCAGTAATGTTGAATACTTCATCTCACACCGCGATTGCTTTGTCTCTGCTTCCAGGTCTTGTGGCTGCCTGTTAGCCGCACGTTGATGAGAGACTTGCTCCCTGGCTGAAACCTAGTCTGTTTGGAAGCTGATGCAAGCAGGAAACAGCAAAGGTGGGGAGAAGGCTGCCTCTTCGCCTCGGCTCAGCCCCCGCAGGCCAGGAGCAGTGAGTCAGAAAAGGAAAAACAGGTGGGTGGGGAAAGGATGCAATCTGCATCTGCACTGGGCAGTGATTATGTTTGCTGAAAGAACACCTGAACACACCAGCTGCCTCCCTGCGGGGCAGAAGGGTCCCCAGCCCCAGAATAAAAGTGGCAGAGGCACAGAGTGGATTGTTCAGGGACTGCAGGAAGGGCAGAGGGAAGGGGCATGAGGGAACCACTAAGAGTGCTTTCTTTCTCTGGCTCATCAAAGGTTTTACTTTGAATCAGGTTTACAGTGCTGCCCCAAGGTGACCGCACCAGAGTCCTTCGGTGGATGACTTTTGGTGCCACCTTACTGTGTGACTGTAGGAAAGTCAGCCCTTCTCTGAGACTCAGTCTTTCTGTATTTGCAGCGTCTAAGGCAGCATTCATGGATATGCAATGATTTGAACAGGATTTGGTTCCCAAATTGCAATGTAGACATTTAACCCCAAAACTCACAGGTTGGAGTCCTAGGAAGGTCGAGACTTGAGTCAATTATGTTGTCTCAGAGGCAGGCCTAGTAGGAGAGCCTTAGGTCATTGGAGGTGTGCCCTCAGAAGGGAGTTCTCATAGGAGGATCAGTTACAAAAGCCGAGGGGGGCCTAGCTTCCCTCTCTCTGTTTTCTGGTTCACTGTGTGATCTTCCCCTACACTTGCTCTACCATTGCCATTTTCCTACTCCACTAGAAACCAAACCGGGAGTGCCCACTTGATTGTGGACTGTAAACCTCTTTCTTTCATGATAGCCTGTGTCAGATATTTAGTTACAGTAAGGAAAAGCTGATTGATGCCAGTGATTAGGAGCTTGGGGAATGGAAGTATTAAGGAAATCTTGGTCAAGGTGTTACGGTAACTAGGTGTACATTAGCCTGTGTGTGTAAGAAGAGCTGAAAAAAATGGGAATTTTTAAAGAAAATGGATTTTTCTGTGGTGGCAGGAGCAACAAGCCCTGAACGCAGTCCAGAAATTACATCTCAAGTAATTGCTTTTGTTCAATAACCCTGTTAGATGGATTTCAGCCCTGTCCCCGAGAGCAGCTTAGGGGCTATTAGTTTGAATAAAACCATACCAATAAGATCCTGGGAGGATTTTTTAGGGATTTACACATCTGGAATACCCCCCCCACTAGCAATCTCATCCACTTTTCTAGAAGAGGGAGAGCAAGAGGAGAACTAGGGGGATCCATACCCATATCCATAAAACAGACTGGCACTCAGTTCTTTCCTGAGATGCCCACTTGGGCTATCAGGTGGGTTTTTCTTTGTTCAAGTTTGCTACCTACTACCACTTATCACTTAGCACTACTTAGCACCACTCTGGTCTCATGTCTGAATTCTTTCATGTGTGGAGGCAAGAACCTCTGAGAAGTCACCTCTGATAGCAAAAGCATACACAGTTGTAAGGTGAAGAAGTTCTGGAAATCTGTGGGCAACTCTAGTTAATAATAATGTATTCAATACTTGAAATTTGCAAAGCATACAGATAATCAATATTCTCACCATGAGTAAAAAGCAGGAGTAGCTATGGGAGATGACAGATATGTTAATTAGCTTGATTGTGATAATTATTTCACCATAGATATGTATAACAAATCATCATGTTGTATACCTTAAGTATATACAATTTTTATTTGTCAATCAGACCTAATAAAACTAGGGAAAAGAGAATTTATGATTAAATTGTCATGTCTAAGTTTGGGAATCTTGTGATTTGAATGTCTACCAGGAATCATCCCTTCTAGTACCCCCGCTACCTGCACTTCCGCATGCAACCTGATTTGTGACAATATTAAGCAAAATCCACTCATGTAGATTTCAGAGTGTGTGTGTCTATTTAGTACAAGTTCAGACTCTTTCTTGTCTCTTTCAGGCATTTAGCTTTCCTTTCCTTTCAGAGAGGGAACTTGATACTCAACACACCATCCTCCCATACCTGGACCGCTGTAGCAGTTTTCTGATCATCCTGAAGCCACTCTTGTACCCCAGCTCTTCCTTAGTCATGTGCCCCCAAGAGCTCTTGTATAAAATAAATAAGGTGATGTCACTACTGCTTACAATGGCCTTGATATATGTGCAATAAAATCTCAGCTTTCATTGCAGCTCTACAAGATCTGTCACCATCTGATTCCTCTAGACTTGTGCAATTCCATTCTTATCCACACCCCATATTTAGCACATCCCAACCATACAGACAGTTCTGAAAATTACAAGCTTGTGCCTGCCTCAGGGCCTTTCATCTTGCTGTTTACTGCCTAGAATATTGTTCCTCCAGTTCTTTACATGTGAGCATCATACGTAGTTAGTTGTCTTTTCAAAAGATCCTTCATCACAAAGATCACCGGAGACCACATATACATCACCCTCTTATCCTTAACTTCAATTGAATTCTTTTACAACATGAGTCATGAGATATGACCCTTTGCTTCCTATGTACCATCTTCCATACATTGTAACATCTGTGAGCCAGGGGCTTCATTAGCTTTATTTATTGCCCCTAGAATAATGAACATCTCAGATAGGTGCCGAGGGCAGATGTGATGGATAAATGGGAGATGACAGAAGAAACAATGGGCAAACAGCTTCAGGGCGGAGCCAAGATGGCGGAATAGTGAGGGCGCGCACCGATAGTCCGGAAAAATTTAGTTTAATAAAAGCGGAGTTACGGTAGCCTCAGAAAAAGGATCAGGAAAAAATTGCAGAGGAAACTCTTCCGGAGCTATTCGCTGTGACTCAGAGGACCTACTGGGAGAGCAGGGTCGCCCACCACGCGGAAACCGAACCGCGGGAGCCACAGAGTCTGAGCGCCAGTGCGGGAAGGGGAGTCAATGTGACACAGACACCAGCGGGAGAGGAGGGACGCCCAGGGCTCCGAGTCCACACATCAGCACTGGAAGCGGAGGTGAGCTCAGTAACCAGAGACATTGGTGGGGAAACGGCGGACAGAATTTTAGAGGGACGTGGGTTTTGAAGTGGGAAAGTCCAACAGACTGACTACAGGAGAGAAGGAAAAATAAATAAATAAATAAATAAAAAGGTGGGGGCATACTGGTACAGACAAGTTCCACTCTCCGCCAACCTTGCAAAAGTGAGCAAGAGACAAAGAGCTGGGATATACATAATAAAAGGGGAGAGTTAAGGCTACAATTCAGTAGCCTAGGCAACCCAGTGGGAGTCCGCAGGAGAAACCAAGCCTGCACAGACTCTGGGTAGAAGCCAGAGATTGGAAGCTAAATACCATCCATTCTGCTCAGCCTTGCAGTATTACCTACCTCCTGAACAAAAAATAAAATAAATAAATGAATAAATAAATAAAGAGAGATTTACCACGCATAACCTGAGGGTGTCACCTTTGCACACCTGTAACCCTGAAGAACCAAGCAGAGCTCTCAGGCCACACTCATCTCAAGCCTCCAAGGCTCCTCCAACAGCAGGCAGTCCACTTAACACGGACATAGTATAATAATAATAATAATAATAATAATAAACCTCACAGTGAGGGAAACAGAATTAACCATGCCAAGCAATAAACACAGAAATCGAGGGAACAAGATCAACGATGACATTATGATGCCTCCAAATAAACAAAACACCCCAAGACAAGATTATGAAGATGATGAGATAGAAGAAATGCAAGATACAGATTTCAAAAAATTTATGATAAGAACATTTAGAAGTTTTCAAAAGAAAATCCTTGAACTACAGAAATCCTTATTGGACAGGATTGAGAATCTCTCTCATGAAAATGAAATTTTAAGGAAGAATCAAAATGAAACGCAGAAACTAGTAGAACAGGAAAGTGTGATAGTGAAGAGAAATAAAAATGAAATGAAGAGCTCAATAGATCAAATGAAAAACACATTAGAGAGCCTTAAAAACAGAATGGGTGAAGCAGAAGAGAGAATATCGGACTTAGAAGACAGAGAACAGGAAAGGATACAGTCAAACCAAAGAAAAGAAGAGGAAATTAGAAATCTAAAAAATAATGTTGGGAATCTACAGGATACTATTAAAAAAACCAACATTCGGGTTCTAGGAGTTCCTGAAGGCATGGAGAGAGAGAAAGGATTAGAAGGCCTTTTTAGTGAGATACTAGCAGAGAACTTTCCGGGTTTGGAGAAGGACAGAGGCATCCTAGTACAGGAAGCTCATAGAACCCCCAGTAAACATGACCAAAAGAGATCCTCACCATGACACGTTGTAATTAAACTCACCACAGTGAAACATAAAGAAAAGATCCTAAAATGTGCAAGAGAGAAACGTCAGATTACTCTCAGAGGATCTCCAATCAGACTCACAGCAGACTTCTCATCAGAAACACTACAGGCTAGGAGGGAATGGCGAGACATAGCACAGGTGCTAAGAGAGAAAAATTGCCAGCCCAGAATATTATATCCTGCTAAGCTCTCATTTGTGAATGAAGGTGAAATAAAGACCTTTCATAGCAAACAGAAATTGAAAGACTTTGTGGCCACTCGTCTGGCCCTGCAAAAGATACTTAAAGATGTGCTACACTCAGAAACACAGAAACACGACCATCAATATGAAAGAAGGGAAAGGAAAAACACCTACCAGTAAAAGAGCATGGGAAGCTCAAAGCATATACTAGAAAATATCTCCGGGAAAATGGCAGGGCAAAGTCACTATGTATCAATAGTCACATTAAATGTGAATGGCCTGAACTGTCCAGTAAAAAGACACAGACTGGCTGACTGGCTTAAGGAACAACACCCAGCTATTTGTTGCCTACAAGAAACACATTTCTCTAACAAAGATGCATGCAGACTGAAAGTGAAAGGTTGGAAAAAGATATTCCATGCCAACAAAAAACAAAAAAAAAGCAGGTGTAGCCATATTAATATCAGACAAAATAAACTTTAATACAAAAACTGTTAAGAGAGACAAAGAGGGGCACTATATAATGATTAAGGGTTCAATTCAACAGGAAGATGTAACTAGTATAAATGTATATGCACCTAATTACAGGGCACCAGTCTATTTAAAAGATATGTTAAGGGACTTAAAGGGAGACTTAGATTCCAATACAATAGTACTGGGGGACTTCAATACTCCACTCTCAGAAATAGATAGATCATCCAGACAGAAGATCAACAAGTAGGCTGGCGCCGCGGCTCACTAGGCTAATCCTCTGCCTTGCGGCACCAGCACACCGGGTTCTAGTCCCGGTCGGGGCGCCGGATTCTGTCCCAGTTGCCCCTCTTCCAGGCCAGCTCTCTGCTGTGGCCCAGGAGTGCAGTGGAGGATGGCCCAAGTGCTTGGGCCCTGCACCCCAAGGGAGACCAGGAGAAGTACCTGGCTCCTGCCATCGGATCAGCGCGGTGCGCTGGCCAGAGCACGCCGGCCGTGGCAGCCATTGGAGGGTGAACCAACGGCAAAGGAAGACCTTTCTCTCTGTCTCTCTCTCTCACTATCCACTCTGCCTGTCAAAAAAAAAATCAACAAGGAAACAGCAGATTTAATCGACCTATTACCCAAATGGATATAACAGATATCTACAGAACTTTCAATCCTACATCTAAAGACTTTACATTCTTCTCAGCAGTGCATGGAACCTTCTCTAGGATTGATCACATACTAGGTCATAAAGCAAGTCTCAGCAAATTTAAAAGAATTAGAATCATACCATGCAGCTTCTCAGACCACAGTGGAATGAAGCTGGAAATTAGCAACTCAGAAAACCCCAGAAAGTATGCAAGCACATGGAGACTGAACAACATGCTCCTGAATGAACACTGGGTCATTCAAGAAATCAAAAGAGAAATCAGAAACTTTCTGGAAGTAAATGAGGATAACAATACAACATATCAAAACTTATGGGATACGGCAAAAGCAGTATTGAGAGGCAAGTTTATAGCAATAGGGGCCTATATCAAGAAATTGGAAAGGCACCAAATAAATGAGCTTTCAGCGCATCTCAAGGACCTAGAAAATTTGCAGCAAACCAGACCCAAATCTAGTAGGAGAAGAGAAATAATTAAAATCAGAGAAGAAATTAACAGGATTGAATCCAAAAAAACATTACAAAAAATCAGCCAAGTGAAGAGCTGGTTTTTTGAAAAAATAAACAAAATTGACACCCCATTGGCCCAACTAACTAAAAAAAGAAGAGAAAAGACCCAAATCAATAAAATCAGAGATGAAAAAGGAAACATAACAGCAGAAACCACAGAAATAAAAAGAATCATCAGAAATTACTACAAGGACCTGTATGCCAGCAAACAAGAAAATCTATCAGAAATGGATAGATTCCTGGACACATGCAAGCTACCTAAATTGAACCATGAAGACATAGAAAACCTAAATAGACCCATAACTGAAACAGAATTTGAAACCGTAATAAAGGCCCTCCCAACAAAGAAAAGCCCAGGACCAGATGGATTCACTACTGAATTCTACCAGACATTTAAAGAAGAACTGATTCCATTACTTCTCAAACTATTCAGAACAATCGAAAAAGATGGAATCCTCCCAAATTCTTTCTATGAAGCCAGCATCACCTTAATCCCTAAGCCAGAGAAAGATGCAGCACTGAAAGAAAATTATAGACCAATATCCCTGATGAACATAGATGCAAAAATCCTCAATAAAATTCTTGCCAATAGAATACAACAACACATCAGGAAAATCATCCACCCAGACCAAGTGGGATTTATCCCTGGTATGCAGGGATGGTTCAACATTCGCAAATCAATCAATGTGTTCACCACATTAACAGACTGCAGAAGAAAAACCATATGATTATCTCAATAGATGCAGAGAAAGCATTCGATAAAATTCAACACATTTCATGATAAAAACTCTAAGCAAATTGGGTATAGAAGGAACAGTCCTCAATATAATGAAAGCAATTTATGAAAAGCCCACAGCCAGCATCCTATTGAATGGGGAAAGGTTGGAAGCATTTCCACTGAGATCTGGCACCAGACAGGGATGCCCACTCTCACCACTGCTATTTAACATAGTTCTGGAAGTTTTAGCCAGAGCCATCAAACAAGAAAAAGAAATTAAAGGAATACAAATTGAGAAGGAAGAAGTCAAACTATCCCTCTTTGCAGACGATGTGATTCTTTACGTAGGGGATCCAAAGAACTCTACTAAGAGACTATTGGAACTCATAGAAGAGTTTGGCAAAGTGGCAGGATATAAAATCAATGCACAAAAATCAACAGCCTTTGTATACACAAGCAATGCCATGGCTGAGAAAGAACTGCTAAGATCAATCCCATTCACAAAAGCTACAAAAAGAATCAAATACCTTGGGATAAACTTAACCAAGGACGTTAAAGATCTCTACGATGAGAATTACAAAATCTTAAAGAAAGAAATAGAAGAGGATACCAAAAAAATGGAAAAATCTTCCATGCTCATGGATTGCAAGAATCAACATCATCAAAATGTCCATTTTCCCAAAAGCAATTTATAGATTCAATACAATACCAATCAAGATACCAAAGACATTCTTCGCAGATCTAGAAAAAATGATGCTGAAATTCATATGGAGGCACAAGAGACCTCGAATAGCTAAAGCAATCTTGTACAACAAAAACAAAGCTGGAGGCATCACAATACCAGATTTCAGGACATACTACAGGGCAGTTGTAATCAAAACAGCATGGTACTGGTACAGAAACAGATGGATAGACCATTGGAACAGAATTGAAACACCAGAAATCAACCCAAACATCTACAGCCAACTCATATTTGATCAAGGATCTAAAACCAATTCCTGGAGCAAGGACAGTCTATTCAATAAATGGTGCTGGGAAAACTGGATTTCCACGTGCAGAAGCATGAAGCAAGACCCCTACCTTACACCTTACACAAAAATCCACTCAACGTGGATTAAAGACCTAAATCTATGACCTGACACCATCAAGTTATTAGAGAACATTGGAGAAACCCTTCAAGATATTGGCACAGGCAAAGAATTTCTGGAAAAGACCCGGGAGGCACAGGCAGTCAAAGCCAAAATCAACTATTGGGATTGCAGGCGTACACCTTCCGGATAGGTTAACGCCGGCGAGACCTCGGAGACACCAGACGCGTTTATCGGCTTTTCAGCTTCCACTTTATTTTTCAGCAGACTCGCGTTACATGTCGCGAACGCCCGCCCTGTTACCGGCATTCATTCACAACTCCTTCATTCACCACTCCCGCTTACTACTTGCGTTCATTCACAGCTCCCGCCTGTTACCGGCGTTCATTCATTACTCCCGCCTGTTTCCAGCGTTCATTCATAACTCCCGCCTGTTACCGGCGTTCATTCATTACTCCGCCTTTTACCAGCGTTCATTCATTCACCCGTCTTTTACCAGCGTTCATTCATTCACTCCGCCTTTTACCAGCATTCATTCACTCCTCCGTCTTTTACCAGCCTTCATTCATTCCTCCGTCTTTTACCAGCGTTCATTCACTACCCCCGCCCACCGTCCACCTATTTATGTATATCATTCACGGAAAACATGTTACCAACTAAGTGTGGGAAACATGCAATAACAGGATGCTTAAAGTCAAAACAGGATCTTGCAATTAGCAACGGGCAGGGTGGAAAAAGCCCAGCACTAAACTTCTTGTGCTTGTACATGTCGGGAGGGTCACAGCTGGCCAGGCTGTCCCGTTCCGCGACATCTCCCCCTTATTTCTTTGCAAAATGGAGTGGTACTGTGCCTGTCTTAGGTGACCAAGAGCATCTATCAGGCTTACCCGTCATTGGCACATGAACATGAGGTGTGGAGAGAGCGTTCATGCCCTGTCTTAGGTTGCCTTGAAGACCTCTCAGAACTTACCCGTCTTTGACTACCATTCCAGCAGATTCAGCCACACCTGAATCTGTCCATTTTGCATGGGGTACTGGTTATTGAATATTAGCTGGCTTGTTTAACCACCATTTGCGTATTAACAGCCCTTGCAAGATCCGAACAATAATTGATCCTGTTATTAACATGCTACCCAAAAGACGGGACTGATTAGCGGCAAATGAAAAGTGGTTGTAACACAAACTGCAGTAGATCGAATAACACAGGGTATGCCAACCAGGCCTAATCTTGCAATAAATCCGTTCATTAACAGCTGAATAGCAGTATATCATCAAGTGCCTGGGCGGTAAATCTTGTGATGCTATCAAGTATGGACAGTGTGGAGGTTTGGCTCACGGCCATGCCAATAGCGGCCTAACAAGCTGATAACGCCGCAATTACTGCAACAACGACCACGGTGACTCCAAAGTCTCTCCTGTGTTGAACAGCCATAGAGAAGTCCTTCTCAGGCAAATACACAACTGGAGAGGGAGAGGTAGGGCTCTCAAGAGACCCCAATACTCATCCAGCTTGGCCATCGTCGGTGACAGTGGTGTCATTATTAGTAGGAGTAGGATCACGATCATCTTGCCACTCTATTGTTCTTGTCCGTCTTTCTGGAGTCCAGATTGGATTTTTTTTTTCCTGTGGGAGAAAACAAACAGCGCCTCATACCCTTCTTATTAAAGGGTATGGGCCTTTCCATTTGTTATCTTGTGGGTCTTTCCACATAATCATTTTTCTAACGTGTGGCTGAACTTCTGTCGGTTCATAGGGTTTATTACTATTGGGGGTCTGTTCTGAGATTACATGACGTTCTGCCGGGGTGAGACCATCAGCTTTTTTATTTAAAAAATTTATGGTAAGTAAGGCAAGGTTGAGAATGTCTTTAGGGGAACGGGATAGTGCCCCTATTCCCCCTTTTTGTTTTAATACAAAGTTTTTCAGATACAGATTAGTGCGTTCCACAACGGCTTGTCCAGTAGGGTTATATGGGATGCCGGTTAAATGAGAGATATGAAAAGTTGCTAAAAACTCAGCAAAAACCTTAGAAGTATAAGCAGGTCCATTATCAGTTTTTATTATATTAGAAATTCCCCAAGAAGCAAAACATTGTAGCATATGTTGCATTACATGGGAAGTGGACTCTTTGGCGGCGGCGGTAGCCGCCGTAACATGGACACAGGATAGCTTGCCAAAGGCAGGGATATGAGTTACATCCATTTGCCAAATGTGACATGGATAAAGGCCCCGGGGATTAGCTCCAGTGGGCATAATAACAGGCTGATGAATAACACATTTTTCGCAATTTTGGACAATAGATTTAGCTTTACGAATAGGGATATTAAACCTCATACTTAAGGTCTTACTATTAACATGCCAAAGTTTGTGATATGCTGTTGCCTGTTCCATGGCAGTGCAAGCTAAAAGGAAGTGGGAATGTTGATCGGCAAGGGCATTTCCCGCGGTGAGAGGACCTGGCAGGGAGGTATGTGCTCTAATATGGGTGATAAAAATGGGATCTGATCTCCTAAATAAAGCGTGCTGAACAAGCTCAAATAAGGAAACACTGTAGAACTTTTGGATATAATGAAGGGGAGCCTAGCCTCTTAACAGCATTAACAACATATAAGCTATCAGAAACGATATAAGAGGACCCTCAACCATATTTAATAACTTAGCCACTACAGCTAGCTCTGCATGTTGAGGTGAGGGAGATGCAGTAACTGCATGATGCACCTGATGGGATAATGGTTATCTACACTTATGTCAAGGGTGATGGTGATGTGGGACCATTGCCAAGTTTCCTTAGCCCACTCCTGAATGACTACAGACTCTAACGGAAGAATGCAGGACTGTGGTCTTCTCCCTGCAATTTCTACGACTCGGTGGATGGCCTGTAAAACTAAATTTCCCATAGCCTCCGCATAGGAGGTAATAGATCTGGGCATATGGTTATGTGGGTATATAAACAACAATGGTCCTTCTTGCCAGAGTAAAGCATAGGGATAATGACTTTGTATGAACACCAAAATATTTAAGGGCATAGTGGGGTCACACCGCTGCATAGCGGTGCTCTTAAGGCGCTGTTCAAAATTTTTTAATACTGCTTTTGCCTCCTTTGTAAGTTGTCTGGGTGAATTTAGGCATGCATCGCCTTCCAGAAGTCGGAACAAAGGGTGCATTTCTTCAGTAGTCATTTTACAATAAGGCCGAATCCAGTTTAAATTTCCACACAATTTTTGTAAGTCATTTAAGGTTTTAACATGATGAGTGGAGATGATGGGGGTTAAAGAACTCTGCCCAATTTGGTTTCAGGCGCCGCGGTGGGTGGGGAGTTGAATCCCCAGTATTTATAAAAAAAGCGGCTTCATCGTCATTACGAGCACTTTCGTTTTCAAGCATTTGCCTTCTAGTCTGTTTCTCTGGCCCAGACTCTAAAACTATGGGCCTCATCTCGCTGGAAGCATTGACGGCAAAACAGCAACAGCGCATAGGATGACAGGGTGGTTCGTAAGGAGGAGCGGAGGGCATTAAGGGCAACTCCGGGTATAGTGGAAGCGATCCCAGCGTCTGCGGATGTTTCGCTTTTGGTCGGGCTCCTCCACTTGCTTCCATCCTTTGTTCCTCTATACTATCTCCTTTTTCGCTACTATCATGGGAGTCTTCGCTGAGCTCCTCCAGTAGTTCGGAGCCTTCATCTAAGAGTTCCCCGATCTGGTCATCCTCCGACCGTAAAGCAGTATCTATCAGATACCACAAGCGGATCACTCCCTCCGCGACTCCAGCGTTTCGCAATTCACGTCCCACCCGTCTCCACCGAACCTGTGATAAATCTCCTTCTTCAACAAACCAAGGACAAGTTTTATATAGTATCCTCGTAAAATTGCACACAGCTACACTCTTTACGGGCGTCCCCGTTGCCTTTAAAAGGCGGCTAATCAATAGGTGCATTTTCGTGGTGGACTGTGTGTTCCCCATTGTACCACGGTATTCCTAGGCTTTTTCCCCTAGACTCCCGTCTATAGACGTTTTTTTTCTTACCTTCTTTCCGCGTCGCAGCGATCCGAGTCACGGCACCAGTTGCAGGCGTACACCTTCCGGATAGGTTAACGCCGGCGAGACCTCGGAGACACCAGACGCGTTTATCGGCTTTTCAGCTTCCACTTTATTTTTCAGCAGACTCGCGTTACATGTCGCGAACGCCCGCCCTGTTACCGGCATTCATTCACAACTCCTTCATTCACCACTCCCGCTTACTACTTGCGTTCATTCACAGCTCCCGCCTGTTACCGGCGTTCATTCATTACTCCCGCCTGTTTCCAGCGTTCATTCATAACTCCCGCCTGTTACCGGCGTTCATTCATTACTCCGCCTTTTACCAGCGTTCATTCATTCACCCGTCTTTTACCAGCGTTCATTCATTCACTCCGCCTTTTACCAGCATTCATTCACTCCTCCGTCTTTTACCAGCCTTCATTCATTCCTCCGTCTTTTACCAGCGTTCATTCACTACCCCGTCTTTTACCAGCGTTCATTCACTACCCCCGCCCACCGTCCACCTATTTATGTATATCATTCACGGAAAACATGTTACCAACTAAGTGTGGGAAACATGCAATAACAGGATGCTTAAAGTCAAAACAGGATCTTGCAATTAGCAACGGGCAGGGTGGAAAAAGCCCAGCACTAAACTTCTTGTGCTTGTACATGTCGGGAGGGTCACAGCTGGCCAGGCTGTCCCGTTCCGCGACATGGGATTGCATCAAATTGAGAAGTTTCTATACTGCAAAAGAAACAGTCAGGAGAGTGAAGAGACAACTGACAGAATGGGAAAAAATATTTGCAAACTATGCAACAGATAAAGGGTTAATAACCAGAATCTACAAAGAGATCAAGAAACTCCACAACATCAAAACCAACAACCCACTTAAGAGATGGGCCAAGGACCTCAATAGACATTTTTCAAAAGAGGAAATCCAAATGGCCAACAGACACATGAAAAAATGTTCAAGGTCACTAGCAATCAGGGAAATGCAAATCAAAACCCCAATGAGGTTTCACCTCTCCCTGGTTAGAATGGCTCACATACAGAAATCTACCAACAACAGATGCTGGCGAGGATGTAGGGAAAAAGGGACACTAAACCACTGTTGGTGGGAATGCAAACTGGTCAAGCCACTATGGAAGTCAGTCTGGAGATTCCTCAGAAACCTGAATATAACCCTACCATTCAACCCAGCCATCCCACTCCTTGGGATTTACGCAAAGGAATTTAAATTGGCAAACAAAAAAGCGGTCTGCACCCTAATGTTTATTGCAGCACAATTCACAATAGCCAAGACCTGGAACCAACCTAAATGCCCATCAATGGTAGACTGGATAAAGAAATTATGGGATATGTATTCTTTAGAATACTATACCGCAGTAAGAAACAACGAAATCCAGTCATTTGCAACAAAATGGAGGAATCTGGAACACATCATGCTGAGTGAAATAAGCCAGTCCCAAAGGGACAAATACCATATGTTCTCCCTGATCAGTGACAACTGACTGAACACCAAAAAGGAAACCTCCTGAAGTGAAATGGACACTATGAGAAACGGTGACTTGATCAGCATAGCCCTGACTGTTAATGAACAACTTAATACATTATCGCTCTTAGTAGTTTTTTTTGTCTGCTGTACTTAATATGACTGGTTTAATTCTGTAATTAATACACAGTTATTCTTAAGTGTTGAAATTTAACTGAAATGTGATCCCTGTTAAACATAAGAGTGGGAATAAGAGAGGGAAGAGATGTACAATTTGGGACATGCTCAGGCTGACTTGCCCCAAATAGTAGAGTTAGAAACATACTAGGGGACTCCAATTCAATCCCATCAAGGTGGCATGTACCAATACCATCTCACTAGTCCAATTGATCAATTTCAGTTCACAATTGATCATAATGAAAGGACTAAGAGTCAAAGGGAGCACATAAACAAGTCTAGTACCTGCTAATACTAACTGATAGAATAAATAAAGGGGAGAGTGATCCAACATGGGAAGCAAGATACTCAGCAAACTCATAGAATGGTGGATGTCCTAAACAGCACTCTGGCCTCAGAATCAGCCCTAAAGGCATTCGGATCTGGCTGAAAAGCCCATGAGAGTATTTCAGGCATGGAAAGCCAAGACACTCTGGCAAAAAAAAAAAAAAAAAAAAAAAAAAAAAAAAAACCACCACCTAAATGAAAGATCTCTGTGAGTGAGATCCCAGTGGAAAGAACAGGTCTTCAAAGAAGGAGGTACCTTTCTCTGAAGGGAGGAGAGAACCTCCATTTGACTATGACCTTGTCTAAACAAGATAAGAGTCGGAGAACTCAAGGGCTTCCATAGCCTTAGAAACTCATGACTGGAGCATAGGGAGATTACTGATGCCATAGACAGGAGTGTCAATTTGTAAAGTCAACAACAGGAGTCACTGTGCACTTACTCCTCATGTAGGATCCCTTAGCGTGCTGTACATTGAGACTTAATGCTATAACGAGTACTCAAACAGTATATTTCACTTTGTGTTTCTATGGGGGTGCAAACTGTTGAAAGCTTTACTTAATGTATACTAAACTGATCTTCTGTAAAAAAAAAAAGAAGAAATTATCAATTCCCAACTTGACTCTCACTGGGATTAAACATGACAATAGGTCTGATCTGATTTCATCATCATTTAAAAAATCATCTATTATTTTTCACTTTATGTTTCTGTGTGGGAGCAAACTGTTGAAATCCTTACTTAATGTATACTAAGCTGATCTTCTGTATATTAAGATAATCGAAAATGAATCTTGATGTGAATGGAAGGGGAGAGGGATTGGGAGAGGGGAGGGTTGCGGGTGGGAGGGACGTTATGGGGGAGAAGCCATTGTAATCCATAAGCTGTACTTTGGAAATTTATATTCATTAAATAAAAGTTAAAAAAAAAAAGAAACAATGGGCAAAAGGAATACATTAAAAAGAGAGCAAAAAAGGGTGATGGAGCAGGAGAATGTGAAATACATATTATAGACCAAATATGGTCCTAGAATTTTTTCATTTTTACCCTTGTGATGTTATTTATCACAACCAACAAACGTTAATGGAGAAACCCTCTATATAAACTTGAAATCCAGTCCTTTTTGACTCCAAAATAATTCAGGATAGTTGATCAAGTTGTTGGAAAACTCTGAACACAGGTGTAGTACAAAACCACCTAAGTAGTTAATTTTAGTCATAGGAGGAAGGAAAATGCCTCCAATTCCCCAAGTGGTAGAAATGACTTCTAGCTCCAGAATGTCTCCTTTTACCACACTCCTTCAGAGCCAAAGGCTTTGATCCTTCTTTTAAAGCAAACCCATCTGAGAGGACTGAGGCTTGCAGCTCTTGTGTTTTCTTTGATATCTCTTCATAAATAATATTAGCATCATGTGTAGCTGGAAGATTTAAATGTGTGTTGACAGATGAGAAGTGCAGACAGAGGGGCAGGCCCTCAAAGACACTGTGAAGTAGCAATTCTCAACCCTGGTTGCACATTGAAGGCCCTGGGAAGAATTCCAAAGTATTCACATCCAGACGCATTCCAAGTTTCTGATTTAGTCAAGCTGGGGGGAGGGGGGTCTTTTTTACAAAGGTTTTTTGAAAACCAGAGTTGAGAGAAGGATCTAAAGAGAGGGAGAGCCCCAGGAAGCTGTAGCGTTTCCAAAGCATTCTCCTCCTTTATTTAGGACTTTATGCTGATGTTTGCCAGGCAGTTGAAAATCACTGAAATGGGAGAAGGAGCTGTAGGCGACAAGTCCTCCACCCTGAAGTCCTTACAATATTAACAAGGATGGACAGCAGGTATTACTGAAGCATCAAACAAATGATAGCAGTTTACAACAGGGTTTCCCAGTCTCAGCACCACTGACATTTTATGCCAGATCATTTTGAGTTGTGGAAGTAGGATTCTACCCACTGGATTCCAGTAGCTCCTCCTCCCTGTTATGACAACTAAAAATTACCTGATTAATTTTGAAGCCATAAAATCCCTCCCTTCTGACTTAAAATATTGTGGTTATAAGATGATACAAAACCTTGTGCTGATAGATCAATTTAGCTAAATCAAGGACTGATTATATACTTTCTGATTATGAGAGGAGACTCTCATTTTCCATGGGCTCCTGGGGAAGAAGCCCAAAGCCCTGAAGACAGAATCCTAGTGGTGGTACAGTCTACAGTAGGGGATACACGAATGGAAGCTTCTGTTGGTTGAACACCCATTGCCTTGACCTTGACAGCTGGGGTGACTTCCATGATTGGATGGACTGACAACTTAAACTCAGTTCAAGGTTGCCTTTACTTCAGTTTATGGCTGAACTGCTAGCAAACACACAATACAAAGATATACCACATAAAGAGAAAGGTGAGTAGAAGTGGCTTCTAGCATCAGTATAGCCTGCATGGAGGGAGGGACCCTTCAGCCTGGAGAAGTGAAGCATCATGGTCTCCGTGCCTTTTATCATTAGGCTGGAAGAACAGCCACAGGTACACTTCAAAGGACCACTGGCCACATTTAAGGCAATATTTTTCCTATTAACTTCTTTGTCAACTGATTGCAGTGGGACCCAGAAGGATCCCAAAGTGATTGTGGTCACAGCAGGTGGGGAACTAGTCAGTTACTGCAGCAGTGTGTACCAGGAGAAGGGTGATGACAATATTAAAGGACTGAAGAGTATCAAGGTCTTGTGCCAATTTTTCTGCGTTGCACGAGGGTAAATCTAGGAATGATGAAGCCACAGGGAGAATAATCCCCAACTCAGGATTGGATTTTATTTGATCTAACAGAATAAAGATGTGTTATTTTTTCTACATAGATAATAAATATACAGTATTTCATTCTTATTATAAGAATAATTCTACTTCCATAATTTATCTTTTTCAAAAAGATTTATTTATTTATTTGAAAGGCAGAGTTACATAGAGAGAGAAGGAGAGGCAGAGAGAGAGGTCTTCCATCTGCTGGTTTACTCCCCAGTTGGCCACAACAGCCAGAGCTGTGCCCATCCGAAGCCAGGAACCAGCAGCTTCCTCTGGGTCATCCCACATGAGTGCAGGGGCCCAAGCACTTGGGCCATCTTATACTGCTTTCCCAGGCCATATCACAGAGCCGGATCAGAAGTGGAGCAGCCAAGACTCACACTGATACCCGTATGGGATGCCGGCACTGCAGGCAGTGGCTTGAACCCTATGCCACAGAAGCAGCACCCCAGAATTTATCTTAATGAAGCAAATGTAATTGTATTAAAATGTTAGCTACAAGGATTTTTTTATCACATTTTACTACACTGAAAAATTGAATAAAGACGTAGATGTTTATCAAGACAACTGGTTACATGCATTTCACTTGATTTATACAAATTGACATGTATTCTACAAACATTTTATTGTAGCATTAGCAGAGAGTAGATATATATTTTAATAGTAAAATGGGTTAAAAACAATATAAAAATAAAATGAACCAGGTAGGTATACATGTAGTACAAATGAAGCTGTCACCTATATTTCAACAGGTTCATCAGGTACTAGTAGGGATCTGTAGGTAGTAGGATAATATGTTATCTAATTTTCATCTTTTTTGCTTATATATTTTATTCTGGTTTCTTCTGTACAGTGTAAATCAAGGAGAGCAATTTTAAAAATTAAAAACAAGAATAAATACAGGAGGAAAAGCACATCACTTTTTGGTGTACTTGAAAAATGAGAAATATGGATTTGAAATGGGTTTCATTCATTCTGGACTTATGACCATCTCTGACTCAGTTCCCTTGATGAAACTTTTATGTTGCTAGATTGACAAAAGGTTTTTCAGTTCTTTTAAAATGTTATCTTTTCCCAACTGCCCTAAATTCCCATCATGGGCATTTAACACTTACTGAAGGGAATTATTTTCATTAGAAAGATTTCCTGTGTTTAACAAGAAGGAATAAGGGCCGGAAGCAGAGCTCCCAAACTTCCAATCTATATTGTTCTCCTTGGAACTCTCATTTTACTTATTCTTGTACTGTGCATTTTAGTTCTGTGTTGCAGAGTGTTTCAGAGTGTTTCATATTGTTCTCTAATGTTCTGTAACTCTTTTCTTCAAGCTGGATTGTACCTCAAATCCAGGATTCTTTTCTAAATTATTTATGTATTATTACTTTCTTGTTACCATTACCATTCTTTCTATTATTGTTGGTTGGTTTAGGGAGAATCCTCTGGCAAAGTGGAGTGTGAGTTTTCATGAGTTTGGGGTTTGAAATTACTTTCAGTACACCCAAGGGCAAAAGGAAAATATTACTCTCAATAATTATGATAATAGTAAAAGTAGTAATACATATATAAATATTGTATGATTTATCCTTTGAAATAATTCTCACAAATATTACTTCAATAGTCCTCAAAGCAAAGAAATGAAGGGACTAGGGTAAATAAGTAGGACTTTTCTCTATTTTTTAGGTGAGAGAAATAAAAGACAGAAAAATTAAGTGGCATCCCAAGACTTCCAATACATTAGTTGCAGAAGTAAGGCCAAAATAAAGATATCTTGATTTTGTAACTGAAACTGCTTTCATATCAGCATGAAATTCCATTGAAAGCTACACTTTCATATGTACTTGTTTTCTGTAGGTTTTTCAAGTCTGAAAACAATATTCCTCCCCTCTAAGGTTCTTTCAGTTATAAACTGTAGAGCCTTTGTGATTTAGATCAGTGAATTTGAAGGTAGAAAAGACATTGCTCATGAGTCTAGTAAATGAGGAGCCCACGCAAGGGTCACTATCCACACAAGAATCCCTTTGACAAGAGTCACAGCATTTTTAACATTCATAGAAACAAACTGATAATCCATCAAAGGCAAGAAATCTAGTAGCAATGGCCTGGGAGAATGATCTCTTGACCTGGTATTCAATGGGACCTTACTTTTCCTTTCCAACTCCTTCTTCTCCGTCAAGATTTTGAAAGAGGGAGCATGTCACCAACAAGGTCAGAAAACACCGTGGAAGATGGTTGGCTTCAACACCAGGGATTAAGTGGTGAAAGATAACAGTAAGCCAGTTTCCTGACTTTTAAGTGTAAGAATCATTACCACTTATAAAACATTGCCCAGGGATGACTGGGAGAATCCATCTCCCTTCTGTTCTCTACAACATAAGTTTTTATCCCAATCTTTGCTTTCATATAAACCTAAATTATATAGAAATCAGTAGATATTATCTATTAGTTACTCACACATTTGTTAAACTCAAATGCTTAGGATGGCCCATGAGACTATAATGCACTGGTTCGCTGTTATGTCTTTGGCCTCATTTCCTATCATTTCACCCTGTCTCTGCTCCTATCACAGTCTTTCAGGCTGCTTCCCACTCATGCCTGACATACTCCTACCTCAGGGTCTTTGCACTGTTGTCTTTCCTTAAAGCTCTTATCACAGAGGTAGTCAATCCTTTGCCTACTCCAGATTTTAATGCCAGTATCCTGTCTTTTGTGGGTCCTTCCTTGTATACTGCCTAGGCTGCCAACACTACTTGGCTATATCTTACTTTACAGTTTTATCACCATCTAACATAATATGTATTCTTGCTTTGATCACCTGCTCTTCTCTCTAATATATATACTTCAGGAGAACAGACAGGGACTTTTGTCTCTTTTGATCACTGCTGTGTCCACAAGGCCTCTGTTTAGAATATTTCTTCAATATATTGATGAATGAGTGAGTAAATAGATAAGGTGTTGAGATAATACAGGGACAGAGAGGCTTAGAAAAATGGAGCTCACTGGGGAGGTTCTTGGCAGAGATTTATTACCCATTATAACCTAGATCTCCTGATGCCTGCTTTGGTTTCTATTTTACCACCCCTTCACCATGCATTTCCAAATAGGGAATCCTAATGTTATGAAATGGATGTTCATTTAAGTTATGGAGGGACATTTTAATTAGCAAATTGTCATAGTTATGGACAAAGAAAAAGGAGGAATTTAATTCCCCAGCCGGAATAAGCAAGCCTGATTGGTTTCGATTTTAGAATTTGAGTTTTCCGTTTTACTTCTATTCAAGAAATGCTGTTGAGGGGAAAAATCACGTTTGTATGACAATGAAAGAAAGCACAGGAATTCTCACCAGTAGAGAACCTCAACAACCATCCTATGAAGAACACACACAGTCAGACAGAGGGATTTCTCTACTTTTATGCATTTTTGTTTGACTTCATGCTGCTTCCTTTTTCCTAAAGCCCTATGAAGCATGAAATGATCATCAAATTGTCAAACCCTAGCTCTTTAGAACTGAAAGGCCTCACAGAGTGTGTAGGCTGTGAATGGGTGGTAGTTAGGTGCCCTTCAAGAATCTGGAAGTAAAAGATGCATACTGTTCTCCTAACACCACATACCAACATCTACATATAATGCATTGGGACAGAGATAGAAATGCCTCCATAAGGGGATGTAGTGTGGGGAGCAACTCGGACTAGACTGTTGCTGGAATTAAGACTTATTCTATGCATCTGCTCTCCCACAATATGGCGCTGGGAGAGGAGGAAACAGCTTCTACACAGCTGCCTCTCACCAACTTGACAAGCTGCAGGACCTGCTCCTGATTGGAGGAGAGCAGCGTACTCGGCGTGTGGGTAGCAGAGTTGGGATTGGTGGAAGAGGACTATAAAGGAGGAGAGAGACAACATGCACCAGGAACATCTATCTGAAGGAACACCTGTGCAGCCCCCGAGAGAGCCGGCCGGCGGTGTGCCGCTCCCCCGCGGAAGTGGGGAAAGTGGCAGGGGGAACCGCCCTTCCACGGAGGTAGAAGGGATGGTAGCCAACCTGGGAAGAACCAGCAGCAAACCCGGGGAGGGCCGAGCAGACAAAAGAACAACGCAGGGTCCTGTGTTGTTCCTCCGCAAAGAGTGGGAGCGACATAATGGTGCCGTGACTCGGATAGGAAACCTAGGCAGGGTTTAGTGTCGTTCCTCCACGAAGAGGGGGGGCGACAATGTAGTAGTTTTCAATCTACAAGGTGGTTTGCAAATTCATTGAAATAGTTTTGATCTGTGATTTTCAGAGTATTTTCAATTGAGAGCCAGTTCTCCCTTGAGTCATCTAATAGCACCAAGTCAAGTCATCCACACCATGCATTTCTGTTAAACAGCCCAGGGGCTTCCCAATGAAATGCCTCTTCAAACTCATCTCACTTCACCCCCTTTCTCATTCTCTCTGCTGTAACCATGGTGGCCTTCCTTTAGCTCCTCTCATGGGCCATCTCTCTCCTTCCTCAAAGCCTCTACAAAGGCCTTAGTCTGATGAGCCATGCCCAGTTTTTCAGCTCCTAAGTGAGTATTGTGTCCTCCAGGGGAGCACGACATCTACAACTCCAGTCATAGGCGTAAGAGCCATCATAAGGGCTTTCGTACAAGTCTGCTCGGGTTTGCTGGTTCTCTTCAGCTTGTCACACCAGAATCACTTTGACCCTTTCTTATGCTCCTTCTGGCCACCAAGGCTGATGATCTTCAGGCTCCCTGGCCTCTGGCTCCCAGTTTGGATTTCCTTAGCCAGAGATGGGTAGGGTAGGAAGTCAGTAAGGGATAGGGTGGGCTGATGTGAGTTGGCAGAACCTGTTTTCCTGAGGCTCTAGGTTTTTGTTGTTGTTGTTTTTGTCATGCAGTTCTTTTCCTAGAGCTGCTGAAGTGGGAAATCACGCAGTCCTCTTGCCCCTTCAGAACTCCCAGCTCTGCTGGCTCTAGGGTACTGGACTGTCCCTTGGCTTTCTCAATTCTGCCTTTTGGAAAGAGTCTCTACTCGTGCTGCGATCTGAATATCCTTTCCCCAAAATCACTGTGTTGAAATCCTAGCCCTCGTGGTGAAGATCTGAGAGATCAGGACCTTTAGGAGGTTTTAGCTCAACAGTGGGGACCTCACGACTGGGATTAGTGCCACTGTGAAAGAGACCAGAGAGCTTCCTCTTCCTATGAACAGTCTGAGGATGGAGTGAGAAGATACTGTCTATGAACCAGAATAAGGCCTTCACCAGACTCTGAATCCACTGAAACTTTGATCTTGGATTCCCCAGCCTCCAACACTATGAAAAATAAATTTCTGATGCTTCTAGGCCTCTCAGTGTATGGTATTGTGTTATATGAGACCAAGTGGACTAACTCAGCCATCCGATAGGACACATGCTCTGTGTTATTTTGGGACCTAGAATGATACTTTCATTAAGTCATTATAATTTTCTAGTCTCTTATCTATTTTCTTTTCCTTCTCTCCCTCCAAGTTGAAAGGACCATTTTTGTTCACTTTAATAAGTAAGATGCCACAATAGTGCTTGACACTTGGAACATACTATATAAATATTTTTAAGCAAATCTTATTTAAAACAAAAACTAGTAAATTTAGTTATATGTATATATTTACCTTCAAGAAAAAAGCTTGATGTTTGAGTTTTGGTTTCATTTGAATGGAATAAAGATGGTAATAAAATTGTTTTGTAAAAAGAATCAAGAAGGAGCTGGCACTGTGACATAGTGGGTAAACTCACTACTTGGCAGTTGCAGCATTCCAAATAGGCTCTGGTTCAGTACTGGCTGCTCCACTTCTATGCAGCTCCCTTCTAATGTGCCTGAAAAGCAACAGAATGCACTCCTATGGGAGACCTGGAAGAAGCTCTGGCTCCTGGCCTTGGATTGGTATAGCTCTGGCCTTTGCAGTCATCAGGGAGTGAACCAGCAGATGAAAGACCTCTCTCTCTCCCCCCCCCCCAAATCTTTCTCTCTCTCTCTCTCTCTCTCTCTCTCTCTTTCTCTCTTTCTTTCTTTCTTTCTTTGTCACTGCCTCTGCCTCTCTGCCTTTCAAATAAATAAATAAATCTTTTAAAAAATTAAATGATAGACTTGTTGGGGCTAAAGTGGGATATTGTTTTAAAGCACACTGAAAGATTGTATAATTTTATGCATGATTTTCCATGCATTCAGTTATTCTTTTATTCCATAACTATTTGTTGGGTGTATATTTTGTATCAGACACATTTCTAGGCTTTGTGAATTCAGTGATGACTCCTGTCCCACTGGCTCTGCAATCTAATATGGTGTCTTACATGTGTTCTGTAAGTCATCCACCGAATCTCTGGATAGTTGGGAAACATTTTCCTAAAGATTCCTGGGAGCTTTAATTACTACTAACTGATCTCTCTTCCTGGCAATTCAGTGGGCTAAAGAGTTATATTGAGAACGTCTGCTAACACACACACACACACACACACACACAGGTTTTAGCAACTGTGAATAAAAAAACAGAGTTCTTTAAATACACTGTTGACTTTGCTAGACCTTGAGGGAAATCCACATGATCCAAGAACAAAGAGCAAGGCGGAAATCAGAACTATTAAACCGAAGAATTCAGTCTGAAGCCCTAGCTGAGAGCAGAACAGATTCTGCACCTCCACCTGGTACATATTTGGGAAGGAGACCCTAATCCTATCCTCGCCTAGTAAAATGAAGACTCTCAGGGGGAGGAGGAGCACATGTACTTCTCTGCCTAGGGCACACCTGGCTCTCACCTGTCTCTCTGTAGTAGCTAATAGCACCTGCTTCCCTCTCAGAAATACCTAGATTTGAACAGTGAATTACATTGCTTCTCTACTCAAGGGATAGTTAGTGAAAGAATGGGCAAGGAAAAAAATAGCATATCCAGCAGTTCAGAGAGGCAAACTGTGCCATGGCCACCTTGACCATTGTATTGTATAAAAGAGATTTTAAAATGAATAAAGACCAGCTGTCCAAGAACAGCTGTGCCCTTACTCATCATGGAGGTTAGACAGCTGTGTATATACATTGTCTTTAAAACCAGAGACATTTAGAAGAGAAAAAAAATCACTCATAATCCAGTTTCATTTTTCCTCAGTTTTATTTTGGATCATATTTTACAAATAATTTTATGTACTGAATTTTCACTAAACATTAGAGACAATTTTATCTTCATGCTGTAAACTTTGCAAACAAAATTTACAGTGTCTGTTTTATCCTATTTAATGGCTGCAATTTAAGCAAAACCCTACGTGGGATACTTAAGTTGTTACCAGTATTTGCTATTACAGCAAATATCATGATGGACATCTTTGAGTATAAATCTTTCTTGACGTTTAGGATAGATTCTCTAAAATAAAATTACTGGGTCAAAGAATAAGGCCACTGTTAAATTTCATGACTCACATTGCCAATTGGTTTCCAAAAAGGTATATCAATTTTCATTCTGTTTCTCTTTGACAGGATTAGGCAGTCATTTATTAAAACATTTTCCTGCACAGGTTATGAATATCCAAGTCTTCTTTCTTTAACACAGAGGCCCATGCCCAGGGATTATACATAAATAACTGGCAGATTCAGGGCCATGAATCTGAAATGGGAAAAAGAGGAAGAAAGCAACCAAGTGAGCCTGTCACTGTGAATCTTGGCAGTAGGAGTTCCACAATTCAGAAAGCCGAGATAAAAAACGATCTTGAAGCTGTAAATAATTTCCAATTACCCCTATTATCTAGTCCTGGGTTGCATAGCTCCCAGCTTTCTGTTGGTAACAACAGAATTGGGACGCTCCTCCAACCTTGTGAAGAAGTGCCCTCAGGCATTCTCTGGGAGCGTCCAGCCAAAGATAATTCTTGGATTTTAAAGAATTGTTCCATAAATCAAAGGCAACCACCTATCTGAGGGAATCCTGAGCCTTAAATACATTCCAGAAAACAGTTTTTCTGCCATAAAAATGGAAAGAGCATTGGACATAAAGAATCGTGTTTGGGGTTTAAGGTCTGTATTTTTCCAGATGTAACCATTTGCCTTGCTTGAATATGAAGATGATAATGGTGATAATGGAGACGTGTTCGACAGATACTTATTGTGAGTCTGCAAAGAGTCAGACGTGGTTCCTGACTCTGGAGAATGTGAGTGCATGTGAGACAAGCACTCCCTCAGTGGAGCTGTCTCCTGTACCTCTAGTGATGTGAGAGAGAAAATAAACATAATGCATAAGTAGGCTAGAGAGGAGGTTATAGGGTCAAGGGATGGCTAATTTTACATGTTATACTTGTTGGACTATAGTGCCCAGATATTTTGGAAAACCTTATTCTGGATGTCCCATGAGAGTGTTTTTGGATGAGATTAGCATTTAAATCAGCAGGTTTACAAGTAAAACTGATTGCCCTCCATGATGTGGCTTGGCTTCCTCCAATAAATTGAAGGCCTCAATTTATTGAAAAATTACTGACCTCCCCTAAGCTAATAGGAATGCTTTTAGCCTTAAACCGCAATGTCGGGTCTTCCCTGGGTCTCAAGCTTATAGGCCAACTCTACAGAAAGTAGACTGGGCAGCTTCCATAACTGTTTGAGCTAAGTCATTGAAATATACAATCAATTAATCTCTCTGTCTGTCTGTCTCTCTCTCTCTCCCTCCTTCCCCTCCTCCCCATCCCACCCCTCATGTGTATATGTGTGTGTGTGTGTGTGTGTGTATGTGTGTGGATGCATGCTGTTTTTCTGGAGAACCAAGGCCAGCAAAAGTGATAAGTATTATAAGAGTCAGGAAATGTGAGTTGTGAGTCTTGATTTTCCCCTTAAATATTTTCACCTCTTCCTTTCCACTCTGAATCAGAAAATTATGATAGAAGCTTGAAAATCTATACATTTGTTTTGTTGGGTAAGCAATACAGGTGAAATCAATTTGAAACCAGACTTGTGCTTATTCTTCCAAAATAAGTCTGAAGTTTCATCCCCAAGGTTTACTTATACATGGAGATGATGATTATTTTCAAGAGCAGAAAGTGTCATTTGTTTTTTTTTTCTTTTCTCTGAGTCTTTGGCATCGTTGTGCAAATAAGAATACTAGAGATTATATAGTTTAACAGTTCTCAAACTTTAATGTTATAAAGACCGAATTTCACCAGTATCCTGAGTAATCAGAGAAATACATTTTGAGAATCAGTCATCTAGTACAGATGTCTCAGCTGAGACCCAGAAAGAGAAAGGGATTAGTTAAGGCAACAAAGTGCACCTGTGATATGACACGCACACGAACACACACACCCCACCCCACCCCACCCCCCACCACCCCACCACCCCCGTCTTCTGTTCAGCTCTGCCATCCTTACACCAGTGTCTTCCCTGGACTAGCAGCATCATTATTGCCTGTGATCTAATAAGAAAGGCAAATTCAGAGCCAGTGAGCCATCAACTAGGCCCAGAAACCTGTCTTCAGGTGACTGTGAGGCATACTAGTGTGAGAACCACTTGCAGCCCAGGTTTCCCTGGGAGCGGCTGGATTCAACACGGGGCAGTCGAAACGTGCTTCACGGGGCCCTTCCCGAGGTGTTGGGTGTTTCCTTGATTGCACTGCGTGGCTCCCCTTCCGTTAGCCGAGCGCTACCCACCAGCCTTCTGGAGGTTCTGCCATGCTTGTGCTGCGGTTGAGCTCGGCTCCTCTCAGCTCTCCTCGTCAGGGACACTGGCGTCCCCTCGTTGGCCTTCTCTCTGCATCCACGATGTGCTTCCCCCCTCAGTACCCACACTGGGTGAGTACCTTCTTGTTGTTAGGTGAGAAAGAGAAGTCATTTCCTAAGGAAGCACAAGGGTTTGGGTCAGAACTGGACTGAGAATTTCAAAGCATTCGGAAAGGGAGAACAAGGCGCTTTGTGTATTCATGAACCTGAGCTTGAAAAATCGAGTGTCAAAAATCTCTTCATAAGCTGTATTTTCTGGTTTCAATGGTCAGGAACCAATCTGCCTTTTTTTTTTTCCTAAGGAAGGAGGGAGTAGAGACAGAGCTTTGCTCATCCTGAACAGTTGCTTAACGATAATGATAACGAGCTGCATTTATATAGCGCCTTTCATCCAAATAACTCTACTAGCTGAATTTATGCTCACCGTTGCTTAAAACATACTTCACAGAGTCCCAAGGGTCTATCTCTCAGAGCCTTGTAACCCCTGCATTTGTTATGTGTTTTGTGGTTTCTCTGCTTACACAGCCTGCAAAGAGAGTTGGATAATGAGCAATGGTGGTGCTGTAATGAAGGCTGTAGACGGACAGAAAAGAGAGCTGATCTGTGGCTGACTTTGTGGTGTGTTATTGGTCCCGTTCATTGATGTGTTATCCCAATTTTACATCTTTGTCAGGGCTTCTCTAGGGAGAGACTGCATTAAGAGTGTGGGAGATGTGCAGTTGAACAATAAGAAGCAAATTGGAATGCTTCAGACACTTTGTAGGAAAGCGGCGCTGGTCGTTTTGCCTTGCTCTGATGAGTTCATTGCTGGAATTTGACTTCCTAGCCTGCAGGAGTGGGAGAGAAACCTGAGTTAACTGTATAGACTAGTAGGGAATTACCAAGTAGACAGTCTATGAGCACTCTCTTCACTCTAGCAACTTTCTAATACCTGCAGGAGGAGTGGAGATACTGATGGTGGCACACATGATTTGTGTAGGGTTGTGGAAAAGAGTATAATTCAGGTACCTACAGTGAGTGGGAAGCTCTGAGTTTACCAGGTGTTTCCACTTTGGCTCATCAGCACGACCTGTTGAACAAACAGGAGGCCGAAAAGCAAAATGTAG
Organism: Oryctolagus cuniculus; assembly: GCF_051225735.1. NCBI lineage: Eukaryota > Metazoa > Chordata > Mammalia > Lagomorpha > Leporidae > Oryctolagus > Oryctolagus cuniculus. Next base: position 41,432,366 of record NC_142872.1, on the reverse strand, counting down.
GCAAATGAGAGCCTTAACTTGGTGAGGTTGTAATTTTTTTTCAAAAACCAAAAAACTGGGGAGAGGGCATTCTGTACAGTGGTTGAGTTGCTACTTGGCATGCCACCATCCCTAACCACAGTGCCTGTTTGGGTCCCAGTTACACAGATGAAGAAACTGAGTCCATAAGAGCATAAGGGATGGGCTTGAGGCCAGCAATCTGAAAGACAATGATGAAACACCTCCGACTGCTTCTCCAGTGCTGGACTCTATTTTAAGGATGTCGGCCGTGACATTCGTTAGACTACTGAGAGTTCACCCATTTTTTGTCTGGTTTGCCATAAGAACTCAGGGACTTACCCATGTGTGGTACCTAGCTTCTGTTCTTAAAACTAATGTAGAAGGATGGTATCTCCTCATGCTCCCCTTCCGGTTCCTCAAATAATTCATGTGTTCCAACTGCCCTAGAAAAACCTTGTTTGTAACTTTGTGATCGGGCTAAGAATTTGTGCTTTCTGAGGTTAACCAGTTTATAGCAGGCCATCTGAGTGGTAAAATTGATGGCAAGGCAGGGTGCCATTAAGTGGGGAGAAAGCTGACAAACTGACAAGGCGTTCATGAGTCATTGGTAGTTGATTTCTTGGAGACTTTCCGTATAACACTTTGTGTAAGAGGCAAAATAATCATGCGTATATGATGGCAGATGTTCCTTAAATCACCCTCAAAGGCTTTTCCTCTCTTATTTAACTGATGCTTTTCCTTCAAATCAAGTTAAACTTCTTGATGTTGTTTGGGTATCCAAATAGCAATGTGATGGAAATGTAAAACCATTGGGCTATGGCATATTTCAGGAATGTATTGAATAAGTAAGTGAATTAGTGAAAGTGGTGCTTAACAAAGGTGGAGTGTATAGTACTGATGCTATAGATGAATTGGAGTGATTGATCAGTATTTCCAATACTTTGTCCATTACTTATTTTAATGAGTGTTAGAAAAAATAAGTTGACATGAAACTATTTTAGGGTGTGACTTATGGTAGAGATGAGATATCTTACAGGAAAAAATTGAGCAAGCATAGCAAATTACTTTTGTTCAGATAGACCCATAGCTTCAGAAAGAACAGATATGAGTTTAGTAAGTGTAACTTGATTAATTAAGGTATAAAAGGAAGGGTCTAGAGAATGGAACTACAATGGTACATTGATCATTTTGTGTTTATCCCTGGATTTATCCTGTCTTAACTCTTCCTTAAGCTCTTAGTATCATGTACTTAGACAGTCTCCTTGAAAGAGGTTTGAAGGCCCTGCAGGCCCTAACCCTCAGAAGCTGTGTGTTATGAAACAAGAAACTGTGTTTATCACAGTTCTGTAGGTTGGGAAGTCTAATCTATCAAGCCTGAGCAGACTTGGTGTCTGGTGAAGGATGCATTCTTGATTTATAGATGGCACCTTCTTCTTGTTACTCTACATGGTGGAAGAGAAGAGGTTGGTCTCTGGGTCTCTGGGATTAGGTTTATGAGAATATAATTCCAGTCATGAAGCCTTTTTCCTAAACTGAGCCGCCTACTCTGCCTCCTAATAGCATCACTGGGGGGATAGGTTTCAGCATAAGATTTTAAGAGGACACAACGTCATTCCATTGCACCGTGAATTTTACTTTAAATGAACAACATGTTTTTTTATACGTTGATGGGATGAGTATCTTGTGCTAGATCACGTGAGTGAACCCAAAATTGAGTCAGAAGTTCTTGATGAGTGAGCCAGGGAGTTTTGACAGAAGGGAAGAGGGCAGCGTGATGGTGGAGGCAGAGACTGTAGTGATGAGGCCTGAAGTCGAGCAATGCTGCCCACCACCAAAAGCCAGAAGAGAAAGAGCAGATCCTCCTTGAGAGCCTGCAGAGGGAATGTGGCCCTGCTGAAGAAGCCTCGGTTTCCAACGTGGAGCCTCCAGAATGTGAAATACTAGGTTTCTGAGTTTGGACTGACTCTAATTTGTTGCATTATTAAGCGGGAACCAACACATTGCTCTGCTCTAAGGAAGTAAGCAGGAGGCCTTAAGCTGCACACTGCCATGACAAGGACAGGATTGAAGGTGGCAGCCTCATCCTCACCATGCTGGCCAGACCTCAAGCTTAGTGTTAAATGACAGTTATGGTAGAAATTGAGGAAAGCCATAAAGGCAATTTTTGGAGCCACGAAACCTAGAAAAATACCCAAAAGTAAGCATCCATCTGGTGTAAAGAAGACATCCTGTAGCTGATCACTTGGAAAATTACACCAACTTTCTTGAACAACCAATTTGTTTGCCAGTTAAGGAGAGGTATATCATTGGGCAAAGCTGTAGCTCAAAGGGCTCATTTTGAGGGCGAGGGTGGGGGAGAAGGAATTCGATGTGGCGTCTTTAGCTTCTAGGTGAGAAGGCCACTTGTACCTACCTGGTAAGGAATTCTTCAAACCCAGGGAGAGGTCCAGATGTTGGGAGATGAGGAAGAATTTCAGAATTCTTCCACCTAGTCTGTCGTCTTCTGTTCTTCATTCTTTAAGTGCCAACACAAGTTTAGCCTCCTCTAAAAATTTGTTAGTGGCTCAAACTGCATTGGTGTCTTTATTTTCTGATGCATCACATTAATAGACTGAGTCACACAATATAAAATCTAATTATAAAGCATCTTGGCTTGTTTGCCAATTGCCTCATGTGCATATGTCTGTTCTCTTGAAATCGACCATAAACAACTGTAGAATAGACTCTGTATTGACTATTGACACTGGTGGGTATCAGAGAGCATGCGTGGCTCTGTCGGAGGTCATCAGTGAGTATGTTGCTGGGTTTCAGTAATTTTTGTGCATATAACCAATTGCCTGTAGACTGTGAAATGAATATAAGTGTGGTCAGTGTAAAGGTTAAAAGATGGAGATGGTAAACTTGCGTAGCATGGACATGGCTCCATAGAAGGGATAAACTGTGGAGACAGACTTGGGAAGACATTACCTATTCTAATTAGGAGATCACGTTTTTTTTTTAAGGGGAAGTGTTTACTGGAGGAAACCCAACAGATCAGAGGGAAGGGGCAAAGAGGGAAAAAGAGAAGGAGAGTATAAAAGAGAGAGAAAGAGCAAGAGACAGAGATGAGGAGATGGAGAAAAAGAGAGCCACGTGTTCAGGAACAGGTCCTTTTAAAACTTTGTCGGGGGGCTGGAGATCACTTTCAAAGTGACTAAGAAGGAAAAATGCTTCTGGCTTAGCAGCAGGCCACCCCTGAAATCCCCACCTCTAGTAATTTCCATGTGCTCCTGGGATTGACAAGCTGGGAGAACTCGCGTGCGGATCCTGCATGCAAAACCGGTTGAGGATCTTAAGATTCCGGTGCTGTCTCTTGCACAGTGGCAGTGTCTATCAGACTCAATCTTCAGGAAAATATTTAATTAAATATATTTCTGCCTTCCTTTACAGCATCCTTTGTGTTTTCCAAGTGATTGATATCTCATTTCTCATTTAAATCTGCCATTTGTACAGGACTCAGTATGAAACCTTATTTCCTTGATCACCAGCCTGTGAGGAGAGATTAAGTCATAGTAATGGGTATTTGATAAATTAAATTTAATTAAATCCCCCCAGGTATTCCACCCTTGGGAAGAATCCATCTGAATTCTTGATGACTACCTGTGTCTGTTGCTCATACTTGACCTGTGCAGAATGTTTAGTGAAATCTTCAGAAAGATGTGCACAAACATTCCTCAATATGCCCAGTCTTTGTTAATACCAAGTGGCAAGGGTGAAAATAGCCAGTGTGCTGGAGCCTCCCTGGCGCTCCAGTGGTTGTATGCTGGTGAGTCATTTAGTGAGAGGACAATCTCTCAGTTTTTGGCATTTCGATATTACATGATCCTCAAAGCACTGCTGCCTGCTAGGTATCTTCCAATAACCTAATAATAGTTACTCCATTTTCGAGGGGTAAGTCTGCTTCATGGCCCTCCTCTCTCCATCGCTCCCCCCTCACCCAACAGGACTAGGCTAAGATGGAGTCTGGACGAATAGCAGCTAGTGTAGTATCAGAACCTTCACACTTGCCCTCTGGGGGCCACTTGGTCACCATGTCCAGATGATTGGGCTTGGCATTTGCCTTCCATGAGGTCTGCAGTCCTGCAGGAATTCCGTCTTTGCCTTTCTCTCTCCACCTCCACGGAAAGCAAGGCAGTCATCAGTAGGCTATTCGAGGGAACTTGCATATATGGGCACATGAAAGGAGATTGGGTGAAATGGACTCCTCTGAGGACTGCTGTCCTCAAGAGACACTAGGATGTCGTTTTTCTGAATGAGAAAATCCCTTGCTCCCAATCACTTGCTTAGCCAGGATAATTAATTTGCCTCTAAGTCTGATTAAAGATATTACGTAAGTAGAACGACTGGTTACTAAGCTGCTGTTTTTGTAATTCTCTAACTTGCTTTGCCATCTTCTAAGGAAGGTCTAATGCTAAAATCTAACCTGGGGAGGCTGCTGGGGTCACCTTTTATACCGTGGTGGCTGAGCTGCAGTTTCTCATCAGGAAGATGTCAGGTGTACCTGTCCACTTGCTCAGGTTTGAGCCATGTGGTTGGTCTATTGGTGGTTTGGTCTGAAGGCTTCTATCCTCCCTGAATCTGGCTCCTCCGGTGGTATCTTTGCTCCAGGAATTCAATAGATTTGACACTGTTGATGGGTTTTGGCAAGGCAGGCAAGCACCAAGAGTGGCCCAGGTGGGCGAAATGCTGTATAAACAAAATAAAACAAGACTGGGACCAGGGAGATTAAAGCCTGATAGATAAGAAAGACCCATTCTAGGGAGGTTGCAAGAAACCAGTTGAAAAATCAGTCATTCAGAGGGCCTATCACAAACTAAATTCTGTTGAATTACCACTAACTGAACATCTTGCATGAATGGATTTTGTCTTATGTTCACATTACTACTTAGAGCTGGACTCACCTGTGGAGTTCTGTTTGTTTTACATAAACGTGGCTATGTCCTGCCCACGCCTGCCTAATTCGATGGAGATGGAATCTGCAGGTACAAATAAAAATAAAGCAACTACAAAAATCCCCCTTAGTTGATTGTGTGCTGAGAACTATTTAATAGTCCTTCCACCGTAGTCAGAGTTGAAAATTGACAGTGCCTGCTCTTAAGGTCCTGGCAGTATAGCCAGAGAGATCCCTATTCCTTAGTGGGAACAGAGTGATTGTTCTGTACTGATCAGAATGCTCAAGAATAATGTATTGATAGGTTTTCCTGACTTTTTTTTTTACCTGTTTAAACCATTTAAATAGTGTAATTTTGTTTCCCAAAACTTTTTTTTCTGGTTTGGTTTCAAACTATAGCAGTCTCATAGTTAGAAGTTAGCTTTCTTGTCCTATTTTATGAATCTAATCAAATATGAGTTATCTGCTCTGTGCTGGTTGTTGTCATTTGGGAGGACTTAGCCTTTTAATTGAGATGAAGTTAGGTGGAATGTTTATGATTACTGTTTATTTTTAGGTGTTATTAGTTCTAATTTTCTACTCCTTTGGCTAGTTTTCATAGCTTTTTCTAGAAAAACCACTGTTGTTGTTTTCAAGATTGTTTTTGCCAGATAACACATTGAAAACTGAAACACTGTCCTATCTCCAGTTCAGTTAATTCCTCTGAGTATTAATTTTCCCCTAAAAGCCTAAAGCATTGATTAACTTCCTAAAGACATTGCTTATGGTTTTATTTACTCTTTAAAATCACATCATGTTTTCTAATAATTTCTGCTCTTGATATTTTTATTCCTCTTTAAATAACTTGTAAGGAGTCAAATCAGAAAAATTTCTTCTTTAAAAAGTCATGGGAGCAGGCATTTAGACAAGCAGCTGAGAGGCCCACATCCCACAGTGGAGAGCATGGATGGATTCCCAGCTCTGGAGGGTAAATCCAGCTTAAAGTCAGTATAGATCATGGGAGGCAGTGTGGATTGACTCCGTTAACTGAGTTCTTGCTACTCACTTGGGAGACAAGGACTGTCTTGCTGGTTTGGGCTTTTCCTAGACCCAGCTTCCGTGGGCATCTGAGGAGTGGGGAACTTCAGGATGGCCGTAATTCTCATGGCTAAGTATCATTTTTTTTTTTTTTACCAGTTGTAATATGCATTTTGGTTGTCATTGTTTTTCAAAGAGGTATTTATTGATTAGCAAGGCAGAGTTACAGAGAGCCAGAGGCAGAGAGAGCGAGGTCTTCCATTCACTGATTCACTCCCTAGATGACCACAACAGCCAGAGCTGGACCCATTCAAAGCCAGGAGATTTTGAGGTCTCCAACATGGGTGCAGGGGCCCAAGGACTTGGGCCATCTTCTACTGCTTTCTCAGGCCATAGCAGAGAGCTGGATCGGAAGTGGAGCAGCCGGGACTAGAACTGGCGCCCATATGGGATGCCGGCACTGCAGGCAGTGGCTTTACCTTCTATGCCACAGTGCCAGCTCTGTCATTTCATTTTAATAATGTGATTCACAGCTGAGCTCTTTAGATTATATGAATTATGTTACGGTTCTAAACCAGTTCAAGATTTTCTTGTTAGTGATTTCTGATAAAATTTGTTGTCAATCATTTTTTTGTTAGGCTATACCTAAACAAACTGCATATTCTGTGAGTTTTGAAAACATGTATATTTATTGCTTACTAAATTTTAAATGTATATGTCCAAATGTATGACTGAATTTTTTGAAATTCCTTATTTAAAATAGCTAACTCTTAAAAGTTTATAGATATGTATGCTATTACTGGTTTTCAAGAGCATGCATGTTCATGAGTATGTAAGCTATTTCTTAAATATTTCACCTCAACATTATGAAAATATCCAGGCTGGTGCCGTGACTCACTAGGCTAATCCTCCACCTGCGGGGCTGGCACCCCGGGTTCTGGTCCGGGTCGGGGCACCGGATTCTGTCCCGGTTGCTCCTCTTCCAGTCCAGCTCTCTGCTGTGGCCCAGGAAGGAAATGGAGGATGGCCCAGGTCCTGGGCCCTGCACCCTCATGGGAGACCAGGAGGAAGCACCTGGCTCCTGGCTTTGAGGTGGCGCATCACCGGCCATAGCGGCCATTTGGGGGGTGAACCAATGGAAGGAAGACCTTTCTCTCTGTTTCTCTCTCACTGTCTAACTCTGCCTGTCAAAAAAAAAAAAAATTCCAGAGTAACAGTTATAAAAATAAAAATACCTATTGCTCTTTACTGAAACTCACCATTGTTAATATAGTTTTTTTTGTTTGTTTGTTTGTTTTTGTTTTTTTTTTTTTGTCACTCATGTTTGCTATTAAAGGACACACACGCTATGATTAACTGTGAAGCATTGGAGGATTGGTACTTTCATCGTGGACCTTATGGCTGAATATTTACCTATGTACTTCTTAAGAAAGTTGGTAGTCCCTTAAATCAAGGAAGTTAACAATTTTAGTAAATGAAACATTGGTAAAATATTTTATGTTCTTAAAGACTTACTTATTTGAAAAGCAGAATGACAGAGGGAGAAGGGGAAAGAGAGAGAAATTCATCTTCTGTTTACTGGGTCAGTCTCCAAATGCCCATAGCGGCCAGGGCTGATCAAGGCTGAAGGCAGCAGTCAGAAACAAGGAGTCACGAACTCCATCTGGATTTCCCATGTGAGCGTGAGGACTCAAGTATTTGAGCCAGCAGTCACAGCCTCCATGGGCAAGAACAGAGAGCTGGATGGGGAGCAGAATAGCTGGCACTTGCTGAGCCACAATGCCTGCACTTAATAAAAAATTACCATGTACAAGCCATAGTCCATTTTTGTCAGTTGGACCAATATCATAGAATTTTGCCTTGTCAGTACAGAATCCATTCTAAAGTTGGGTATTGAATTACCTTGTTTCCTTTAATTTGGGATGCTTCTATAATATTTGTCTTTCATTAACACTGATACTTTTAGAGAATAAAATTTGCATCGCCTCCCCTTTTAAGCAAAATTTTTATTTTGTATCTGTTTACTCAAGATTTGGATTTTTAAAATGCATATGGTTGTATGCATTTCTTTGTTAGAGAATGAGTGAATGAATGAGAATGAGCTTTAATCTGTTGATGGACTCACCAAATGCCTACTACAGCTGGGACTGGGTCTGGCAGAAGCCAAGAGCACGGAACTCAGTCACGGTTTCCCATATGGGTGGCAGGAACCGAACTACTTGAGCCATCACCACTGCCTCCCAGCATTGGCATTGGAAGAAGCTGGAATCAGGAACAGAGCTAAAAATCAAACCTAGGAACTCCAGTGTGGAATGTGGCATCCTGAGTAAGTGCTGTCCTGACTACTAGGCCCAATGTTCATCTCAAGTTACATAGTCTTAGTTGGAAAACTCCATAGGTGACATGTCATTCTTAGAATACTACTCTGGAACTGCATTAATGATAATTGTGATCACTTAGTGAAGGTATCACATTGTTTCTACAATGTATAAATGCTATTTACCCCATACAACTTTAGTATCCCCAATAATCTGAAAGTATCAACAGGTTGGACTTTGGCACCAAGAGGGCATGAAAATAAGCATTAGTCCTATAAAAAGACATTTTGGGTCAGAGCTAGACAGACCTCTCAAGCTGGCCCAAAAGTTTTTGAGAGGAAATAGGGTAAGAAGACTGATGCTTTTTGTTGTGGTTGGGGGTAGAAAAGAGTTTGATTTCAAATTCCTAGGATCAGTAGAGGAAGCACTGGAGCTTTCTTAGCAGCTGGACGGGATTGGGGGTAGAGAGTGAAAACAGACAGAATAAGGCCTAAAACTTACTCAGCGTTCAAATGTCAGGTAATAAAGTCAGTCTCCTGACTACAGAAGCTGTATTGTCCCAGTGCTCTGTGAAATTTCCCCTGTTAATGATAGTTGTATGAATCGGTCTATGTTAGGATGATTGGAAAAAAGGCCAATTTCCAAAGCTAGTATCTGCTGCACTTCCATCAGTCGCTCCTTTGTATTCCACTGTAAACAAGAACTGTCTTCTGGAAATGTATTCTTAATTATGATTGAATGGTAATCTACAGTTACTTCAAAATAAAGGTTTAGTTAAAGCAGACAGTGGTTATTTTTAGTCATCTAAAATTTGCTGGTACCTTAAGACTTCTGTTCATTCACTGTGCTTTTTGCAAACTGCATACCTTCCTCTTCAGGTCATTTTCCTTTGTTAACAGTATTGGCATGAGTACATCACACTAATAATCAGGTGTCTGAAATTGTTTATTCTGGGTTTTGAGTGGTTGATTGGGTAGCATTTCTATCTTTTTTTTTTCCCCTTTCTAAAAGATGTAGTGGGGGCCAGCACTGTGGCGTAGTGGGTGAAGCCACTGCCTGCAGTGCCAGCATCCCATATGGGTGCCAGTTCAAGCCCTGGCTGCTCTACTTCCAATCCAGCTCTCTGCTATGGCCTGGGGAAGCAGCGGAAAATGGTTTGGGCCCCTGTCCCCATATAGAAGACCCTGTTGAAGCTCCTGGCTCCTGGCTTTGGATCAGCACAGCTCCAGCCATTGCAGCCAAATGAGTAGTGAACCAGCAGATGGAAGACCTCTCTGCCTCTCTGCCTCTCTGCCTCTCCTGCTCTCTGTGTAACTCTGACTTTCAAATAAATAAATGAATCTTAAAAAGAAAAAAAAAATTTTTGCAAGGCAGAGTTGGAGAGATAGAAGGAGAGAGAGAGAGCAAATGAGCACACTGCTGTCCACTGGGTCACTCCCTGAATGGTCGCAGTGGCTGGAACTGGGCCATTACAAAGCCAGGAGCTTCTTTGTCCCATACCAGTAGGGTGCAGGGGCCCAAGCACTCAGGCCATCTTCCAAGGCTGATGGCAGGGAGCTGGATCAGAAGTGGAGCAGCTGGGACTCCAATTGTTACCCATATGGGATGTCAGTATCACAGGCAGCGGTTTTACCCATTGGGCCACAGTGTTGGCACAGGTACCATTGTCTAATGAACCATTTTCGTATTTATGTATTTTAAAAATTTATTTACTTATTTTGAAAGAATAGAGAAGGAAAGACAAATCTTTGATCTGCTGGTTCTCTCCTGAAAGCCTGTGACTGCTGAGACCGGTCCGGGCGAAAGACAGTAGCTTGGAACTCTGGGTCATCCATTTGGGTGGTGGGGTGCAAGTGCTAGGCCATTCTCCAGTATTCCAGGGGCACTAACAAGGAACTGCGTTGGAAGCAGAGCAGCCAGGAGTTCGAGCTTGGATTAACCCTGCTGTGGCACAACACAGGCTCCTGTTCATTATTTTCAGCACTGCTTGTAATTGACATCTGTCACTGCGGAACAAACCTTTGCTTTCAGTGTAATTGACTTTTTCTTTGAAGGTGCTTGATGTTTGGTCCCTGGTAATTTATAATAAGCTTTTTTGTTTGTTTGTTTCTTGGTTTTTGTTTTGTTCTTTCTGGAAGGTGACATTGGAATCTTTACATGGGCTTACTTTTTCAGAATTTCTGAATCAGAAATATGTAATTTTCTTTCATATTGCAATAATTTCACCAGTTTTTAATCAAATACTTTTCACACCTTCCATCTTTCTTTAATCCTCCAAAATATTTGCCAAATATATTTCAGGGACTCTATCATTTTTCCCCTATTGCTTTTCTGAAGTTTATTCTGAAATTTTTGTTGACATATTTGTACATATTTATGGGGTATAGTATGAAAACTCAGTATTTACTAATACTTATATAATGATGAAATTGGAGCATTTGGCAATTGCAGCTCATTAAATAATGATCATTTTTTGTGTCATGAGCCTTAGAACTCTTCTCTTGAATTTTTGAATAAGACCAAATTGTTGTAAGCTGCACCCCCATCAGTGTACTACTGAAAGCTCCAACTTGCTTCTCCTGTCTGTTACCCAGCCTCTCCCGACCCTTCTAATCCTTCCTAGACTACAGTGCCCACCACTGTGGTTTCTTCTCCCCCTGCTCCTCCTCTTCTCCCCTCCTCCTCTTTTTGCTCTCAGACTTGAAGGACATATCCATGAAATGGTCAATGGATTGTATTCATATAAATGTCCAGTTGAATGACTGATGTGACACCTGCTTTGAGATTTAGATTAAGTATAATTTCAAGGTCAGTACAAATAATGCAATTTAGCATGTTTACCAGTACTGATATTTGACACTATGAAAGACATTCTCGGGGCCAGTGCTGTGGTGTCAAGGATAAGGCCACCAACTGCAGTGCCGGCATCCCATGTGGGCACCGCTTTGATACCCGGCTGCTCCACTTTTGAGCCAGCTCTGTGCTGTGGCCTGGGAAGGCAGTGGAAGATGGCCCAAGTCCTTGGGACCATGCATCCATGTGGGAGACCCGGAAGAGGCTCCTGTCTCCATATGGCCACAGCTCTGGCCATTGATGCCAGTTGGAGAAAGAGGATGGGGAACCTCTCTGTATCTCTGCCTCTCCTTCTCTCTCTGTGTAACTCTGACTTTCAAGTAAATAAATAAATCTGTGGGGAAAAAAAGACATTCTCCATTTTAGCTACTATTGAAAAAGTTATACACTCCAGTATGAATTAAGAAACAAAAAATCTTACATGTAATAAGCTCAGATGAACTGGAATACAGGTAGTGTAGAGAATATGTTTGTCTAGATATCTAGGTTTTCTCTGTAAGGACAACTTTTCAGCTCTTCTAAGTGAATGATAGCTATTTTAATCAACAATATAGATGCTCCAAGTTTTATATAAAGTGTCTCCATTCATAGTGATAATATGGTTGTTTGCATGCAGTTAAATAATGTCTTTAAACTTAGTGAGTTCTACATACTTGTTAAATATATTCTTTTGTATATAGACAGTTTCCTAAGGCTTAAAGTTAACAAATCAGAGTCCATCTATTTATATTTGTCATCAAAACTGTAAATGAGAAATATTTACTCGGTGTTTGTTGAAGAACGCCAAACCCATAATATCAAGTTGGTCAGGAATTTTTTCTCAAGGAAAAAGAAATTCAATAGTATTACAAAATATAAACACAGTCTTTGCTTTGCTCCTCCACCCTGTTGTGCTCAATTTAAATCCAGTGTTCATTCTTGATTAAAAATGTTAAGCAGCCTGCTGTAAAACCCAGATCTTGAGCCTTTTCCCTTGAAAGGTGTTCTTTTTTTAAACCTGCATCAAGTTGCACCTGGCTTTGTTTACGGAGTTATTCTTGCTTGTGTTTGCCCAGGCTGATAGCACATCTCAAAGTGGTGAAGATGGCTTTTACAGGGGTGAGTGAAATCACAGTGGGGGAAAAGGAGACGGCAGAGCACTCTGAAAGCAAGGTTCAGTGGCAGGTGAAAATCCAATTCTGAGAGGTGTGATGGTAATTCTGAAGCCATGCGGCATCTTCTTCCCCCCGAGTGACCATGTGCACCTGCTTGCTCCAGATATTTACATCTTCTCAGAATATTCTATTATATATATATATATATAAAGCAATACCATGGGTTCTGTCACATTGAATTGAATTTCAGAAGTGGCTAGTGCAATAACAACAATGATGATAAATGTGCTGGAAAGAAAGTTAGCTGCTGTCTTCAACAAATTCATAGGATTATAGCTGGAAAGTGTTAAAGAGGTCCATTGTTTGCCCTGGGGGAAGCCTAATATTCAAACAAAATCAGGTTGAACTGTGCAGAATACAGAAGCTTTTAGATGCTGATTTCTTCCTCTGAGCTACAGAGGATGAGGAATTGTATTTTCTTCAGGGCCTAATAGTTCTTGGGAGGTCCCTTTGTTCACATAATCACCCTTGTAATACCAGAAGGAGGAGCTCACTGAAGCCTTTATGTTGCCCTTTTTCCTACAGACCCCTGTGGTTAGGATACAGGTAGTATCTTCCAGTACTGTAATTATTAGTGATGATTTTAGTCTTGCTAAAAGTGATCTTTTGAGTTACCAATTTCCAAGCTTTTTTTTTTTTCTGAGAAAATTACCCACACATTCATTGAATCATGAAAAGAAATTTAAGAAGTTGTTATTACTGCTAGTTTTCAGCCAACATTGACTCCAGCAAGGTAAGTTGTTACCCTAGGTCACCTTGCAAGTTAATGACCACATCTACAAATCAAGGCCATTTCAAGGGCTTTACTATTAGCATGTGTTCACTCGATGCTGTTCTCTGTCTAGTGAATGTACTTGAGATTTTTGAAGTGTGACTATCAAAAATGGTGAGGAGGATGTGTTTTGGTTTACAGGAAGTTGGGGAATCCCTGGAAGCCTCTAGAATTGGAGTCATCAGTCATGTAATATAAGAGAAAAGCAACAGTATATGGCTGTGGGTGAGAATCGGGGCCTGTCTTAAAGCTTGTAGTGTGTAAAAGGAATGGACATGGAACAAGCAGTTGCCAAAATAATTACAGGTAACCATTATATAAGTATTCTGAAAGAGCACAGGGGGCTGTGAGCGCTTACATTAAGACAGCCTACTCTTGTCAGCATATGTGTGTTTCTCTTCTTAGTAAAGTCTGCCTCTCATCTGAGAGGCTAAAAATATACTTCATTTCTCTTGCTTCCTTTGCAGTAGAAAATGCATGTGATCAGGGCTGGCCAGTTGGATTTGAGAAATCTGTGGAGATGCTTCTGGGAAACATTTTGTGTCTTAATAAAGACAAATATTGAGGAGAAATGCCCCCCCCCACTCCTTTCGTGGAAGCCTCCGATCACTCCGTGTGAAGCCTATTAATGCTATTGCTATCTTATGAACATACAGGGAGAACAGAGATGGGAAGTAGCTAGAAACCTGATGAAGTTACAGAACACCTGAATTAACCCTGGAACTAACTCTGTCTCCAGATGGCTTGTTATGTGAGAAAATACATCCCTCATTGTTTAAACCATTTAAATTACAGTTTTCTCTTGCTTGCAGCTGAAAACTTCCTAAATGCTAAGGAGGCTTCCCTGAGGAAGTGCCCTTAATGCTGCAATGTGAAGAACGGGAGGTTGTTGACTAAGAGGGTATTAGAGTTCCAGGCCAAGGGACTGACTAATGGAATCGAAACCGCGAGGGTTGCAGATGTTTGCCATATTTATAAAACAGTGTGGACTAGAGTGGCAAATACCAGGAGATGTAGTTGATGGTGAAACTGAAAGTTAGCAGGTGCCAGACCCTGTAAGTATTAAAGGCTATGACAAATGTATGGACTTTGAACTTCAGAGTGGGGTATAGAAAATAAAATCCAGTTCCAGGCATGAGTACTTGACCTAGTGCTTAAGACTCAGGATAATTCAGTTGTATAAATGTGCCTAGGCTTGATGCTGGCTCTGGCTCCTAGTGCCTACTTCCTGTTAATGTAGATCTTGGGAGGCAGTGGTGGCGGCTGAAGAAGTTGGATCCCTGCCAGTCATGGGGGAGACCTGACTTGAGTTTCCAGCTTCAGTCTCCTGAGTTGCAGCCTTTCCATGTGTTTGGGGAGTGAACCCAAGGACAAGGGTACTTTCTGTCAGTCTCTCATTATTAATATAAAACACATGAAAGTACTTAGCTTTTTCTCAGTAGGGGAGATCTAAATAACCTGCCCAATGACAATTCTAGAGCAACTAGCATTGATAGAAGCAGAAGGAAACAAGGGATACAGAGCAGGAGAAAAGGAGTGGCCGGCATGTGCACTTCAGCAGGAGAGAGAGCTGGCAGGGACTTGGACATCACGCCAAGTTTTAGGGCAGTCCACCCCATGGTAAATGTGAGGGGAGTCTGCAAGTGTGCTGATGGACTGTGTGGAGCTGAGGCAGACAATGGAAACAGGCACAGAGAACACTGACCTGGTCTGTTTTCTTCTGAGCTGCTCCCCCAAACTCTGCTTTTATTTTTCAGTAAACAAAGGAAAGATACAGAAACAGATTTGGGGGGTTCATGGCTACACGTGCCCCATATCTCAAGTGGATTCGATACACAAACACTCTGGAATGCTGGTCCCTTGGCTCCAGTCAATGATCTTTCAAATTGGCAATCTTTGCTAGAAATGGTTCTTAGAAGATCAAGAAGGGCCAGCACCGCGGCTCACTAGGCTAATCCTCCACCTGTGGTGCTGGCACCCCGGGTTCTAGTCCCGGTGAGGGTGCCGGATTCTGTCCCAGATGCTCCTCTTCCAGTCCAGCTCTCTGCTGTGGCCCGGGAGTGCAGTGGAGGATGGCCCAAGTGCTTGGGCCCTGCACCCTCATGGGAGACCAGGAGGAAGCACCTGGCTCCTGGCTTCGGATCAGCACAGTGCGCTGGCCATAGAGGTCATTGGGGGGTGAACCAACGGCAAAAGGAAGACCTTTCTCTCTGTCTCTTTCTCTGACTGTCTAACTCTATCTGTCCAAAAAAAAAAAAAAAAAAAAATCAAGACTTGAGTGGGCTCATTTACAATGTTCAGTTTTTTTTTTATCTTTTTTTTTTAACTTTTATTTAATGAATATAAATTTCCAAAGTACAGCTTATGGATTCAATGGCTTCCCCCCCATAACGTCCCTCCCACCCGCAACCCTCCCCTTTCCCACTCCCTCTCCCCTTCCATTCACATCAAGATTCTACAATGTTCAGTTTATAAATGTGTGACACTGATTATTGTTTGTATACCTATAACCACTTTTGTGTTTTTCCTTCTTGAGCTTGCTGCTGATCAGCCGACAGCACGGTGTAGGCATACAGGATATGACACCGGAAATATAAAAGTGATGGGTGAACAATTCTGGCAAAGGACAGACCATCCTTTCATCCAAAGTCGAGGCAGGTAGCATGAACGTGAGCACGTGACCGGGAACTGAAGAACAATGGTCACCCGAAGAGCAGCTAGTAGTCCATGGTAGCCATCTGTGCCTAAGTGGCAGTCTAGGTGCCAGGAGTGGCTATGGGAATGTGAGTATTTGGTACCAGAACTTTGCATTTTTCAGTAGAACCTGGAAGTTTGGATTTCAGTTTGAAACACTTTGGTATTTAAATTTGAGAGGCAGAGAAACAAATAGAGGGAGACAGACAGAGCTCCTATGTGCTGGCTGGTTCCTCAGAATGACAATGTTCAGCTGGGTCTAGAACAAGGCCAAAGGCAAAGTTAGGGATATAACCTAGCTCCCCTCATGGATCACAGGGATCTAACTATCTGAGCTATGACTGATACCTCCCAGGGTCTGCCTTAGAAGGAAAGTGAAATCAGCAAGGGCCAGAAATTGAATACAGGTACTCTGATACCGGACAGGGAAAATTCAACTACTGGGCTGAACATCTATCCCTAAGTTTTGTTTTGTTTTGTTTGTTTGTTTGTTTTTTTGACAGGCTGAGTGGACAGTGAGAGAGAGACAGAGAGAAAGGTCTTCCTTTGACGTTGGTTCACCCCCACCCCCCAATGGCCTCTACGGCCGGCGCACTGCTGCTGGCGCACCGCACTGATCCGAAGCCAGGAGTCAGGTGCTTCTCCTGGTCTCCCATGGGGTGCAGGGCCCAAGGACATGGGCCATCCTCCACTGCCTTCCCTGGCCACAGCAGAGAGCTGGCCTGGAAGAGGGGCAACCGGGACAGAATCCGGTGTGCTGGCGCCTCAAGGTGGAGGATTAGCCTATTGAGCCGCGGCACCAGCCCCCTAAGTTATTTGAAATTACTCTGTAGGCTACAACAACCACAAAATATGTCAAGTAAGTTCCACATCTGGGGAAATTAATTTTCAAGATTTTATAAAAATTGGATATTTTTAATGCAAAGCATATTTATATATTCTTTTTTTTTTTTTTTTTTTAAACTTTTATTTAATGCATATAAATTTCCAAAGTACGACTTATGGATTACAATGGCTTCCCCCCCATACCGTCCCTCCCACCCACAACCCTCCCCTTTCCCACTCCCTCTCCCCTTCCATTCACATCAAGATTCATTTTTGATTATCTTAATATACAGAAGATCAGCTTAGTATACATCAAGTATGGATTTCAACAGTTTGCTCCCACACAGAAACATAAAGTGAAAAATAATAGATGATTTTTTTTTAAATGATGATGAAATCAGAGCAGACCTATTGTCATGTTTAATCCCAGTGAGAGTCAAGTTGGGAGTTGATAATTTCTTTTTTTTTTTTTTTTTTTTTTTACAGAGGATCAGTTTAGTATGCATTAAGTAAGGATTTCAACAGTTTGCACCCCCATTGAAACACAAAGTGAAATATATTGTTTGAGTACTCGTTATAGCATTGAATCTCAATGTACAGCACATTAAGGATAGAGATCCTACATGAGGAGTAAGTGCACAGTGACTCCTGTTGTTGACTTTACCAATTGACACTCCTGTCTATGGCATCAGTAATCTCCCTATGCTCCAGTCATGAGTTTCCAAGGCTATGGAAGCCCTCTGAGTTCTCCGACTCTTATCTTGTTTAGACAAGGTCATAGTCAAAGTGGAGGTTCTCTCCTCCCTTCAGAGAAAGGTACCTCCTTCTTTGATGACCTGTTCTTTCCACTGGGATCTCACTCACAGAGATCTTTGGCCAGAGTGTCTTGGCTTTCCATGCCTGAAATACTCTCATGAGCTTTTCAGCCAGCTCCGAATGCCTTTAGGGCTGATTCTGAGGCCAGAGTGCTATTTAGGACATCTGCCATTCTATGAGTCTGCTGAGTATCTCACTTCCCATGTTGGATCACTCTCCCCTTTATTTACTCCATCGGTTAGCATTATCAGGTACTAGACTTGTCTATGTGCTCCCTTTGACTCCCAGTCCCTCCACCATGACCAACTGTGAACTGAAACTGATCACCTGGAACAGTGAGATGGCATTGGTACATGCCACCTCGATGGGATTGAATTGGAATCCCCTGGTATGCTTCCAACTCCACCACTTGGGGCAAGTCAGCCTGAGCATGTCCCAATTTATACATCTCTTCCCTCTCCCATTCCCACCACCATGTTCAACAGGGATCACATATTTATATATTCTATGTGAACAATTGTCAGAACTTTGGAAGTTGTTATACCTATGTGGGGTCCAAGAGGAATATAAATAAGCTATATAGTTGCTTGTGGCTGCTGAAACAAATGACTACCAATTAAGTGGCTTAAACAATAGACATTTATTTTGTCAGTTATCAAAGCTGAGTCTGTAGACTGAGCCCAAGATGAAAGCAGGGCGTGATCCCCCATGCTCCTGATCCCTCCACCTCTGGAAGCTGCTGGCACCCTTTGTCTTGTGGCTGTGTCACTTCTGTCTTCAGGGTCAGCATCTTGAAATCTCTGATGCATTTTTTCAACTTCTACGCCTTTTAAGTCTCCTGCTTACTGTGTGTGTGTGTGTGTGTGTGTGTGTGTGTGTGAAGAAATCACGTTTTAATGTTGACTCTCTCCCTTACAGGGACCTCAAGTCCCTCCCCACACAACTTTGAAAACCAATGGAAATAGATGATAGATTTTGTTTTCAAGAGCTTTATCACTGTACAAAGCATCTTGCTGTGTCATCAGTTTTTTTTTTTTTTTTATTGAGTTGTGATTTTTGCTGTTTTCAGATCTCTTTTGGAGGTAATTGATGGAAACCCAACCTAAATTTGTTTAAGCAATAAAAATAGGGAGAAGTTGTTGAGTTAATGGAAACTTAAAGGAGTAGGATGGACTGCAGGCATGGGCTGAATCTAAACACGAAAAGTCATCAGTTTGTTCTCTAGCTACAAATGCTGTTTTCAGGCAGACTATCATCTGTTTATGCAAGAGATGAGGTTATAGGTAGGGCTGATGGTATGAATATCCTATGTGATTGGATTTAGATTCCAATGATTTCTCTCTCTCACACACACAGTTTATTCAATCATATTTGCAAAGATATTTCATACATAAAAAGTAAATTTACAGGTTCTATAAATTACAACATGCTTAACACAGAATTTTATTTTGCTTTTTAAGAACTCTATATGTTTCATGTTGTGACTTGTAATGTCACTTAATAGTCAGCCCTCTGCATATGTAAGTTACTCATCTGAATTCAACTGCTAATCAAAAACAGATGGAAAATAAATTTTCTGTTGAACATATATATGTATTTCTTTGTAACTATTTCCTCAACAATATAGTACAACAACTATTTATATAGTGTTTATTGTGTGTTATATAAGCAATCTAGAGATGACTTTAAATAAGCAGGAGGATGCACATAGGTATATACAAATAGTATGATATTTTTGTATGAGCTTGTATCCATGAAGGTCTTGAATTGGTTTCCCATGGAAATCAAGGGACAACTGTATACACAAAGGATGGTATTGATGTTAGGGATTTATACCCATTACCATTGAATACCTATCTTTTCAGACACTCTTCAATTTTAGTTTATATTACTCTCTTGTCAGAATTGAAAGGTACTTCTTTGCTTATGTCTCATCACGTGGTAGGTGATGGCTGTATGTAACTGCAAGCTTCGTCATTTACTTAATGTTTTCTTGTGCTTCGTTATCATTATCTCTAATATGTGATTTCTTTGGCAAGATCTTGTTAAAAACATTGCTTCATTGAGTAAATGTTAGTTTAGTTAAAGCTGGATAATCACTAAAGCTGCTTTACCTGGCATAGTTGAGGTGTGATATTTTAATACACTGAGAGCAAAAATGAGTTACATCATCCTTGCCAACCTCTGTGTGTCATAGAACACTGACTATCTTCTGATTGTCTAGATGCTGTGTGTGACTTCCAACATCTGAATTACAGAGCAAGGTGATAAGACAGCTGTCAATTACAAGTATTAAATATGAATTGAATTGGTTTTCTGTAGTTTATGTTATAATAGGTCTTAGGTTGTGTTCCCTGGAATCAGAGCTCCAACTGAAGACTCTGGGCCAGTGATTGATTGAGGGAGTGCTTTAAAGAGAAACCCATGCCATGGTTAGGGCAGCATGCTTTGGGGAGGTGGGGAATTGACAAAGACATGATTTCAGAAGAAATGTAGCATAGCTTGATTTCACAGTAAATACAAGTGGTATCAAAATGGTTGTTGCTCCCAGTGGTAAATGCGATCTGGAGTGTTCTATCTCATTGTCAATGATTACCATGACAGCTACCCCTAGGAGGGGTATGCTACATTTCTTCTGGGTTGAGGCACTGCTTGCGATACTGGCATCCCACATGGGTGCAAGTTTGAGTCCTGGCTGCTCCACTTCAAATCCAACTCCCTGCTAGTGCACCTGGGAAGGCAGCAGAGGATGGCCCAACTGTTTGTGCCCCTCTCCCACATGGGAGCCCTGGAGGAAGCTCCAGGCTCCTAGCTTCAGCCTGGCACAGCCCTGGCTGTTGTGACCATTTGGGTGTGAACCAGTGGATGCACAATCTATCTCTCTATCCTCCTCTCTCTGTAACTTTACCTTTCAAATAAATAAAAATAAAACTGGACTGTTTGCATTTTTGATGAGATTAATGTGTGCTGACTTAGCACCATAGTATGTTTAGTAGCTTTCCTGATTCATCTCAGTAAATGCCAACCAGTAATGACCCCCACCTCTGTGACAAAAATGACTTGAAAATGGGGGAAATAAATATCAACTTGGAGACTTTTCTACATTAGCATGGAATGAAAACTGCTTTACTATTGAGTAAACAGTGCAGTCTATATATCTTACATAATAAAAAAAATTAAAAAGCTTACAGAGCAAAGCAGGTACAACATTTTTTTGGGAATTAAAGTAGATATTTGTTTAGTTAATTGTTGTCCTCTGAATAAGAAAAGAACTTACCTCTTCTAAGGACAACTTGAGTCTCCCTGAAAATATTTTGAGATGGCCTCCTGATAATTCCATGAATCCATTTTTAATTTCAATGGATTAAGGGCCTGTGACCTTGGAGACATCTGTGTACCATAGATGGGTCACCCTAGTCCCTAGAGAAAGTTATCTACAGTCCGAGGTTAGAAAAAGGACTCAGGCCCTCCATTTCCTCTAGCTAACTCTTTAAAAGGGGGAAAAGGAGGCACCTACTTCCTTTGCCTTTGTAAGTAAAGAAGACCATTGTTAAAAATATGCGGTTTTGGGAGACCTGGAGGAAGCACCTGGCTCCTGGCTTTGGATCGGTTCAGCGCCGACCATGGAGGCCATTTGGGGAGTGAACCAACGAAATGAGGACCTTTCTCTCTGTCTCTCTCTTTCATTCTACAGGTAGAGTTATAGACCAAAAAAAAAAAAAAAAAAAAAAAAAAAAAAAAAAAAAAAATTGCCGTTTTGGGGCCAGCGCTGTTGCACAGTAGGTTAAGGCTCTACATGCTGCACTGGATTCCCACTGGGTGCTGGTTCTTGTCCCAGCTGCCCCTCTTCCCATCCAGCTCCACACTAATGCACCTGGGAAAGCAGCGGAATATGGCCCAAGTACTTAGGCCCCTGTGCCCATCAGGGATTCCCAGAAGAGCTCCTGGCTTCGAATCAGCCCAGCTCTGCCCGTTGGGTCCACTAGGGGAGTGAGCCAGCAGATGGTAGACCTCTTTGTCTCTACCTCACTCTATCTGTAATTCTGCCTCTCAAATAAGTGAATCTTGAAAAAAATTTTTTCTCCCTTTCTCAAAAAAGATTTTCAAATGCCTCATGGGGACAAAATAGGCCCAGCTGAGAGCCACCAACCTAGAGCAAGGATTGTGGGTAAACAGGATGAGAAATTGAGCAGTCAGGTGGTAACGTGAAGCCAGTAACACAGGAGAGAAAATCAAACTTTGGGGGCCAGTGCTGTGGCATAGCTGATAAAGTTGCTGCCTGCAGTGTCGGCATTCCATATGGGTGCTGGTTCAAGTCCTGGCTGTTCCACTTCCAATCCAGCTTTCTGCTATGGCCTGGGAAGGCAGTAGAAGATGGCCCAAGTCCTTGGGCCCCTGCACCCACAAGGGAGACTCAGAAGAAGCTCTGGCTCCTGACTTCAGATTGGTGGAGCTCCAGCTGTTGCAGCCATTTGGGGAGTGAACCAGCAGATGGAAGTCCTCTCTCTCTCTCTCACTCTCTCTGCCCATACCTGTCTCCCATCTCCCTCTGCATCTCTTTGTCTCAGTGTGTAACTTTGACTTTGAAGTAAACAAACCTTTAAAAAACAAACTTTGCATATAATAATTTATCCTTCGATTATAACTACTCTTTGGATTATGGGCTCGTTGGGTTGCTTGGATACCCAATATTAACTTAAAGGTCTTTTGTTAAAGCAAGAGTGAACTTGAAGAAAGGTTTTACACATTATCTCTCATCTTCCTTTTCTAATTTGGAGCCAGACTTTGGATATGCATCCCCTGATCTGGAGGAGCCTGAATGGTCTATCTTCTACTTGCTGTCTTTCTTTGGAAATTGCTTTTGAATATATTGCTGACCCTTGATTTTTTTTTCTTCCTTAGTATAATGTTATGGCTACTTGATAGAAATCTAGTTTCCTTAATCTCATGTGTAATATATATGACCTAATTTCCGTTATGTGTGAGA